>NC_060233.1:28600409-29286242 GCF_021155775.2 Neodiprion pinetum
ATTTGAGAAAATGATTCTAAAACCTAGTTGTTCTGTTTTCACTTGAATTAGTTATACCCACATCACGCTTCATTCAAATTGGGTTTGGTCCTATCTAATCAATTCATTCCCCAAGCCATGAATTCACAATGAAGTCCGTTAAGCATTCTCTTCCACGGCAATAAAAACAAGCTACGCAGGTCAGCAGCGCATAAGCGAAATTCATAGCTAGGTAGAAATATGTTGAAAATACGAAAAATATTGCGGATAAACAGTTGAAAATGGTGAAAAAACGGCATTTCCAAAGGAAAATGGAGAATAAAATAGCGAAGAAAGAATTCGTAAAATTGTCAAGCATACGTATGAGTTTAGTTTGCAAAATCAATTTGCGACTTGTGTATAAAATTTCAATATTACGCAATTTATTCCGTACACAATGTCATGCAATACACGAATAGTAACCGATATTTTGAACTTTCATAAAGCAGAAATGTTTTTTCTTTCATCAGTCGGCGAGGGAAAGGTGAGGAACGAGAATTTCAATAAACCAAAGAAGAGAGGTAGAGAAGTTCGTTAAAGTCAGGAAATGGAAGCTCAATTCCGAATTCTCTAACCGCCTCTTTACCAACTCCGAGAGCTTTTATACCGCAGTATCGCCAACCTAACGCGTAGTATGCAGTATCTTGTACGGCTGTATAAAAGAAATGATAAATTAAGAGAATCTCGAGATGTGCGCATGAAAATAAACGAGCTAGATTATATAACGGTTGTAAAATTCTAGTGCCCGCCCATCTACACGTGTAGAATAAAGCTCGAATTACGCGAGCCATGTAAATGCAGAAATTTATGATTGCCGGACGAGTCGTATAACAAACGAGTTTGAATCAGCGAAATACCGAAAGGCAACGGTTGGCAACAAGGAGGCAACAAGGTGGCTGGGAACTTTAACCGTGGTAATGATAATTCGGGTATTTCGAACCGCCGATTCACGCGTGATAAATTCAGACATGCGTTGCACGTGGAATAATGAAATGCAAAGCCGCAGAAATAACGCGGAGAAAATACTGGAAAGTCGAAAATCGTGAGAGGTGTGGGATCAAAAGAAAAAAAAAGAAAAAAAAAAAAAATGGACAGCTTCGTGATGCACTAGGTTTCACAATTAAAAAACAACTGGAATCTGGGTCACCCGGGGACGTTGCGAGGTGTCTTTTTTTTTTTTTTTTTTTCTTTTTATTATTCTTTTTATTTTTCTGTTTTGTTGCTTGCTTGTTTGTTTGTTTGTTTGTTCGTTTTTACCTCGGTGTTGTATACGTATCTGTTTGAGCTGCGGAAATAACTTTGCACACATGCATTGACAAGTTACACGTGTAAAATGTCAAAGCGCCTCTCTCATAAACAAGACGCGGAAACTTAATTGCAATTATAATTACACCGCGACACCCGAAGATCTCGCAATCAGTGAGAGCACTTTAATTGCTAATCAATCACTTGTTTCGTTTTTGCTTTGCGCGGTATGAGATGAAGGAAAAAAAAAAAAAAACGCGAAAAAAATGTCTTCTCGCTTTTTCCCCTCGCCTCGTGTTTTTTTTTTTTTTTTTTCTTCACTCTTTTTAATCTTCCCTTGACATCGTCATCATTATCATTATAAACGTCATTATTATTATCATCATCATCATTATAACACGTTCTCTCCTGCTCTCCCCACTAGACAGCGAGCTTTTTTTCACCGCAGCTTTACAAACGTGTATTATAATTATAACGGCTTTTTTACCGCAAGATTGATAATCACAACAGCAATGAAAATAATAATAATATTATCATTAATATTATTAAGACATTATGATAATCATTATGGAGTGATTTAAAAATGTACCTGAATCTATTATATCTATATCGTAGTATGTAAATGTGGTAATACACAAAGTGTTACTTTTTCATGCATAGAAAAAAGTTTTCGTCGTAATGAATAAAATTAATTCAAAATATATAAAAGCATAAGTATATAAGGAGTGAGTTGTGAGTAGATTGTAATAATAAAAACGCGTGAGTGGGAATGACTGAATATATTTTCTAAAATTTATCCCTGTTGTCGCAGCTTCGATAACTTTTCTTAACGTCGTAAACGTATTTACAGGTTGTACCGAGACGAATTTTTTTGTTCCCTCTGTTTTTTCTTTCTTCCTTTCTTTCTCTCTTTCTATCTCGAGCGAAAGCTTGTGACCTCGATGAATTTTAATTAAGGATGTATTCATCGGTAGATTATAGTCGGAACATCGTGTCAAAGCGAGAGGGGAAAAGAAGACGTTGCGAATTCATACGGTGTTGAATAAAACTGCGTGTATGTGTGCAGTAATTGTATTGAAATTATTCTACCTTACGGTTTGTTTTAACGGGGGAAAAAGCTTTAGTGACAGTTGTAAAATAAGTAAATCAGTAACTCGAATTTGAACTGTAAAGGTTCACGTATACATATGATCAGGGAACTTAAAAAGATGCCGCGGTGGTGAAAAATTCTCTGCGTATCGTCCGACTGCACGAATTAGGTACTTTTTTTCCTTCAACCCCTTTCGAACGAAACGATGACGAAAAAAAAAAGAAAGCGAAAAACGTTTAACCGCGTCGCGTAAGATAGTTAAAGTCCTGATTGTGATTAACAACAAACTTTCGAGTCTTCAACGATTATAAAATACGTGATTTGTGCAGCGAATTACTTGTGTTTTTTAGCTTTTTGTTTTATTATATTTGCTTGGTTTGCATCTGGCGTGAAAAAGTGAAGGCGTTTTTATCATTTCGATTGATTTCTGTAAAGTCGTTTAGTTACAAGTGAAAGGTAACTTTTGTTTCGAATTCAAATTTATTGTCTCTTCTTGTTTTTCTCGTACAACTTAATTATCATCCTCATCAAGATAAAATTCGATTCACTTCAATGCCTAGACGTTCGATCTACGTATTATGTTTTTTACGTAAGTGGTGAAAATTACAATCAAACGTTGCAGGTCGAGTAAATCCCCCGCGGCTGCAATGATGGGGTAATAAAATTCCCGGTTCGTGCGAGTCAATCGAAAAACGACCCTTCTACAAATCGTTACATCGTTCATCAAATCAACGTGTAACTGCGTTACCTCGTCACTGTGAAGGAAAAAAAAAAAAAGAAAAAAAAAAAAGGAACCAGTGCACGTTTTATTTCCAATTCGATCGGTACGCTGATTTCTGACTACCCGGAACGAAACGATATTCGCGTCCAAACTCTTCGTGCGAGAATGAGAAAGAAAAAAAAAAAAAGCAAAAAAAAAAATGAAAAAAAATAAAGAAAAAACCAACACGGGAAATCAGAAAAATTGCGGGATGAAATAACGACTACAAGTGTAAAATTTCATTGATTTTACCTGTGTGGGAGATTATTCAAGTACGTCGAGGTGCATCGGCATCAACGTGGCAATTTTTACCGCTTTTCAAAGCTTGCTATTTTGAATTTCGGGGGCGTGAGGAGCACGTGATTTGTTCGGGCGCGAACTGAGCGTGTATCGGTCGGGGCGAAAGCACGTTAAGGGTGAAAATAACCCGAACCCGACCGAACCGAACGGTGGAATGACGGCTCTGACTCCAGTGGAGAAAACCGAGGTGAGAGAACTGCGCGCCCGCCGTTTCACATCGATTTTACCAACGTTAGCGCTCCGCTCGGTGGCTACCGGTTCTCACCCTCTTTCACCCCCTCGCCGCCCTTCGAGGAGGGCGAAACATCCCCGCAAATAGAGAAAATCCAAGACTCGTGTGTCCTCAGGTATATTTGGAGACGTACGTGTGTACGTAGGAGCGGTACATGCGTGCCTGTATTACAACAGCAACAACAACAACAACAGCAGCAACAACAACAGCTAAATCGCGACAGTGATAATATTTCATGTTCATCGTTTTCCGTGGGATCCGTTTTCACGACAGGCGATGATTTTATTTTCCAGTCTTTCAACATTTTCCTTCTTCATACCTTTTTTTCCGACGTTCCGCTGGGTTCGCTTCAACACCCTTCAGCTCTTGGATCTCTTTCAAGACTTTTTACACGCGAGTTTTTCTTCACTTTGCAGTGGAAATTGAGAAATGAGATGCTCAAATCACTCGAAAAATCCGGAATAGACGGTATCGGAGACCTGAAAGATGATACGGTTAGACTGCTTTGAATTAGGAAGGTGTTTCTTCTTCTTTGGTGGAAGAACGTCTATTTTCATTGATATGAAAGCGTCTATTTTCAAAATATTCTTATCGGTCATAGGATTTTTTACTCAAGTATTAAGAGGCGGTTCACAGCATACGATTTTTGTAAGTTCAAATTAGATGTAAGGAAATATACGTATTACCGTTTTGTCACGGAACTTTCAGAAATAACTTATTAAGTTCGGTCTTGAATTAATACTGTAATTTTATTCAATTATTAATATACTTTAATTAATAATATAATCAAATTATCTTCGAAAGTAATCACGGCTTTCTTTACGTTGGAGCAAGAATATAGATATTTGCAAAATCAGAAATTCTTGTACCATTTGTTCAAAATGACGGACAGAAGCCGACTTTCCAAGACTTTCCAAAATAGATATGTTATCACTCTCGGTCACTCGAAACTTGACGTTATGGTTTCTTCGGTTGTACCAGGTCTGATTGATAGTATACGTTTAACGTTACCCGTAGCTGATTTTGCCGGGTGACAGCCCAGCTTTATATGTATCTCCGAACCTACTTCCGTAGCGAGAAAGTTCGCTTCCTAGTGGCCGTTTTCAGTACCAGCATACCGATGTTCACGATGAATATGTTCTCTACCTGTTTCAAAGCACGCCGTGCGGTGTTTCTTTTACCTTGTTAACAAATAAGTGTAACTGATTCAACCATTACGCGAAACAAGCTCCGGTTAGATCAACAAAGTATGGAATTCGACCGATGTGAATTCATTGCTGGCTGGATTCATGTACTTATTATATTTGAAGTAACCAACTGCTTCTGTCAACGAACGTGCGACTTCGAGGAACAATGCATGAACTTCAAATGAAATGATATTCAGTCGACTCAATGTCGGAAACACGTGAAAAGGTTCGCTCGAAGCGATACTTCACTCGATCGTGACACGAAGAGCTTTTGTTGAATCAAGGAATTCGCTTGATTAAATCATTTTGAGAAACTAATTAAATCGAAATTGTTGAATTGAAGTGATCGTATTTGGAACAAATCAGTGATACTAGATTCAAGTGTATGGACTCCGACAAAATCAATTTTTTGTTGGTTGAAGAACTCCTTTCCCTCCGTGTAGTTTTCATAGCAAACAAGAAAATTGCAAAAAAAAATTCCTGTTTCCGGAATACAGAACGAAATTCCCGAACCCGTAAAAATCTCTGCATGCAACATGTCTCGGGTAAATTGACTCGTCCGGTTTAAACCATTCGAATAAAAAATGGAAGTGAACAACTCGCTGATTTTTCCATCTCACGTAGTCTCGGGCGATAAATCTGAATCACCGTTTGCAGTGAAACGTCTGTACAGGTTACTTGAAAGCTTCGATGCGTTGCTTCTTCCAAATGTATTTTATTGCTGGTGAATATTTCACTTCTAACTGACAAGTAAACAAAGTTGAGCTGCCAAAAATATCATTTTTTTTTTTTTTCCTACAAAACTTTGCCCTACTTTTCGATTCTTTGTGAAGAATTTACGCAATGTCGATTATTATTATCATTATTATTTTCGGTCATTTTATTTTTTAGAGCCCTCACGAAATAAATGATAAAATTTTCACGAAGGACGTTTCAAAGAGGATATCTTTAAGCCGTCTGACATATTTTCTTTTCAAACTCTTCGCGCACGATTTCCTCTGATCGTTCTCGCAAAGTTTAAATTTTCAACGTATTTACAGGGCTGAAAAGAAAAGCAACGCATCGTTTAACGTGTCGTATTTCGATGGTGGAACGATAAGTCGATCAAGCGTGCTTCGAAAATTTTCATTACAGACATGGAAAAAGATATAACAAATTTGAGAGAAATGAAAGTGGATCAAGATGATTGAATGAAAAAAAAAATAAATAAATATATAAAAATCGATTCGAAAATTAGAAACCGCAAACTTTCGCAAAAATTTAATTCTATTTTATTATTCCATCTTCACCTTTTCGTTTTGTCATAGAGTGAAATCTCTTAAATAGCAATCAAGATTCTATTATTTTCTAATTAAATACATAACAAATGGGTACACGAATACTTCTGATTTTTTCCTTGATATTCCCGCAACAGCGTTTCGCTGATTTAAAGAAGTTGTGCAATAATTGCAATCGCATGTTATGTATATTATGAAAATAAGCGTGTTATCTCGAGTCGACCATTACGTGTCTCCAGATACACGATGAGGTATTCAAGAGTCGTGATTGTATCCCCTAATTTGCGCATTACATTGAGCGAAATAAATGCCTGAAATGAGATAGACTGTATCACAAATTGTTTACCCAAACCGCAACTATCCTCAAAATTTTCCTTGATTAATTCGATCAATTATTCAATTACGAAAACATTTTTTTCTTCTCCTTATAACATCTGTCGTAACTTCATCTTCGTCATCTTTTGGTCTTTGATAAATTTAATCAAGACCCAAAGAAGTGTTTCATCAGACCAATTACGGTGAAAGAGGTCGGGGAAATTTCTTTTCACTGTCTTGAGTCAATGATATCATTAAATCGTTGATAATTGACAGAAAATATATAATCCGAGTGACCGCAATGAACAAAAACATCGACATGTGTCTTCTGTATCTTCCGTATCAACCCCACAAAATTGATTTCCAAATTATTATCCAGAAATATATTTTTCCGTTATGGCAAAAAATCGATTTGGTTGTCTGGATTGTACAGTAACAAAAACCGAAAATTTCTCCCGGTCTACGTAATTGAGATTATCCCGCACTTAACGTTAAATGAATTATTGCATAATCGGTACCCTGTAGGGGGAAGAGGATTATAATGTTATATTATATTGGCCGCAAAGCTCCCGGCTAATTATTGTCATATCTGAACAGCTTGCAGCGAAACAAGGTGGCTCGGCGTTTAAATGGACTTTTCAAATTCATGAATCGGTAAGACGAAGACCCGGGCTCACCGAAGCTTGAATAATGAGCACCCGCACTATACAGGCGCAACAGCGCTCCTCTTTTTCATTTTTTGCCATTTTTTCTTCTACCCCCCTCTGTCTTCTTTTACCTCGATTTTTGCCTCGGACATTAGTCTGGAAGGGTTTGGGGCCTCGTACAGAAATCGATGCTGCAGCGTTTCAGTTACGGTTTCTTTACCACGGCGGAAATTTCCGTGCCTCAAATTTCACCTGCGAGTCGTTCGAAACGATTTTTCATAAACATCGTTCAGATGTCAGCTGTATTCCAATCGTGAGTGACTATCTTTGGTTTTTTATACTTTATCATCCCCATGTAGAAATATTTGCCTTCTACTTTATTACTGAGAATATAAATTACAAGGTAAAGTGGAAGAAGGGTTAGGTTTAAAAATACGACGAATAATTCTAAAAATTTGGAAAACTTTTTGCCAAAGTGAAAAAATATGTTTATACCTGCATTTTGATTAGTTCAGCTTTGAGCTTTCATCAAATTTTCCCAAATACCAGTATGCGGCTATAATTTGGATCTATATAGTGTATAAAAAATCTTTTATTCACCACGATGCGACAAATGTTTTTCATCGCGATCGATTCACTCGATCAGTATTCTGCAACCGCATACAAAATTTATACAAAGCTGCGTGCTGAGCCCTCGGTGAACAATATTGACAATTATTTTCTGTTCTCTTATTGTCCGTGCGGATTTTGTCTCTGTAGAATGTGTTTGCGGTGTGGGAGATTAGAGCTTAAATCATTTGTCAATGAATCCTATGCTCGCTAATAATCAGCTTGATTCCCAGCCATCTCGTTTCAGCACACCCCGCAACGCTGATCAGTGCCGCAATCGAATCTCTTATACGTGTGCAAACGGGAAATAACTAACAAAGTGCTAGGTACTGCAAAATAATCCATTTCTGCGATTATATCAGTGACAAAAATTTAACAGAATATTCTCATTTTTTGCCTCAAATATTACCGGTTTTTTTATTTATTTATTTATTATTGTGAAAGATTTACCCCTCTTTCATATTTTATGTACGTATAAAAATTGAGCTTCAGCTAACAAGTGAATTTATTATTCAATTTCTTCTAAACTTTTTTATGTGTTTCCGGTATTAGACGCAAGATACCAACAGCCTTTTTGAGGAATTCGAAAAAATGTAGTTGATTTAAAAATTTTCATAATATCTGTATGTAAGTATAAGCGAGTTCAGGGTCGCCACTCGATTCCGCTCACGGAATTCCCTGACTAAAATCATTATTTTTCCCTAACATTTCGATGCACAATTTGTGCAGAAATCACTAAAAACTATAGTAACCTAGGTACAGTATGGCCAAATATATTAAAGTTATAAAAGTTTTTAAAAGTTGTTCATTCCGTTCATTATGATTTTTGAAAGTTGACAAAAAATGAAAATTTCCATTTGCTTGGTCTTGTTAAGTATATATTCAAGAAGGGGCTCCAAGAAGCGAAATATTTTTAGAGCTATTATTTGAACATTTATGCTGTTTGCAATGAAAATCGAGGTTCGAAGAATTATGACTAATTAACGAATGTGTAACTTTTTGAGAAATAAACTTAAAAATTTTTTTCCAACGGGACATTTTTCTTTTAAGCGTTAAGAATACACCACAATTCATCCAAATTTTTAAATTGATATTTAACACAGCAAAACAATTATTTTATGCGGTGTACCGTCTGGACGCGGCGCGTCTTTGCCGTAACAGTTGCGCAGAGCCCTGTGTTCAGCGTTAAATTAAAATTACTAATACTGAAGATAGAATTCCGGGTGCTTCTACTTTTTTATTGGAAATTTCCTCCTCTTTAAGAATCTTTCTAAAATTTTCGCTAGCGCTTTTACTTTTTGAGTTATTGCCAAAAATCTGAGGCTTCGTTTTTTCTAGACCATTAGGCGTCGGTGAACTTGCGTCTCCGCACGCAGTGACGGCCATAGATAAATCAAACCGATGTCTGCTCGTACTACTGAATTCATGTGACAATCAGCAACTAAGCTTATAATCGTCAATAAGAAGAGAAGAAAAATTGTGACGATGCGGTGATAGCATCTCAATTTTATGGACAAAGCTTTTGAAATCCGTGAGTTCTGTAAAAAGTCCCTGACCAACCAAAAAATTCCCTGACATACAAAATTCCCTGACATTTCCCGGTTTTCCCGGTTTTCCAGACGGATAGCCACCCTGGAGTTATACAGGGATAATTAAAATGAAAAATCGCCAACGATCTGGTCTGGTAATTATAATCTAAGCTTTATAATTTCTCATATTTCCTTAGAGGCTTTCCGTAATATGTATATATAACATATTTTTCTCCTGTTTGAGGCGATTGGTTGGGTGAAAATCCATATTAATAAAATCAGCCATTCTAGAATAAAATCAATCGAATCTACTAGATTTTCAAAAATTTTGACGGGATTTGAAACGAAGCATCGATACCTCAACTTTTGTTTTATAAATACAGTTATGGTCCGGAACTTTCAACAGACCCAAAACTTTCCTGAAACGTATGTCTCTATCTTGACGATTGAGTATCATTGATTTGGTGCTATTGTCGAATAAAATTGACTACATGTAAACAAGCATTGTTGTAAATTTCACAAAATTATATCTAATCATGTGTGACGTTTATTTCATCTAAACGAAGACGCGTCCAGTCTCGGGATGATTGATGATCCGTGAAGAAAAAAATTTTGTTTCTTTAAAATCGGCGTGATGGAATAAACATTTTCATATTCGATTGCAAACGAGCGTCTTACTTTTATCACTCTCGGATAGCCGTAACGATCGGTGCCAGCGGTGGGATGAGATTAATCCAGACTTCGTCGTTCATTATAAACTCGGTGCGTGATCGGCTCGGAATAGCCGGTGAATAATTGCCACTGGTATCTGAGGTTTCGTGAATTTCATTGTTTCTTTTGTTACGATCGTTCCAAAAAGCGTCGAGGGGATTTCGGAACGAATTTTGAGTTATTAAATAACATTAGTTCACAAGACTCACTGAGTCTAGAACAGCACTCGAGATGACGGAGCTGCCGAAGATTGATGAAACTGCATTAATTAGACGAAAATTTCGTGCTCGTAACTCGATCCATCCGTTTCACAATTTCAAGTACGGTAATCAAGAATCTTTGGCAAGTAAACCTGGAAGTAATTTCACAATCGCGTGTTTCGGAAATAGGAAAAAAAAAAAAGAAAAACGAGACGACGAAACAAAAAGGACTTTACGTAATTTAATTTTTGAGATATTAATCCCAACGAGGCAAGTTTTTGAATTGAATGAAAACGTTCTTTCGATTGTTACTTAGAATTCATCATCGCGAACAGAAAGAAAAGTCCCCAAGAAATTATAATGTGGCATAAATATAGTGATTTATTTGCTGAATGCAGAGTAATTTTACTTTTATTTTTTTGTGAAAAACAAAATCTGCGAGGTTGTTTCGTGTAGAAAAAAAAAAGAATGGCAACGAAAAAAATATGAGAAAAATGCAAGAGAAATATGTGGACGAAAGAGGAATATAGTTCACGTCCCGATTTCATATCAAGCGTATGAGATCCTGCCTGCCGAACTGATACTTATCATAAGCAATATTTTGCGAACGACGGGTAATAAATTATTTTTATTGATCACGTTGGATTTATCTTGGTCTAAGTTTATGGTATGAAAAATGTATTTTAAGTACGCCAATCCGTTTACATAAATTGCCGCCATTCGAGTCTCTTGCAAATAGCTTTGCATATTGTGATATCGACGAAGTATCTCGGTAAAAATCATTAAGCTTCTGTTTTTTCATCAACAACTTTATAATGTATTACTTTTCGAAATAATTTTTCATTTTATTCTTACTTCTCTAGGTTCTCCAATAGGTATAAGAATATCGGAAAAAAAAAAATTTTAAACAGAGGTATAATTATAGAAAAATTATCTCAACTTCTATTTCTATAACACGATCCTTACAATCAAGCACGATCGGAAATTTTACGGCGAAAAAACGATAGTGATCAAAAAAGTTGGTTGAAAAAAATTCCCATTTTTATATGCGTTGAAGTTTTTTTTTCGCAGTCGACACGATTCAATCAGAATAATCTTACCTTCGATAACGATGAAACATGTAAATTGTAGGCATGTGCAATTTTACATTACGCAAATAAAACGAATCACGTGACAGTATTAAATTTTCTTCAAATTGATTCTACATATCATCACTCCAGTTGGAAAAAAAAGAGCCAGTTTCAAAAAATAGATAAAAAAAAAGAATAAAAATGCATATTCCCAGAATATTCCAGAATAATTTTGAATTTTCTGACAATTAGCATACATTCCAGGTATATTCTTCAAATATTTGTACTGATTCAATTATATTTCAGGGGTCGTACTAATTTTTACACAAAAAAAAAAAATTTTTTTTGAACCCTTGCATGCATACTGTCCTGCAAATGAAAAACAAAGTGTTTTCGGCAGTACCCGCGGTATATGTGACGTACATTTAAAAATGGATTCAATATTCGGAAAGATGAGATATTTTTTTTTTTCACACGACGAATAAAACATGTAGATCCATCCGAATACAATGAAATCGCGTAAATTTTTGCCACGAAGATGCCGCCTACTCGTGGAATCGGAAACGTTCCTTAATCCGGGAACCGGGAAACGAAGTAAGGGAGTGAATTCGGGGGTTGGGCACCCTTCCGCGGTTGTGAAAAAGCTCCGCGACGAGCGCTGGTGTAGTTTTAATATGGCAGCCGCCCTGCAGAGTTGGTAGAGCCGCGCAGCAACGCTCCTCAGGATCGTCATCGAACCAAAGCACCGAAGAAAAAGCCGGCCGAGGAACCTAGTCGACCGATATCGTAAGTAGCTGATTTAAATCAAGGCCCTCCGCAACCTCGGGTGAAAATATTTACACCCCACGTTTTCGTTATTCACCCTATTCAGCCGAAACCCCTTAGGAAAAATTTCAGCCTAGTGCGTGCTGGGCTGTGAAACATGTGTTACACCTCGCGATCAATAAGGTAATCGCCTCGTCTGTTTTGATGCTGCCCCAGCTTCGTCTTTGAGTCGCGTCCCGATTCCGCTTCAACTTCATCCGATATCCAAAGATTATAAACAGTAAAAAATCCGGCTCGTCGTTCGGTTGAAAGTATTTTTCAATTTTTTTTTATTTCATCCACTCGATACTCGAATGTTTGGATAATGTTTTCGACCGCTCGTCACGTCCTCTGTTTCTCATCTATATACATATATACACCGCTCCCACACCCTTCTGATAATTTTCATTCACTTTTTTCACCGCTTATAACGACGGAGGGTGAATCGAAAACGGTGAGAATCGGAATGGCAGTAAATTCGAATCGTAATCAGATTTATTCGTTCGTTGCAGGAGAATGTTTTACGCTCAGATTTACCTCCCGGAAGTCGTTGTTTATTATTGAAATATCGACGTAGAAGCTTCCGGTCTATACGACAAAACCGAGTTCCGGGACAGGATATTGACTACTCGATACCGCGTTTATTTCATGCTATTTAACAAATTTATTGCGTTACTGGGTCCACTTACGTACAGATCTAAAGTAGGCGTTGCAAATGTCGTTTCAACCATTTTTAACCCTATTTTAAGAACAATTTATTCCTCACCGTTCAAATTAAATGACTCGAAATCGTTTTATGCGAAATTAATTCTTCCAACAATCTGTCGCGTGATGATTTTTTTCTCATCCGAATTGATTTCATCGGGAGGAACGTGCAGTGATTGGAAAAAAATTAATTTACCCCATTTAACGACGTCAAAATCCGTATGGTGTAATAAATTTCACGTGATCTCGTTATTTGTTTCAGATTCTACGGTTTCTTTACACGCATATATGGTATATACATACTATATGTATATATATACATGTAGGAAAAGGCAAAGCAGAAACCACACTTGATCCTAAGTCGGTAGTAAGCTCAAATAGGACTCGTCGTTTTTACCACCTTCGTCAGTTTATTACCGTCTCATTTATACATACGTACATACATATACATATATATATACATTATACACAATACGAAAATCCACCTTTATTCGATCAATATTATCTCAATAGCGTTACGTATATATGTAACGATATATACATATATACATATATATACATATATATATGTATACATATATACAACGTACAAATATTTGCCCAGACTAATGTCTCGAACAGCGAACGTTGGAGGTATTTGCTCGTGTTGAAAATCGGGGGAGACGAGTGGAAGATAAAAAGAAAAACCTCTTGGACGCAGGAATTAGACGTGTAATTGTTCTCCCCTGGCCGAGACCGGAAATCATCAAAACTGGCGCCCTTCAAGCTAAGATTTTCAAAGATGTCGAAGTCGTCGAGCGGGGGAAACGACGGAAGTCGGAGCAGCAGCGTCGAGTGCGATGACGCGAATAATCAGCAGCCAATCAACATTCAGGCGCTGGTAAACTCCAACGGGAGAATAGACGAGACGCCCGGCTCCGCCGATGAAAACGCTCTCTGCTCCAGGAACGAACCTCTTGTGCCAAACTCGCCGCCTCCGTCTTACGAGCACGTTCTCGAAGAAGTAATTATATTCACACATATTATACCATGCATGTATCGCGCGTGTAAGATGTTAACACGTCTTAACGTGGCACGAATAACGAAGCGTTGAGTCCGAGACCCACCGGTGAAAAAAAATAATTCTGTATTATCTGCGGAGTCCGCGGCATTTGACGTGATTTCGAAAAAAAAAAAAAAAAAAATTAAAAGGGAATGAAAAAGGTACAAAAATTGTTTCTAACATTTCAGACGAGAATGGCCGTTGGACAGCCGGCAAATAATGCGGAAGATGAAATTCGCCCTGCAGCAAATAACAGGGAGAGAGAGGAAATACCGGATGGCGGTACAGGTACGGTTTGAGATTTGATAATATAATCGAAAATCAGACAGCTGACAGCTGATTTCTGACATATATCATCGTTTCAAGTGGATGCTTAATTTTGATTAGCGTGAAAGTTATTTTCATCGTAACAGTTGAGGAATGGTTTTTTTTTTTTTGTATCGATAATTAATTACCTGCCGCTGAATGTATCGATATAACTTGTTTGAAGTTTACTCAAGCTCTTCTCGTTATAATCAAGTACGGAAAATTGTTTAGTAAAATTCTTACCGTCCGCCTGTTTTCAATTATTATAACCACCGAAAATTTTTATCTCTCGAGATTTTTTGAAGAACTTTAAGATAATGAACTAATCAGGGAAAGTCTTTGTTGTTTCGGAGATAATCAGTATTTTTATAAATTTAACCGCCCGAATTGATTACTCCCGGAATTTAACGTCTCTGAATGAAAAGTTTCAAAGTTTATTGATTTTTTTTTTATTTTTTCTTACCACCAAACCATAAAGTTCTAGAAATGTTTTCACCACGCACTTTGTTTTATTTGTTTGTTTATTTTTTTTTTTTTTTTAATCGAAAAACTTTCTAATGGGTTTCTTGAAAACGTCAAGTATTATTATTATTGTTATTATTGTTATTATTATTATTAATATTTTAACCAGCCAATCGTAAAATTTATGCGAATGCGTTCTTATTCCAAACTCGGAATCATTTAGAAAAACAGTGAAAAGAGAGTATGAATTTTTATTATACAGATCGGGGTGGAAGAACACCGATAAAGGGTCCAGAAATATTGCACAAGTCGAGTAAAGAGTTGTACAGAGCTGTGGCCAAGCAATGGGGTATTACGTGCAAGATGAGCGATCAGTGCCGGTGTTTTGATTGCCAGGTAAGCTGTAGAACGCTGCAATAAGTGTTCGAGTGGAAGAAAAAAGAAAAACGAAATGATGAGAAAAAGAAAAAAATTGATAGTAAAAATAATTAGTTAAAATATTAAAAACAGGCTAAAATTATAATCCACGAAATAAAAGTTGACGGATATTTTTCGCTGTCAGCGATCTTCCGAATGAAAAATTTCTTCGAATAATTGTATTTCTTTGCCAATTAATACACACTGAGAGAAATTTTTAGTTCTTAACTATTTTCATTTTTTACCACAATCGAAAAATATAGTTCGAGGTAGAAAATGAAAATTAGTTTTCTAGTATCCGTTACTATTCTTTCTCATTACGATCACTGTTGCTAGATTTTCTTGCAACTGTTGCAAAAATTTAATGCTTGTGCAAGGATAAATTGACGTTGAAGCCTTATTCAACTAAAAAAGTAGAGTAAACCTCACAAACTGATTTTGCGTTGCAATTACCAAAAAAAGGATCGACGTTAGCGCAAAATGGTTAGGCGTACCTCGTTTTCCGTAATTCCAACACTATTCAAACAGTTTTTTTAACGATACCTGTTTTACTAAATTTTTCTAGCTACTGTAACAAATGAAATTTTTCTCAGTTTATGTACGTACAACACGGTACCTGTAAAACGTTCTTCATTTCGAGAACGCAAAATTTTGAAATTGTAAATTTATTTTTCTTCTCAACCCATTTTATCGTCAGCCCGAGAACGCACGCCTGAATTTTAAGTAAACTTTTTCTCTTCCAGAGCCATTACTTCGATTGTGAATACGAGAGAGACGAGCAGGAGAAAACGGACGGAGGTTTAGGCGCCGGGACGCCGATGTTCCTTTCGGAAGTGATGCATGGTACAGCCTGTACGATTATATAAATGGGATATTCATACCGCGATATCGACAGCTTATTAATCGATCGATACGGCGTAGATTGAATCCTCGAGATCTCTGTAATTCGGTTCACGAATGAAATAGAAACGCCCGAGGAGTGAGATGGATATTTTTGGTATGAGGCTGCAGTACGAATAAGAGTAATAATAATGATAATATTAATTAATTAGTAATATTAACAACAACTACAATGACGACGATTATATAGTAACTAGCCAATTATTATTATTACTATTATTTTCATCTTTTTAAACAACGTAGTATGATTGTAAACTAAAAATAGCCAAATGAAATGAAATCGTTCTGAAATCCTTGATTAGGTTGCGATTTCTAATCGTGTCGTCATTCATTCCCGAATTTATTGATCTGATCTTGCAATTCGCACCTGAATGACTGAATGAAAGGATTACTCCTCTATCGGATACTAACTTGTCAATTTGTTATTTTCTTTTCTGTATACTTTTTGTCGTCCAACAATTTTTTCAGTTACATGCAATATTTGGACACTGCGTTTGGATGGATTGGATTTGTTTTTAAAACAATCGTTCAATATGTTCGCGGTTGAAAGACGATAGGAGTTTAAGGTAAAAGAAACATCGGGATTTAAAAAAAATTTTCACGATCTTGGGTAATTAACAAAGAATGATTTTAGATGTGTAATTTTCGAAAGATTGATTCATTTTGCCATTCATTAGAATTATACTCACGTGTGCGATAAGAAATAGAAACATACACGTATTAACAATCGCAAAGACACGAACCAAATTAAACAAAAGAAACAAAAAGATTAATATCGAGAAAAATTATAAACGACGAATATAACTATGTAATAAATTATACGTACGTACGAAAAAAAAAAAAAAAAAAAAAAAACAAACGAGTCAACAATTATATTGAAAATATTTGTCAATTTTTCGACTGTGGAATAATATTCATCATATTTTAATTCAACCATAGGCCTACATATTGAAACATATAATATATATATATGTATACATATACCTATTTATATATGTATATATATATATTGTGTAATCTAATAAAAATATCTATGTACGCGTGCATGGAAATCGTATGTGCAGGTAAAGATTGTAAAATATCTCCGTCGGTATAAATTTATAAACATAAGCATTACCTAATACCTAATGAAAATGATGAATTTCTGAAAATGGGATCACGCGCATCACTGCAGGTAACAGTAATAGCGTTGTTAATTATAAATCTGAAATTATTATCAAGCTTTAAATTCTACACGGACATCGTATTGATAATTTATCTACACACCTTTGCGACAGGCTGCCACGAAACTCTTGGACAGATGTATGTTTGAAAGTAACTCGAATGAAATTGAATTGATTACAGTGGAAATGGGATTAAGATCGACAATATTGTACACGAACTCTTGGATTTTGAAAATTTTTTACGCGTAAAAATAGGCTGCGATTCAAAGGTTTTTAAATGAGATGATGACATAAGGAGAACCATTTAATGTTTATACTTATCTCAAATTCATCTGTTCAGAGGTTCGCAAATATAAGTTTGTAAAAGTATGCATGTATTATACGTATAACATTATACCACATGGTTTTTTTTTTTCTTTAAATTCTCTTATTAAATGTGTGGTTTTGTTTAATTTTTTACGCGTGCAGCAGCGACTTTTTGAATAATTTCGCTATAGGTGTATAAAGCCGTTCGACTAAACGTCGGATTAAAAATTTAAAAAAAAAAAAAATAAGGATACGGTAAATTATTATTTTTTTTTTTTTGATTAGCAATTATACCGGCGTCCTCGTCGCATCGTTGTTCCACTTTCTGGATCAGCTATTATTACGGCCTAAATTTTTCCATTCGATTATCGGGCTACACGAAGAGGAAGGTCAAAAATTGACAGAGTTGAGAAGAAAAAAAAAAAAAAAAAAAGAGAAATGAAACTGCGGGGGAAAAAAGAAACAAAGGGAAAAATTTTTGAACGGCTTTCATCGAACTTTCTTAATTTTTTATTTTTTTTTTTATTCATGCCTAAACATAGATGCAAAATTATAACGCCTGACGATGTTTTTGGAGAAGTCCAGCTGTTCTGCGTTTTTAGGAAAATAATTTTTTTTGAAATATTAACGTGTTGTTTTTTTCAAACGTGTTGCTTATTATTACGTGTATGGATATACACATATAACGGGTATTACTATTCTATAATAAAATACAAAGTGTTTAATAAATGCCCTATAACGTACGTATACGTACTATACGTATAAAACAGTCGGTATTTATAAAGTCAGATTTTCCAAGAATATAAATTGTTATTGGGGAAATCAAACTCGAAACAAATGAAAGTATCTCCATCTGAGCTGCCTGAACTTGTACATACATATGTATATGCAGAATATTATATGTAATAATGCGTATATCGGTTCATCAAGCAAACGGGAAATATAAAAACAAAACTAGAACAAACGAGAAAGAGAGAAGAAACGTGGGGGGGGGGGGGGGGGGGGTGAGGGGGATTATTAGAAACCTAATTTAAACTACTCGAATAGGAAGTCTCCAAATTACTGTTAAGTCACGCACACACGGTATATAATAATGTATTTCTATACACTGAACCAGCATGTTCATGGAAAAGAAAAAAAGTACGAAGATGTCAAGTCCTTTACCATATTCCGAAAACCAATTCAAATGACGTACGTTTTTTCTTGATTTTTCGGATCGTTTGTCATTTGTTCACCGAAACCGATTAAAAACAAAACGATCAAGTACGTCTCAAAGTTTACTTGGTTTAATTACACTACTTACTTTTTGCCAATTAAAAATCATTCGTATCGGACATTTGATCTAAAACTGCGAATCCGACACATCGACATCTTCAGAGAATAAAAATTTTAGTATTGTAAGAGATTTCGCGGTATGAATTTTATGCCGCCTAATTATAATAGACTGATTAATAATTGTACGAAGGATTGAGAGAAAGCAGAATAAACAAAAAAAAAAAAAAATAAGAAAAAGACAAAAATAGAGATATCGAGATAGGCGAGAGTCGCTCGTTTTATGTCATCACTTCGGGATATACATATTATATATAATTGTACCTACTTCGATGGAAGAGAGAAAAAAAAAAAAAAAAACTAACTAAATAGGTGAATAAACAAATGAAACAAAATAAACAAGGGGAAATAAAATAACAAAGAAACGATTTAAGACAAAGAAAAAAAAAAAAATCAATATTATACTAAAAATGAGAATAAAAATAATCTTGATGTGCGCGCGGTTAGTTTTATATACTAACGACTTAAGACTTAAGATATATACATATATATATATACACATATGCGAGTTAACATTCGTGTGTATATATATTATATATCAACTATGCATTCTTTAGAGTTATGAAAACTATTACGATAACGTATAAATATATATGTAATATATAAAATAGAACGATACGAAAGAATTTGAATATTGTGTATAATAATAACAATAAATTTGTAGACGTTAAATCTGTGTCGTATCAATTTTTATTCAGATGAAAAAGTGCAATGTTTGCAAGTCAATTTATTCGTTTTCTTCGTCTTGTGTTATATACATACATACATATATACAATATTCAACGTAAATGATTGAATTTACTCACCCACGTACCGTGCTTGCGACGATCGGTGGGCTCCTCGAGCGTTATTCTTGTATTTTTATCACGACACGTTTGACACGAATTTGTGGCAAAGTAACGAAATTATTGCGAGTATGAACTATTTGCAGTAATAAGTATTATTATTATCATTATTGTCGTCGTTATTGCATTATGTATTTATATGATATATGTGTGCGCGTAAGATATAAATCAGCCCGATGTGTCAGTTACACGAAATATCCGAATTACAATTGACAAAGAAATTGATTGTTTGAAAATATAGTTTATTTATATGATTTTATATTCAAATTTAACACGGTTCACCCAAATTTCTATCGAAAAGTTGTTCTTCTATGTTTGCCTTTGCGATGATATCACTAATGGCGATTTTTTTTTAAAAATCAAACGACCATTACTATATTCTATTTTTCGAACATTGGAAGAAAAAAAAAAAAAAAAACAACTACACGCGTTGAAATGTTAAATGTGTTCGTACGCTGATGTGTATGTGTGTGTGTGTTTTTGCTGTATTAGTAGAAGTTTGATCTAAAAAATTGTTTGGCAACCGGTCTGTTATTGTAGAAAATAAGTATTATTATTCAAAAAATCGATGTAAACCCTAAAGAACAGCACCAATAAACATGGCCTAAATGTATATGCGTTGTCTGTGAAACACTTTTTCTCGGACGAAATACTTGCGACAACAATATAGAATTGAATCAAAGCCTTTGAATGATCATGCTGACTGTAAATTTATTCGAGATAACACAACGCGAATTCCTTGAAACAATGTGAGTTTTGTGTAAAAAAACAATGTGTTACCGAGATGACTAATCCGTAATCGTTTTCTTTCAACGATATTAAATTTTTGTACTAAAACAAATTCAGCTTGTTTTATTACACGTTTAGTTAACACGAAAGTTCAATGGTTGAAACAGGCAATGAAATTTGACGTTAAAATAATTTTTTGCATTAACTGAACATTAGGGTTATTTAACCGCACGTATTGAACGAACTGTGTCACTTGCAATTCTGTTAATTTTAAATTTCGCGAGAGTCACCCGATATTAATTGGGTTAAAACCGGCAAACTGATTGTTGTATGTGCAGAAATATTAATCGAATATGCGTCAACAGTTTTGTTTATTCGTAGTCAATATCACTCTCGGTCAC
Source organism: Neodiprion pinetum (assembly GCF_021155775.2). Classification (NCBI taxonomy): domain Eukaryota; kingdom Metazoa; phylum Arthropoda; class Insecta; order Hymenoptera; family Diprionidae; genus Neodiprion; species Neodiprion pinetum. The sequence continues at coordinate 28,621,012 of NC_060233.1, forward strand.
TCGAAACTTGACGTTATGCTTTCTTCGGTTGTACCAGGTCTGATTGATAATATACGCTCAACGTTATCCGTGACTGGTCTTGCCGGTTGACAGCCCGGCTTTATATGTATCTCCGAACCTACTTCCGTAGCGAGAACGTTCGCCGCCTAGTGGCCGTTTTCAGTACCAGCATACCGATGTTCACGATGAATACGTTCTCTACCTGTTTCAAAGCACGCCGTGCGGTGTTTCTTTTACCTTGTTAACAAATAAGTGTAACCGATTCAACCAGTTACGCGAAACAAGCTCCGGTTAGATCAACAAAGTATGGAATTCGACCGATGTGAATTCATTGCTGGCTGGATTCATGTACTTATTACATTTGAAGTAACCAACTGCTTCTGTCAACGAACGTGCGACTTCGAGGAACAATGCATGAACTTCAAATGAAATGATATTCAGTCGACTCAATGTCGGAAACACGTGAAAAGGTTCGCTCGAAGCGATACTTCACTCGATCGTGACACGAAGAGCTTTTCTTGAATCAAGGAATTCGCTTGATTAAATCATTTTGAGAAACTAATTAAATCGAAATTGTTGAATTGAAGTGATCGTATTTGGAACGAATAAGGGATACTAGACTGAAGCGAATGGACTCCGACAAAATCTGTTTTGTTGTATCAAGAATTCCTTTCCCTTTGTGTACTATCGTATTTATTATACCGTTGTATTTCTATGTATTGCGATTTCGAACTACTTTGCACCATTTGTAGTGAAATTGTGTCGTCCCTCACATTAAACCTAATCACGAAAGTTCGAAGACAAACAACCATTAAAAGAAAATAAACATAAAAGCCAAGAATTTTATTTTCAAGGAATTGGGATTCATTTATTTATTTTCCGATGAAACTGTTTTTACTACGGTTACACTCGCGGGACGAAAACAAACACGCATAAATTATTCAATTTTCGAAACAAATCAAGTTTATTTGTCGTTATAATCGATAGTAATATTAATAATAATAATTACATTCAGAGTTATCATATAACAATTGTGATTAATATTTCACTATCTTTATTATTATCTTCTCGCTTTGGATCGCCTTTTTTCCTTGATTTTCTGTTTCTTTGTGTCATATTTTATATTCAACATTCAGGGTGGCGGAAGGCAGAGTTCTTATTTCAAATCATTCCATTTTCTTTGCGTTTCTTTAAAGACCATTCTTGTTTTTTTTTTCGACGCATCATTTGTCTATGGTATCCGATGAAGTTAATTTTAACTAACCGTCGAGGTGATACAATGTTCCACTTACGTAGATACGTAGTATACAATTTGTTTAATTATTCTTTTAAAATTCTTAGTTTTCTGAATAATTTTTCGCCTATTATTCTTGCTCCCTTTACTTGATCAATTTCTCAATTCGACTGTGTGTTCAATTGGTCTCATTTCACGGAATCGCGAGATCTGCATAATCATTAAGATATAAGAATACAAGATCGTACCAAGTATTATTACTTCTTTGCAAATTGAAATATTGAATCTACATTCAACGCGTTCAACATTAAGAAGAGAAATCTGGAAGGCAAAAGGGAGAGAGAGAAATGTTGGAAATTTCAAGTACCGATTAATATTGAGTTTGTTTTGGCAGTGGTAATTAATTGTCACCTAATATTGGAATATTTATTTGCGGACCTTGCAATTTTCGTGTGCAAAGTCATCTCCAAGTTTACGGAAAACACTTTGATGTATTGTACACATAAAAACGAGGCCTGAGAAAATGTTATGAATTTCTTTTTTTCAATTTTTAACAAAACGAAAAATGTATTTTATACATTGCATAATAACACCGTGCGAATATTGCCGTTCACGAGTTGTTATTTCTTTTTCAATATTCTCTGCTCAATTATAACATTATTTTTATATTACTCGTCTATTCGCATGCTGATTTTTAAGTCCTTATCGATTTTCAAAGAATCGCTGCTGACTTTACAGACCTGATCAAGAAGCGAAAATGAATTTCTTAAACATCTCAAGAATTTTCAGTAACTTTGTAAAGTGCGTTGGAAAAATCGTTGAGTTTTACAATTTTATGAAATTTTCAATTCTCCTCATTCGAAATTATTACCATATTTCTAAACGCATCAAGTTTTGGTAAATAACCGAACATTTTTAATCGCATGTTTATCGAAAGAACAGAATTTTTTTCACACACAAGTATTTGCAATTATCCAGGTTTATGTGGATAAAATAATTTCTATTATTGTTATCATTATCATCGTCGTTATTATTATTAATATTATTATTATTATTATTGTTATAGTAAAACATACATTCAATATCATGTATATCATTACGTTATATTCACTTGTAAATTCATATATGTATAACATACATACATATATATATATATATTATATTATATACGGCATCGTTTTTCTCTTCCTTATTCCACTTCTGCTTATCAACATTAGAACTATTATACACAAGTATACAGTACATTGTAAGTATGTCTATAATATCGTAGGTAGGTACGTATATATATGTGTATATTATATAATACTATTTTATTGTATGTAATATTAGTGAAATGGAAAAAAAAAAAGAATTTTGGCGTAATTTGGCATATCTGTGATTGGGGTAAATTCGTCCGATTTGAGCCAAGCGTTTTTCACGTTACGTTTATCGTTAACATTATCGTTATAATTTTTTAATCTCTAACATAATAATACGAAACAGACCTCGGCTGTTTTTCTTCCCTTCTTTTTTCTCTTGCTTTCTCATTATTACTAATATTATTATTCTTTTCGAAATGTAAAACGTACTTTTTTTTTTTTTTTTTTTTTTGTTTCCTCTTTTTACCGTACAAGTTTAATCTATCTAGTACACAATAACGCAGGTTTCGTTTACCTACAGTTTATGCGCACGTTTGTTTTACCCTAGTCATACACCTCCGGCAATTTTTCTCGTAATATCAACATTAACATTGACTGGAAATACGTAACGTAGTTATAATTTGATTAATTAATTATTCATTCGCCTCAAGTCTGTTGCGGTTATAGATTAATACGTACGTGTATGTATAAGTAGGTATATAAACTGTGAAAGATTCCATTCGATCAGGTTCACCGTAAAAGCTGAGTATTTCATTTCTCCTTTTCACTCATAATCGTAAATAATTTACGTCGTTGAAACCAGTAAGTATTAGATATCTAGTCCAACGAATTGCTGAATAAAATTAAGAAAAATTACTAATAAAAAATGTGTCCTATGGAAGATGGTGAATTTTTTTGTTGGTTTTAATTTCGAAAACAAAAAGAAAGAAAGAAAATCGGTAACTAATCGCACAAATTTCCGTGAATAATCTCCTTAGGCCAATGGAATGTTAATTTATTTTTTCCCATTTCATAAACGGCTCGATTCAGTTTCTCGTTAATACTTCTGTAAAGCTGCAGCTTTCGCCGTGAAGATAATCGGGATAAACGGTACATCGTAATGTGGGTAAATTGCAATAATAAATTTACTACGTAATGTAATATAAATATGTACATATAGAGGCTACTGAATGGTACAAGTAAGCGGATGCGAAAGAGCGTGAAGAATCGGCGTGCCTGCGGCGACTTCCGTTCTCGTGTCGCCGTAATCCTCCTCGCAGTCAAAGTAGTTGCTCTGCGAATGAAAGACGATGAGAAACGGAGAAATGAGGAAGATAACAGGTGGGGGGAAAAGTATAGAAGGATCAAAAAGTCAGTAGGCTGTGAATGTAGAACTTTTAAAGAAGCGAAAGTCCGATTTGCTGAATCCAAAAATGTAGAAGGTCGAAGTGTAAAGAACCAAAATTATAGAAAGGTTGGAATATGGAACTTTATATTACTTTATATTATTAACTTTTATGGAATATTATAGATTTTGCTGCTTTATGTTTTTTGACATTTCCACATTTTGTGTTTTTCTATTTCAATTTCTCTATTTTCAATTTTCTATATTTGGAATTTCTACATTCCGATCACTCGGCGAATCAAATTTTTGCCTCTCTGAAAATTTGATACTTTGGTTCTTCTGTCAATCGGCTATCCTCGTTTTTCACAACCACCTGATGCATACAAGCATAAGACAGTAGAAGTGCCGAATATCGAATTTTCAACGTCGCGAAAATCAATTTCATAAGATTTCGAGATGTAGAAAGTCGAGAGACGGAAAAATCAAAACCGGGAATGTAAAGTATAGAAAACCAAACACGTATTCATTTTGACGATTTAATATAAATTAGCTTTCTATCATTTGACTGCTCTATATTTTAACTTTCGAAATTTTTAAAAATTGTATCAAAGAGATTTTCAAGTCTTTAAACATTCGATATTGTAACTTTATCATTTTCTGATCTTACTACATTCTGACCTCCACCCCATTAAAATTACTCAATACGTTGATTTTCTATTTTGGTTTCGTATATTTTGACAAATGTTCAAAATTGAATTAAATCTTCTTCATTTGCACACCCTGCATCCAAAAATTGTCGTTTAAAGTTTTCAACACGTTTTGTCCCGTCATTTTTACCTGGCGGATTTTCAAAATTTAAAAAATTCTCTGATCCAGATATTCAAGTTTTCAAACCGTCGATATTGCAACTCTGCTATTTTCTGATCATTCCACTTTTTTACATCCACCCCACCAAAATTATTCGATACGTTGATTTTCTATTTCGGTTGTCTATCCTTCGTCTTTCTAAAACTCAAAATACCGTGAAATCTGGACCAACTGTTAAACATTTGGAAATCCGCTATTACAATGACCTTCTGAAACCTGATTATTCTATCCAAATTTCTTCACCCTGCACCCAAAAATTGTCGCTAAGCGTTTTCCAAAATTTACATCCCCTCATTTTCACCTGGCAGTCGATGCATCGACAGCTGTCAGTCATCGAGCACGTGAGTCCGAGTATCTCCGCCGCTTCCTTGTAAAGTTCGGCGCTGGACTTCCGGTGTCGAGGAGGCGATGCCGGGGCACTCGCGGTTCCCGTTCCCGAAGCTCGTCTGCAGCTGTTCTTCGACCTCGACGACGATTCTCGCGACAGGCAGGAAGTCAGCATCGAACCTTTCGGCTGGCTTTCGTTCACCACCAACGCTCTTCCCGCCGGCGAGGCGAATAGCTGCAGCATGTCCATGTCCTGCGATCGGTAATTAACAATGTTCATTATTTTTCCCATCCAATTTACAGTCAACTCAAGCTTAACCGCTAATTTCCATCATTTCTCTTATTTCCTCCATTTTTCACGTCTACGACTTTCTTGCACCTGTGCGAGAAACAACTTTTCATTAATTTCGCGACGGTGACAACGAAAAAGAAACTCGTTGTTTCATTGTGCTTGTATCTATATTTTTTCGTACTTTTTGCTTCGATTTACGAATGTCCGTTTCAACGAAACTACGAGTTAAAAAATTTGTGATTTAATGGTAATAATTTATAAATTTCCGTTTAAATTAACGCCCCGAACTTTAGTCACATTTCTTCTGTTATGACGATTTATTTTTCTTCTGAAATTTCACTGATCTATCCGTTTATCAAATATTCTAAAAAAAAAAATTTCCTTCCAAGGTAAGACAGAATCAGGTGATGCATGATACATGAATTAAAATGAAATTATTCGGATCGTTACTTTTAAGGATGCAGTGTGAAAACCATTCAACAAAAAAATTCCCCATTCACTGTAATACCTATTCTTTCGAATTAGCAAATCATTGTGTAAATTGGAATGTTGTGACGGATCATAAAAAATTCTTTCCACATTGATCATCCATTAACATCTTTTTCGACTGTCAAATTCCAAGAATAATCTTCACTTCTATTCTCTTTATAATAAATCAAAAGTGTTCCAATATCCCGACAATTTTTTCCGCAACGTCGAAAACTAAATTTAATAATTTAATGAATTGTCCAGCAGTCGTGGAGAAATTAAGGAGTTTCGAAAAAAATTCCGACACGACGCAGGACTTCGAATTAAAATGATCAAAGGTTGAAAGTTTTTTTCTAACAAATTCGTACTCGCTTTTGGAAACAGTTTTTTTCAATTTCGAAGTGAAAATAGACCGTGATGGGTTTTAATAACGATGGAAAAAATGTTTGCCGAAGAACAGAGAGAAAGAGAGAGAGAGAGAGAGAGAGAGATAGAGTGGTTTTTTTCAGATGTGAAAACTATAACGGAGCTACGAGTAAAAGCGTGCAAGGATTGGTGCAGGGAAAAGAATATAAAAAAAAAAAAAAAAAGGACCGCACGTGTGAAAGGAAAAACGCGAAAAGAGTTTGTACTAACTCTCTGCTGTGTCCGTCAAACTGTATACCTATCCCTGCCTTTCTGTCCTAGAAGTAATTTTCCAGAGAGGTTTTCATTCTTTCACAACTTCTCTTTATATCCACTTTGTTCGGTTTCCGGAAGCCCAGACGCTACGCGACCAGAAAAATTACTCCTTGAAGACAAATATTATGAAGAGAAATTCTGTGACGGGATGATTTTGAAATATTTACAAAGAATAAAAAAATTAATAAATAAATAAATAAATAAACAGTTTTTATGCAATAAGATGTGCAAACTTTTCGTTCATTGATGAAGGAATATAGAAATGAATTTCATCGATGCATATCGTTTCAAATCTGTAATAAAAATTGGGATTGATTGTTCATCAAAAGTTTTGAGAAAAATGATGAAATGATCTAGAACTAATAATGTAATTGTTAGTTATGAGTATTTTTGTGACAAGTAAAATCATTTTTTGACAGTTTTCTATAATGAATGTAAATTTCATTAATTTATCGTATCGTAATTTTTGATAAACACGTAGAAAAAAGTTACCTCGAAATTTGTGAAATTTTTTTGTGCTAAAGCAATTTTTCCCGCATCGACAGAAATTTTTAATTCCGGTTACCGCTCAGTCCTTAAATATTTTCATTTTTTACTACAATCGAAAAATATAGTTCTAGATAGAAAATGAAAATTAGTTTTCTAGCTGTTACCGGAAAGTCTCTTATCCGTTACTATTCTTTCTCATTACGATCACTGTTGTTAGATTTTCTTGTATTTGTTGCGAAAATTTAATGCTTGTGCAAGAATAAATTGACGTTAAAGCCTTATTTAACTAAAAAAAATAGAGTAAACCTCGGAAACTGATTTTGCGTTGCAATAACCAAAAAAGGATCGACGATAGCGCAAAATGGTTAGGCGTGCCTCGTTTTCCGTAATTCCAACAATATTCAAACAGTTTTTTTTTAACGATACCTGTGTTACTGAATTTTTCCAGTTACTACAAATGAAATTTTTCACAGTGTGCGCTTGTAGGAAGTAGTTGGATTATTAATCGCGGCCGTTAGTTTGGGCAACGAAATTCGGCGATTCCCTCACAGTTTGAAATAACGAGAAGCGGTTAGCTGTTTAATTGGTAATTAAAGCGATTGCTAGCTCGATGAACACTTGTATTTCTTGCGCTAATGTCACGCTATTTGCATAATAACGGATGCGCGAATTCCAACCGGCAAGTGATCGCTGCGACCCCGGACGTTGATTCAAGATAAACGAATGATCCTGGGATTCCAGGGCTAATTGTTACGGCCAACTAATCGACGCTTCCCGCAAAAAGCAGGCCATGCAGTTTCGCGATGACGCAGCCTCTGCGTTACCTTGTTGTTTGAAAAGGAGGTCTTTAGTCGAAGAAAATCGATTTTCGAGCGGGGTTGAAATTGCGAATTTCAATAGTTCCGAAAGCACCAAACTCTGAATTTTTTGGTGGCGAAACTTGAAGTACAGAAATCGAACTTGGACGAAACAGCAGAGTTTCGAACGGTACGAAAACCGACGCTCAAGTTCCGAAACTGCGAAAATGAGAAAATTTTAAAATCTTGAACATCGTAATTCCGACTAAGCGAATATTTTCAGTTCTGTGAATTTATGACTTGGTAAAATTTCACAAGTTTGATCTTTTTTTGTATTGGATTTTCGATATTCTTACGTTCGGAATTCTGGTCATTCTGATTTTTAGTTTTTCTGATTTTTTACACCAACTCGTTAAGTAAACGACGTTGCGTGAGTATATTGACTTTCTGAATTTTACTTTATCGGAACTTGAATTTTCGGCATCTTGCATTTTGGAACTTTGAGCCATCGGCTTTCCAACCATTCGAAACTTTGTTGTTTCGTAAATACTTTATTTTTTCACTTGTTTCGTCACCGAATAATTCGGAATTAAGCTCCTTCGGCACTTCAACCCCGCCCCTGGATTTTAATGAAAATTGGATTCCTGAACGACGATCGGAGATATTGTGAGAATATTGAAGTCGTTCGAGAAAGATTTGAACATACATTAAGTTCGGAAAATACGTGAAAATATAAATTTGAATTTAATATGCCTAACGGCAAACTTGTGAAGTACCGATTATTGCAAGTTTAAGCTGATGTAAATTATAAGTATTACCGTTTTGTCGCGTTTTATTCATATTTGACAGACGTCGCTGATTTGAATTATTAAAAAGTTAATTAATTGCTGCTTCTTTACGCGAGGTAGAAAATGAATGAGTATAAACGATTTTGATTCGCAAGTACAAATTTTCTTTTCAACTGCCACCATTCAGGCGTTAATTGGTATATCAGATTTCTGAAATTCAAATGTCTACTTTTCTATAACTTTTTACGATATCATTAAAATTTAACAGTATAAATCGGGTATAAGTTTTGCTAGAGAATCAATCATTATATACATAATTGGCACATTTTTCGCGAGTTAAATTTTTCCGAAATTCATTGTGCAGCTGTTTCAATTTTTCAAAAATTTCACACCACGTGTGTAATTGGCAATTTTATCAAAAATTACGTCCGTCAAGAACCGGTTTAATAAAAGCGTGTATTAATTATCGTCGGCGTAAACTCGAGGCTGGTTATTACGTACAACTGCATTATATTGTCAAGCCGCGCATTGTGTTTCGGTGAAATTGATACAATCCTGCATTTGCCATCGTGTTGTTATATTCCCATCCTAATATTCTGCGTTACATACACAGATTTTACGAGTTTCAATTAAATTTATAATTGAATTTCATTCAATTAAAACCCAGCGCACGGCTAATAGCGATACAAATATGTCTGTATACACTCGCACGCATACAGTTATGTAATGTAGTATGCAAACGCAAATTGATTTCCAATTTGCACTGGTATATATTTCGCGTATAAACGCATATCTACAGTTTTAACTGAGAATCCGTGATATCCGCGTCGGAATAATTAATTTCAATTGTAATTATTACCAATTTAATAGCAATTACCGAGATATGATCGTACTACCTATATACATAAACAGACGTACATCCCTAGCTTGGTGTTCTTATTTTAACCGTCAAAGCGTGAAAGCAAATGCCTGACGTGGAGAAAATTTGTAATAAAAAAATTACCGATCCCGACGATTTGATATAATTTAGAAATCATATTTCAACACAGTTTATTGTTACAGAATATGTACATTGTTTAAGAAATTCTGATCACCTACCGGCAACGATTCCTGCGCATGGTCCAGCACGTAAATACTGTTTGTGTAGCCGTACAACATAGCGTCGAGATCTGAAATCAGAATGAATTTCTTCGCTTTTATGTAATCTTTATTTTCTTATTTATTTCTTTTTTTTTTTAACGCAGAGCTTATTCCTGCCAATACGGGAAAGATTTGGACCCGATTCATAATTCAATAATTATCCATCACAAGACTCAGCTAACTTTGTATAACGAGAAAAAAAAAAAAAAAAAATTTGTGGACGGAATGAATTTTTATTATCAAATTGACCGATTGGTTTTTCTTCTAGTGTTTTGAAATATGACATTTGTCCGGTTGTAACGTTTAAGCGATCGATCTGTCAGTTTTGTTCTCAAAGACTAATATCCATTTGTAAAAATGGTAGCGATTTTTTCGTTTCTCTTTCCTTGGGTTGTTCAATGAATTTTGAAAAGCTCCGAGATAACAGCTTCAACCTGACCGAACCCGGAGTTCCTTTTCTAGACCGTTTTTCTAATATCGCACTGTCAAGAAAGAGAGAAAAATCGCGATTATACCGTACCGTGAGTGAAAGAGACCGGTCCGAGGGACAATTTGATAGGTTTCGGTTGATCGCAGCTGGCGTAGCTGAGCTCAGCGCGAGTTTCAGGTCGATAGGGGTGAAATCGAGTGAGACGGTCGCAGAGTTCGGCTCGGTTTGGAAGCAAATACACCGAGAGGTACTTAACTGTCGTTAAATAATTCATGAAACGACGACAAACTGTATGTATATCGTTCCTGGGTCAATGACCATCGAACGAAGAACGGTCCAAGAGTTATTGTCGCCATCTTCCCCCCCCCCCTCCCGTCTGCCCTCGTTCTCATCTCCTCAGGCCATTAGATTCGAGGCTATTGCCCATTTTCGACCTGCGGAAATTATCGCTCTTCGACATCGCGCTGTTGTGCGCAATTTGAATAAGATCGTCAATTTTCTTCCCATTTTCGTATCCGCTCTAGATTCGCAAGACTAACTTTTGATATTTTAATCGCGAATCGTGACGTTGTAACAAGATATAGAAAATACTTTGATGACTATTTTTTTATTCGTGAAGGCAATACTCAATTTTCACGTTCTTAGGTCGATAAGTTTTTTTTTTTTTTCTTTTTTTTGTTCACTTACAGATGTTATTGAAATTAGTAGAAACTTGGAAGTGCGAGAAATGCCGAATTGCGAGACGTTTAGAAACTTTTATTCGTTTCACTATTTCTAATTTCAGAGAATCGATGTCTCGGTTATAAAATACCGTGATACGGTGAAATATATTCAGAATATGTAAATTTGTATTTCATATTCATATTTTCATGGAAAAATATTTCAAAAATTTACTTTACACCGGAATCAGCCTCATGTATGCGAGATTTTCGAAATTCGATTGATTTATGAGATACTCAAGATGGGATTAGAAATTATAGCGAAATTGAACAGTGAATTTTGTCGTTCGCCTTCTCTCTCTTTTTCTCTTTCCGACCCAGCAGTAAACTCAAGAAGCGGTTTCCTAGAGCCAATAAAAACTTTTCCCTTCCATCTCAGGGCAGGCATATACATATTTGTATACTTGTGTATATATACAAGACAAGTTAGACGGAACTTGGGTAGTTCCGAAGAATTAAATAGTTTGAAATTTATAAGCCTAATGACGAAGGGAACCGGAAAGGGCGAATTTCCTCGTTGAAATAAACCGCTGCGGTGGGCTATATGCCTACGAATATATATAGGTGTATTCGTGTGCTAATTATTACGACGCGCATTGGGATGGAAATAGAGATAGCGAGTGACAGAGATGGCGAGAGAGAGAGAGAGAGAGAGAAAGAGAGTCGCACGGATGATTTGCTGATTAAAACGAACGATCCGGTGAACAGAAGTGAAACTTTTGAAATCTGGACGCAAGTTTCGCGGTGTTTAAAAGAAGTGAAAAATAGAATAAAAGAATCCTTTCCTCTGGACTTGCACCTTGTATCGTCGTCACGGAAACTCCGCTCAGGGCGTTTTAATGACCAAACTTTCTTCCCCCTTTTCGTATGATAAGAATAGTAATATAATAAAAAGAAAGAAGAAGAACGAGCAGAATGGAGGGAGAAGAAGAAGAAGAAAAAAAGGCGGGTGAAAAATACACGAAGATTTTTTATTATTTCACCCGATCTTTTTTTTTTTTTTCTACACAGCATCGACTTTGAGCTTCGGGGTAAGGCGACATGATTTCCATCCCTGCGCCTCACCGTCCGTCCGATAAATCCTCTCGCTGGCGAAGGAAAAGTTTTTACTTTCGCGAGACACTCCCCCCCCCCCCCCTTCACCTCCCTCACCTCCCGCCCCCTCCAAGGTATAAAGTAGAAGGTGGTACACGGGTAACCACCTACGCAAATGCATATGCATACGATATTATATGTACATACGTGTATACGTTATAATATACTACATTATGGTTGCATCGCGACTAGAACGGAGCTCTGCATTTTTCAAGCTACGTCCGCGTAAAGTGATTCTGCACCAGAGGCGGGGAGAATGAATTTTGTCTTTTTACCTTCCGGTTCTGCCAAAGAGAGAGAAGAGAAAAAATAAATAATAAAAGGAAAAAAAAAGAAGAAGAAGGAAAAATTTTTACCCGTTCTCTTTTCTCTCTCGTTACGTCAAACCTCGCGCACTTCCTTCGACCCTGTTTCTCCACTCTCGACACATTTTCAACCCCCTCCTCGAACGGTTCATGCGATATGAATATTCATCGCCACGCGCTCATCGTGAAGGCGAGCTGCAGGTTAATTTCTACGGTAATTTAAGGCCTAACGATCCCCGAATCCTTCCATACAGTCTCAAGTGACGTTTCAATTAGAATCGGAGGCTACTGGTCCTCCCCCCCCCCCCATTTATGTCATTCATTTATTTGCTTTTCATTTTTTTGCCATCTTTTTTTTTTTCTCTCCGCTACTACAATACACACCCTTGTGATTATTATTATCGCACTGTCCTCCTCTTCTCTTTCTTGTTCTGTTTTATTTTTGTTCGTTTTCATTCCTTTTTCATTGCCCGAAATTATACGAACCTCGAAATATGTGATTAAATATCGTAAATCTTCAACGGTCAGGATAAAAAAACGATGAAAATACAGGATTTTTTTTTTTTTTTTGCGTACAAGCTCAACAGATATGAAAGAATTTTACCCCTGATTTATGTAATTGATTTGAATTTGGTAAAATAAATTATTGAAAAAAGACGTTGATTGCATACCGAGGAAATATGTGTATTTTAATTATTCGGACAATAAATCTAGGTATCGAATGAAAGAGAGGAAGAAATGAAAATTGGTACCTTTCCTGGAGCAAGCTTATAAATTGTTTAAAAATCAATAGGGCCGGTGTTCTCCACATATATGTATACCTATACAATGGGTATTTACTGTATAGGTGTGTATTCGTAGATACGTATGTGGTGTACACACGTCGTTGGTGAATTACGACTGCGAGGCGTTGGCTGGTTGCCATTTCTTTCTAACCCAAAGCATCGGGACAAATGGTGGGAATAAATTCGAAGTTTTAATATCAGAGTGGAGGTGAGATTATTGGATAATTTTTTACACAATCGGAGATCGGCATTCTGAACGCACAATTCGAAAATCGCTTTCTTAGAATTTTCTACCGTTTGACGATGTTTTTTCACGTATGAAAAACAAATTTGTAGGTTACTCTTTCAATTGTGACCTGTTTGAAAAAGTAACTGTAATACTTGAGGAAGAGAAGGACCAAGACTCGAGCTGCGGGGCTTGTCTCTCCGGAAGAGGAATGAAATTCAGAATTGTTTCGACTTATTTCATTAACTTGGTTGTAATCAGACTGAAACTGATTTAAATTAAGAGTTGAACTCAGGATCCATAATTTGTTAATTGAACCTTGCGGGAATGTCAAGTTGGAGCGAATTTATGACTGATTAGATAATGGTACAGGCTTGATTATTTGAAACACGTAAGTAAGTTTACAGTCCGAAACGTTGACGGATGTAATAGAATGGAAATAAATACGGAATTCGAATATTTTGATGGACAGTTTTTCGAAGGATAACAGGAGGCGAGTTATTCGCGCGATGAATTAGCGTTGATAGTAAAGTTTATAGGCGTTTTGGCTAATCTCGCATTTAAACACACAGCTAGCAAAGCCTCGCTTCGTTGCTCCAGCTAGCCTCGCCTGAGCAGATATACCGCTTCTGGATTCGCAGTGCTTGCGGCGTAATCCGCGAGTAGATTTTCGCGTCGTTTGTGCCGTGTGTATGCACTCTATATACGCGAGAACACGGACGTATAGGTGGATGCTAAAGTCTTTCCAAAGCCGCAAATTGTGTACCGGATTTAACTACACAGCGTTGCAGGTACGCGACTCGAACTTCACTGTCAAAAGCTCGAAAGTTCATTTTATAAGCTGATCCGTTTAAAAACGGCTGCGACACGAGTAGACGGACGCTTGTTTATCCGGATTAAAAGCCGTCCCGGGTCAAGTTTCGCCCGGTTTTCATTGTTTCACTTTTTATCGCTGCCATGTTCGAATCGGTTTTTTACTAGACAAATAATCCAAATTGATGTACTCACCCGATTGCTGTGTGCACGGTATCCTAGCAGCCTCGACCAGGTCCTCGTGGCTGCCCGGTGGGGCCTCCAGCATCGCGGTGCTGCCCGACGACGACCTCACGCAGAGCAGGCTCAACGCTGAAACAGGACATTTTTCACTAAAATATGTTACTCGGCTTTTCTCAGACGTTTCCAGTCGCGTATCAGTGTCAAACATCTTCCAAGGTTTCGACTTCTTCGTCAGAAACTGATCGGATATATTTCCGGATTCACGGTGAGCGTTGTTCCACCTCGCGATTTTGAAACCGCATAAATTTTAACTCCGTTGACGAAAAATTCTGAAAAAATTCTCGCATACGTGGTACAATGGCAAAAAATCAGTCCGTAAATTTTTTCCCAAGATTTCGGTCCCGGTACAAAGTAATCGCCTTGAAAGACTTTGGTTTGTCGCCATTTTGGAATACCGACCGCAGCGAAAGGCATTTCTGATAAATTCACGATACTCGGTTGAAATTTTGTTCGAATGAGGCTGAAAATTTTTTTAAATATTGATTAGACAAAACCAAGTTCCGCCGGACAGTGAATTTTGCGATAAGCTTTGAGGGCGCGAATCATCCGTGTGATTCTAATTTCCGAAATTCTTCTCTGATCAATTATTCGTAGCGGGGAATTGAGGGATGCATTATTGAAATAGGATCTCGCAAATCCGTACTTACATGGAAAGGGTTTTGGGCGGGGCGAAGTGCTGGAGGATAAATCCCTTTATAGAGTCTACGGCAGCACATGAGGCTGCAGGAAAGCGGCGAAAGCCATAGATTTTAGCAGGATGCCTGACTAACGATAAGGATTCAACTTTCGGTCTGCTCTCCAGGATCCGCTTCGGAGTTAATCGATCGAGACGATCCCTAACGGGAGCCATCGTAGCATCTCACACCAGTGAGGAAATTAACGAATTTCTCGAATATTCACCCCTCGGATTTACGTACCTTGTACACCCGAGATTACCGCACAGTATGTGGCTCTCGTGTATGCCCGGCTGATTCCGTACCCAAATCAACCAATTATTCTCCGGAGGGAAACAATCGTTGGTGCCTATTATTGTTACCGCAGTTTCGTCGTGAGTCAGCGAGCGATCGATGCGGATATAATTGGGAAAAAATTGCCGATGAATTCAGATCGAGGAAATGACGCTGACCGACTTTTTCTACTTATTGTTCGAAAGAGAGTAATTTTCGATGCTGAATTTGTATTTTTTCGACGAGCCTTTTTCACGATTCGAGAAATTATTCTACACGTGAAAACACGACTCTCGGATTAAATACGTTGAACGAGCGTCATTTTCGAGATGAATTATGCGACGTCTCTTCCGTCCGTTCCGCAAGCTTACGGGGACGCAGAAATTAATGACGATGAGAAGTGAATCGGGATTAAAGGCCGCGAGTCCGAGATGCTCGCAACGGAATTGCCGGACGAGTCACGAGGAATTCTTGGTAAATCTAATAAAAATAACAACAATAACCGGCAACAATACGTTTTTTTCTTCCAACGATTTATGCTCGTCTTGTGGCAAGACTGTGGATGTAATACCGACGGTTTACCCGCCGGTGTGCTTTTGTACGACTATAAATATTTCACGCAGCAGGCAGGATGCGCGTACACTCAGACTGCTGTAATTATCCTTTGACGACAGCGTACAGTGCGGAACTCGAGGAATTTTGATTACGCTATGCCGTAAGTATACGGTTAGATGGTCTACACTTTATACGGTACACGGGAGCAAACACGTTTTCACCGTAATTAATTACCCCAAGTTACGTCATTGCATTGTACGTAGATGATCAGGGTGTCCAGTCCTCCTTCGCAATAATCCTACGGAGTCCTGGAAGTGACCCTCAAATTTATCGTTACTTCGACACTAGTCCTTGATACTTATATCATTTCTATCCATGATTTTCAAACTTTATTAAGGATGAATTAAAATACCAGAAATCTTGTAAGAAATTTCCAGTAGGGGTGTGCGAATCATTCGAAACGACGAATAATTTGAGTCTTCGAATAACTCGACTTTGCTGAATAAATCGAACTTTTTGCATAATTCGAGTCTTCAAACGATCCGAATTCTTCAAGTAATTCAAATTTTTCGAATAACTTGGCTCACAGTTCAACTGTTTACCGATTTCATTGTCTAATTACGAAATCGTTATTAAATTACCTGTGCTATTTTCGTGTTCAGTGTAAAATAACGTTCAGTGATTTTTGAGGTCCGTAAATCGTCGAATAACCAAACAATTCGAATAATTCTCGCTATTATGATTATTCGAATCATTTGAGCTATTCGAATTATTCAAGCTATTCCGAATGTTTGATTCTATTTTGAATAGAATTTGACTATTCGATTCGTAATAACCGCTTTTTCACAACTTTTGAATGCACGCGTCTTGACAAATTGCATATTTTCGTTTGATTCTTCTTTAACTACTCAATTGTTGAGAAAAATTTCATCGCAAACATCAGACTATTTTACATGCAGTCGTAAGAAAGTTACGAGTAGAATAAGTTGGTGTAAAAATTTAAACCGCAGCCACGATCGACTGAATCGTGAAAAGACCGTTAATGCTAATTATTATGGGTCGTATTTTGCAGAATGTATTACTAGCGAGAAAATATGAAAGGAACGAGAAAATTTCACCATTGAAAGAAAATCCTTGATATGGTTACACGTGTTGATAAGATTTCCAAAAATAAAACAAAAAAACCTCGAAAAGGCATATTTCAGGGCGATTTTTCCGAAAAACCAGTCGAAATAAAATTCTAATTCACAGTTTAAGATACTAACAGATGAAAAATCGAATATCTGTACTGATTGTGTCAAAAAATTGTTATTGCACACTTTCAACGATTACAATCACTATCCGCTCGTCGAAACTTCTCTAATATTTTTATTCCGTTTCATTGCTCATTCCGAAGGAAAGTGTCGCGAATAATCGAGCTTTAAATATTGAAAAAGTGGCAAAATATTGCACCTCGATTCTACGCTCTTTCGTTCGTTGTTCGTTTCGGTTCTTTTTTGATGTATGAAAAAATTGTCAACCATAAAAAAAAAAACACACGTGATCCCTCTGTTGTGTCCAATTTTAAATAATCACGCGAAGCGAATAAAGGACGCAGGGGAGGCCAGACACATATCTCTGTAATCGAAGCGACAGTTGAGCGCAGGTGACTTTCACGGGGAATTGGATAACCGGAAGCTTTTATCTCTGACTGACGGGGAGGGGGGGGCGGTAATCCGTCATTTTTCGATCCGATCGTTTGGGTTTTATTTCACCCTCCTCCATTCGTTCGTTCTCTTCGTTTTCGCTCTTTGACGAGAAGACAGAAGAAAAAGGAAAGAAGAAAAAAAATCAGACAAGCGTAGAAGAGCGGCTGGGTAATGCGGTGTGTCTGATTTTCTATGTAGGGGTTGAAGTTATCCACGATTCCAACGACTTTGTATCATCAGGGCAGATCGCGTCACTCTCTACCGCCCTTGATTGTCTCCGCTCGGGCGAAAGATCTTCAAATCTTCTCTGATATATACATGCCTGTCTACCGGAATGGCTTTCAAAATCCACAAATCGATTACTGCTTAAGGGACTGACTTACTCACCCCGCATCTTTCAAACCGAACCAAAAGGCACTCGAGAAGTCCTCGAATCAACTTCAATAATATGGCCTACGAGATTTCAACTCTAGGTGAGCGAGAATTTTTATCGCAAGATATGTTTGAAAACTTTGAGGGGTTCAAGTCGCTTCGTGATTTCATATTTTTCGAATCATTCGCCGTTTTTTTTTTTACCCAAAAGGTAACCGGTTACGGGGTGAGGGTAGAAATGTAGATAAATCGCAAAATAGAAGCTCTTCAAGTGAAGAGATTAGGATGATGTTACAACGGTCTGTAAAATTATCAACCGTGTGACAATCGTCAAGACATATAGAAGTTTATAGTTTATTATCTTTTTTAAAGGAGTGATAAAAATCGTAATTCGCTCAAGATTGAGAAAACCAAAGTGTGCATTGATGATAATTGCAAGTTCAATCACGATTTCACAATTTTCACACATTTTGACAATTCTTTACATATTCTGACTTTGTACACTTTGAACTTTTCTGCATTATCGACCCTTACGTTCTGATTGCTGTATATTTCGAATGTCTATATTTTAGCCCCTCTCTTCTGTCGAAAAATCTTCGTTACGCTCATTTGAAATTCTGATTCAAAAGTTCTGATTTCGATTGACTGCAACAATTTACGAAGAAATATAAATTTTCTACTTATATATTTACCGCGCACGACGTTCCGCCCAATCCATTTACGGAGAATAAAAATCTTTGAGAATACAAAAATTGGGAAAACATCGATTTCCGCGTCATTATGATACGTAGATATTGTGCCCGTTATTTATACTAATTGAGAATCCTATGTTTCGATCTTCGTAACTCTGATCTTTTCCTTTCGAACCTTTTCACTCGCACATTTTTCCACTCAATATTTTGGCCTGAGTTTTGTTACTCGAGGGTTTTTGCGATCGCGGATCACGAATCCGAAGTCAGAATTTAATTATCACTAAATCCAAGATGCCGGATCCAACATGGCGGACGTAAAATCAAAAAAGCTAGAAAAATTTGATGATTCTGGCCGAAACTTGTTACACGAGGGTTTTTGGAGCCGCTGATCGCAAATCTGAAGGCAGAATTAACGATAAACGGTGACAAGAATACGTAAATTTTTGAGGTAGGACACTGAGCATCCCTCTGTGACTGAAAGAGTTGATAAAAAGTCTTTCCAACCAAGGTGAAATTAATCAGATTTACTTTATTTCCCCCGAGGCGAGAATTTGCCGCTGCGAAAAGTTTCATTCCGAGGATTTCGGATCAGGATTGACCCGGCGGAGGTTCGCTTATCTCTCTCGGCCGTTCGAGCACGTGCATGTAGCAGACCGTTTCGGATTTTAACAAAGTGCCCGGTATAAATGAGTAACTTAATTTGAATGGGCGGGAGGGTCGCTGCCGGAACTCGCGTCCATTCTCATCCGAATACTGCAGGACCAAAACTCGCTCCTGAAGCTCGGAGAGAGAAGGGTTGGTACTTTAATCACCCTCTCCAATTTAAATGCGATCTATGGGGGGCGTAATTTTCTTTACATCTACCGACCAGCGTTAGCTTGCATTTCCTCACGTTAATCCGGGCAGATGATAACGCATCTGCAGGTTTTACCCGCGATAATCGTAGGACGTGAAATGGATCGGATGAATGTTTGACGATTTTATCAAGAAATACTGTCGTTTCCGGGAAATATGAGAAACTCTTTCGAAATATGAAAATAAAAGATATTGGAATTATAAACAAAAGCTTAAATATCGATACTCCGTTCCAAATTGCTGGAAAATCATTGAAAAACTTGAGAATCTAATCGGTTTAACTCTTCGTTTGCTCGTGTCATTCAAAGTACTGTTGTTTAAAAGTCGCATTCAGCAGTCAATTCGATATTGTCATCTGATGATCACAATCGATATCAGTGGAATTTTGTAAAATCAAGTACTACGTGATAAGAAAAAGGTGTTTCAATAATTTTCCAAATAAAATAAGCCATCGTGAAAGGAAATCAATCTTATATACCAAATTTTCCGTCATTTTAAAGCGATTAAAAATGAATTAACATCGACGTATATAAAATTTTTAAACAGTGCATGAAATGTCTAGTACATTGAACAGTTAAATTTTTCCGAACGGTTTGAAATTTCATGAGATCATTTATGCTTGTTAAATTAATCTGAGATCCGTCGAAATAATTCGACATCAAAGTATAATCTATTAAATTATACAATTTGTTCGAATCTTTTGAAATTCTTCGATAATCATTAAAATCTTGTCCAAGTTCTTAGAAATTTGATAAAAAAAAAATTTGCTCTTTAAGACATCGTAGAAAGTGATGATAAAAAATCTTTAAAAATATTTTTCTGCGAATCTCATGGCACGTTTTCGAATATCAAAAAAAAAAAATTCCAAATCCTTTACGTTAGCTCCATTAATTGCTGGATAAAATGTTTCAACACCCATATTGAAGTCTCGTATAAATTGTGATAAAAAAAAGAGAAGGAGAAAAAAAAAATATATCCACAAGTTGGCACCTTTTCAATTGGGTCGAAGATCAACTGTTTTGCGTTAGTGGGAAAAAGCGTTTATCAAACTCACCCCGCTTCAGTTCCCGCCACGTGATCGTGATTTCGTTGCCACCCCTCGAACGGCGTTGGATCTTCGGCGTGAATGACCTGGCTTGAGAATAACGCCGGCTATTTGGAAAGCCTGAAACGTAAAATGAGATGTGAATTCGTTAATTTTAACGGTGCGCAATAATGCTGCATATCGTACCTGAAAAGGAAATTCGACGATATCCGCATCTCGTTAAATATTAAAAATACACCCCCCTCACCCCGCGGCTCTTTCGGTATCACTCTTCGATACCCGCGGAAGAAAAACCCGCGGACTCCAGCCGATCCCATTATACCCATCCTGACGCCTGACCAGCCTGCGTAAGCGATCAGGCGGAGGCATTCTTGTACGCAGGGTGTATAAAAATTGCACGATTCAAGTAGGGATGGCCGGGGGTGCCATAACCCGGGAAATATAGAACTATACGGTGTAGCCGTAGCGTGCTTATTCTTCCCTTTTCTCTTCGTTCATTTTCCTTTTCTTTATCTTTTTCTTTTTTTTTTTTTCTTTTCTCCTTTTTTTTTCATTTCCTCAGATTGTACTTTCTCACATAAAACAGAATTTCATCCCCCTAAACGACTCTGTACAAAGTTATTGCCGTATAGATAGCCGTGCGTCGTAATTTGCAGCAAATTGGAGACAGTTTGAGTATAAAAGTGTGACGATCTTCGATTTAAGGAGGTTCGTATCTCTGAAAATCGATACTTCTTTTTTATTTTATTACCGGATGGACTCGCTTTGAGTATACGTCAAATTGTTATATTCGTGAGGTGTGAAGTGCTATTTAAAAAAGTAAAAATCTGAAATACCGGAAGGCTTGGATGTCGATGATTTATGACAAATCGATTAAAAATTGTTGATAACCTAGTTAATTTCTTCGAAGTCATTCTAACACGGATTCTATTATTCAGTTGATTAATTTGTACGAATCTGTTGTAAGGATTTTTTTATTTTCATTATTCTGGCATTGTTGAATATTAAATGGAAATGTTAAACAGACTGGCGAAAGAAAAGAAAATCTATTTCAGTAACCTTGTAGACGATAGTTGTTAGTTTTGTAAAAAAATTAGCCATCGTGGATTGAAATCTAACGAATCCGTCAGATTTATAACACTTTTCATGCGATTTAAAATCAAGCATCGACATCTCTGAGCTCTTTCCTATAATTCCAGTATTCCTTAAACTTTGTATTCATTACGAGTTCTTGCCGATAGAATGATTCAAATCTGTGTAATGAGCGAAATCTCTGAGCACGTGTACAATTTCCGTACCTACATCAAAGACTCCCGAGTAAATAACAAATACACGTACAACATACTTCGTAGGGTAAATATATGCGGAATAAAATGAAATAGAAATCAGGGTGGCTCGGCAGGTTTCTTCGTTACTTTGTCCGCGTGTTTGAGCTCTGCGGAATAAGCTGTAAATTAACTCCGGGATATCTCGAAGTGTGAGTAACGTCGCCGGGCGAAGAAATATTATGCGTAGGTATTCTCAGGCTTACGGCGAGAGCAAAGGGACGTCACGGGGGGTGGGAAACGGCGTGAGAAACAGGAAATCAATATTCATATCGGTCCCGGTGCCCGTTATCACGCGAAACCCGGGAGTGTCTCTCCTTCTATGTACGCAATATCGCGGAAGGTTGTTTTTGACGCATTGTTAAAACAGCCCGCACACACACAAATATATATATATATATATATATACATAAAAATAAATAACCGTCCGCCTTCGGCGTCGGGGATGACAAATCTAGTGGAATGAATAAACCAGAGGGGGTGATGGTGGTAAACCTCTGCCTGCATCCTCCGCGTTCGGGAAAAATCACTTGAAACACATCCGCTGATAGACGGTGGATTTTGTTGCCACTCAAAATCCTCCCCTCGTGCGTAACTATCGCTCATCTAGAGCCGTGCATTATTTACACATGTATTAAAGATGGAAAAAAAAAAAAAAAGAAGAGGAGAAAGGGGACAGCTTACACGTTCGCCATACTCTCGCTGCTAACCCGTAAACACCCATGGAGTAGGTACGTGGCTTATGGAATTTCAAATTGAAACATCGGCAAGCTCTGGGAAACAGCTGATGAAAACAATTTTCATTCGATTGTTTGTACGTAAATTGTTTGAACGTTTCCAGCCGGTGGGGTGACGGTGGAATTACTCGAAAATTGAAATTTCCAATGAATTGTAAAATCGTTTGTCTTGCAGGAATTCGTGACTTGAGATACGTTAGAGATGCGATGGTAACGAAAAAAGACCTCCTTCAAATGTGAAAATACCCAATTGGCTGACTGGAATTTTTCAATCAACTCTATTGTTTGTTGTTCTCGTATTTTTACTCGTCGTCTGGTTAGAAAAGCCTTGAAACGAAAAAACGATAATAACCGAATAAAAGTTTTCCAACTTCGGCTCATATCTGTAGGCCGTATTTGATTAAAACAGTCATTTCACGTGACTGAAAACGGATTTAAAAAAAAAATAAAAAATGAAAGAACAGCGCAATTTTCAACCAACAGAGCGCAATCATAATAACGTCATTACGCCGAAAGCATGTTATTCATCCAATCGCTGTGGATTCGCAACTCATTATATGGGTACATAAATTCCGTACAAATCGCCTGAGGCAGATATTTTCATGGAACTCGTTAGTGAATCACAAAAATACGGTACGCAGGTACATGAAATTGTCATTAGTTTAAAATTGCGATAAACCGACGATTTATTAAAAAAAAAAAGTAGAAGAATTAATAAAAATTCATCGTGGCTAAGCATAATCAAATCCAAGCGATATGTAGAGAATTTATTTAGCTATTTTTTTCTATTTCCTTTGTGCCAATGAAATATTGTTTAAATTCAACTCGATTCGATTAACTAATATTATATTTTCACAATTATTTGTTTCAACTTTACTGTTATCATTATACACACCAATGATGCATCCTTAATCACTGAATATAATAATTTTTAATATGCCAATAAGTATAGATGTTACAAAAGCTGTGTCGGGATTATTTTATTCTGTTATACGATTATTGAAAAAGCTTCGTTTCAATACCGATTATCACTAAGAAGTTCAAATTCGAGACTCTGGCGAACGGTGAAACATCAAAAAAAAAAGATCAATTAATTTTTGGCCCTGGATTTTTAACGCGACGTAATTTTTGCACGAAATCCGGTCAACCGGGAAAAAGGATGAAAATAAAAATTGAGGAATCAATTATTTTCGTGATCATCACTGATATGGCCAAAGATAATTTTCCGTTTTAATTCGGTACACTTTTTGCTTACAATGAGAAATACCGGTCTATCCATCCAACTGTCTAAACTTTACGAAGCACCTCGACCACACTCGTGCAGTGCACTGTATCTGCGCACATGTGTGTATTGAGATGTATACAAGTTACGTTTATATACCTATACAGGTGAAACGGATACGTTATATACGGCCGACTGGGACTCGGTGCCAATATCCGTTGGAATTAAAATGGATGGAATGTTCGTATTCCGTGAGGAATAAAACGTCCTACGTGGATACAGTCACGGATGAATATACGTATATATACGTGTATTACATGTACGTTACAGATAAATTTACGCGCGCAATTGCGTAGTTCGGTGTTGAGAATTAAAGACAAGACAGGTAGAAATTTTTCTTTTTCTCTCCACCGACTCTTCGACGCCCTTTAATTTAGCATCTCTCTCTCTCTCTCTCTCTCTCTCTCTCTCTCTCTCTCTCTCTCTCTCTCTCTCTCTCTCTCTCTCTCTCTCACTCTTCTCCCATCCCACACTACAATTTTCTTTAATAAATTAAACTCTTCCTCCCTACTCGCTCGATCTGCAGGAAAAGCGGGACATGTGATATTTCACCAAGCTTCATTCGGGATGATAAATCGCGAATACTAATCCCGCTCTCTTCGCACACGTACGCGAAGCGAAACAAGAGGATACGGAAATAGGAAACGGGGACAGGAAACTCATAATATTTCACACAGATCTGCATGGTGGAAAAGTTGAATCGAAATTCTCAAATTTGAAACGAAAAATCGAACATGCAACGAAACAAGACATGTTTTTTTTTTTTTTTTTTTTGTTTTTTCATCTCGCGTTGGTGGATTTTTTTGGAATTTCACCTATTATATAGCCGACGACGCGGCTATGCGAGAATACCGATTCTCACCCTGCACGGACAACGATTCCGAGTTATTTATGATTGAACGCAAATTCGCGTGGTTATATCGTGCGGTCGTGCCGGGGATATTGCAGTGAAAATCTATATTGTACATACGCACACAGATGTAAATACATGGTGTATACATATATACAGCGTACACAAGTCGTACGGAAATGAGGTGATATACAGAAGTGCGAGAACGGGTTTGACTGGCCTTCTGCTGCAGGAGAGATCTGCAGCCCACTTTAATACCCCATCGGAGATACGTGACATGCACGCCGCGCTTGTCGTGGGGAAAAAAATTTCTTCCGTCGCGCTGTGGGAAATTGAAAAATTTTACTAATATATGGCGGAAAAGTGTGGAGAGGAGCGTGGGTGAGCCGATACAGCGTTTGTGTGATAGTTTTAAAGGGGGTGGGGGGTGTGAACAGAGGGATGCATGCCAACGTGCAGCGACGACGACACGGACGGCTATGGTCCAGGCTTTGCCGACCCGATACGATCGTCATTCTCAAAGCGAAACGCACGAGGGTGTGAATTTTTTTTTAATCAAACTACACATCGATAAGCGCGTCACGTACGTACACTGAGGGACTAAAGTATTCGTACGGTGGATAAATTTGAATAAAATAAGGTATAAGTGTTTTGAATGAAAATTGTTTACCCAAAGGTGTACTGTTTTTTTTTTTTATTTTATTTATTTTTTTTCCACGACTGGTCAATAACGTGAACAAACATACAGATTCGATCTTGTGGCGATATTTTCGTCCCTCACCTCCTGGGTGGTTCAGAAAACAGAAAAAAAAATTCTGTTTGTCGAAAGAGGATCAAAAGTTTTTTTGATTTAAGTATAAAAATACGTCTGTTAAAATTTGAACTCTTAATATTAACATTTAAAGGTTGCTCATCGGACTTTTGCAATTTCCGTAAGAATAATACGTGGGAAAAATGATTTTTGATCCTTCTGATTTTTATAACTGACTAACGATGCGTCGTGCAGTAAATTCGCAGATATATTCTTGCAGGGATTTGAACGCTCTATAAAAAAGGTCCGTTGTCATTTTGTGATGAATCTACTATTTCAAAAGTTATTTAAGGTCTTTTGTTGACCTTTGACCTCAAATAACTTAAAAAATAGAGCGTATCGGGTGTTGCTGATGTTGCCGCATGCCTCACACAAGGATATAAAAACACCTCACGCCTCTGTATGGATAGGTATGGAAATTTCATCGCATTTCATCAATTGCAAAGAAGAATGGAAAAAATGAAATAAAATAATAATGATAAAATGAGAGTGAAAGAGAAAAGAATTAACACTTTCTCACCCCGCTGCAGCGTATACATCCAATTCGCACGCGATATTTATCCGCTGTGATGAAATTCGAGTTTGAAATGAAATATTTTTACTTTCAATAACTTATTTCTGTACAGAAACAACGAAAATACTGCATACAAACATGTTTCAGTTCAACAATTGTGGCAATATTTGTTCCAACTAATTGTCTAAATGGTGTTATTGTTTTTTTTCCGCGTAAAATTGAAAAATGCGTGTTTTTTAAAAATCTATCAAACCTTCAAATTGCTTTGGCTGGTAAAAAAAGAGACAGCGAAATTGACTTGCAATCAATTCATCAAGCAAGCGATTTTCACCCCGTCCAAATAAAGAGGAAGACTCATTTTCAACCAAGAAAAATAGAAAGCTATAATCCCGTCTCCCTTCCCTGCCGTTCTCTACATCTCTGTTAAAATATTCACGTGAAAAATAGGAATACTGCACACCGTTGACGCGTTGTACTAACATTAACTACGGGGGAGAAATTTGGACAGGTAATCACGATGTACGTTCAGAAACCGGGCAACGTATATTTCAACCTTTTAAATTCGCTACAGCACGAGACTGTAAAAGTCTCTCATTCTGTCTAACAACACGGCGAGGGTGCTAGATTTATTTAGTGTTGACAAAGTGGAACGGGAGCACCGGTAAGTTGCTGGATAATGGAGACTCGGCTTACTCACGTACATAAATAGGCGATTCTTGTCAAATACGTAGAATTTTACGCGGTATAATCAACTTCTTTGCCCACCCAACGCACCGATGGACTGAATTATAGATGAATATAGTTTCGGACGATATAAGGTTTTGAAAATGTGTCGAACCTCGATTAATCGCGAGAATTTTTAACACTCGTCGCATTGTTCACTCGGTTGGAATTCCCATTATCACTGACTTCGTTTGCACATTTTGTTGACCTCTCGATTATACCGCGAAACCGAAAAAACCCAAGGTATTGCAAGCTTTGGTAAGAGAATTTATCGTCGAGGTGAGTTATCTCGTGTTCATACAATATTTTATGGGTTTCCGTGACGTCTATGAAAATATTCCCAACCCCCGCCAGTCATCATTCCCCATGGGGTCTGAATATCAATAACAGGTGAAATTATCAAACCCCCATAGAATTCCCCATTAGATTTCTTGAAACCCCATAAAAATTCTCAGAACCCCATGGAATTTCCCATAAAATTTTTCGAAAACCCATAAAAAATCCAAAACCCCTGCAGTGATCCGATAGAAATGCTGGTTAACGATTCCAAAAATCCTAAACTATAACCCAAAACCCTGTGGAATTCTGATCTCTCCAAAAATTCCCATCTACCGTGGCTATGAAACGAGGAACCGTCCCTCTAACGTTATTATAATTTTGTCTTGCAATCTTAGAGCAAGGCTCGATCAAAAGTGTGAGAGGATCGATCCCGGGAATCATTACGAGCAATCATTATCGTCAAATTGCTTTTCCATCCTGCAAGTGCGACGAGTTTTAAAAGTATGTATTATCTACAGAGCAGTTTCCCGTCTCGCAAGGAGTTGCAAGTCTCGTTCCATCCTCGTTGGCTACACGAGCTGACAACAAAAGAGCACGAGGTGGCGATGCTCCGGTAAAATGATATTGGAAAATTTTTCATTTTTTTCCTTTATGTCAAAAACACGTTTCTCGGCTCAGACTTTTCCGGCCTAAGACGCGAAGCATGAATAAAGAAGGACGCAATAACGCAGCCTGAAAATGAACGGTAAAGTACGTACGAAGAAATAGGAAAAAAATTTTACGCAATAAAAGGGCGCGCGATAAACCGCGCTAACAAAGTTGCCAATTCAGGCTCCGCTCACTTATTCCCCTCGTTCCCTCGCAATATGTATACATACATGTATATGTATATAAATAAGTATGTACCGACTGGCTAGCAAAGGTCAGGCACAAGCTGCAAGGTAGGTGCGTCTCTTAGTACGGGTACACTTGGGGACAATGAATCTGAGACGGTTCATTTTTTACACTAGACGGTTACGTTGGCAGCACGGAGAAACCTACAGCGCCACAGTCGGCCGAGCGCGAAACAAACTCAATCTCAATAAACGTAACGTAACCCGTGACCGTCGAATCTAACCTTAAAATTGACGTGTCAATATGATAAGTCATTATCCCCGCTGTGTTCTAAGTTGTGTCCGTGTTGCCAACGTAACCGTTTAGTGTAAAAAATGAGCCGTCTCAGATTCATTGACCCCAAGTGTACGTACATCCGAGAGTCAAGTCTCTCCGGCTAACTTGATTTGTAGATGTCGCGTAGCGCGCGGTAGCCGCACGTGCTGCAGAATTGACGAAGCCAATTTGTCTCCGGCACCTGTTAAGGTACGTACCTGTTATATCTCGGAGGCTTGGAGGCTAACTGATAGTCACGGGGAAAGCCGAGGAGTAGCGAGTCTCGAGTTGCGAGTTTCTAGTTGCGAGAGTGTTGCGAGTAGGCCGCACTCGGAGCAAGATGAGAATGATTAATGAGACCGGAAGGTGATACAGGAGGCCGCCAAATTCGCAGGTTAAACCGTATATAACGCCGTAAATAACTACATTCACGCACGTGTGAGCCGCGCGACGCTGACAACGCTCTCTATACGTATACCTACGGATCCTGGATTTTGTTCCCTCGGTCAATTTAACCGACAATACACCCGCCTGCAGGGGCGTCACCCCGCCGTGTTTGAAACGCGTCAAAAACAGCTCATCCCCGACGCCTCGTTTCGGCGTGCAACGATTACTGTTTTGGCGCGGGATGAGGGGAAGGGGGGGTGGGGGAGGAGGGGGTGGGAGGAGGGAGGCTGTTACGCCACCCGAAATCCATAAAGTGAATCCGCCCATCCGGCCAAATTCCATAAAAGTAGCTTACGTCCTATGGCTATAAAGTAAAACCGTGCTAGGATCAAGTTGTTTCGCTTGATGGGACCATATTTTGGAGGGCGCGGTTTTGCCGGAATTTCAGAATCGTCAGTGTCCGACCTTTCGGGTATATCTCAATTCTCGTTCGAGGTGAGAGTATTTTCCCTCTCTTTCTCTCTCTCTCTCTCTCTCTCTCTCTCTCTCTTTCTCCACACGCACTCGTAACTCCGGGCTGTTTTTCCGTTGAGAATTTCTTCCAAACTTAGAACACTCCAAGTGGTATGAATGTATTTTAATTTGAATATATACAGAAAAGGCTTGTAATAATAATCAGAAATCTGATACCCTAATTTCGTACAATCTATCAAATATATGTCAGGTCGAACCAAGAAATTACAGATATTACTGGCCTCGACACCGAAATCTATAAATTATCAACGATCTACGGAATCAATTAAATGTTCTCGAAGCTGATAAATTTTTCATCGCTGGGAGAAAAGCATTGGTCGAATGGTAAAAAACAAGTTGCCCACGGTAAAAATGAGATCGTGAAATAATTGCAGCGTGTAATTTTAGAAATTCAATTGAAAAAGTGATCATTTAATAATTTGGTTTCGATGTTAAATGCTGAGAAAAAATCCTCGCCTCTCTCTCTGTCTCTCTCTCTCTCTCTGGTACTTGACTTTTCACGTTCAAAGCTCGAGTATGATTTTTTTTCCGTCCGCTGGCCCCCGAACATCTCGACACTTTGAACGTGGAAAATTAGCCGGGAGTCTGCTGCTTTTTTTGAGCAAAAACTCGACATGACGAACGTGTGGGGGCAAGAGGCGAAGGCGCGGGGGAAATTAGCGCCGGACGAGCGCAGAGGCGGGATCGGATCAAAGGAATGATTGTTATTAACGGTCCAGCAGCGCCAAGGGAGGATCTAATTCGAGGCAGCCATCTCCGTCTTTCGACGCCTCGCTTCCTCGCCCCCGACGACTGCTTATCATTAGCATCTACACTCGCGCCTGACGAGCCATCATCATATCCGACCAGCCATGGGGCGATCTTTGCACTGGAGATAAGCTTTCCTCCTAAAACTCACCGGCCCCTTTTCGCCAGTCTGCCTCCGAGATCAAGACAGACTCTCCGCGATGCAGATGAAACCGTTTCGACGCTGATTTTCTATTGTGAAAGCCTCGTTGTTAACAACGTCTGTAAAATAACGTTGTTCCACTATTTTTTTTAACGATAAATACTTAGATTTTAAACGATTTTATTAAAACATAGCTCATTTTGTTCCATAACAAATTCCGTACAAATTTGTACGACAAACAATTGGCGAAGTGTTCGGATTTATGCAATCGTAATTATTTCCAGAGTTTAAACTTGCGATTCAACGAGAAATACTTTAGTTACTGTTAATCACAATTTAACTTAGACGGTATATGGATAATTCATTCACGGATAAAATCAATTATTCTTCGTTAAAAGCAGACGAACGATACGAATTGTTTTGGTGAAAAATCATGTAATAATGAGATTAAGTGTTCATAGTTTAACTTCAGTGTTTTCACATTTTCTCCTCCGAACTCTTACAGTTGAATTTAACCAGATCAGCTTCAACGACACTGTTTAAAGCTCTGTTTCATCACGTTTTTGTTTCAAAACTGTACATCCTTAAGGGTCAATGAGGTCCACAATCTGAATCAAAAGTCAGGCGAAGAAGCAAAAAAATAGTTCGAAAGATTAAGAGCTATGTTATCAGTGTCGATATTTTATTTAGATTATAAATTATACGGTGATTACGAATGGCACGATATCTCTGAAATATGACTGACAATGAAATGCAGAATCTGCAGAGAAAATTCAACCAACATAAGCTAACAATAAGACATCAACAATTCAAGAGAAAGTATTCCAATTATATACGTTTGAAGTAATTAAGTTTCAGTGTTTTTTTATCCAATCGTAATGTTTTTGAGCTCAGTTTGCTCCATGAACAAATCCCCGCAATTTGTTTAAAAAACATTCAAGAAATCTTACATTACAGTCTAGTTATAACGCGCAAATTCAGTTGTTGACCAACATTTGTTGCACCGTATTAACAGAAACCCACTTTTATCCGCTCTGGAAAAAACTGTTTATAAAATTCTTTGCAAGCGAGAATAAATTGAAAAAAACATGAAAAACGGATCAAAACGACCAGAGTTGAAGCATTTTTAACGCAATAATTTTAAGCCCTCTTTTCAAATTCATTTCCATCACATAGCAGGGATAATGTTTCATTCGTGTTTATCATCACTGGCGCAAATGACATTTCTAAAAAATATTCAACCACATATCTCTCATTTCCTAACTTTCTTATCGGACCAATTCAACTTTCATAGTTCTGTCCGTACTTGTGCCACGCGATGGATCGAAACGAGAAGCCGGAATTCCCGGTTTTAAGAACGAGGAAAAACCAAGGAACTCGGAAATGATCGTGAGCAGGTGAAAAAGGGAGAATGTAAAATTTATGAGAGGGATCAACTTGACGCACTCCGCGTTCTCGTATCTTCAATCTCTCGATAAGATCTGGCGCGGTTGCCCGCCCCCAACTTATACGTCTAAGGGGTAAAGTTACCATTGTTTTTCCGAACCGTACACCCTTCGCACTGAATGTAATTCTATCTCTTTGAAAAGTTATCGAATCGGGGAAGCTGATATCGTGTAATAAACGAGCGTGAATGATATCGATCTGCGAGGGATCCTTGATATATTGAATAATTAATTTTACACCCCGACGAAGAAGATTTCTTGCGGTGTTTTTTTTTTTTTTTTCTTTCTTTTGTTTTTTTTTTTCTTTTTTCTTCTTGTCTCTCTCATTTTCTTCTCTTTTTTGATCTCAGATTGGAACCTCGTTGAACCTGATAAATTCGTAACTTCATAACTTTGACGTAACTTTCTAATTGATGAGCTCTTCATTTTTATTTTATTCCCATCTCCTTACGAATTACTGGAAAGTAATCAAGACGGCAACGGGAGACTTTAAATTTTTGAATCAGAGTATACCAGGACTACTGCACCAAACCGACCTATTTACGACCCTCACCATCGACTATTCATTTTATTTTTAATTATGGTGTAGAGTGTACAAAAAAAAACATCTTTCACCGGGTTTGACTTTTACTGCAAGCCTGTGTTGTCAAAAAATTTGTAACTCGGCGAATGATGATTTTTTTCTACACTCCACGCCATACGTAAAAATGAATAAAATTTTTGAAAACTGTTTAGAATCGAACGTGCAAGCGATCCTTTAAAATATCCATCCAATTTCTGAAACGTAAAACTGCTACTATAATTCCTCGGAATAAGGGTTTACTGTCGGGTGGATATAAGAATGCGCAAATAGCTATACGACCACGGTGGATTGACATAGTACAGAGTTTATGAGTGGAAATGAAAACGGATGCAATACAGATTCCAGACTCGTTGTTTACGGTGGAAAAGGAAGGATGTTCAGATTACGAGCTCCGCCGTTGGCCCGTTGACCCGAAGCCCCAGATAAGGAAGACGTAAATATCATGATTACCTATTTTCCCACAACCCGAGTCCCCGAGTCATTGTCAGATGAGAAATCGTTCGATCGGCGCGATACCGCCGCATTTTTCAGGGCGGTATAAGAAAATGCGACAGAGGAAAAAGTTGACGGGACGAAATCCCCGAGAGTCAAATTACCGACAGTTAAGAACGTAGAAAGACCATGGATACGAAAAGTCGTCTCGTAGAAAAATAAAAATCAAGAACGCTAAAATGTATAAACAAATTTATATCGAAATGTATTTTTAAGAATCGGCAAGATTACGAAGGGCAAAATATTGAGTTGCGAGGATACCGGAGAGTCCAAAGTTGACTTTTCGATGTCGGACTCGTGCCTTTTTCGATAATTTACCAATCCGGAATTATCAATAACGACTGACCAAATAATACAAGGTTGAAATCCCGAAACCCAATGAGACAGAATCGACAAAATACCGAAAGGCTGCCAGATGTGAGAAAGAAATTTATTCTTTTCAGCATCACCATTTGCAGTTTATAGACGGCGTTACGCTTAACGTTCCTTTGCCTTCTTTTTTTCTTTGATGACATAGACGACGGTCTAACACAATGACACAATTTTTATAAAACTAGCGTCGAGTTGACAAATTTTACAAATTCCAAATTCTCAGGATATTCGGCATTTCGTCCTTTTGGGATTCAGGTCCTTCTGCATTCTGCGGATCGAGATTTGGCACCTTCTGATCTTCGATTTCGGACAAATAATTTTTTTCGTTTCTTGGCTTCATTCATGCGGAATTTCTACTTTTCGGCAAAAATAAACTTACGGATGAAAGATTGTTCGGTCAAACGAATTTTCAAGCAAACAGTTATTCTACGTGGTGACTTATCGAAAAACACAATTTCGGTACACTGATAATTACTTATTTTTGCACCCTTCGATCCATACGCGCAAATTTCTGTACGAGTCGAAGCGATCGGTTTCTCAAGTTTCAAAAAGTTGTCACGATATATTCCACAGCAAATCTTACACTTGCTTGACGTGAAAATTGTATTCGTAGTCGATTCCTTATTTTCCATACCACGAACAAATGAAAGAAAAAAATGACCAGCACCCGTTACGCAATGTCGTTAAACAGAAATATATCACAAAATTAACAATTACCCGCACGTTGTTCCGGCTCTTCTTTCCAAACTCATCAATATCACCAAGCGATCAAATCCACAGCGCACCCCGTTCGATTCTTCGATTATCAATCAATGCCGGACGAATAGCCAAGGGGCGGGAGGGGGGGAAAAAAATTGCAGGAAATATTTCGCCAGTGGGTTGCGGAAGTATATCGACAGATAGGAAATGTTGGCGAACCCGTCGCTACGGGGTTTCCACCCCTCCTCAACGTTGAACGCGTACGGAATAATTCGAGGCCACAAACTAGCCGGGTCGCCTCGTTCAAGATGGGTAGAGACGGAGCAACACGGCGAAACGGGGATGCCTGTTACAGGCCACGGAGGCCCAGTTATATTATCTGGATCGTAATTATTTCTGTTGTCTTCTCCCGTTTCCTCGCTGCTGCGGGGCAGCTGTAAATCGGACGATCTATAATCCCGAGACACCCATATAACCCCATACAGGCGGCGTATAAAACCGGAGCAATGGCGGTTGTGGCCTGCAGTGATTTATACCCTCCATCACGTGGGGGTCACTCAAAAACTGCTTCGACCGATCCTTGCCATTCGCACCGCGTGGCTATCCTCGTTTATTTCAACTTCTCGCGCCCGAAAGTCGTTCCGAAATGAGGTGGGTCGCTGTTTTATTTTCATTCTCTATAATTTTTCAACTTCGATTCCAACTCTTCTTTATACCTTATTCGCTGAGAGAAATTTTTAGTTCCGGTTTCCGCTCAGTTATTGACTATTTTCATTTTTTACAACAATCGAAAAATATAGTTCTAGGTAGAAAGTGAAAATTAGTTCTCTAGTGTCCGTTACTGTTCTTTCTCATCACGATCACTGTTGCTAGATTTTCTTGCAGCTGCTGCGAAAATTTAACGCTCGTGCAACGATAAATTGACGCTAAAACCTCATTTAACTAAAAAAGTAGAGTAAACCGAAGACACTGATTTTGCGTTGCTGTTACCAAAAAAGGATCGACGATAGTGCAAAATGGTTACGCGTACCTCGTTTTTTCTAATTCCAACAATATTCAAACAGTTTTTTTTAACGATACCGGTTTTAGTGAATTTTTCTCATTGTTCCCATGTCAGCATCCAGTTTTTGGATTTCTCTGGTAATTTAGTTCACTCTTATTCTTCGCATTTTCGTTCAACTTTGATTCTTCTTACTCTTTAAATACGATCACATATCTTTTATCTTTTCGACTTTCGTTTTCTTTTAAGTGTACAACAATTGGGATACTTTTATATGAAGAGAAGAAATCTTCTGAATACTTGTTTTTTTTTTCTTTAGACCGGTACATCCATGTACCAGTAATTAATCGCCAATTAGCAGACTTCAATCTTCTCATACTTTATAGGTATTTTTACTAATTGAGTGAATTTACGAGTTTCGAGAAAACAAACAGTGACAGATTCATTTAAACAAAAGAATTGGGTGTTTTTTTTTTACGGGTTCGAGACATTTATACGTATCCTCGGAATTAAAAACTCATAATATCGTCCGATTACTTTCTTTTTCAAGTACGTTTTTCGTAGTTTCATCGAATCTCAGCACGTTCTCAATTTACAATCGAGGTAGTCTAGTTCGGACATTCCAGCATTTTAGTTATGTACTGAAAAACCACGTATCAAAATAAAATATTCACCCAATTTCTTCAAAAACGTACAAACAGTTTCGAAGTTATCGTGTGAAAAATGT
This sequence comes from Neodiprion pinetum, assembly GCF_021155775.2. Taxonomy (NCBI): domain Eukaryota; kingdom Metazoa; phylum Arthropoda; class Insecta; order Hymenoptera; family Diprionidae; genus Neodiprion; species Neodiprion pinetum. Next base: position 28,656,126 of record NC_060233.1, read on the forward strand.
TGAATAGAATTCTAGATCACTGAGTTTGAAAGTTAAGCCTTAAAAAAGCTATGCCTCCCGTATTTCAGTCGTAGAATCATTGGTTGTTTGCGAACCTTCGGAAATCATTTAAAACATCGTCAACGCGATTTTCGTAAAACATCTTAGTAATTTTTCAAAAAAAAAATTCAACAATGGGTTTCCGATCGAATAGATCGATCGAGAATAATGTCTTTCATTACAACATGTAAAACGCGCGAGGCTGCAACGATATTCTCGGACAATGGACACGGAGGGATGAAAACGAGAGTGGAAAAAGAAGCCTTCGGGGACATGCGAAGGAGAAGAATACGTCGTCTCAGCAGGTTCGCAGGATTTGCGAGAGCCAGTTTATCGGTGAACTAGAGAGCTTGGTTAAAAGCGCTTTCGGATAAAGCCCTTTGAAGCACCGAGTAGGTAAAATGCTTTCGGATGAGAGAAAGTTTTCGCATCGGCGACGCCCCTCGGCCTTCTTCCTGGCCTCCGGTATGCCTCCAGAAGTGGAGAAGATCCAAAATTCACCAGACACAGCTGCAAGCCCACACCTCGACTTTCTATAACTATATACATTTCTATACACCGGCGTCTATCCCCGAACTCTTCCACGAGTTGAGCTTTTAATTACTCATGCCTGTCAGCCGTTGCGCCTCCAGCCCCAAATTATCCTGCGAGAATTTTCTTCGCGGATAAAAATTATTCACCCGGTTTCTTGCTTTTTGCTTTTCCTTTTTCTTACTTCTTTATACTTCATTATTCTCCTTCCAGATGGCTATACCAACTCGATGTTGCTTACTTTGCTTATTAAATCCGATTCATCAACTGAGCGTGGTTCGGACTGTTCAAATATTACGTCACGCTCTCTGGGGGCTAGTGTTGAGGGGGGGGGGAATACCCTCGTAGTGTCACGTCACGCTTTTTTCACATGCATTTATTTGTTTTTTGAACGGACAATTAACGTTAGCCGTCGTATTGTTAACAAATTTTGATTTGTACGAAGGAGAGGAGGAAGTGCGAGAACAAAGTAGATCACATCGTGTTGAGAGGGGGGTAAAAAATTCCGTGACGATGGGGAGGGGGTCTAAGATGACGGAAAATAGGGTGACATGATATTTGAATGGCCCCCTTCACGATTTTCTTTGTTACTAAATCCAACTTTTTTCAACCCTCTCTCACAAGATTCTTTAAAACTGCGCCATTCAATACAGTGGGTGAAATAGTGAAATTCGAAGCAGCGATGGGATTTTGAGAAGAATCGCTAGGGAGAGAGGGTGAAATTGATCTCCTGAAGCTTCACGCCGCGTGATCGCAATCAACGAGAAAACGCGTTGAATGCCTCCGGGCTGCACGGAAATCCACAAAAAGAAGCCTTTCCAGGGACAGAGAGAGAGAGAGAGAGGGAGAAAGGGGGAAACACCCACACACACGTGTTCTCTCAGCCCTGACTGTACGAACAAACGAAAAGCAGCCTGAGCTTTCTCGCCGGATGTTTTGCCCGCGTAGGTATACGTACACATATAGCTGACGGCACTTTCGTTAATCCTGAAAATTGGCACAGCATGGCGCGGAGAAAGGGAATGGGAAAGGAGATGAACGAGTCTTGCAACACTGTGTTCTATACTCGGAGACACAACGAGGTATCGAGCTGACACAAAACGTGTCCGAAACCAATCGCGTTTGGTATACCTAACGTCAGCTTGAAAAGGATGATGTTTAAAATTGTCGAAAGTTGTAGCTGGATAGCTAATTTCTCTCCAATGACTGTTATACCGGGCAGCGAATCAATTCCAAAAGCAATTCCGTATAGGAATGGTTACTTCAAAGGTGTGTGTAGAAACACTAATCCCTGTTGCATACTCACTGAGAAAAATTTCATTTGTTACAGTAACTAGATAAATTCAGTAAAACAGGTATCGTTAAAAAAACTGTTCGAATATTGTTGGAATTACGATAAACGATGTCTAAACTAAAATTTCTCTCAGCTCAAGGACGATTCATCGAACCTGGACTGTTTATGTTTGTACAACGCTCTTACGTGTACGCGTACGAATGTATAACCGATTCTTGTTCAGCGCCTCAGTTCGTCAGTCTTGTCGAATACTTCGTAGAAGTAGGACCTTGGCAATAATCTCGAATCAATAACCCATTCCGTATAATTTCCCGTCAACGGTCATTTTTCAAGGTCCGTTCGCTCGATGTACACTTTTCGAAAATCGTTCTTCCTCGCTGGATAAGTAACGGGTGAAAAGGTGAAGAAAACAAGCCAAGACCGCTTGATCAAGCGAGGAGGACACTCGTCTGAGCAAAGTAAGGAGAAGAACGGAAAGGAGCCCGCGACTCGGCCCCAAGTAAAAAACGACGAGGACAACGTCGCGCGTCGTTGTCGATAACGGATGTTGACGGAGCTTACAAACCCAATGACACTTGACAACACCTTTCAGTTCGCTCCAGAGTCTAGAGTCTCAAGTGCCCGAGTATCGGGTCTAGACTCCAGACCGTCGAGTGGGCCATTCCACACCGTGGCTACAAAGGCGTCAATACCATTTCCGGTTCCTGCTTGTACCTTGTGTCGGTGTGCGAGACTGTGCAACGTCCTACACACTCCCTCGGGTTAACAACACTCGGCTGATGCGAAACATCGCTTGTACAACGAGTGGAAACAATTAGTACCTACGCGTCTGCTCTGTGAAGTCTGATGATACGATACGCGATGACAAGTGTGACGTCGTCGTTGACTCGTGCTTAACTGTCCGATGGTTTCGGTTACACGGCATCGAAGATGAGCTTTGGTGAGTTTTTCACGTCGTTGAATTGAACTTTGCGTTAGTTGTTTACTGCGATTATTCCATCCGCGATATTGTTGTGCTCTTGTGCTTTGTCCGATTCGCGTTTGGACTGGATTTGACTTTTTTATTCTTCGTTTTGCGAAAGTTTTAGGGATTGTACAAACTTCGCAATTTTATTACGAGACAGTCTCGCGTTAAGAGATTCGTAAAATTGGAATCGGAATGTGATCAATACTCAATGACCAATGTGCGAATATATTTTCGTGAAATTAATGAAAAAGTTGGTATTGATTGTTGATTTAGCAACCGTCTGTGTAAAAATCATCTTGACAATTGCTTCCGAGATGTTCTGAGGTACGTACATTGAGTTCAATTGAACTGTTATCGAAGTTTTTAGCGAATGAAGTCAGTAAATTTCATAGAAGTGGACCCAGATATATGTAGTTACAATTTTTACACGGTTTTAAGGATTCTTCGCCTCGATATTTGAGGATTAATATAAACGAATAGTGTGAGGTTAAGCTGATGCAACAAATTATCGCGGAAAACCATCGTGCGAGCTTCTAACCTTCTAACAACCGATTTACTTACGATTAGAATTAACAACTGACAGGCAAACATCCAAACCGTATTTCTCTCGTGGCAATGAGTGTAAATAATATACAGTAGAAATTAATTTCAAAAATCTCAGCTTCTAATAAAGTTGAGGAGTTTTTTTTTTTTTTTTTTTTTTTTTTTGACGTTAAAGTTTAAACAATTCTGCATATAATGGTTTTATTACGATAGTAATTAAGTCGAACTAAACAAATAAAAATTCACGTGAAAGGGGTTCAATCCTTACAGTCTGTTTCAATAGTACAAGATATTTTGAGGGGAAATTTTACCTTCATTGCCTGTCAGGAGTTAAACAATTTAAAACTGGCCATCTGTTTATTTTCAGTTAACAATTTATAGCATGAATCGCTGATACTTGTAAACTGAAATAAATCCATCGCGGAGAATAATGAACTATTCAAACGGTCAGCGGGCCAGATTTGGATGAAAGAAAGAAATACTTCAAGATAAAAACGGCCCCGAAGAACACAACAAAGCGAAATAATTACCCTGAAAAGTCTATTGCGAAGGGCTCCACTCGCTTCAAAAATAACTCAAGTACAGAACGGCTCGGGCTTCTGAACTGAATTTAAAAATGCGCCGCATCTTGACGGGCGGAAAGCCTAAAACCTCAGGTTCTCGTCTCGTCAAGCACTCAGGCAATCGAGCCTCCCTGATTTCTTCTAGTAAATTCACCCCGGTCAGTTTGTTGCGAAAAGTACACGTAGAAGAATTTCATTCGTTAAGGTAACCAGAGAATTAAAAAAAAAGATGGTTATCTTTAGAACATACACGTTTAAATATTATTGAAATCACGATGCATAATATTCAGGCATAAGCTTGTCATGTCTCAGCAATACCTTTTTTAGGGTAGAAAAATACATTCTTTGGTTACGATGCGGAATGAAAAATTGAACAAATAAAAACAAACATTAATCTCGGTGCGGAAAGCGCGATCCGTACGTTGGAAGGAAAAGCAATGAGCGGTACGAATCCTGGAGGACATTAACGGGCCGGGGAATGACAGGAGCTTGACCCGCGTCAAATCCACCCCCGCTTTCCGTTAAACGATTATCATAATAATAGGAGCTGATAGGTTCCTTCTGGTCTCGAGTCGGGCGTATAAGGATACTGTCTGAGAACCCGTAACGGATCGCAAAGATTATCACCGGGGATAAGGACGGCGATGCCGATGAATGCGCGGGGAAGAAACATCGGCGGACCCGCTCACGGAGATTGCAGATTATTCTTATTTTACGATGTTGATGGATTTACTCGAGCTTTGGACGAATGAAATAGCCGCCGGAGGTAAGAGTGTGGAAAGATTGGGAAATGGAAGGGTCGCGATGTTGGATTTTTATAAAAGAAGAGAAAAAAAAAAAGAACAACCTTAGTATGCACGATTGAAAAGTAAAAAAGTCGTACAAAATTCAAAAGCTCTATAATCGTGAGAATGATGAAAATATCCGAAACAGTGAGTGGAAAGAATTCTTACAATTTCATATTCGTTCGTTTTCTACACTCGGGCTTTTTTACGTATGAAAATTGTATGAATTGGCTCATCGCGTTTTTTAAAATTCTGTATCGTAACATTTCTACCATCTAATTTTTCTACCTTACCCTCCTATTCGACCTTGTGTATTCTTTTCAAGGATCACTAGAGTTGATAACGCGAACAAGGAGAGTGATTTTTTATCCGATTTTTTATCGAAATCGTAAGAATAGTGGAAAGAATCTATACACAAAGGCAACCTAAAGTTTTCCCATCCGAAGATGTTGAATTTTGCTCTTTTTCTTTTTTGTTGATGATTTTCTTAAAATATATTGAGCTGGATTTTTATCTAGTGATTCTGAGTAAAGAGATTGATGCAGTAAATACATCGAAACGGGACGAAAAACGCGTATACGTAGCAGAAGCGGTAAATAAAATCCGTGTGGGTGATTTTTCAGAGTCCCGTCCATTCCAGAATTCTTCCACGTAGGGATACTGAAAATTTTCACGAACCGTATCCACTCTAAATTTCCTTACGATAAACATTCGCAATAATTTCCCCCTTCTCATTTTCAATTTAATTATACCTATTTCTTCAACAAATTCACCGTCAAGGACAAATAATAATTTTTTTCATTGAAAGAGAGAAAAAGAGCGATCCTTTATCTATCTATACATAGAAAAAGAAACCGATATTTTTTGCCTCCAAAATTCCAGAACAAAATTTCGCGCGGCACTTTATTGTTTTTACACCCTTTATAAACCCTCGGGACGTTGAATTCAACTTCTAGTTCACGGCGCGATATAATTCGGTGTAATTTAATTTAGTGAGTCTAACTTTCGGGGTCTTTCTTCTTGTATAATCGCGGTATGATAAGTAACAAGAAACAAACGAAAAAAAAAAAAAAAAAAAGAAAACCCACAAACACACACGCACAAAACAGAAACAAACCAACAAAAATTTGACGAGCACTTGTTACGGTCTAGACTGCGCGTTGACAGCGATCGTTTTTCTCTTCTCACACCTCGTTGCTCAAGACGATGCGATGTTATCAAACCGTTATACGCGAACTATAAATTCGCCGTAACCGTTGGGTGTTTCAATTTCGCAAAATTGCACCGATTTACTCGACAGTTTTTACCCCTTATTTCTTTCCTAGTATTATATGAAACGGTTATTTTCGGCGGTGATAATGGCTAGACACCCGCTTAACGATCGGTGATCATCGCCACGTTTCACGGTCCCGGTGATTTCATCGGTCAACCCCTAATTCTCGAAGCTCTATTCTACTTCAACCCCCACTCCCCCGGCTGTATAAATCTGTCGCTTACAATTAGTAGAACTGCAGGTATAGGCGCGGGGAGAGAGTCGAGCCTAATGAGGTGATTCATTCACGCCTTCGCCCCTTCGGAATCCCGATATATCAAGGGGCATTTCAGACCAAGGTGTTTATCTTTTTGCCAAAGCTCACTTACTCTTTACTCGGCTTGTCCATTTCAGCTCTACCGTTTCATCGCTTCCTCGGTATATCTGAAAATTAACCAATTAAACATCGTTATTGCCTAACGCTAGTTGATTAATTAATAACAGACAGGGTTCAAGCTTGGTTTACACTAATTCCGACGAAACGTAACAGACGAGTTATTTTTGGAAATGCTACAGCCGTAATCATCGTGGAAAATATTACGATCGGGATCTAAAACATTGTGGAAGAAAGTGATTGAATGTTTTTATACTAGGTGAGAAAAATGTTCAGAACAATGTCTGAGCACGAATTTGTTCAGCCAATGAATAAAATTAGACTTGTTTGTACTGAAAATTCTAAATTACCGCCGGTTTTTTAAACACAAGACCGAGTGCAGTACGGAATATAAATTTAGATCGCAGTTAGTTTGCTAGAATTTTTCATATACCTTGGGAGAGACTTTGTTTCTTATTTTTTATGCTCTACGCAACTGTCGGCATTTTGAGAAATAAAGAATGAAATACGAAGGATGAAAAAATTGAACGCGATCAACACTTGAGTGAGTAGTTTTAAAGAAATTCTTACACACGTAAAGCGTGTCATATACAGGATGGGACGAAAGAAATGGCACCGATTTGAAACGTCAATAAAATCTAAACGCGTTTTTTTTTTCTCGACAATAGAAGAACAAATCTTTCATTTCACGTTTGAAAATCTGGAAATTCTTTATTCCTTGCTGAGACACACGAGTTTTGAAAAAGTCGCTGGGAGACTGAAAAAAACGAATATTAAAGAATATCGAACTGAATTTCCATCTGAAATCGTGATTCGAATATTAATTCTTGCATATTACAAATTCTCCAAAATTTTATTCACGTGACACGAAACGATTCTCATAAGATTAGAATTAAAACGCGGGATTCGAACTGAAAATTCCGTTTTCGGGACATTGTCAAGAAAGTCCACTATCAATAGAGTCAGTCATGTAAATGATGTCGAGAACCAAAATTGATTCAACCAACCAACCTATCATATTTTCAGTCGTGGGAGAGAATTTTCCACTGATCCGTGGAAGTTCAAGTTACGTGGCCTGTTCTTTTACTCTTCAGTGCACAAGATATTGCATCCTTGCGTAGGAGAGTTCTGGAAATCGTACCGAAGTTAGCAAGGTTATAGTAACGATTCATGCTGAGGATAAACCGTTATTTAACCGTTTCTGAATTAATAATACAAGACATACTCGTATTTCGAAATCTTAGTTCCTTAAAAATCATTGTAAAATTAAGAATGTTTCGTTGCGATAAAGTTACTAACTTCAACCTCGTTTCTGGCAGTAATAACCGTAAATGATGGACACGTTGAACCTTAGAACTGAATCCGACTCACCCTTTGCTTTTTCGCGTTGATGACATGGATTATTAGAAAACTTTGAAATATGTATTAAAAATCAACGAAATAAACGAAAGGCACAGTCTTGTACGTTGTTTTTTTTTTTTTTTTTTTGTTTTTTCTTTTAATCAATCGAACCAAAATAAATTATTCCTCGAATCATAATTTATGATCGAAATTAAGTTGAACATTCTTTGAAATGAATTTTTTTCAGTCTCCCAGCGACTTTTTCAAAACTCGTGTATCTCAGGAACGATTAAATATTTTTCAGATTTTCAAACGCGACATGAAAGATTCATTCTTCTAGTCTTAAGCAAAATAACGTTTCTCGAAATCCGTCAACGACTTCGGTTTTAATTCACGTTTCAAATCAGTCCCGTTGTTTTTTTTTTTCTTCCGCCCACCCTCTATGTAAATGTTTTGTACAAGGTTCCGCCAAATTTACCACTAAGAGCGAAGGCGCAATTATTATCGAGACGTTTTGCAATTAAGATTCGAGATTAAAATTGCAGCACCGGTCTCTCTGCCTCTGCTTTGATGATAATAATAACAACAATATACAAGTCTCTGAATGTAAATACATACATTATACGTATACATACATAGATATGTATATATATACATATATATTTATTATATATACGGGTAAATTAACCAGCTGCACTCAGGCGGGTAGCAACAAACACTTGAAACAAATGTACATACATATCCACCCTGCAACCACCCGTCGTACATACTCTCTCCGTATTTGAACAAACTTTGAGTCGGGGATAATTATTTATTTTCGGTTCACCCCCACGGGCAGGCCAGTGCAAATATGTACACAGAGGCGTGTGTAACACCCGTACATTTAATATCTCATCCGGCTCGCTCAGCCGGGAGAACAGATTGAATAAAATTATTATAGTACCAACATTGGAAATTGATAAGGAGATTTTTTCCTATAATCCGGTGATGATTGAATATTTTCACGCTGGGAAATAGAGCGGATGAAAACGGATAAGGAAAAGTAATCCCGATGAAAGCGTTTTTGCTTTTACCTTGTTTTCGAGGCGCGTTTTTCTCACTTTTCTTATCGTGCCATTAAAATTCATCTTAATTACACCCACGCATAACTTCGAGTATAATTTGTTTGTTCATAAGATGGATGAAATTGAGAGAAAACATCTTCACTCTATGGTACGTTGAAACAGAAATTATTAATTTATTATCTTGCGCTAAAGCACGGAGTAAAATTTTATCGCAATATTAGCAATAAACGAAAATTTATCCCAATTACCGAGATTAAAAAAATACCGCTGAATTTTATCTACGAGGTGCTGTTCACTCGCGGATCAAGTGACGAAATATTTCGTTACATTGAAAATGGATTTCAAACTGTTTCAGGTGATTTTTAAATGAGTCGAAGGTGTTTCAAACCGGTTTTAAGGAGTTTTAAACGATTTCAAAGTAGTTTCAAGCAGCTTTGAACCCGTTCACAGAGGCTTAAACGATTTCTAAACGTTTGTTCTGATTCGAGGCTCATTCAAACTGATTTCAAACTAATTCAAAGGTGATTCAAAGGGTTTCAAGGTGTGTTTTCAATCAATACCAACCAGTTTAAAAATGATTTTAAACAAATTGATGAGATTCCATGCGATTTCTGAGCGATTGTGATTAAAAGTAGTTGGAACTTTCACCGAGTTGATAGCCTATAAGTTGACCGTATTAACAGGTACATTAAATTACGGAATTAACAATTACTTCAAACACTGATGAAAGTTTATTTACGACAATATGAATAAACAGAAATACAGTCAGAGCTGGCTTGATAACGACAATTGGCAATCATTGGGTTTTTTTGGCCTTCGTGGACCGGGTTTCCATTTTTTCGAGGTTCGGGAGTTCGACGAAGGGTTCCGGATCGGGTTTTTTCTTTGTTTCAGGAAAGCCTAAAATAATGTATAAACATTTCTTACCCAACATTCGTATCAATTTTCTCGAACTTTGCAAGCATATATTTCTCAAGAAAACAATTTTCGATGTATCGCTGAATCGGCAAGACGAACATTGTATACTTTACTGCTTGCGATAATAATTGCGAACCTGACGACAGGGTTTCGGGAAGTTTGACGAACATTATTCTCCTTACACAAGAAAGGAAGAGAACTCGAAAAGAGAAGGCTTTAATCAGTTCACAACTTCCCTTCGTATCAAAAATGAAAAATATAACCAATGTAAAAAAAAACTTTTCCAATTTACCTCCTTCCGAAGGTGTTATGCTACTCAAATCGCGAACGGCTTTAATTTTTAACAACCGAAAGCTAACGAAACTCCGCGTTCATCCCGTCGAATATTTGATCAATAAATGAATTTTCTTCAACTTATGGCGTATATTTAATCAATTTTTTTTTCATCCATTACTTTTTCTTTCATTTTCGATTGTTCCGTCTATGTGTTTTTAATTCTTTATTTTTTCTTCTTTCTTTCTTTCTTTCTTACACTTTTGCGGCGCATAAATCGATTCGGCTAATGGATCGCGAATTCTCTCTGATCCCAATGCGGCGGCAAAGTTTTGCCCGGCTGCGTGGAATAACGTACATAATTTACACCCACGCACGCTTAAATTCAACCCGTGTGTCGTCCGCATATATATATATATATACACCGTATCTGTGTGTACAATTTCTGTGCAATTTACGCAACGTTAGGCAGATAGAGAATTTCGGTTCCCCATTTGATTATGAATAGGTAGCTAAATTTCCATCGATTTCCAACTTGTCGGGCAGTTCGCGTTTTTATTTATACCTACGTAAAAAAAATTTTCCTTATTTCTTCATACTTTCGTGTTTTTTACTCCGCCAAATCATAAATCGAAATTTTTTCACGTACTCTAGATGAAAACTTGTTTCGCAAATTGCAATTCGTATAACATATGACGGTCGAATGATGCGAAAATGTAGTGAAAACATCACCGTTATGACAATATATGTGTGAACGGAGAAATTGGAATTGAAAGTATTTGTTTCTACGCGTGAGATTTTTTCAAAATTGTTATCTGACGCCTGATTTTTAAATTACTCCTGCAAAATTTACTCGGAAAAAATGTGGCAAAAACGATTCGTGTGCTTTTTAGACTTGGGACAACATTGAAAAAAATCGCGGACCAAGTCCAAGATGTCAATAGTCAAACCTTGGTTGATTCGGCGCGGAATTACCCATATATACGTTAGCAGTTGGGTACCTTTCGTGAGAATTTTCAGTTTCCTGTCGACGTCCTCGTATTCGCGTGTGTACACAGCCTCGGGCGTCTTGCTGTAAACCGAGGAGCTGAACGGGGTGGAACGATCAGGAATAGATGCTGTAGACACGAGGCACTAATGAGGACGAATATTGACGCTATTATGGGTATGCATGTATGCACTGGGAAAACGGCGTCAACTAACGATAATTGCGAGTAAGGCTGCGCGACGTAATTCCCATAGAAACTGCAAACTACGTTCCTCTACCTGTACAAGCACAAAGCTTCTTCGTTTAATTCCATCAGGGTTTGATCGATTTTTTATGCAAGCTGGTACGAGACGGCAAGGTTTAAAGTATCGCAGACGAAAGTTGATGCTTGGTGAGAAGCACGATTAACAATTATTGGTAATATGATTCATGATTTGGGACGATATTGCCAATTTTCGTGTATCATAAACAAATAATGGTTTGAAACTGTCGATCCTAAGAATTTTAGCCGTTTTCTTTCGAGTCTCAGATTTTCCAATTGCTTGGAAGTTAAGAAATATCTACACCTGAATTTGTTTTTTTTTTTTTTTTTTTTTTTTTTTGCGAACGTACGGAATGGGGTGGCAAAAAAAAATTTGAATTCAATCAAAAATAATAATCCGAAAGAACAGTTTTTTCAAGGTACTTTTCATCGCCGTGAAAAGTGAAAAGTCCGTCGGTCTGTCCGACAAACTTTCGCGATGATCTCGGAAAAGGCTGGATGAAAATATTTGAAACTGATAGGATTTTACAATTAAGTGATGGGCGTGAAAAATTATCATGCCCCGTTCAATTTGAGTTTCCGGTTCTGCCGGAAATAAATCCATTTTCAATGTTTTACCGACAAACATATACTTTTTCGTCATTATTACTTTTTTTTAAATAAGCAATTCTGCTTTTCCTAGTTTATGTATGTATTTTTTTTTTAATTTGCTATTTTTTCTTTTTCAATTATTTCACTCGGCTGTCAAGTCGTGTCAGTTTCGAATATTTCACTCCGACAGATTGACAGACTCTTTCCTTTTCATGGCGATAAATAGTATCGCGAAAAAAGTTTTCTTCCGGCTTGTTTTTTTTTTTTTTTCAGACCTATTTTATGTGTTTTGATACATTGGGAGAGATGACTTGAAGAAAAAATGAAGAAACCAAATCTTACGCTGCGTTTAACCGTGAAAATTTGTCACAGCGTCGAATTTCAAAGACTTGAATTCAATGCAGTGCAAAACAGTCAAGGTTTCTGTTACGAGTGAATATGTTAGGTACATAATAACGTATACCCGAAGAATATCGAGGTCGGACAAAATCAGGGGTTCTGTCGAATAACGACTTTCGGTTGATGGCGGTTCGTCGATTACTAAATCCGAGGGAACACTGCTGTCCTGGTTATCCGAGGGGTTGTTTTCCTCGGAATCGCTGATCGTTATTGCTTCGAGAATTTTCTCAACTGTTATCAAACTCGGCTCGTCTGCTACCACGTATATCCTACAGACAAATAGCTTATAAGATATCGTCGACTGCCGTCGCAAGAGAATGCACAAAAATAATTCGCATAATGTATTTAAAATTTTTTCCAACTGTGATGTAGATTTTAGAGGGTGAAAAAAAATCGTCTTTCACCGAGTTTAAAAATTTTTCGACCATGGGTTCGATTTTTGCTACTCTCAAAAAACACGAAAACCCAACTTTTCGAATGAACAGCCCCGATCGATTGGTTTTAAATTTTTTCATGAATTCTTTGTTAAAAAACGACGACTTTGAGACCAAGATGAAAATGGACAAGTTTGTGGTTCAGAAGCTACTGGCGAAACAAGCAATTGAAAAGTACAATGAGAGAAATTTTTAGTTTCGGTTATATACCGCTCAGTCCTTAACTATTTTCATTTTTTTTTCACAATCGAAAAATATAGTTCTAGGTAGAAAACGAAAATTAGTTTTCTAGCTGTTACCGGAAAGTCTAGTATCCGTTACTATTCTTTCTCATTACGATCGCTGTTGCTATATTTTCTTGCAACTGTTGCGAAAATTTAAGGCTTGTGCAAGAATAAATCGACGTTGAAGCCTTATTTAACTATAAAAGTAGAGTAAACCTCACAAACTGATTTTGCGTTGCAATTACGAAAAAAGGATCGACGATAGCGCAAAACGGTTACGCGTACCTCGTTTTTCGTAATCCCAAAAATATTCGAACAGTTTTTTTAACGATACCTGTTTTACTGAATTTTTCTAGTTACTGTAAGAAAAATCGAATTGAATATGAATTTGAAAAATACGTATCAGGGTATTTTTTTCACCCTCTACTCCATGCTTAAAAATAAATAAAATCACCGATGTTGAGGGTCACACATAAGGACTATGGTTTTTCTTTCTTTTTTTTTTTTGACAAAACAAGTTTTGCACCGCCTCGTTTGCTGAATTAAAAATCCTCGCGAAGTATCGAGTCTAAGAGATGCTTGATTGCCATTAAAAAACCATCTGCAAAATTGTTTTTCAATGCTATCGAAATTGTGCAAAAATCTTCTCCCCCACATCTGAGTCTTGAGCCAAGAACCCATTACTTGGAGGGAATTGTTTTTTTTTACGGTGAAAAACTACCGCTCAAGTCTCGTTCCAAGTACAAGAAAATTATTCACCTACGTACGGATAGATTGCCTTAATTTCAAACGATCTAATATATATACCTATTTGTGTGTGTGTGTGTGTGTGTGGATAAATTTGCTGCCTTAACTAGGTAATAAAACTCGGGATTATCCCTAACAAGATTATCTTCGTGGGATAAGTAAACGCCCTTTTTATTACCCAGCTCAGGAAGTAATCACCCGGTGAAGTAACCCGCCTATCTGCCTATCTGCCCACCCACTAACGCTGATTAGTTTTCGCTGGTCGTCACTGAGCCGATCGCGTAATATCGAAGAACCGGAGGGATTAGCTAGGAAAGGGAAGGGAAGGAAAGGGAAATAGGCTGTGGGAATCCAGTTTACCTCGGGACGAGCATCGAGTTGAGGGCACTCTTCAGCCGAAGATAATCTTTCACGATTAGAAATCCCGTCCGAGTTACTCGCCAGTAAATTCTGTGGGGTAGATCGTTGCAGATATTTTTAACCTGAGAACACGATATTCGTTATACCGATAATCGAATTTTCCGTTACATCGACGAGCGAAAAGGAAAACTTTTTACAACTCACGTTGGCGAAAAACTCCCCGGAATCTGGTTGCCATTTATTACCGATTCGTAGGACCGTTTCATCCGTTTTAAAGCTAGGATTTCCGACGATCGTAACGCCGATTTCCAGCGCCGGATGTCGCAGCATCTTCAGCAGCGTTCCGAGTTTTCGCAGCGATGAAGAGATCCGATATAAGATGCGAATATTTGACAGATTGACGCTCGAGTCGGTTAAATTTATCGACGGAATTCGCAGTTTTTCATGAAAAAAAAAAAAAAAAAAAGAAAAAAGAAACAAGAAAACTACGCGTGACGAGAGAAGATAGACGATGAAAAAGAAGGGAAGAGAGTGACCGAAGATTATGAGCGCAATAAACAACCGACTTCAGACGCTCCGCCATGCATGAATATATGTATGTATGTATGATAATGCCAGACTCAAAGTATGTTAAATTTATGCCTATGGTATTCGAGGATCCGTATAATAATGTTTAAAAAGAGGGAATAAGAAGGAACTATCAGCGTGAAGAAAAAAAAACAGCGAATATAATACCTATCCAGGGATAATATTGATTTCGAAACACGTTAGTCGGGCGTTTTACAAAACTAAATCTCAGTAAACCTCGAAATTTCGTGGAAAAGTTTCTTTGCAATACCATCAAAAAAAAAAAAAAAACATGAAAAACATAAAAATAAACAAACAAAGGGAAAAAACGTAAGAATTGCTGTTCGCTGGATGCATTAAACGGTTTATATTTACCGGGGCTTATTTATTTCCCCATCAATTGTGGCTGTTAGTCCTGAGAGAGGGAGGGAGAAGAACGCGCGGCTCTCTTATTTCATCATTAATTCCAATCCGTATTTAATTATCCGAAATCCCCGTCACAAGTTGACGCGCCCTCTATTTGCACAGTGGCCAGTAGCTCGTGTGATTCTGTTGACCGTTGTCCATTTTCCACGCGTCGCTGACGTGCGAAGTATAAGCGGATGTCGATCAGGTGATTATGAAAATTACCGAATCGAGGAAACATCGCGGGACTTGACAATGCGGCGAAAAAATCCGCGAAGATGAGAGAATTTGGTATTTGATGAGATTTAGGGGATAACTTGGAGAAAAAAGCGAAACACGAATTTCATCCGATTTCGTTTTTTTTTTTTTCTTTTTCTTTTTTTTTTTTTTTTTCAACCATAATCGAAGCTGGATTTTATTCTTAATCTTGAATAAGAAATGAATGTCTGAGGCATCGTAGTTTTCTTCTCTCCATTTTTCATCCTTCTTTCGTTTCTGCGGATAAAATTTTATTTCCACGGTTCTCTTTCGAGTAAAAAAGGGCCAGAAATAACGACAGAAAGACCTTGTTTCGAATTCGAGGTTTAGACATTCGTGGCGGTGAGAGGCCGACTTCTTCTTCGATTCCGTCGCGTGTCGTGGGAAAATTGTGCGGGGCAGGCAGACGGATAAGGGATGAGCCAAAAACCCTTTGAGTCGCCTTGAGCTCAACCCAACCGAGGTTATTATGCATCGCGAGCTTTTTCGACCCCGAATAATCCCCTCCAAGTTTTGAAAGTCGAGCCGAGACGGCAGCCGGATACTAAACCCTGTGTCTTCGGTTTCATATTACAAAAAACGTGCGGAAAGTGGGGACGGAAATTCGCCCCTATCGAAATTAGATATCGACCTCGATTTCTTCGAGTTTCGCGAATGGACTTCCCAAGTTTTTCATTCGAGCGGTAAGAAAAGTATTCAAATCGTTCTCTCTTCCTGTAGTCAGACAAATTTCATTCGTTATAGTCACTAGAAAATTCTAGTCGAATTGATAAAGTTATAACAACGGTTTGAATGTCGTTTGAATTACAAGAGAATCTGGTATAAGTTACTGTTTGGTGGAGTTATCGTAATTTCCAATGTGTACTACATTTTCTGCATGGTTAAAGCTACGAAACTCGTTTTCATATGCCACGCAGATTTGTATTTTTTTTTTTTCATTCTTTCTCTGTTGCGATCAAAGTAAAAACAGTCGAGAATTGTATGGTAACTGTAACTGGAAATTTTGTCTCGGTGTCGCTACAACTTTTCACAACGAGTGGATTAGCTGGAACATAATAAAATACTCCAAAATGAAGCCACATGTTATTTCCAATGCACCGAATAAAGACATTTCACCTTTATTGATGTGTTTCAGTTAAAATAATGATTCGTATAAACAACGATTATTTGTTCATTGAAAAAAAATATATACATAATAAAATGACACTAATTATAAAAACTGATGAGGCTTATGAATTTATTAAATTCGGAATCACGATGAATTCAATTCAAACGGAAAATTCTTGTAATTATTGTGAGTTATGACAAATTCAATTTCAAATTCTATTTCTCTTTTTATTTTTATTTCTTCTTTCGTGTTTGACAGTTCGATTTTTTTCTTTTCTTATGGGTATTTTAATTCGGTTATTTCTAACATGTGCTAAGAATTGATTGAACGATTTGTATTTGCAAGATTAAAATCGAATTATTTCTTTCGTACATTTATTATCATAATCTTTCGTCACAAAAATTATTTTCCGTCTGAATAAGATGATCTGACGCTTTTAGAAGTCTATCTCCGGTCACCATTACCAGATTCCTTATTATTATACACAATTCAATCGGTTTTTTGAAAAAAAGATAATAGAACAAAAAGAAACAAAGATTGAAAATAAAACCGGTGATTCGAATTTGACAGAAGAAAAATGTACTTGTTAAGTTAATTGAAGAACATCATTGAGCATTTGAATTTAGTATTCCATACTCATTTGAATGGGACATACTTTTCATTTACTTTTCGGCAAACACTTTTCACATCTCTCTGAAAAAATCGTAGCGGAATCACGAGACTTTATACTTCCACAGCACAGGACCGAGACCTTATCGTACGATCCTCGGCTCCTTTCGCGCTCTCTTTCCCAATCACAAATTCGATATAACAAGAGGGAAGGGCAGGAAAATAGTTGGAGATCGGGGAAGGCGATTAGACATATACGCAAGGTACAGCAGCAGAAAGCTAGACCTCGTTAAATTATGCCTGGTCTGCCGCTTCCGGCGGCTAAATCATTCGGGTCGATTATCTTGACAGCTGGCTCCGGATCCTCTTGTATACGTCTGGCAAGTGGAGATGAGATGAGATGAGATGTGATGAGATGAGACGAGACTGGCGCTTGTTCTTCTCGGAGTCTCAGACAACGCGCGGTGGGATTTCAGTTTTGGTTCGCTAGTTGCAATTACGCTATTTGCTCCGCTCCATGTACCTACTCGCGAAAGTTTCTCCGCCACTGGAATGATAGTCGAGCCAAGTGAATTTCGCACAAATTTTACTACGCCATCTATCGTTCTCTCGAAGAGAACCGCGGCGCACAAGCATCGGTTATACAGGCTAAAGTCACTTCCGTTATTTGTTCCCGAGTGCCGGAACTTGCTGATTTACTGACTGACTGACTGACTCGACAAAAACTTTGAAACGGAGTTTCAAGATGCTGGAAGATAATTTAAATTTCGATAGCGATAGTTTTACATCGTCGGGCTTTCCATGCCAACTCGATAAACATCCGAACATCGCTCTTTTCGATTTATTCGCTAGTTTTTTTTTTTGTCTTTTGTTTTTTCTTTATGCTCAAAAAATAAAAGATAACCATCATCTCTTTAAATTTTACGGAGGGAAAAGACTCTTTTGGAGTGAAAACCGAGGTACGGGAGTGATCTTTTTATGATGCTCGTTAAAAAAATAAAAACGTCGGAAATGCCTTACTTTCTAAATGTTTTTTCGAAATTTTCTATAACAAGTCTCACTTTCGTCAAACCGATTACATTTCCGCTTCATAAAATTTAGAGAGAATGGACAAAGTCTAAATGGTTCGTTTTTATGCTGCGACATGCATCTTAAAGATGATTTCGCACTTCTCAAGATGTACATTTTTTGTGTATTCATTTTCGATATGTGCATTTCAATACGAAATATTTCAGTTTTTACCTTGAAGATCCGGTTTTGCGTTCAGTACTTACAGCCAATTGCAAATATTAATCGGAGTGGAAATTGGTAGAAATAAAAGAAAAAAAAAATCGTTCCTACTTCAATTGCTCACTCTGTAAATTGAATTGGAGTAAAGGCGTCGAAGGTCAGGCAAGGTGATTTTCTTTCACACCGGTCCACTGTTACGTAAGTCTAATACCTATCTGTATTTTACATTCGTCCGAAATTAATGCCAGTTTAGAAAGGGGCAACTTCGCGGAAAATCCCTCGACTATAAGGCAGCCGGTACGTCGTGGAGATCCAGGTTAAAGTGTGCTTAAAATTTCAACTTCAGATGTCTACTCGCGCAAGGCTGCGTCGGGGTTAACCGATTGGAAAATACCCTCTTGATACGTCGACTGTATACACGTAGAATGTATACTTGTCCAGTGTAATACGTATACACTTGTAGACAAAGAGTCGTCGAAAGGTAGAGGATTTTTATAAAACATTTCCTCCAATTCAGGCGAGTAATCGAAAGACTCTTGCTCAAAAACAGAGGATAAATTTTCCCCGGTATTTCAGTAAACATATATGGTACAGTGCCGATTGTGGATACAGATTTCATTACCGACACTTTACACGAACATTCTAGAAATGGGTTTGTGTCTTGGCTAAATGTCGGTAAATGAATCTGTATCCAGAACCGGCATTTTATATCTAATTATATTCTACGTTTTTATTGCCTTTTGATTGTGTAAAAACTGAACCGAATCCTCGTCTTCTCTTCATTCTAAGATTGTTTATCAGACTTACGACGAAAAATTGGGATATAATAAAAATTAAGGGTTGTGAAAAATGGTACTGAAAAATGGAAAAATGCATGCTTTAAATGATCATACGCATGTATTTATTGCTGGCTATACGTTGATTATTTTTATTGTCAGGGAGCTCGGGAGAGTTTCGCGCAAATCGCGATTCCGGTATTCGAAACTCGGCATATAATTTTTCCGAAAGTGTTGTCCGTACAAAACCGGATCAACTCACCCCACGGTGATAATGCTAGCCGGAAAAACAAAGGGGCGGATTTTATTTGAGGCTGGGTGAATGTCATGCAGTTGGTGAGCTTACACCAATCTTTTCATCCGTACGCGACGCGGACTTGTGTTGTGATAAAAGCACGGACATGTACCTGCTGCATAATACAGAAGCGATGTAAAGCACGTACCTAACCTATTCCTGGGTCTGTTGCCATCAAGGTTTCATCCCTCAAGGACCACGTCTGCGCTCCATATTTGTATAATGGAAATGTTTGACCCTCTGAAATCTCCCTCGAACTCGCAACCAATCTGTGTCTCTATGTCTCTATATTCTCGAGTACCGTGGAAACAGAGATACACCGAGACACGGCAAAGGCACGATGGAGAGCTCAACTATGTCAGTCGAGCATTCGGCCCAACTAGCTCTGAATAGCACTGCTGATTGTCCTTTGAAATGCAGATATGCATTATGCACGTTTCGCCTGAATTCCACCTGACTCGAGGAGATCTAAACTTGAGATTGACGAAAATGGCCAACCCTGCAGTTCCAGCAAAAACCTTTTTTCGAAAGAGAGAGAGAGAGAGCGAGAGAGAAACAAACGAATCAGTAATAGAAACTACAGAGAAATTTTTTATTACAACGATGGTGCAAGCATTCTGCACACAGAGTAAAAAAGACAGCTTAGAAAACTTGGCGAGTCAAGAGTCGATACTTTTTTCCTTGCTGTTTTCACTAGTCACCCGTTAAGAATTTATCAAATTGTCATGTCCAAAGGATAGGTGGATTTTTATAGAAACGGCGAGTAAAGAAAATATGCAAATTATAAGCGGTCGCCTACGTATCTCGATTTTTTATGTCGGATCAGTTTGAGATGGTTTAAAATCTGATGGATTTGTTAGATTTTATTTGACGATGACTTATTGCGTTCAGAATACGAATTTCTACAATTCCACTACAACAGTTTTTATGCCGCTGATGTCAGTATTTAATAAATTGTTTAAAGCACCCCTGTTAAATCCACCCACTGATGAAAAAACAGCTGTTACAGTGAATATGTGAAATACAGATGACGAAACGAAATAATTACGCCATTGTAGAGTGAAATCGATCGAATCTACTTGATTTTTAAGAATTTTAAAGTGATTTTCAATTATCGGAAATCGATAACTATTCTTTTGTTTACAGTTTTAGAATTCTTTTTTTCTTGAATTTTTTGGGCAATCAAAGTAGCTTTCGAATATAAAAATTTGATAAAGTCTAATTATTAAACTATACGGTATAAACAAATGAAATAAGAAGGTATCAAATATCAACTCATTAATCTCCATAACAGCGAGGTCTTTGAAATATTTGAATACAAGTGATTATCTGAAACTCGTTTGGCTTGCAATTATATGATGATCAAAGAAACTATTCCTTAAATTTATTATTCAAAATATTGAAAACTCCATACACTGTCAACATTTTATTTGTTACAGTAACTAGAAAAATTCAGTAAAACAGGTATCGTTAAAAAACTGTTTGAATATTGTTTGAATTAGGAAAAACGAGGTACGCGTAACCATTTTGCGCTGTCGTCGATCCTTTTTTGGTAATTGCGACGCAAAATCAGTTTGTTCGGTTTACTCTACTTTTTTCGCTAAACAAGGCTTTAACGTCAATTTATCGTTGCACAAGCATTAAATTTTCGCAACAGTTGCAAGAAAATCTAGTAACAGTGATCGTAATGAGAAAGAATAGTATCATGTGTGTAATCTGTATAAAAAAATTCGAAACGGCGAGTAATGAATTCGGATGTGTAGCAAGGGGAAAAAATTGGATCGGTTCGAAGCGTAGACGATTAATCGGGATGCGTCGTAAAAGAAAAAATCGATGAAATGAAATTTGAAAAATATGAAAACAGGATTTCCAGACAGCTGTGCTTTACGGCGGTTATTTAACTTTGACGGTTCGCTCCGAAGGCAGCCCCCACGGTTTACACGTAGAAAAAACATAATAAAGAAAAACTTATTCGCGAAGGGTTGCCGGAGTCGGTGTGAATTTCCTGGTACCCGCGAAGAGTGTAACAAGGAGAGGCTCGGATCTTCGATTTAGTAATAAATTGAACAAAAGTTACGACTCGAGGCTGCGGCGTGAATGTGCGTGTAAGTATGAACGCTATGTACTTCGACGGGCCCTTTGGTATTCACTATAAAATTTCGAGCATAACTCCAATTATTAACTTTTTCCAATCCTGTCACCCTCGGGCGAATCTCAACTGAGTAAATACCTATCCGCGTGTACATATGTACGTTGTACGTACGTACATAGGTATATACACAGAATGTACAATAACCTCGGCCCCAATGACGATCGTGAATTGAATTGCCATTGTGAATATTCATCCCTCGAAATTACATCTCCCTTTTATCCCGCAAACTCTATACACCGATGAATTGATTTCACGAGCGCGGAAAATTCATATCTTTGAAGAAGCGACGAAGGAAAAATATAGAAAATTCAACTTTGACTCGAAACCCCAAATTTTCGACTAAATGTAAATCCGGATCGGTGCAATGATTAAAAATTAAAAAAAATTACACTTATGCTCTATGAAAATTGGATAAACCATGTAATAACCGTACAGGGTGCGGCATTTAAAGTGTTTACAGAGCAGCCGGTGGATGTGTGTTATCACGGGTGTCGTAAGAAGTGAAAATAGCGAATAAACGAGTGCTTACAAGTCGAAGGTCACCACTCGAGCATCTTCCGTAGGTTGACCCAAACGAATGTTAGTGAATTCTCTGAAAACGATTATTCCGGTTCGATTCGATTCGATTTTTCGACTATTTTCATACTTTGCGAGACTAGAATGACTTTGTATTGCGGATTATTGAATTCGTCTTAAAGTCAGTAATAATGTCATTGAACAAAAAAATACATGGTTCCATTCAAAAAAAGTTGAGTTGACCTTATCGTAGCTTCAGCGCCACTATCGACAATTTTTTTGAAAATGATCAATAGTTCGATTGCTGTTGCTCTGTAAGACTTTAAATGCCTCACCCCGTATATGATCCTCCGAAAATTATTGACAACGTTTGTATATCGTTACGTCGCATATGCGTGATACAAAAATTGGTGCAAAGGGTGAACAACTCAAGCGGAAAGAGCATTTCCTGAGGACAATGGTCGGGGGATCCTCGGAGATGAGGGAGGTTTCCGTAGGACATGGAAAGCGCGAGGGTTCCATAAACAGATCAGGTCCAAGACGCGGAACGAGGAGAAGAGAGAGAAGAGAGGGAGAAGACAGGGACGAATTGAATATCGCCTTATATATGACGAGTTATAATTGAAGTGAGCCGTAAACTCGAGTTTCACTTTAATTTGAATAGAAAAACATGATGCATAAAAGGTTTGTTTTTTGGCCTATACCTCCAATTCCATTTCTAATTCACCTCGTCCACCCTTACTTCGAGCTTATTTATCCCGAACTTGCTCTCTCGTTTCCCTTCGTCCGTACAAAGGACAGATTTTAAACCCGAGAAAAACGATTGAAAGTGAGAGAGAGAGAGAGAATAGAATAGAATAGAACAAATTTTATTATACTAGGGTAGCGAACCCAGAAGTATAAATTAACAGCCCAATAGCGTAGAAATACAAATTTTAAACTTAAAATAAAAAATAGAGAGAAAAAGAGAGAGAGAGATTGAGCCAAGGGTGAGAACAAATATTTCTTCTCGAGAGATGAGTAAACTAGGTAAGAGGGGCGGAAAACAAACGGGTTTGTCCGCCCGTATACAGCCTGATGTAGTATATACCTGCTGTACGTACACCTATGCTATGAATAGAACAAGAGGGGATGATAGAACACAAACACGGGATAAAGCCTGTATGCTACAATTGATTCGAGAGTCACGTCTTGCGCCCTTCGGAGGCATCGTCGAAATAGAATGGACAGAAAATAGAAATAAATTGACGCAGGGGTTGGTTGAGGGGAGGTGAAAAAGAAAACGCGAAAAGCTTATCCACATTGGTTCGAATTACTCAATCATCCCCCTACGTCCAACGTCACTCTGCCGGACTTGTTTAACCGTGGCCGACACCACAAACACCCACGAGCACTCAGCTACGCCCTGCAACTTTTTCTCTCTCTCATTTTTTTTTTTTTTTTTTTTAATGTTTTTCTCTTCTTTTCGTTCGTCGCTCTTGTTTCAGCTTCTTCACGCTTCTCTAATCATTCTTATATTTCGTATACTCGCAGTACTGTAACACTTTTAAATCCCACTTCGAATAATTTGAACTTGGGGTTGGTTGAGATCCGAATTTTTTTTTATTAGTTACATACACGACAAATAAAAATTAGCCTGAAATCTGTCCGTAATCACGAATCCCAGAGAAATTCAATTCCATGTAACATTTACAATTAATTGTCCGTTTTTTGAAGAACGATATCGAAGTAAAATGTGTCGCAGAATTTCAGGTTTCTCAGTTTCTTACGTACCTGATTCTTTTCGATGAAAAAAAATCCGTTGGTAAATACACGTTAAAACTCTTGTTTTGTTTTATGGAAAAAACAAATCACCCGCTCTTAATCATTTGCTAAGGATTAACAATGTGCCGGTAATTAGATCGCTAATTGAGGTTGGTGGGGCGAATGTTCGTCTTACATTTGAGGAATCCGAATCCCGCCGCCATCCCGATACGTCGCATCCCTTGTCCATGGAAAGTTTGGTGGAAGGGGATGAAATTTCTCGGATCTCTGCGTCCTGCTCCTTGTTTGCGGAGAATACACGCGGTGCCTGACCTCGTCTTCCCCTTATTCCTAGTGAACTGCTAGCAAGAAACGTCCCGTGAACCGAGTTTCAATCCCTTTAACGAGAATTTACCGGGTTCAACCAAACTCCACCGCAAACCCATTATATATCTATACCCACAAGGTATGTTGTGTAGAACCGCGCTGCATGCACGCGATTTGTAAGTGATTTTGTTGCTCGCGTGCGAAACTTAACACGCCGACAAATGTCGCGGAAAAAGCTCAAGCCACGTGTGTCGAAGCGGAAAAACGGATATAATAACATTGACTTTGCACTGAGAAAAATTTCATTTGTTACCGTATTTAGAAAAAATCAGTAGAACAGGCATCGTTAAAAAACCTGTTTCAATATTGTTGGAATTACGAAAAACGAGGTACGGGCAACCATTTTGCGCTATCGTCGATCCTTTTTTGGTAACTGCAACGCAAAATCAGTTTACGAGGTTTACTCTACTTTTTTAGTTAAACGAGGCTTTAACGTCAATTTATTCTTGCCCAAGCATTAAATTTTCGCAACAGTTACAAGAAAATCTAGTAACAGTCTTATATAGCAAAAGTTACTTTCATCGTAATTATTCTGTTACAAAAAATACTGCATCTATATTTTCATTCAATCTCAAGATTTTTTCGATTTTTTTTTTTTTTTTGTTCCTTTTTCTTGTGACTAAAGCAGATAAAAATTTGTCTTTTCATTGTGGAAACAAACGAGGCTGTGGTAATTGCTGCACGCAGTTTAAAGCGAAAGCTTTTTCTTTCTTTACATTTATTTCTTTTCTTTCCTTCTTCTTCTTCTTCTTTTTTTTGTTCTTCTCAGTAACCGCTATCGTACTGGTGTACGTACTACGTATAATTATACTCGACGACGCTTCACCGTCTGCGGGTTCAGCAGAATAAGGAATGATTAATCAGCCAGTGAAAATTAAAGTAGGTGACTCAGACCCGGTAGCCGAGTTTGCGTTCAGAGCTTAATATCGCTTGGAGCGAAGCTCTTGGCGGCAGCTTTACTTTTCCTCTCTTTCTTACCGTGTTTCTATTTTTCCGCCGTTTCCTTTTCTCTGTCTTTGTTTCCATCGGTGTTGTTTTTTTTTTTTTTTTTTCTCCTTCCCCTCATCTCCCTTTTCACTTTTTACTTCTCTACCCAGCAACGAGAAAAAGTAGTCGGGAAGTACAGGAGGAATGAGATTTCCGGGAACAATTTGAGGAAAGCTTGCTTACGAAGGGACGGAAAAAGATTACGCTAAGCCTGAAGCAAACCGCTTTTCAGAAACGAATCAGTTTCGGGAAATCCGACACCAAGCGTTTGTTATTTCGGTTCACTGATTGCGACCAATAACTAACAACGTCAGAAAATCATTTGAAAGCGGTTTACAGTGTTTAAACGTATGCGAAAACAAAATCTATGTTTGAAGATAAAACAAAGAGACGCAGAGAATTGTCAAATATAATGATGCAAAGGTAATATGTTGGTAGGAGAATTATTTTTAACTCTAAAAATATTTTCAAGTCAATCTCTGAGCTTTCGATACCATTGTTTTGGAAATTTATTTTTCCAGAGAAAAGCTTTCTTCTCTTATTCTGGCTGCAGATAAAATGCCATTAAAAACCGTTTTCCTAAGTCGCGTCTGCAAGCCTGAGCTTTACTGTCTCATAATTCCCTCTCAAACGAGGTGCCGAGAATAGTATCTTGAGCCCTCGAATCCATCATAACCAGTTTCCAGTTGAATGGAAAGAGGGAAAGAAAAACGGGCCAACAAATAACTCCTTCTGAAATCGACTTACAAAAACATAGAAAGAACACAAATAACGGTATAAACAAAAAGCTCTGTCAATCTCTGAAGGTGGATATAATCACTGATTCGGTGACTAATCATATCGAGTGGGAAAAAAGTTTTGCTCATAAACGGAAAAGGAGGGGGAATACATGGAGCGACTTTGCGTTTAAATGCATCCATTTATGGTCCAAACAAACTTTCGCCGCGTGATTAATCGCAAAAATTGGTGAAAAAAATTAATGCCAACTAATAATGATGCATTGAGAGAAATTTTTAGTTTCGGTTACCGCTCAGTCCTTAAATATTTTCACTTTTTACCAGAATCGAAAAATATAGTTCTAGGTAGAAAATGAAAATTAGTTTTCTAGCTGTTACCGGAAAGTCTAGTATCCGTTGCTGTTCTTTCTCGTTACGATCACTGTTGCTAGATTTTCTTGCAACTGTTGCGAAGATTTAATGCTCGTGCAACAATAAATTGACGTTACAGCCTTATTCAACTAAAAAAGTAGAGTAAACCGAACAAACTGATTTCGCGTTGCAATTACCAAAAAAGGATCGACGATAGCGCAAAATGGTTACGCGTACCTCGTTTTTCATAATTCCAACAATATTTGAACAGTTTTTTTAACGATGCCTGTTTTACTGAATTTCTCTAGTGACTGTAACAAATGAAAATTTTCCCAGTGCGTGGAACGTCAATTTGAAAACTACCAATTGTTAAATTTTTTGCGATTTGTTTCCACCCGATAATTATGTGGATGTACAATTTCCTATAACATTTATCACGTGCGCCGATAAATGTGATATAATTTTGAATTATGGTGGTAATACGATTCTCCATGAGAGAGATACGGTCAAAGGTAGAAACGCTGCTCCGTTTCGTCTGGATAGCTGCTGATAAAAACAAACGATCATTGTTCTTTTTCCCTCCTCGCGACGATCCCTTTCAAACCTCTCGTGAAAATTTCCCCTGCAGTCGCAACAACGCGGCAAAATAATGAATATGAACGAAACGGCTGAGCAAATATATGCGTATAAGTGACTATAATTTGATTTAAGAGGACGAGTTGTTTAACCGACCGTAGTTAATTGAATCCTCGAATTAATGTATAATGTTTAGGAAGGATATAATCAAAGGTTTACTCGACATTCAATTAAAAATAATTACGGAATTAGGAAGGGAAGCCGCTATTCGCCCTCGAAATCCACCGGACCAAAGACTCTCCGCTTCTTATTCCCTTATCTGAAATTCAATCCGTAATCCAGGCCACTCCAAGACTCCGATGGCACTTCGATACTCTCCTTAACATCAGAAATAAAGAACACACTATATCGATTTTCTCATTAAAGCTAAATTCGTTTATTTCCAGGGAAAGTGCGGTTTTTCCAAATTGCGTACAGACAATTGTAACACGCTTGATTCAATATTCCTGCTCATTAGACTGTATAAAAAAAATCAACAACTTTTTTTTTCAAAATTCAAGTCGAAAATATCACTTGAAACGAGGAAAAAAGGATCTTGTCAAAGTTTCAGCTTTTAATATTAATATTTAGAGATGCCTCATCGCGATTTTCTATTTCCCATTTCAATAACATGGGAAAAATTTGTTTTAAAATCTGGAATTTTATAACTCGTCAACTCATTGGTGCAATAATAAGACCAGAACGTATTTTTGTAGGCAATTAAATGCTTTACACAAAAAGCCTTCTATCATTTTATGATAAATTTATTCTTTAGAAAGTTATTTGCATATTGAATTTTGAAAAAACGAATAGTCGATCTTTTTGATACAGTCTAGTGCTTATAAAGTGTGATGTTTTTTTGAAATCTTCCCTCTACAGACCAAATTTCGACCTTAAAACGAGCTTCGATTTTACATCGGTATGAAAGGAAGAACCTGATCGAGGAAGGGGTCGGTAAATTAAGATTGTCGAATAAATGGAAAACGTATATAATTCCAGACAAATCGTTTGAAATAATTCGAGTTTTGGAGTAAGTGCAATTTTTTGATTGAATCGTTCCATTTTGCATCGAAAAAGATATCCAACAGTCACATCTTTGATTCGGCTAATTGTATTTTCTCGATAGGCATTAAAAAAGTAAAAAATTCGATATTTGAATAATCCAAACTATTCGAATTAGTAAAATAATTCGAACACTGTGCCTACTAAAAATATATGTAAAAGAGAACGACTCAAACAACAGGAAACAAATAAATATCGGCTTTATCTGCCGCAAAGGGGTGTAAAAATGTTCGTACGATACATAAAAGGAATAAAATAAATATGAAAAATGGAGAAATAACGATTAAAAAAAGAAAAGGAAAGAGGGACAAGCACGCGTGAGGCGTACCAGAAACGACGAAGAGACAACCCGGCTGTTATTCCCGTATAAATAGCGCCCATGGCGCAGCCCAGTCGGTGAGTCGTACGAATTCAATATCGTTAAAGTTTACTGCCTATACCGCGGGACGACTAGGCTCTGCAGGTTTTATCTGAACGAGCAAAGGTATAAGAGCGAAAGGCCGGCGCCACGCTTCCGCTCCTTTCTGGTCATGTTTTCACCCCGAGAAATTTCATTTTTTATCAATGTAGCAGAGAATCCGAGTAAAATGGTTATCGGCGTATAACAACGCTCTGAATGTGAATATGGTTTGAATTAGAAGAAGATGTGGTGAAAGTGAACGTTCGGTCTGATTATCGGGTAAAATGTCTTCATGACGTCAGAGCATGGTTGTCGACGCCATTTTATCACCGCGTGACCCAAGTTTTTAATTTTAATGAAACTAAATCGTAATTATTGGGGTTTAAAATTACTCGTGTAACGTAAATTAATTAAACATATTCAATAATATGTATACGCTTCTACAATCCACAAGTGAAAAAAAAACGGTCAATCCCAATATAGTTGTCGATACTGTATTATATGTTTTCTGCTTGTTACAACATCAAATCTGTTTGTTTAGATACTTGCGTTATTCTTCAACCTATTATTATTTTGTCATTGATTTAGTGTTGCTCCAGTATCAAATTATCGCGATATATGAGAAAAAGATAGTACGAGTGACTGTGATCGAAAAGAATAGCAACAGTAATAGATTTTTTGGTTACCGGTAGAAAATTCATATTAATTTTGGACCTAGAACCACGTGTTTCGATTATGTTGAGAAATAAGAATCGTGGCTAATTGTAAGAAGGGTATAATCGCCATAACTAGAAATTTCCGTCATCGTCAGTGTACGACCTACAACCATCATTTTTATTCTTTTAGTTTATTTTTTTGTCTCTAATTTAATTAATTTAAGCCTGCCTTCTGTCTTTTACTTGACTTACTTTTTATTTCCTTACTTATATGCCTTCTTTGTAAATGTCCATTTGTTACAGTAACTAGAAAAATTCAGTAAGGCAGGTATCGTTAAAAAGAACTGTTTTAATATTGTTGGAATTACGAAAAACGAAGCACACGTAACCATTTTGCGCTATTGTCAATTCTTTTTTGGTAATTGCAACGCAAAATCAGTTTGTTCGGTTTACTCTACTTTTTCAGTTAAATAAGGCTTTAACGTTAATCTATTGTTTCGCAAGCATTAAATTTTCGCAACAGTTACAAGAAAATATAGCAACAGTGATCGTAATGAGAAAGAATAGTACCGGATACTAAATTTTCCGGTAACAGCTAGAAAACTAGTTTTCATTATTTACCTAGAACTACATTTTTCGATTGTGGTAAAAAATGAAAATAGTCAAGGACCGAGCGGCAACCGAAACAAAAAATTTCTCTCAGTGCAACAAGCTTGTCCAATATTGTCATGGATAAAATAAACCATATCTATTCGTCTCTCTCTCCTTCGCTCTCTCTTTCTCCGGCCAAAGAACACTTTCGCAACTATTTCAACTCCCGCGTCGATCTTCCGCCGGTGTTGCTGCGCATCCTCGAGACGTTTTCAGGCGCGATAACATCTCCCTCATGGCGAAAAGTTGTAGCCGTGTAAAGGTCGTAAGAGTTGACCGAAATCCGAGTACCTCGGGGCCCAGGAAACCGTTCCTCCTCTACCTTATTTTCCCTTTTTACCTAGATGTGTTTGTGCCAGGCTCCGCACTATCGTAGATCATATATTCAAATTCTTAGGCTTGTACTCGAATTTTCAATTTTTTTTTTTTGTATTTTTCTTCTCCTCATATTGCAAGGGGGAACTTTTTATTTTATCGCGGAGTTACGCTTTCCGCAAAATTGGAATGTCGGGTTCTGAAATACTCGAATAAGGCTCGAGGGGCTCCGATCGGTTCGGACTTTATCGAAATGTCGATCTTCTCGTCCGTTTTTTTTTTTCCTCTTCCCCCAATACCGGGAGCGAAATTTTGAAAAATTGTTTCGTTGGTGG
This sequence comes from Neodiprion pinetum, assembly GCF_021155775.2. NCBI lineage: Eukaryota > Metazoa > Arthropoda > Insecta > Hymenoptera > Diprionidae > Neodiprion > Neodiprion pinetum. Next base: position 28,686,250 of record NC_060233.1, read on the forward strand.
TTCGGTACTTTTTTAATTCCCAAATACTTTCGACTCACATTGTTGGACATTTTTTTTCTTCATTTTAATATCTGAAATTCATTTCAGTTATTATTTTTAAAAACTTTTTTTGAAAACCCCATTTTCGACAATGGCCGAAGAAGTATGTGATATTTTGCTGGATTTATCTGATTGTTTTGTCGGAGTTTAGAAAACGGACGCTCCGGAAATATCAAATTAATTCATGTCTCACGTAGACGCGATTGAGAATAATTAAAATGAAAAAAAAAAATCGGGCCCTATTTTTCGATAGGAACGTAAGGAATTCTCGAACAAGTTTAAAATCTAAATTTCCGTTTTCAATCCATATCTCGTAAAATGTCTTTCGTATCCATTTTCAAACGATCCGAACATGACTGTAAAAAAAATTTCACCGTGTCTCAGTTTCTCGTAAATAAAAATAAAATCGTGAAGGACGTTTTGCAAAACCGAGCTGCACAAGTGAATAATTGAGGGGTGGAAATAGTGGGACCCTCGCATATCGGGGAGAGTAATACGTGGTCGATATGGTCAGATCTGGATTATTTCGTACCCATTGAAGGGCACGCGAGTGGTAACTGGGAGTTGGTCAGTTTTTATATCCTTAATTTTTTTTTTTTTTTTATCGTTTTCATCTTTGTTTACTTTTTCCGGGGGGGTTGCAGGGAATGGGGAGCTTTTGGGGGAGCCAAAAACGCGAGGGTCAAGTCTACCGTAAATGGTAGGCGTTATTTGCCGGAAGCTGAATTACATTTGTAGGGGTATTCATCGTGTTTTAGGTAGGTACACCGACGCGATACGTTCAGGCACCACGGATATTGTGTCTGTTGTAGCAGAAACCAAACGTTGGGTACGCCAGCTCGTTCGAAACGTCCGAGTGAGTTTGAATTGAAATACGGTAAATACCGACTAACGCGTGACCAAGATACCCCTAATTTAATCAGGCTTTGACCCCTCAGCCGTTGAAATTATAATTCTACATCGTGAACCCTTCTGCTTCGTTCACCGCACCTTTGTATACGTGTACATTGATTTAACCGTTTCACGAAATGTCTCGCTACAACAAATAAAATGCAAAAAACTGAGACGGAGAAAACGAAACTCGTCGGATTGGCCAGAAACAGTTTTCCTTTTTCGCGTCAGTCACAAGCTGTATCGATTTTTACCTCGCAAATTTGGTAAGCTCAGACCACGCCTCTTCATCTTACTTGTCATTTATTTCTCGTCCCATGTTATTCGCTGTAATCCCCTTATTCAACATATATCAGCTGTGGAAATTCCAATCAACCATCTACCTTCTGATAAAAGTTGGTTATTAGTCCTGAGAAAGATATTTTGCAAAAAAATTCAAATTATGTTTCTTTCAAATCCGAATTGGCAATAAAGCGATTCCGAAATAGAAAATATCCTATAGACGAGTAAATATCGCGTTACGAGATTCCATAGCGATCTTTAAAAATTCTATCAATGATATTGACGCTTCAACATTTTTTTAAGGTAACTCATCGATGAAACTCTAGATTTTTTTAATTGACACGAAATTTTTTATATCAACAAAGTTTTATAAAACAAGCATTTTCAACCTGTTTCAACTTTTCGCATTCGGTAAGTTCCTAGATATTGGTTCACATAACGTGAAAAAATTGCTACTCTTCGAGAAAACTCGTAAGGTCACAATTTTCGTAAGACTTTTACACAACGAAATAGGCAATAACAAATTTTGATCACAGTTGAAACGTTGGGTCTTTTAGAAAAAGTTTGGAGTTCACCCGACGTATCGATCTGATACATTTTGTTTCCAATGATGTTCGATGAATAATTATTTCCACACGTTGTATAGACAATAATAATAAAAAAAAAAATCTATAAACGATTGTAAGGAAAATTTTTCCTTCGATGAAATATTGTCGATGACGGAACGACTTCACTTTCCATGGAGTGAATAAAGAAGGTGGATATAATCTCGAAGCTGAAAGATGATTCGATCAAATAATTGACAATCCCCGAGTACAGGGATGAAATTCGGCCGGGTTTGATCTCGGGACTGAAAGGTTGGACGTCCTGTTCCTCGGCGCGATAAAACCGTGCAGTCCTTCGCGGTCACAGTCTGTGGTTGAAGAAAATCGAGGAGGGTGAACGGGGACAGAAGGATATCCCGAGGGAACAAGCTCCGGGAAGTAGATTGCAGAAATAGGGGGGAGATTGTCGGAAAATGGGAGATGGCCGCCCGGATTGTCACTTTCTTTGGTTGACTTGCAATTCGAAAGAACCCGATTGGAGACCCAACTTTATTTCCGTGGTACAAGCCGCGAGCCCAGCTCCATCCGTTTATCCGGTAAAATCGTACAGCCGGCTTCCATACCCGGGGCCACTTTTCCCAAGAACTTACATGCTCCCCATTCTCTCCGATTAGACGCGTACATTCGGACATGGATACGCGCGAGTAAAGCCCGATGTTTCCCCAAATCCGTTACTGAAACGTTCATCGCGATACACGACGACTTCTACAGACCATCGTCATTCGACGTCGATCCAACACTGTTTCATGTCAAGTCAATATGACACTGCCTAGTGTTATATTTCCAAATTTACCACGACAATTGTTCCATATCAGACCACACTGAGCAAATTTCAACACGACATTTGTTACAGTGTAATACAAGGCGGAAATTCTGGTGGTTTATGTCTTTTACCGGAGTACAAGTGCAGTTAGCAACACTTAACAACTCGTCAAGTTGGGGAACGAAAGCTCCGAGCATTAGCGGGTGGGCAGAAAGGCGCGTAGAAATTGGTGGAACGGGAGTCTAACTTTTTTTATACGGCCTCCCTTGACGTATGCCATAAACCTGCAGACAAGCCAAGTTGGGAAGTCCCACACGTCTGAAAAGGAATGTAGGCACTTCGGGGATTGCGGGATTGAGGAACTGACGTTTCTTTAACGGCCTTTCACTCCGTTGACGCAGTTCCGAAAATCATCAAGTTGGAACCGAGATCCTGGTCTCAATGATGGCGCGAAAGTCGTTGGTAACCGGCAGTGAAACTCCGATGTCATCGACTGTGGCCGAACAGGGTTAAGGAGGTACTCGATAGACGTTGAGAGACTCAAGTATGTCAGAGAACTGATGAATCGAGAAAACCTCGTAGGTCAAAACATCGGAGACAATTGGAAAGCCGTTTCTTGGAGTTAAATATTGATCTACGTACCGCAGGTTGCGACATGAGAAAATTGAGGCGCGCCTACACGTGGGGGGGTCGTTAATGCCCAAGGTGTGAGTCCTGCATTCCAATCGCAGGCAATTGCTGTACCACAATGAATTACACGTATACCCTTCACGCGGCAAATCGTTAGCGAGTAACAGCCGAACGTTTTGCTCGTTAATGAGAGTATAATACTCGAAACTGCCGAAGTCTGGAGATGTGATGCGACACTCCTGTGTCAGCTCAAAACTAGTTTCAGGATCCAGGGATTCTCGGGCAGAGTGTGGTCACTGGTTAGGGACATATTTACGAGCCACTAAAAGTCTGGCTGATCCAAATACCTATTCCGAAAACAAGAGTTTCCCTCGGCCAACAAATAACAAACCACACCGGATCTTCCCTTGGGTGCTGCTCCTACCTTGTCTCTCTTCCAGCTATCGTCCTTCGCCCCCGACAAATCACCTACTCAATTTATCGGTTCACCACAAATAACAGGACGACTTGGACAGGTTCGTACAGTTTCGAAGCTCACCTGCGACGGTGACTGAAATACGAGTGATGGGCGCTAAACCGACGTACTTTATACCCGAGCATTCGATCACTAACTGACACACTTTAGGGTACCAAATTTTGGTCCCTTGTGACTTTCAACGCGTAAGCTAAATTTTCGGTTAAAAACGAGCCCAAAGATCGTGTGTAGCCAGTTGGATATGTGATTTGTGGAAAAAATGTACCCACTTTCCTGCGGACAAGCTTGCGAAAGGTCGGAAAAAATCGGCTTGAAATTAAGCTAGACGCAATATCGGAAGTTCGCGAATGAATTTGCCGCAAGTTCTCTCTAGGCGAGAATTCTGCATAATTCGGGTAAAACTGTTTCCGGTTATACCGTCGCACCCTGTCCGAGTTTTGGTGATGGCGAACGTCTTTCTCCATATGACGTCATCCTGCGCTCACTTCTTTCTGACCAAAGTCTAAACTGCCGATCCTGCCTGACTACTTGAGGGTAAAAAAGCTCATACCATATACGACAATCGCAATAAAAAGTTTGCCGCAACTTTCATCCCGCAGGTAAAAGATCAGGAAACTCTGTTACGAAACTACCCTAGTTACAGTTATCGTAGGTCTACCGAATGTAATTCGGGTAATTTTAGTCGACAACTTTTCCTTTTCGGTTAGAAATTCGTTTGAAAAGGTTGCATTGAGAAAAATTTCATTCAATACAGTCACTGGATAAATGTCTTCCAAGTAAATGAGCCATCGTAGGGTGAAATGGAACTAATCCACTATATTTTTGACCGTTTCAAAGTGATTTAAATCTATAAGATTTTCTCTCCATAACTCTACTAATTTTCGAATTCGGTAATTCGACACTCACTCGATGCATAGCCATCTCTAATAGTGAAATTTTAAAATACATAAAAGGCATTGATTTTTGGCCAGCAAATTTCGACCGCCTTTCTTTCGGCCCCGCTCTGCAGGGACTTTGACATACTTTTTGCTCAAGATCGTAAAGAGACGGGGGTAATATTTCCTCAAGATTTCTTTATGTCGAACTGTAATACCCTTCCCTCTGACCTCGCGGGGACTCCTTACATCATTTTCTTTGATTCTCTGATTGATTATTTTCACGTCTCTTCCCGCCTCGCCGCGGTTTCTCCCCTCGGTGCTCGCGTTCTGGGCAATAAAGTTTTTCTCCGAGACCCCAATGCCGCTCGGGTCCGACAAAGAAAGAGGGAAATTAATCCTATTTCCACCCTTCACTCCGGAGCAAAGGCACTGCCTTCTGATCTACGACAGGCCGGGTCGACTTCCTCTCTCCTCCCCTTCCGGCCTTCATCTCCTTCACTCCTCCCTCTCGCCCCTACGCGGGAGATAAAAATTAGACGGCATTAAAAAGGACCGCCGACGAATATCAATTTAAATAATGCAAAACGACCAAGTTTCGCCCCATTTCCCAAAATCGCTTATAATCGTTACTCGGACTCTTTCAACTCGCTGCAGCTGGCTCCAGTTTCTCTTCTCCGCATATATTTCCCACTTTCCATAAAGACACAAAAGAAATAACGAGGATCCGCTGATGCTTCCTCAGGAATTGAGGAAAGTTCGAGATATGGTGAATGAATATTAAAGACTCGCTCCTTGTATTATAAAATACCGCCCTTGCTGAACGAGGGAGCACAGATACGTTATACAGGTACGTGTGTGTGTGTGTGTGTGTGTGTATGTATGTACACGCATACATAGGGATATATACCTACGGATAAACGAGCAGCTGTACAGCCTCCTAGCCGACACAGTTTCTCGCGGCCGAGGTTTCGAGCTTAAAGCTTTCCAAAATCCCGAACTTAAGTCACGCCAAACTTTTACCTACTATCTTTTACCTCTTTCCCCCGCATAGACCTAGCTATATAACTATGCTTAATACACGTATACATGTATACAAGAACATCAGAGATAATCAACGTAGCACGGCGAGTCTTGAAGCACCCTTGCCAAAGCACACCTCACCCCCAATTTTTTTTTCACCTATTTTAATACTTTCGTAACGAGGGTAACGCGTTTTTCCGTTTTATGTTTCTGGTGCAATGTTTTTATGGCCCAAATTTTTAAAAGAAGTTGACAAAACAAATTGACGATGTAACCGGGGTTACGAAAGCGAAATTACTGAAGTTGTTGCCATGAATTTTAATACTGGTATTCGTTTTTACGATACTTTTGTAAATTGTTTTATTTTTCTCCTTGATGATAGCCAAAATCGTATTGTTCGGCTAATTATCATGGATCAGATGTAATCACATTGATAACGATAGAAATTTTTTGTTTCCTTGTTTGCTTATAAAGTATGATTTTTACATTGCACGTAAAAATTTATGAATCAACGCACGGAAATTCTTGAGATATACTTGAAAATTGACTCTGACGAATAAGATTACCGGTAATTGACTGAAATTGGACGGACAGTATTGACTTTTTAATAATAATAATTCAGCTTTCGCTTCGATATTCGTGGGATTGAATTTTTTTCCCTCAATCAAGAAGATAATCTTTGACTAAAGTTCAAACCAATTAAAATCCCATTAAACCTTTCGAAACTTGATTTTGCTTATCCGCTCTTTCATCCCTCTCTCTCTCTCTCTATCCCTCTATTTCTCTCCCGGTGTATTTTATTATCTTCATTTTCCCGCACTTCCATTTGAATGACGTTGAATTTGACGGGTCTCTCTTTACCACCCCGACAACAGAGGCATCAAGGGGAAGTTTTTATCGGCCGCAATATTGGAAATTACTTCACCAGGGCAACAATGCGGGTTTCGCCTATATATAATATACTTGTATACGTATTTTGGTATGAAATCCGGCCGTCTCGTCCTTAATATTCCACTTTCCGATGCGTACCTAAACTTTTATGCTAACATAATGCGATTAGCATTTATCCGGAAAACAATAATAGAAAATAATTAATTTCTTTCGCCAAAAATAGGGGCAACAAAATATGTTCTCCATGTTGAGTGAAATTATATTTTCTCTTACAAGACCGTGGCTATTATTTTATTTATTTTTTTTTTTTTTGTGAAAAGGAAATTTCACCTTCTGTTTCACGATCTCTGTTTGGCATATGCAAAAATAGAATCTGAAGATAACAGTACATTATGTAACAAGGGAATAAAGTCGAAGCTTATTCCCGCGTATCGGTTGCAAGGTTAGTGATCACCCAAGGGAATAGTCAACTTTTATTCCTGTGTTACATACAGGACTTCATTTCCGACTCAATTCCGGCCGCAATATTTATTCGAAAATTCAGACTTTTAAATTGGTCTCATATTTGCCGCAAATGCGTTTTGGGGAAAAATATGTCACTTTTGTCCCGCCTTTGAGGTAAAAAAATTTAACTTTATGGTCGAGTCGGGGATAAAATGAATTTATACTTATTTTCCATTCGTGTTTTCCGTACACAGATTATCCCTCATACTCTGGTTACATAAAAAATCGTGTACACTGTTAAAAATGATTGTGAATTTACCACACATTTACTGCACAAAAGAGGTGTGAATTTACAAATTCAGTGCAGCAACGTAGATTACTACGCACATGTCTGAAATTTACAATGAAAATTTTTTGATTTTACTAAAATTTATAGAAAAAAGACAAAAAAAAGTAATTTGATTTCACTAAATTTTGTAGTGAATTTATTGCGTTCGTAAATCGAATACACGGTAAATGTGTGGTGAGTTCGCTCTTCCGTATCCGAATAAAACTTCTAACACAGTGTAAGAAGTTCCGTAGAAAAACTTTTTAACAGTGTACATCAAGCAGGCAACGCCCTTTTCGCATCGTGGATATGCAATATTCGCCTTCGGCTCATTTACGGCCCGTATTGCAAACTTACGCTCGATGCGAAAAGACCGAGTTTTCCTCCTTGTTAGATAATATACTATTGTCAGTTAGCGTTCACCGGAGCAATCTAACCGAAGAACGTGGTACTCTACTTTATTCTTCTCGTTTGCTGCCCGGGGCGCTCATTTTTATTTCCAAACCTCACGCGAAATTTCGAATAACCATGAGAGATCGCAAAACGCGGCGCGGAGAGGCGGCGGAAATGGGTAATTGAACAAGAGGCTAGAAACGCGAACAATAAGCCCGCCTCCGGCGCTTAACCCACTCTGCCCCGCAGTCATTTCTCGGACAGGTACACACACCCATTCACCTTTCTCACGGGCCGCGGTGGGTTTCGGGATAGCGAATGATACCAGGCACCCAGAATCACCCACGGCGTTTTGCGTTTCAGGGGAGAACAGAGAACAGAGCTTTCGCCCCCCTCTCAGCCGAGCTTATAGCCGCAAGCTTCGGCGCAAATTACCGCGTGTATCACAGGCGCCAAGGGAGCGCGGCTTTCAAGCATCGAATTTTGTTCCCTCGCTCATCCGCGGTATCTCTTCTTTATTTTTCGTCTTTTCTTGGTATATTTTAATTCCGGATTTTTGTATCATCGTTGGTAATTTCACCGAACGGTGTGTTCGTCCGGCTACCTGTTATTCTTAGACATTCGTTATGCAGGGTGACCGCACGTTTCGAAAACCCGGAAAACCTGGAAATGTCAGGGGACTTTTAATTTGGACGTTGAAAAAACTGAAAATATCAGTTTTCTATAATGGGAATTAGAAATCATTTTTTGAGGTAACGAGAATACTTTTTATCGTTGAGAAAACAAATTGGCTTGAACTGATTTTTTCATACATCATATTTTTTTTCAATTCGAATTGAATTTGAATCGAATATAATAGACTTGATGAGCTGACCGATTTAGGTTTTAGTAAATTACTAGAATTGCGAAAATGTCAGGGAAAGCCAGGATTTAGGTCCAGGGAAAACCTGGAAATGTCATGGAATTTTTTTCCCAAAGATCTGTAGCCACCCCGGTTATAACCGCTAATGGATATTATTATTCATACCAACACCTCACCGATGAATTCAATTCACGTAAGTGTTTGTGAAAACAAGCAAGCTGCAATATGAACGATATTTTATCTAATATTTGCAGTAAAATACCAAGAAAGAAATTAAAAACAGCTCGATCGTTTGTTTTAAAACAACGTCACGTCGAATCGTGACTAGAGAAAGTTTTCTAAAATTAAAAAAAAAAAAAAAACAACGGACGATCAAAAGTTATTTTTGAAAGGAAAATTTTTGTCCTCGTCGACTCAGCAGGTGAAAATAAAAAGATTCATTGAACATGATTATAATTTTGTGTCACATGACTTGGAAAAACTTTGTTGCTCATAATTGCTTCTGCGAAACGAAAAATAATCTTATTAAATGGAAGAAAACTTCACTAATTTCATTATACCATTATTACGTATATCGTGTATAAGATACGATATATTTGGCAAATAATTTCATAAATTCAATAAAACTCTGTTCAACTTGACGAAATGAGTGACCTGTGATATAACCGCTTCGCGAAAGTAATAAAGAATGAAGTATCCGAGTCGTAGAAAGTTTTACGAAGTCAAATAAAGCTGTATACATCTGTGTGTGTATAATATAAATGAATTTGAAGAATCGACGAACATCGTTGACAGACGGTTTAAGAAATGTTCATTCGAACGAAGATCGAGCATTGAATGAACGCGAATGTCTCCACGCAGAGAAATACTCGTAGAAACCTAACGAATCACGTCGAATAAAGTTGTTTCAACATACCGTAAGATGGTTGAAGCAAATCGAGACGCAATAAGTCCCCGCTAATTGAGATTCCGTTGATCGAAGATATCACGTCTCACTGTCTCTTATCGGAGGCCAGGAAACTGACAATCAGGCGTCATATCGGAATCTCGACCATTGGGACGCGGAGCAAACGAACCAATTAACAGCCAGCAACGAAGAGCGGCTTGTATAAGACGAGACTGCGGATGTACATCGACGTCCACGGTTTCTCGGGAAATTTCAGAACTCCCAAGCGCCGCGTTCTCCGAATAGGCCACCTGTATGCACGTCCTATTCGCCTGAATAGCTGCAGAGTGTAGCTATACGCCCGATAACCCGTCGCAAGCCGCGTGCTTTCCTTGCAAGCAGCGTCGGGACGACTTGCGAATGCTCCGCCACTCTTTCTAACTTTACGTTTCCAAGAAATTTTCCATCCGCATCCCTGCCGGCGGTAAGTTATCGAGCTTTCCTGATGTGGAGTGGGGGTGGGGGTGAAAAATCAGAAAAACCTTAAGTCAGAACGGTCGGAATTCGGAATTTAATAAACTCGAATAACAAGTATGAGAGAACAGATACTATCAGAAATTTTAAGTCCCGAATGGCTCCCAATAAAAAGCTGCAGCTTACCTAAAATGTATTTAGCAGAGGGCTCTATTATCTGAACCCACTTACTTCAGAAAACGTTGATCCAAGAATTCAGAGTTGCGGAATTTAATAACGTACAGAGTCAATATTCTAGAGACTGAATTTTTAGAAAATTTTCATATTCTCAAATGTCCAAATGTTATAAAAATAAAAGCTAGAACTTGATCGTCTAGAAACGGCGGAAAACAGATATCCAGAATGTAGAAGGGTCATTATTCAGAATCGTAAAATTCGGAAAGATCGGTATTCCGAAAGTAACCGTATGGATGGCTTAACACCAGAATTTCACATTCCGAGTCTAACCAACTAATCTATTTTGACTTGTAAAATATTTTATATACAGAGTCAAACAAATTCTGCAATATTTTTAGCTCTTTCAAAGATTGAATACGACTTTTGATACCACAAACTTATATTTCTTGGCGTCTAATATGATATGAGTTATCGACTTTTCCGATATATTGCGATTCTTTATTCTGACGATTCTGATATACAGCAATTCTATATTTCGAGCCTTATTTGAGATCACTACTCGGAGTTCTAACCGTTCTGATCCTTCGCATTTATGAATTCGAATAGATGAAAATTCTACTTTACGAACCATCCGAAGGATATTTATTTGCGTTTGTGATCAATCGCATTTGCCTCATTCTGCTAATGGCCTTTCGGAATTTTCACCAGTTGTGTAATCTAAATTCTAAAACTTCAAATTTCGATACTTTTATGTTCTATTTCCATTATTTCTGGCCTAATGAAGATTCACCACTTTTTTCTTTCGTGATTGCGAGTTTTCGGTACATTTACGTTCGGAATTCTGACCATTCTGATTTTAACCCTCACCCCTGGAGTGAGAGAGGGAGGGGGAGGAGGTAGATTTAAACCGCGAGGCGAAATCGTTGATCGAATTAGCACTGCATTGTGAGAAATAGAGAGGCGCGTGAGGAGAGACTGACCAATGTCTCCCAGACGGGTTTCTATTCCCTCAAGGGGTACAATTCAATGTTAACTTAATTACTGGGAGGATCCCCCGGGAAGGGATCGACGACCAAGAACTTCTAATTGGTGGATGTAGGTGTGTGTGCGTATGCGTGCAGCACGTTGCGTGAATATGCGAGTTACGAAGGGATCTTGATACTTGTCGATGATGATGATGATGATTATGATCATGATGATGATGATCGTTGCATTGGTGGTCGGGAAAGAATCGCAAAAGGGTCGCAAAGGACAAAAATGTCGTAAGCATGCTGGATAATGAATGTTTATAAATTTTCAGAGAAGATAGAATTTTGTTTTATAGAATTTCACAATTTACACCATTTTTTATACCTGCATTTTTTTTAACGATTCATTTTTTTCATTGCTACTACGAAAACTCAGTTCCCTATCCGTGGATTCCTTTCCCATTTATACAAAATACAAGACCAACCTAATTGTCGAAAAAAAAAAAAAAACAAATCAGTCTTAATCGTATTTTTTGGTGACCCCGATTCCGCGGTAATCGCGATCAACGTTTCAAAGATTCGCATAATTACGCGAAAGAAAAGAGCAATCTTACGAGAGGAGGATTTTCTCGATACAAATATCAAGCCTGTGTTCAATAAATACGTCAACGAAAATTTCGATAGTGAAATAATGGAGATATTTTCAGGTGCAGTAACAAAAGGACCAAAAATCCTCGGAAAAAGTTACAACTTATTCGGACACGAGTAATCGCTGAAATATAAACGAGATTCGAAAGAAATGAACGAAGAAACTTCTACAGAGGATGTAAAAAATAACAACAACAACAACAACAACAACAACAATAATAATCATAGAAAAAAAAAAAACCAGATAAAATATTTTTGCGAATCGGTGGAATGCCGCGGCTTGCACGGGGCTTCGGCAACAATGGAAAGGTTATTTTCTCAGTCAGAGAAGAATGATATCGTCTCTCTGTTACGGGTAAAAAATAACGAATGGTACTATTTCTTCTCTTCTCTCTATCTCCCTCCCGATCTTTGCGTAGATTCTCCCTTTCTCTCTCGCTCATTTTTCTCCATGCAACACCGCCGGAGGGTAAGAACGAAGCCGGCGTAAGTATAAGGCACGCTTTTTGCCGGTAGAAGTGATTCCCGGTTCTGCCGTAGCCGCTTTGAGCATCTCTGGTTTTAAAGGAAACCTTGACAATTATTCTTCGGATATATCTGGATTCAGGGGGATCTGAGAAACTGACATGCTCGTTCTTTCAACGAACCCTTGGTAAGGACACCCGTGTACTGCACCGAGTCACGGATGAATCTGTATTACGATTTTCACAATTTTTTATTTTTTTTTTCCCCCTTTCTCTCCGCTTTCCACGCGCTTTTATCCGCTTTACTTCCTCACGCGATTGAGATTAGGGCTACAGATACCAAGACGTCGAAGTAACGAAAGTAAGCGCGGGTATGAAGAAAATCTGGAACATATTCGAGCTTTGTGCTTTAATGGTGTGTGGATGTAATAAGAATAAAAGTTCATTTACATAAATTTATATCAATAATTTGCTTTCTTCTGTCTTCATACTTTGGTGATACCAAAGAAACGATTATTTTATTTTCTACGTTCTCGGATGAAACTATACTGATTTAACATGTTTCAACAATCTTCACCAAAAATCAACTCGATTAGAAGATTTTAAAAGGTCGCTCGAGATTTAAAAAAAAAATTTCCAAAATAGTTAAAAATGGAATTTGTTTTTTTTTCAATTTTTATTCTCGTCATGTTATTATTTTCAACGTTTGAAATTATAAATATTATGAAAATTTCAACTCGATATATCAATTTATACAGGTAGATCAAGATTTTTTAAATTTTTATCTTGAAGTTGACATCTTGAAGAACAGAAGTGAAGCACGAGACACGAAGAAAAACCACAAAGACAATTATCACTACTGTGCTTTAATTAATGAATATTCATAACTTCAAATTTTCTCTAAATTTATTTAATTTTTACCGGTTATCGTTTATTTGTCATCTTTATAGAATTCTAATTAAGTTTGAAGACGGAAGAAAGTAAATTATTAATATAAATTTATGTAAACAATTGCCTTTGTGTTTTTTCTTCGTGCCTCGCGCTTCGTTTCTATTCTTTAAGATGTCACCTTCGAAAAAAAAAACAAAAAAAAAAGTAATAAAATCGAATCGACAATAATATGTAAGAAATAGTTCTAATAAAGAATAAAAGTTCATTTACATAAATTTATATCAATAATTTGCTTTCTTCTGTCTTCAAATTGTCGTCTTGAGCGACCTCTTGAAATTTTTTAATCGAGCTGATTTTTGATGAACATTTTTAAAACATATTAAATCAACATATTTTTATGCGAGAACGAAAAAATGAAAAAATATTCGTTTCTTTGAGGCCATTAATATTAATTTTTCATAAGGTATTAATTTTTCAACACTTTTCTCTCGCAGCACAGCCCGTCTCTTCACCGTTCACAAATTTAACGAACTCAAACTTTCCTTCTCCCAGTGTACTGCAGTATAACAACCAACGCGAATCTTTCTTTACCAGGAAATAATATATTATTACTTGCTCGCCATGATTTCTTGGGAAAGTTTGAACAAAATTTGCTTTCCTCCCGTCACGTCGCAAGAAATGTACCAAAGAGTAGAAAAAAATTTCTTTCAATTTCAATACGGGTGCAACGCGAAACTTTGGTAGAAGATTGGAAATTGTTGAAACAAATCTCCGTGTCTTACCTGAATTCGATTTGGACAAATTAATTAAATTTTTCTTTTCACTATTCTCAGAGAGAAGATAAACGTTATTTCTAATCAAAGAAATATATTGTGCGTATCAAAATGATTGCAGAACTTTGCAGGTGAACCGAAAACGAAGAATTTCTTTGTTGTTTATGTTGAGAAATTTTTTTTTCAATTTGCATGAAATCTGAGGCGATATTCACTTGTTTAAATCGCAAAACACTTTGGAAAGCAGTCATTTTAAAATCGTTTCAAATCACTTAAAATTTCCTGAAAAATCACTTGAAATCATTTGGAATTACTTGAAAAATCGTTTGAAATCATTTACTATCATTTGAAATCAGTTCAAATTATTGTAATCGCTTCTCACCCGATCTATGAGCGAATTACTCTGGATAAAATTACTTTAAAATTCGCTTGAAATCGTATGAAATTACGCGAGGTTTCTTGAAAAATTGCTTGAAATCACTTTTAATCAGATGAAATTATTACAATCGCTTCACACCCGATATCTATGAGTGAATTTCTCTCGATGAAATCCGATTGTTCCAAGGTACTTTGGAGAAACCCTTGAGGAAAAATTACTCTTATCCGGAAAATGTATTTGGTATGCAAAATAGACTGATGACTACCCTCAAGGGGCAGCAGTAATGCGATTTGTGGCACAAGATTTGTAACCGCGTTCGTATTACGATCGTTCGCGGTGTATAATGTAGAAATCCATGAAACTAACAATAACGGGAAAGTAAAAAAAAAAACATGAAACGATATTAGATAATTGGACATTGATCAGGGTAAGAAACTAGAGGAATTATATCATCGGAACGATCTCCGGTAAATCGGGAACGTCTATCTACAATTAGCGATCCCAAAAGCTGGTAGGTATACGTATAACCCTGGTTTCCAGGCGGTATTGCACACCTTCACCGTCGGCACAGGGTTAAACCAACCCTTGCTTCGGTAATTGGTTAAATTGCCAAAACTTGCGTCAACCTCGACCGGGGCAGAGCCAGTGAACCTTTACCGTCATCAACGACCGTCGGCGCAAGATGTTGGCCGGGACGCGTCTAGTCTACGAAAATCGGGACAAAAAACCAACGACTGATTTCCACGGTATTGCCGCAGGGAGGATCGCTGGCCGATCGTCGACTCGAAACAACAGCCCCTCATTCGTACCCCCGAGTTTGAAAATCGGTGAACAAGTATGATATTGACGGGGCATCGAGAGGTTTTTTTCATCGTGCTGAATTTTATTTTTTTTTAATGACGGTGATTGGACAGAAATACATAATTTTTATCGATCCTGATTGACACGAGATGTGTGCACAGTATGGTATTTATGAAATTATTGTACTTGTGAGCGACGAGGATTTCTTTTGAAATGAAAAAATATTTAATACTCGAGTTCTCTTTCGGTTCAAGTCGTTTTAAAATTGTTGGATACTCGGAATACTCGTTCGATTTATTTTATTCGGAAGTATATTTTCCACCAAGTCACTGAAACAGATTTTCTTTTTTTCTTCGGCTGTCAATTCGATGTCGATGATATTTATTTATCATAATCAATATCTGCGTAATTTTCTAAAATGAAGTGTTTTACTATGCCAATGTGATGAGAAAATGTGTTCAGGTGAATTTGTAGATAACAAAGTCCTTTGAATAATATAAGCTGTCGTAGTATGGAATCGAACGAGTTGACTCGACGCTTTACAATTTTACGGTAATTTGAAACGGACCATCGATATCTGAGCTTTTGTTTATAATTCTCGTATTGTCGATTTCATTTTTTTTTTTTTTTTAAGATATCTTCGCAGCTCAGGAATATAACAGTTTGATAAATACTCAACGTACGACTATCTGGTAGTAAAGTTATTAATAAGTTTCGATTTTTCAGTGATTTTTAAAACAACTTCAACGGTTGACCGATCAAAAGATACTATTATCACGATTCTTTCAAACTTTGAAGTATGAAAAATAATCCACAATTCTTTCACCACGTTCGTTGTACTCGAAACGATATTTTCGACACAATTTACAGGATAACACCGAAATTGACGCTGTCGTTGCTTTAGAAATTTGAAACTCGAACTTCCTAAGTGAAGAATGAATATAATCACGATTTTGAATGTACCTGCGATAATTATTTAAATACATACGAAGGCTTACACAAGAACAAGAATTGGGAACATTCCTCCTTTGGGGTTGAATTTCATATCCTGCTGCTCTCAGATTTTCTTTAATCAGTATTATCAAAGATATTGAATTCCACCCGTGCGATGCTTGTAATTTATCTCATCAACAGTCGGTGTAAAGTTTCTAATACGTGCCGTAAAGGAAGAACATAAATATGCAAAGAACTTTTTCACTGTTTTCCAATCAACTATCTACATACCGTTTTTCCAAAGAAAAAAACTCAAATCACACATCAGCGGATCCGAGTTCCAAAAGATTTCGTATTGAAACAAATCGAAACTTAAGAATCTATTCTTTGTTTGAAAAATAATCGATTCGTCTCAGTTTGAAGAAATTAAAACGTTCGTTGATTAAAATCGTTAATAAACATATTTATAGAAATAAATAGAATTTAAGTTTATTCGGTTCAATTTTTCATTTCTAATTATTACGCTTACGTTTGCATAGATTGTGAGGCACGTCAAGCGTGACGATTTCGAATGGCGAGTATCTCGTCAAGACTAATTAACCCGGGGCGCGGGGAGTAATCCAGGAAGGGGGTGAAAGCGTTACACAACCCATCGTGAAATAATTTCACCAAAATATCTTCTCTCAACTTGAACAATTATACCGAGCGTGCTGTACTACCACTATTACTATCATTCCGACTGATGTTTACGCTATTGTTATTATCACTGTGAGAAGGCAGGAGCCAGCTAACTAACTAACTAGCTAACTAACTAACTAGCTAGCTAACTAGCTAACTGTAATTACAGTAGTTTTAAAACGGGTATAGTTCTGCAGATGAATTATCAGGGTTGCCGATGATCCAGCGACTGAAATATAAATAAGACGGGAAGGTGCGATATCCTTTTCTTTTTTTTATTTTTTTTTCCGTAGATCGATAAT
Organism: Neodiprion pinetum; assembly: GCF_021155775.2. Lineage (NCBI taxonomy): Eukaryota > Metazoa > Arthropoda > Insecta > Hymenoptera > Diprionidae > Neodiprion > Neodiprion pinetum. Next base: position 28,703,125 of record NC_060233.1, read on the forward strand.
TCTTCCAAAATTATAGTGTATAAAAAAATCTGCACAACGCTGCCAATATTCCCTTATACCGTGTGTCAGAAAAAAAGAGAAAAGACAAAGGTGAATATTGCAGTAATACTTTGTGGCTTAAACTTGTCAGTTTGTTCTATATTGTCACTTTCACTTTGTGCCTGAAATTTAATAACGAAAATTGAACACGTGTGGAAACAAAGGGAAAACAAAGAATATGAAAAAAAAAAAGAAAACTCCTAAATTCAACAATGCACAGGGAATAAGTAACGATCAGCACGAAGAACGTTACAAACGTCCCTCGATCTATGAGAATTGCACCCGTGATGCCACAGCAAGGCGAAATGAAATTTTAATTACCACCCAGCCACTTGGTGTAGTTGGACTTTAACCTGCAATTACTGAGCGGCAGACTATTCTTTGTAGATTGCGAGTAATGTTTTTTTTTTTTTTTTACGTTTTATCCTGCACTCGTGCTTCGTACCTAGTGCAGGGAGATTTGGGAAGATATAAGCGCGCCTATTTACGCTTGGAAGCTTGCAGCTCGGCTTGAAATTTAACGTCACGGTTAACAGAGTAGTTTGAAATAGTAAATAAACTAATAAAATACGATTAGAATTCGGTGAATAATAATAATTACTATTACTATTACCGAGTAGAACCTGAGAATGAAAAAATCAATAAATAAAAAACGTTCTTCCGTCTCTGTCTCAAACTCCTATTCATTTTGACAATTGATATCCCGCGGACAAATATGGCTTTATATTTTGCACGCCGCCGTCTGACTTATTACCGCATTGTTATAAATCCCTGAAGAAAAACGAATGTCCGCTACCAACTGTGTCCTGGATCCCGACCTACAGCTATCTACTGCACAGCCTGCAGGAGCTTCAAGAGCTTACGCCGCTTTATGCCGGAAACCCCGTTTCCGTGAAACTAATTAATGTGCTCCAAAAAGTCGGAGCACCAACACGCGTCCGTTTACCGAAGAGGTATGGCTATATTTGCGTATATTTTACGTATCACGCACGCTTCGTTGCCTCCTAACCCCCTAAAATTGTGCAATCTGTTTTTTTTTTTCTTTTTTTTTTTCTATAAATCTACATTATCGTTTTATCTTGTTCATTTTCTTCAGCCGTCGCGTCGGTTAAAACAAAAATCTAACGATGATTCAAAGAATGAGAGTGTTGACGCTGCAGTACAGTAACATAGTGGAAAAATCAGAAAGCAATGCTTGCAACCGCTTTTTTGCAAATACTGTCTTTTTATTATTTTCATTCTTGATCTGCTTTTTCAACAAAGACGTAGAATAAAATTGAACATTTTTTTGTTTCTCATAAATTATTGTCGTTTCCAATTATGACGTGGAAAAATTCTGTGATAATTCTGTCAAATAAGTTTGAAGTTTTTTGTTCTTGTTATTAGAATGTAAAAATTGTGCAAAATCTGACCTATATATTATTAAATGAAGATAGTAAATGAAGGTAGAATTTCAATGAAATTTCGTCGAATTTTCGCAGCTATTGTACGAATTTGTGTCAAGATTCGATATTTGGTAAGTTTCAAATATGTCGTACATCGAGACGGGGAAAATTCCTTGCCATTTCCAAGTTTATTATTACCGCAATGCAGATTCTGTTATATCCTCATATACTCGACCGAACCTCGTCATAATTCCATGATTTCAGAATTTCCATGATCAGCGAACACCCTGTTCTCCATAATTCCAAGCTCCTCGGGATTACCATGCGATTTGCGTATCAAGTAGTTCGCGTCGCCGCAGGCAGGTGGACACGCGCGTTTTCCTCATCCCGGAATTAGAAACAGCTCGTAAAAATGTAAAACTAAATTAATACACATCAAGTGGTTTTTGGTTCGCCGGTGTAGGAGGAGGAACAATTCGACCATGGTATACATCTATTTTCAACTTGTTCCTCTTCTTCTTAAACTTAAAAAAACTCCTAATCGCGAGAATATACCGGGACAATCTCTTGAAACTAGAAAATCAACCGCGCATGCGCGAGTTTTATCGGCTGTTCGCGCAGGCTGGCCATCCCGAGTTTCAGCTGTCAAACTGATTCTGGCGGCAATGTAGTCGATACGAATTTTCGAGGTTAGAATCTCAAATAATTGTGGTGGTGACTCGGAAAGGTTTGAGAAGCATTTGTTATTGGGTCGGAAAGTTGATTCTTTAAAGAACGGTCGGAATTCAATGCTTATTATGCTCTTTGAAAATTCAAACGTACACATTTTTCGTACGTTGGCCCGCCTGCATCGCAGACAAGAATATCGCTGCGGGAAGATTTCACCGACCAATGAGATTGAATTATTTGGCGCATGCGCGGTTGATTTTCAAGTTTCAAGAGACTCTCCCGGTACGTTTGTAGAATTTATTACAATCCATAGAACTGAATTGTATTATAAATCTGTTTATCAATACATGACTGTTTTACCAAAAGACACTCAAGTATAATTCACAAAATACGAATAACTCAATTTCCAGTTTTACTTTGTTTTGACACTCTTTCGATCAAACCGAATTTAGTTCAGTTGCATAATTACACCGACAATGAATCAATTTTTACCCGTCAACGCGTAAAACGTGATAAAATTAACAGACCTGGTTTATTATTATACAATATGAAATAGATATTAGTTTGAAATGTTCCGTCAGATTCGGACACCTACGAAAGGCGAAGGAGACGGTCGTGAAAAATTTCGAGCCGCGAACTCTCGCGTTGTCTTCGTTTTACATGTATTTTAATGCGATATTCTAGTCACGGTCGGTTAATACGTCACTATTACGCGAATCCTGCGGCAGGCTTCTAAAATTCCCCTCTCTGCACCCTCCGGTAATATACCCTTCGAATATGATATTTTCGAGTGAATAAAGCCCCCTCGGGATTCCCCGTCGCCTACTCTCGAATGAATCTATATAGACCGGAATAAGAATGTCTCGAAATATATGACATGATTAAAGTTACACGTATCGTACGACGCGAAGTATCCAATAAACGTGCATCTTGTATCCATCCACCCTTACGTTTGGTTACACTCAGAAAAATTTCATTTGTTATAGTTGGTAGAAAATTCCAGTAAACTTGATATCGTTGAAACAATGGGACGAATATTGTTAAAATTAATTTAAAAAATACGATACAAGTACTTGCCTAAATTTTCTCTGGATTAAATAACGCCTTAATGCCAATTTATTCTTGTACCAAAATCAAATTATCGTAATGTTTACAAGGAAATATGGTACGAGTAACCATGATCGAAAAATCCGTGTTTAACTCTGTACCACATTGCTATTAAAATGTGTTTTTTAACGTTGACGAGCATCCTATGACACAAGTTATCATGCGTAACAAAAACTCGGTAACTCGGAGAAAGTTGATCCAACAGTTTGATTCAATTAAAAACAACTTCTCTCTGGTATAGAGAACAGAAATACGAAACCTGTGGTAATTTCAATTACAAACAACACAAAAAAAGTGTGACGGTGTATAATATCGTAGTTCTGAATAAATGATTATTTTTATCTTCAATGGGTTTCTATATTTTTAATTTTCTTGAGCTCGACACGTCAATTTGAAGCTCGATGCCCGTTCAGCGGTATCATTTCACAATCTTTTTTTATCATTCTTTTCCGCCTCCGTCAATATTTCAGGGTACTTTCCAAGGCCTATTGCATAGTTAATCCCGATATTTGCTTTCCCCCGTGAGCGCGATGTTGAAACAACGCAAAATTGCGGAGTTCGTAACTCGGGCAAAAATACGATATCGTATAACAAGGAGGTTTGCCTCGATCTTTTCGGGACGAGCTCAAGTTTGCAATACTAGTCGTAGGTGAGCCGAAGACGAATATAACAATTCTTTGTACAACAAGAATATGTTACGCGTTTTTTCACGAAGCACAAAATTGAGGTTAGATTCGCTTAACGTCAGACTTGCTCGCGACAGCGCATGCGCGCAGTACAGAAAATACCACTTTCAGTTCCTAGGACTTGAAAGTATTTTTACCAGTATACTCCGCGCACGCGCATTGTCGACCGTCGTAGAAACAGTTATTTTGTGTAAAAAAACCGGGTTAAGCGCGCTCGCGTCATATAAAACAAGTTAAACCCGCGACTCGACAATCGCGATTCCGGCAGCAGATTACGCCTGTCGCAAAATCGGGAACGGGAAGAAACGGTGACTGTTGGGTTGGGGTTGAAGCGGCTTGCAATTACGCGGGAATTGAATGTCGGCGGTTGTCCAGGGGGAAGAAAGGGGCGGCAAGGCGGAAGAAGGGGGAAAGGGGAAGGCCCGTTTGAGGGTAAGCTAATCGCGGTTCGAGGGGTGCAGGTCCTAGTCGCGAATATAACACGGGTGCACGAAGCGATAGCAATAAGAGTGGCGAAATCGACCGGCGCCGCCCAACGGGGACGGAAATTATACGGCGCCTGTGTGGCCGCACTAGGAACAGCAGCAGCAGCAGCAGCAGCAACGGCAGCCTGCAGCCGGAGGCACTTGACTGGATGAATATGCAAAAATGTTTGCCGAGCGTTCGCGGGCGGAATTTGCATTATCGCTGCCGGGCCTCTTATTATACCTTATATATACCCACCCGCTGCAACGAGTTGGATAAATTCGCGCAATTAAATATCCTGCTTTGCTCCGCTCCTTTCTATTTTCATTTTTTCATTTACTTTTTATTGAGTTTTTTTTTTCTATTTTTTTTTAATCCTGTTACACTTCAACTCGGACGCACTCGCGTCGCCTCTGCCGCTTGGCGTTACAGTTGGCGTGCAAAAGCACACCCGTCAACGGTTTCTTAATTCTGTGAGATAATAACGTTATCAGAGGTTTCCCGTACGTTACGCGGAAACTTTTGTTATTGTTCTAACGGTTTAATCAAGTTTCGACTCTTACACTCGGAGGCAATGGTGTTTTAACGTTAGAATATGTGTACGTGAGAAGAATGCTGTTTTTCATGAAATTCAGCGTTAAGTGGATGAAAAAAATTGACCATTTTTTATTACAATGTTATACCATACGGTTACTCAAATGAACAACAACTCGAATACGTTAATCTAGTGACTGACGCGAGTGAATGATTTGGTTGTAAGTACAGTTTTATGAAAAACGGATGTTTAAATGAACTCTTATCGAATCATTATATTTAACGATTTTGTTATTAATTGATCAGCCAACAGTCAGTGACTTGACAATTTTCTCAGATCAAATAAACGGTCGTATGATCGGACAGTTAAACCTTTTAGCGAGAAGAAATTCAAACGATAATAATAATAAAATTGCAATTCACTTCCGTTAACCAACCTTGATAATATATATTTAAAGCCCCGGAGTAGCTCTAGCTACTTTTCATCCCCTTAACTTCCTCCGAGTCTAATTATCTCGAACGACGTTAGAATATTTGTGAGGTTCCCGGCGAAGCTATGTAGAGCAAATAGCTGATGTAGGTGAGAGAAGGGAAACAGGTAAATGAAGTACTGAATATTTGAAAATATTAAATACTCCAGTCTGCTTGTGTACACGTTATATTCTGTTCTGCGAAGCACGGTTAACGGAAATAATTCCAAGTTCAAAGCGTAAAGCAACAGGCACAAAAATTTGCAAAAGTTCTTGAAGGTGGTGAATTTTGTTGATTTCAATAAATGCGGTCTCAAACATTGACGCAAATTATTCTTTCGATCTCTTTTACGTTGAATCGGTCAGGGCGGTTATACTTCGAATTGAAAAACATATCTTCCCTCATATCTGACAAATTCAACGACCCCTTTCTCCGTGCGTTCAAGCACAACGAAACTGCATTATCGACGAATAATAATCATTGTTTCCGATACGCTTTGCCCCTTTGTCATAATATCGGGTATGACATCCCTTTACGCCGTCAAATTGTTATCCTGTATTCATATCCAGGTATTATACGTATACAGCTATTGTGCGGAGGTATCATGACACGATGGTGGCTGCGAGAGGTTGCCGAGCATAGCCGTGCAGAATTCTCAAGCACGTATTTAATTAAATCATCCCCGCGTAAATACTAACGAGAATCTGGAACAGCGCTACGTGTTTGTACTTCTCCTTGTGACGCGTGTGTCGCGATTTCGAAGCTGCAGGCTAGACATCGAAGCGCAGATTAAACCCGCTGCGGAAACTCTGCGAAACGTGGCGGAAAACAAGACATCCGGCCTACGCTCCCCCTTCCGGGAAGGTGAAAAAGCAGCGATAATACAGCGCCTCGGTATTTCGCTAACGCAGCAACGAAATGCCGACTAGGGTATAACAATTCAACTACTCTCCTGTCGTCTTATGACTGACAATGAGTAATGTCTCCGTACATCTGCCTAATTCACTGTGTAACAATAACCCGCCTAGCTGCTTTTCAGATGCGAAACATGGTGAACCCTTCGTGGGAAGATAGATATTAATGTCAAACGATGAGAAAAGATACCGAATAGCTGATGTTGTACCGGTGGACGTACACTGAGAGAAATTTTTAACTCCGGTTACCGCTCAGTCCTTAACTATTTTCATTTTTTACCACAATCGAAAAATACAGTTCTAGGCAGAAAATGAAAATTAGTTTTCTAGCTGTTACCGGAAAGTCTGGTATCCGTTACTATTCTTTCTCATTACGATCGCTGTTGCTATATTTTCTTGCAACTGTTGCAATATTCAAACAGTTTTTTTTTAACGATACCTGTTTTACTCAATTTTATGTAACATTATACAAAATAAATGGTCTTTTTACTCGGAGAAATAATTCGTATTATCAAGCAAAACCGCGTTTATTCGCATTGATAAAACATCTCTCCCGTTATACTTGATACGTTGAATGAAATTTATTTTCGTTATACGTTATTCCGATGGAGTAAATTGGACAACCGTTGATGGGGATGCGGGATTGGGTAAAACCCGATTTTCGAGAATTTTCAATTTGATAATGTAGTTGTTATCATATGTACAACAATTACTTTTATGCAGAACAGAATTTAACGACTTTCAACAGAATTTGCTTGGCACGTAGCGAGCTTTTGTAGCCAAAACAACCTAAAAATTTCGTTAAATATTTCTGAAACGGTATTACGCGCGCAACAGGGTGGCTAAATTGTAATTTATTTTTCGTACGAAATATAAATGAACTTAGGTCACGTTTTAATCATTTGTTACGTTATTTTATTTTTACATTCATTTAATCTCTCCTTCACCCTTCGACGAGCGAAGCTTTTGTCAACGATGACTAAAAAATAGTAGAATAAAGTTCGTTTCCTGCAATTGAATATATCAACGAATACTGCTCGTCGCGTTATAGGAAATTAAATGCCTGATGTTACATCTTGCGAGTCTCTGATAAAATAAGCAGCAGGATTTATACACCGCAGAAAAGAGATGACGAAAAAATTTGCAGTCACGGAGAATAAAATTGAATACCGACTAAATTTGTACCGTGAGGGGAATAAAACGACGAGTTGAAGTTTAACTGTCGAATTTTACTCTCTGCGCTGCCCTCGGTTGAGATTTTTTTCGTCCTTTCTCTCTCTCTCTCTCTCTCTCTTCTTCCGGCATATAATACACACACACATATACATGTTGGAAATCACCCCTCATCGCGTACGTCGGTGGTTGGTCCCCTTGTCACCCGCGACTAGCCAGGTTTAACACGATTTCTGCATTGTTGACTACAAGTGCGCGTTTAAACGTCCTTCTCTCAAAGTCGAAACGAAGTGGTTGCTTGCCGTTGGGGTGCCGAGCAATAATATTTTCCCCTAGTATTCTCGACGCAAAGTAAAAGTGGCACGACGTTTGCTTCGTTAAAGGGGGTTGCGAGGGCGGGGAAACCTGTCTAAACAGATGCTTGTCACTTCCTGACTCTCGCTCTCTCTCTCTCTCTCTCTCTCTCTTCCCTTCTTTCTTTCTCTTTTTCCTCCGCGTTGCTCAGCTCCTGCAAACTCGGAGAAAATAATGGAAAAAACGAGTGAAACGGAGAGAAAGAAACGCGATGAAAAGAGCTAGAGGGGGGAGAGGGGGAAGTAAGGAAAAAAAATCTCGACAGTCACGACGTTCATTTACTCCGGATGCAAATTTATAAACCTCTTATAAGGGGGAAAGGTATAAGCTTTGCTATATACCTAACAAAAGCTTTCACCCTTTGCGTTGTATTTTACATCCTCAATTTTTAATCAATCGGTTATACGGGTCGCAGTTGTTTTCGATGCCTACGCCAATGTTCCCGCGTTACATTTTTTCAAAAATTAAAAATAATAACGCTGAATTCGAGAGAATCCAGTTGAGACCCTATGCGTGTTTTGGCTCGCATATATCCGGGCGCAGAAAAGAGGAAGGAGAACGAGAGGCAGGAACACTTAGTCAGTGACGCCTTTGTCCCAGTCTCCAGCTATACTTTACAGAGCTTAAAAGATAAAAGCTCAAGCTGTAGAGATGCGCCTTTTATTTCTCACCTTTAGCTCTGGCCGCCTTCTTTCCTCCATTTTCCGTCTCGTTTTCGGGTCGGGGGATGACTGAAAGACTGTCGCCGTGAGTCGTTCGAGAGTAACAAAGCTCCCGACGCGACGGCGGAAACGGAGACGAGTGAACGGAGAATGAGAAAAGGAGAAAAATAACGCCGAGGCATTGGGAACGGGAATAAAACGGCGCCGAACACGGCGAGCTTGTATTATGAAAAGTTGACTTGTTTTGGGGTTAATTGATGTTCGATAATTCACGAAGTTTTGACTCAAGTCGATTTAGCAATTACCAGGCTGTGTGCGTTGAGATGTTGTCGAAAGTTGTTTTTGCCAAATGAAAAGAAAACAGGCACTGAATACGAAATACGTGAAAACTTTTCAATTCAATTTTCAATTTGAACGACGAAACAATGAGTCTGTAAGATTTTCAAGAAATTAATTTTTGTAGGTAATTGGTAAATTTCGATTCTTGTATCAACAACTTGCTTGCGAAAGTTTTTACGGCAAAAAAAAATAAAAATAAAAATAATTGTTCAACGAAAAAAAAAAAATGGTCATTTTTATGCAAATTATCTCCAAACAAAATTCGCCGAAAAACTTCAAATTCGTTTATCAAGAGTCGATTGTACTATTCATACGACTTCTGTTGATCATATTCGAACCTCCGAAGTTCGCTAATACTTGACTAAAACGGTCCAGTGAAACAAGACTCACACGCAGATCCGAGCGTTGGAAACGTCATTTGTCTGCAAATTTCATGTAATACATTACCCAATGTGCAGGAGAAAGGCAGTGAAAAGCTAATACCAGAATCCCGTCTTGTTTCAAGAGAGCTTTTTCAACAGCTGACGTTAGAGCACGTCAAAACGTTTCAAATAACGAAAGCGAAAAATCGTCACGAGAAACGGATATTAAGGGAAGATAGAACTCGAACATTATTTCGTCGCTGAATAAGTATCCGGCTAAACTGCAGAGCAGACGACGTCCAAGCAAAGCCTGCAAGGTCTTGATAAAAATTTCACGAGTGATTCGTTTGTGTCACTCGACGTGTATCCACAGAGCATCCGGTCCTCTGGGATCCAGAATCCAAGACTGGTGACGGGCATCTCATCTCGGGAAAGTGATGAAAGTGACTTTTTTATCGGGATAAAAAATGCCTCTGAAAACTTTCCCCACCGAACAGCAATGCTGTCGTATTCAATCTTGGATTTATTCGAAAAATTCCACCGTTCGTGCCTTTCCCAAAAAATATCGAGGCTGAAGTTAAATTCCTTTGCGCGAGCTTCGAGGATAGCGCCGTTTAGGAGCAAGACGATTTCGGAGTCAACCAATCGTGACCCTGTCACGTGACGCTTGATCGGTCACGTGACGCTTCATCGGTCACGTGACTCAGCGAGGCGCGCTCCGATTGGTTAACCTCAAAGATGCGTGCGTATCTCGAATATCGCTGGGTCGTTGAACCTGCCGAAAAATAAGTTTGGTGTGCAAAGATTTCTCGAGGAATCTACTTTCGATTCACCATCCAAGCCGTCACTCGGGCATGAATCATCCTGTAGAACGAACCTGTACTCGGCAGGCGCTGCAGTTTACCAGGGAAATGATCTGCATTTGATTACTCGGCCCGTTCCCTCCGTCGTCGAGTAGCGTAGTTTATGCTCGTGCGGGACGGGGGCGTAGATCCGTGTACAGAGGCGTGGGTATACAAGTCGTAGCGTTCACGAGGTGTGAGGAATTGATAAAGTTTATGGAGGCGCAACTGCGCGCGGCTGGATATTTTAGACAATATGGAGCCACGCCTGACCTTCCGCTCACCTCCGGTTCCCCGGCCCATTGCCAATATTGTCCGAGAATTTATGTACCCCGATCCCCGGAATTGACGCCATCTTTATCTTCCCGTTAGTCACGGGAGCGCGCGCAAAAGGTCTCGGGGTTGAGGTTAGGTTAGGTTCAGGGCCCTCGCACGCGATCGAAAAACGGAAAACGTTTTTCGAGCCCGTCGTGTTGTCTTTTTTTTTTTCTCGTCCTCTTTGCACTCTTACGCCGCAGGAATTTGACGGTCGAGTTGCGACATTCACGATGGGAAATTCACCTCGTTTATCGAAGTTATATACTGTTCGAGCACCCGATTCTAATTCTTTCAGATTCTCGATAGTCCGGGAAAATGTTTTAAAAGTCTTATTAAAAGGCGAAAGTTTCACACTGAAATTTAATAACCAACACCGACACAATTCGCCGTATTGGCACGCGTTATCGCATATAACCATATGCTGACGGGCGGCTCATATTTCGGCGAGGGTTCAACGGCTTCTACGCATTGATTTATTCAAAACGAAATCGAATTGAATTCTACGAAGAATAAGGAAGCGATCGCCCGTCAGTCGGTATGATTTAAACGGATATCACAGCCGTGAAATTGTTTCGAAGATCGAAATGCCTCCCCATATTTCAGCGGTGAAATTCAATATGGCGGCCGACTCCGTCGGTGGGAATTCCGAATCAACGAGTGAAGCGAACCGGTTAAAATTGTTCCGTGCAGGGCAGAGGTTAATTTTAATCCGCCACCGTGCAGGAGCTGCAATAACACATATATATATACGTATACATATTATATATACATATATATATGTATCTCGCGATGTGAGAGGAGGACGTATTCAGGAAGGTGCAGGAACCCAAACGTGTCTGCAACCCGACACGGAGGCCGAATGGATACGTGCGGGTATTACAAATCCGAAATAACCAGCAAACAAAATCCGGGTGACTCCACTACCCACTGTTGCCGTTTTCCAACACCCTCCGGTACCATCCCCCTAAGAATTTCCATAAGCCGAATTTATTGCCGCTTAAGAAAGCAGCGTTGAGAAATCCGTCGGCGGAGGGCAAAAGGAGGACGACGAGCGGAAGGGAAAGGGGATAGGAAACGGGAAAGAGGAGAAAAACAAAGACGGAAGGCCGAGGCACGTCTTTCCGGCCTCCACGTTAGTTTGACCTCGTCGTCAATAAACCGTCACATCCTTCCCATTTTATACTCCCCATTTCGTCCCTCAGGACTCAAATATGTTTTTCTGGACGTAATTGAATAACGCGTATACCTGTATATATGGAAGTTGACTTTCGAGTTTCGAGTGAAATGCCATATATATTTATGACGGACACGTTCTATTGATATAAAGTGGAAAAGTTCTTTACAGTCACTGGCTGATACTTGACGATTCTCGTACAGAAGATATAGGTATACAATTCAATTCTCACGTTGATCAAATTTCAATAGCGTTCAATTGATGTGAAAAAAAATGGAAGAAACGTGGATCCTGCATTAAATTGTACGACGTAGTCATTTCCTGACGAATTTCATTTTTTCAAAAGCCCAAACCTATACTAGTAAGCTTTGTCGAAATCACTTTGTTTGGATTGATATTTAACACAAAAACAAAGAAATCACCATTTTTAAAAGTGACAACTCAATAAATATAATCACGTAATAAGCTCCCAAGTTATCCTGGTTGATTTAGATTAGATTTAGTTGCGTGTTTTAATCACCTACCTGTAAAATTAAAAATCACACAAAAAAGTGAAAATAATCAGAAAAGAATTGCAAGAAACGTTGCGAAAATATGAACGTCAAAAAAGAATAACGAGGGAATAGCAATTTTACGATAACCGGACAAAATCAAGCGGGGGAAATCGAACGAATAAACGACGTGATGCGCGGGGTGGCTTCACTACCCTTCGAATAAAGCCTATTCGTCAGGCACACACAATACACGTGCCTTTTACCGTATACTGTATACAGGTATAATCGTATACACGTAGAACGATGAATTGTATCAGTTTGTAATGAATAGGTTTGCCCCACTGGACGAAGGATAAAAGGGAGAGGAATTTTCAACCAAATTTAGATAATGCGCGGACAAAAAATAGAATGATTGATTCGGAGGTCCAGCGCAAGGTGGCAAGGGCGGAATTTTAATCGACTGCGAATCCAACGTATATAGGTATAACTTATACGTTGCAGAGTAGAATTTACGAAAATGAGAGCGGAGAAGCCGCGAGACGAGCGTTAAATAATAAAAAAAAAAAAATAAGGAAAAGGAAAATAAATGGGAAACCTAAAGGGGAAAGAAGAAAAGGAGCAAGGGGATGAAGGAATCATTTGTCTTCTGGAATAAATATGGAAAATTTGATCCCGCAGTGTATGGGCAATCTACGGGGTTCCCATGAGACCTGTATGAGGGACAGAATCCGTGGCCTTTGTGAAAACGACGACTAACATCACGTACCTACCTATCTCGGGGAGAGTGAAGAAAAAGGGACTCGATGATTCTTTTTATTTTTTATTTTTTTTTTTTTTCCCCCTTACCCCGACATTTTCCCTTGTCTTTTTTCTCTCGGTTCTTGAGACAAAAAGCTTGCGCGGGACGACAATAAAACGGAAAAACAATTCCGATTGATGTTATACATGCAAGAAGGGAGCTCGTTTGCCCTTTGGGCATTTTTTTTTCTTTCAAGAAAAATTTGGACATCGTGTAGAGGGATTGAAAATTCGAAGAAGGAAAGTAAGAAATTGAGAAGAAATAAAATATACATTGGAACTGGTGTACCCACGCTCTTCTCGAAACTAAATCACAACAAACAACGAAGGGATCGAAGGGAAGCTCCCGACGTGCTTTCTTTCTGCTTTTCTTATATATATATATATATATGTAATACGAAATCACGTGTGTGCCTCGTTTTCTCTTTGCCAGCGGATTGTTTATTATAGGGAATAAATTCGATCATCGAACGCGTGCGAATGTCTTCTTTGATTTCTTCATCCGGCTGAGAGAAAATTGGAAAAAGTAAAACCGCGCTGTACTTTCCACGATAATCGGACACGTATCGTGACTGATTTACACCGACGTAAATATCAGGAGAGCTGACAATTTTCCAAACTAATTATGTAAATCACGCGTCATCGGAACGACGACAATTCGTTCCATACCGACTGACGTCCAATTTCAAATGCAAATATCAAAATTATCGAATTCAATTACAGCAGGTTTGTGCCTTGTTCTTACAAAAGACAAAATGAAAATCCATATTGAAATGAAACGTGCCGCGCATTTTTCAACTATCGAGTTTTCGTTACTCGGTCGTTTTTTTTTAAGTCATTATTCATTGGTACGCGAACGTGAACATCCTGCCGAAAATGCTTCTCCTTTCTTTCTCTTTCATTTCAAACTGAAACCGATTGTAAAATGAAAATTTTTCGTTCTTTTTTACACAACCCAAGCAAGACCATGTACCGATCGTTTTAGATAAGAATTATTACGAAGCCAGGCTGTGAGAAAAGGAGTGGTAAAAAAGAGGGGAAAAAGAGTTACGGTTGAAATTTAAATTTCGAATTAGCATGAATAAATAAATTCTTGACTCTACTTATCTTCTAGGATATTTGGGAAAATCTTAAAATTAGCATATTTTGTTTCCCAGCGGCATGGGATGCGGGATTGCGAAATACGGAGCCGAGGCGGTAATTTATGCGCTTCGGATGTGATCGGATTTGTCACGTTATCCAAATTTTCAATCCAACGCAAGGCGCGTCACTCGAGTAAGCTTTTCACCCTAGCGGGCATCAATGCAGATGTGATAAACCCGAATGGGATACGAAAGTAAAAATTTAAGCAACAAGGCTCGCTTCACGGGCATTTCATCCATATTCATGTTCGTAAATTCGTCAGCTTTATGATCGGATAAATAAACCAGCGACTGGAAGATTTCTCTTTGTTGGAAATCAAAAAATGTAAAATTTTGAAACGATGTATGAAGCGAGAAAAATTCTCGGTATAAATATCGTTTCTTAATTTACACGAAAATTTGCCAAAGCGCGAATCAAATTTTTTTTTCCTCACAGCAATTCAAATATCTTTCACAAAAAGTGACTGTACCTTAAAATTTTCCACAATATCAGATTCTGCGTATTTTAACGGATATGATTCTCCTTAGCAGAGCAAAAAGCTTACCAAATAAATAATATCTCATCCGCTCCATCTCTCTCTCTCTCTCTCTCTCTCTCTCTCTTCATATCTCTTCCATCATCATCCGTCTCTCCCAGTTTCCGTCCTGTACTATTAACGTTGAACGTTGATGTTGGACCTGTCCTCGCACACGGCGATATTTTTTTTACAAAGGATATATTAATCCTGTGACACACGTAAAAGAAGAAAGAATTCTCTTCCACCACTTTGCTATACGATTCGGCTGAACATAAACCAAAAACTGTCGCAAACAGGAACAAAGAGGGGGAAAAAAAAAAAACTGCGGAATTCATTTAACAATTTTCGAGCAGCTGCATGGCAGACCTGAGGGTATTTTTTACGGATTTTTTCAAAGGATCTGCGGATATTCCAGGCAAAATTCACAGTCTCCCTCTTGCCTTGTAATTGGATTTGAAATCTCATTAACGGAACCAGAGAATGTCCCGCGTGTTCGATACGCGAAGTTTGATTTTAGCGCGACTTTCGTTACGTAGAAATACTTTGGACCAATCACAATCTTTTCGTTTTCGAAGATGGCGGATGCTCAAAAACGCTTCGAAGTTTCTTTTACATTTTTCTCTTATATCAAAGCTCGAGTGTTGGTTCTCTTTTCTCTTTTTTTTTTTTTTTTTTTTTTTTTTTTGCACCAGGTTCTTATCCCAGCGACAAAATTTTTATCTTAACTGTTTTCCCACGTAACGAAAATTATTTGGAAAAAGGTAAGCGAAGAAAAAAAGAGAACGTGGAAATCTGTCAGCGAAAGCTTCGTCACTTGTACGGCTCTGCGGGAAAAATTCTTTCCAGTTTTTTTCTCTCCTCCAGTCACGTCTCTGAAAAATTTCCCCCAAGCTTAACAAAAGAGTGATAATCATCGCGTACACGCATTTTTCAGCCCGCATAATTTCGCGACTTTGTATAAAAACGAGGGGAAAATGTCGTCGAGGTAAGAAACGCAAAGAATACATCGCAAGCGCTGTGTCTTTATTATAATAGAAAATTCAAAATTCTTGCACATTTTTTGCTCTTCAGCGCCAATACTTTTCCTCCAACCAGATGAAATACGCAATTTTTTTTCAACCCCTGGGTGGGCATACGAAACGAGCCGCACATGTTAAACGAGGAAATTTCTCGACGCGTAGACTCGCGGTTATCAAAGTACGTGGGGCGGAAAACGGCGTTGAATTGGAGAATTAACGAATGTGATAAACAATGCGCGCGACAAAGAGGAAAGGCGAGGGAATTTTTCGCTGATTCAATCTGCGGCTGAAAACTGATTGCGCGAATGCGAATGACCTTGGATTTGTGCGGACCTTACAGGATTTTCGCCAAAAGCACAGAAATAAAGTAGAAGCGAAAAGAAAAATTGATACAACACATTCACGCAAATTTTCAAGTATGGACATTGAAACAGAAGATGTCGGACGTATTAGCCTGCAATTTATTCGCGCAAGTGTGGGGGAAAAAAAAATCGAAAACAGGCGCAACGTAACCTGAGAGTGCAAAAGAAGAAGAAGAAAGAAAAAAAAAAACAAAACAAAGTGAAGAATGCAGAGGAAAAATTAACTTCCCTGTAAATTGCGAAGCTGTTTGCTGCATCCTCTATCAGCCAATTATTCGTCTGCGGTTGATCGGCACCCTCTGAAAATCGAGCTGCGAAACGCCGCGTGTAAATATAAGTAAATTGTCCAATCAATGCCGGGATGGTTAGATCTTCGATTGTGGAATAATTGTGAAAAACTTGGTCGTGAGTCGTGAAAATTTTTCGTGAATTTTTTAAATATGGCCAACCTTCCTTCGACATAGATTTGGAATTCAAATGACCCGAGGAGTTCTCTCTGTCAAACGATCAAAAGCATATACCTACCGATCATTTATCGGTCATTTGTTCCCATTTTTTTTTACCTCAACAGCGAGTATTATCATTACGCATGTATAAAAACTCGGATTTGATTGAAAGTCCGCGCGCATCCGTTGATCCCTCGGCAAAAAGTGCATGGCAGTGCATATTAAATTCGACGAGAATATAAACGAGCGTCAGCTGCCCCCTTTGACCAAGCAATATGTCGCTGAGAAATGTCTCTGGAGGTGACTGGATGGCCACTGAAATTCCCGGGAGTCCCGGTTTTTCCCTGACCGTTGGACAACGCGCTGTTAATTAACCTTTTTTAATTTTCATTTGCGTCTCATTTTTCTTCCTTATACGAGCATACACCTTCGTATATAACTCTAGTACGTCGTTTTCTCCATACTCCCATATATCGCCAAGTAAATCCCAACGACGTTTTATTTTTTATATTATTTTCCATTTTTATTTTCTTTTTTTCTTTCTTTTTTGTTTTTTTTCTTCTATCCTCCGTCCTGCTCCCTCCCCCCCCCCTCCCCCCTGAAAATTCACCATCGTGGTCTACATATACAAACATCCACGAGACATATATTGACCAAAAAGGGCCTCGCGCTTTGTACTCACTGCGAATTGGTTAGCGAGATTAGAATCAAGATTTCGTAGGTGGTTAACCCGCCGGTTCGTCTGACTAGTCGTAATGCTCGTCGTGTAAGGGAAGTAGGTATATTAACCCTTACGCTGCAGCAACTCATGTCTATAACGCGTTGAAAATTATTGTGTAGAAGTGGGGATATCGATTCGAATAAATTGAAAAAAATTTGGGATACTCTTCAACTGTTATATTTTTAGGTGGATTAGTTATCTTTAAAATTCATCAAACAATAAAATACCCGAAAATGGATTTTGTATTCATCGTTCGTAACTTGTTGCATTTCAAATGTTTTGAGCTGAAAATTGACCGAGTAATTTTCAAGACACAGATGTTTGATAAAAAAAGGTGTTTATTCGAGTAACTGAAGTTGAATATTTGGAACAAGAATAAAACAATGGTTTTGTCGATATTTCATTATTTACGTTTCATCAAATCAGGTCATTTTTTATGTTTTTCGTATGGAACTTACGGTGAACATTGCCTGGAGGTATTTTGTCCTTGGTATACAGCGTAAGGGTTGTAGAAAAAGATGAAGAATAAATCCCGAAGGAAGAAAAATCAACATCCTTCATATTTGTCGATGCATTTGATTTTTATTACGTATTACCTTGTAACAAGTCGATTCAATATCTAGCGACTTCCAAACAGACGATTCAAGATTCTCTTTCAAATCCAGTACAAGTTGAAATTTTCGCTCAATTTTATACAACCCCATTCCACATTCCCGTTTCTACGATTTTCTTTTAACTAAAAAGTGTTTACCTACTCTTTGATTCAAGACGCGTCTCTTTTTTACGATTGCATCAAAGTTCTCTTCAAGATCGACCGAGCAAAATACTCTCGAAGATTTCTGAAAAAACGTAATCGTTGCCTGGAAAGGTTGCTGAAAATCATCGACTAGCAAGAACATTTATTTTCCAATAGATTAAAGTTAAATATATACTTTGTCGTATATGTTATTTATATGTTTTCGTCGAGATTTCCCGACTTTTCACTCCTTTCGAGCTTCCAGAATTACGTGATCGAAAATGAAAGCCAACAGATTTCCCGACTGAGAAAATCGGTGATAACATTTCTATGCATAATTTTATTTTATTTTTTTCTAATTTTTTTTCCTACTTCCAAAAGCATCCATTCGGTAATACGGACTCCCTGAAAAGCGTGTTGACACACCGGAATGTGGAAACTCGCTGTTTATAATGCAAGTATAATTTTCCGACGACGTAATCGATGCCGCAAGGGAATTGCGAGGGGACTCGAGAGTTTCGGCTTGGGATCAGAGAAGAGAAGCCACGTAATCTCAGAAGTGGGAAATTCGCGGGGAGGAAAGGAGCTCCCAGAAACTGACCGGATCAAAGCCTCGCCTCTGATGATCGATGCGATCTGGATCAGCAGTGCGGAAAGCCAGTCGTCCTGCACGATCCGAATCTCGATCCATCTCGTTACTTTGATCCGAAGTACCTGCCTATCCCTCGAGATATTGTTTGCGTAATTTTCCGCTAACCATCGCCGATGGGTGCTGTGAAATATCCTTTGGCTAATAATTATAACTCACTCGTCTGGTGGGCTGTCAGAATTTCAAATGCACGCAATTGCATAAATTGGATGAAAAAAAGAAGACGTGAAATACGAACGAAACAAACTGACGAAATTAATCGATTTATTTTTTTTTTTTTTGTATATGTATAACAGGTGCATAATTAAGAGGGAATGTACACAAATATTGAATTTCACACCGAGAGAAGTTTCGAATTTTGGTTACTTTACGGTAATTAAATATTTTTACTTTTCGGTATAACCGAGAAATATAGCTGTGCGTACAAAATGGAAATGAGTTGTGCAGCTGTAATGGAAAAATCTGTTTGATGCTGCTGTTTCCCCTGATTATCGTCGCTTGTAATATATTTTCTTGTAACTATTGCGATAATTTGACGCTGACGCGGCAATAAATTGATATTGAGGGCGCGTTTAATTGAAAATGATGCATTAAACTGAACGAACTGAAAAATATTATTACATGTAGTTCTAAAAATATTTCAACCATCATTTTAACCATACCTGTTTCACTATAATTTTCTAGTCAATTTTAAAAATGAAATTTTCCTCAGTACACCGTAACCTTTACTTACAACATTTCGGTAATTGCTGCAGTGCAGGAAACTCAGCGCAACGTAATTTTCTGTTTTGTTACACCCAGTAATGAGTGTTTATTACCAGGCGGTGTAATAAACCAACTTTATTAAAATCTTGCGTTACCCAATTATAACTATATAAATAAATTAATTTGCGGCTTTGGTGAAAATCACAAGGCTTTAATTTACAGCCGAAATTGTGTGTTTAAACGCTGCAAGGTTATAATTTACTTCACGTACGTTAATTTTGAGTGTGTAACTCTGCCGGAGGATTTAGTCATTCAAACGTTGGAATGTGTGGTAAATGTTACATTATTTCCATACTACAGGTTTAAACCGCTTAATGTTTTCACAGAAATTTACTGAAGATTATCTTAATTCACGCGTACCGTATAGACTATTCGTTTTTTATTCTCTGTTCTTTGATCTTTGAGCAATACTCTGAGCAACGTTTGTTATTTATGGTATTTACCACTACCAACAAACATCGTTTATTCTTTTTACAAGAAATTACGTGCTAAAGTATAAGTACGTTATAAAAGAAGGAGTAGATTATTGTTCAATGAGTCAAAGAATTACCGCAACATCCTAACAAAATACGGTGAATAAATTTAATGAAAAAAAAAAACGTCTCGGAACACAGGAATTTTCACATCATTATTTTTCCGAAGCTTTTTCACGGCAGCTTCGCGACGAAGATCTTCAAAGGGCAAACCGGATCGGATGTTTCGTTTGGAAGATGAAAAATTCGAGTATAATCGAAAACGTCGAGACCTCTGTGTCAGAGAAACGACAAAAGGCGTATCCGGACAGGCCGATGAAAAGCCGGCCCGTTTTCATCAGTATAAAGCTAATCGCGAGCACCGAAGCACGGCGAATCCACGTGTAAAGGGCAAAGGAGCTGCAAAGTAAGAGAAAACCAGGGACGGGTAAAAAGTGGGCCGAGTAAAAATGAGACAACGAATTAACGCCAGCGAGAACCACGATGCTTCTCATCCTGCAAAAAGAGTGTTCAAAAGACGAGGGACGGCGTTTATAAAAACGAAACACACGACTCTTAACCCATCCGCACATGTTTTCATCACACGTTCCGTGCTCCTCGAGGTCCGGTCTTACCGTAAACAACCGGCCTGGCAACGATCGCATTGTACGCGGACGAAGAATGCCGATAGAAGCCGCGACGAAGAGCGAAGCGTGAAAAACTACCCCTGTAAAAAACAAGGGTAAGCCGCGTAATTTCTTCCGCGTGTTTTCCCTTCTCTCTCGTCGCGATTACCGA
Organism: Neodiprion pinetum; assembly: GCF_021155775.2. NCBI lineage: Eukaryota > Metazoa > Arthropoda > Insecta > Hymenoptera > Diprionidae > Neodiprion > Neodiprion pinetum. Next base: position 28,723,519 of record NC_060233.1, read on the forward strand.
GCGTCCGTCAAATCGTCGGACTGTTATTTCACCTCGATGGAGATGAAAAAATGATCGAGAGTCGTCCCGGAGGAGAAACGAACGGCGTTACTCACCGGCTGCGAGGCTGCAGGACGATCCGCATTCGGCGGTGGCTCGATCAGTGCGATCGGAATCGCGGCTCTCCGAGTGGGTGGAGAACCAGGCTGCTGGTGGTTTCGGCGAACATTTCTTAACGCGTGCCGAGCCGCGAATCGCGTCGTCTGCTTTTGACGTTGCCCTAAACGCACTGCGGTTTTATTCCACGGGCGTTTCTCTATCTCTCTCTATTTCTCTCTCTCGCTACCTATCTATCTCCCTCGCTCTCGTTTACAGCTAGCCACCCTCGCCGTCAGAGGGCGCAAGACCGACTGATGCTGCCGGCCTAGCGAACTCTGGAACTCCGGAGGGTGTAGCTGCTCCGGCGGCAGCCTCGCGTTGCGCGACAGAGGGTGGAACTGGGTGAGCGAAGAGGGTCGAAGGGGGCGAACACCCCCGAACCCCGAACCCCCGTCCCCACCCCCCAGCCGCCCAGTTTCTTCTCTCCGCGAAACGTGGGGTGGCGGATATGCGTGGGTTGAGAAAGACGACGAGGACGAGGACGAGGACGAGGACGAGATGCTCTCCGAGGTAAATAAAGGGGCAGGGGTCGAGGGTTGCGTGAGAGAGGTTCGAAATACCAAATTCGAAACGCGAGTTGCCGCCGAATGATTTCCAGACGGTGGAGAAGAAAGTTATACATACTTGAGAAAACGGAAATTTATCCAACGCTTTAGACACACGCTTCGTTTCGGTTGTCTCGGTTTTTCTTTCATTGTTTTCTTCTCTTCGATTAGCTGCATTGATACACTGAGAGAAATTTTGAGTTCCGGTTACCGCTCGGTCCTTGACTATTTTCATTTTTTACCACAACCGAAAAGTATAGTTCTAGGTAGAAAATGAAAATTAGTTTTCTAGCTGTTACCGGAAAGTCTAGTATCCGTTACTGTTCTTTCTCATTGCGATCGCTGCTGCTGTATTTTCTTGCAACTGTTGGGAAAATTTAATGCTTGAGCGACGATAAATTGACGTTAAAGCCTTATTTGACCAAAAAAGTAGAGTAAATCGAAGAAAATGATTTTGCGTTGCAATTACCAAAAAAGGATCGACGATAGCGCAAAATGGTTAGGCGTACCTCGTTTTTCGTAATTCCAACAACATTCGAACAGTTTTTTCAACGATATCTGCTTTACTTAATTTTTCTGGTTACTGTAGCAAATAGAATTTTTCTCAGTGTATATGTTACACGGTGCGAAGACGATGATCTTCGCAAGTTTACAGAGCAAAGGTGTTCATTATCAGCGCGATCGACTGATTAATCAAACTCGTAGGCATATTATACGGTTTTCGATATGATTGTAGAGGCATATTTTATTCCGTGTGGACAGCTTCTGAAATTTTTACAAGAATTCGAGGACATGATTAGCTTCTGGTTGGTACAGGTACCTATACTTGAAAGTGTATGAAATCGATGAATAACATTTCGTAAATCTGTTTGTTCGTAGTTGTTGTTTGTTTGTAGATTTGAATGATTCGTCTCAGAAACAAAAGTGAGAAAATTTTTTTTTCTTGAAAATTTGTACTCAAGGTAGTATAATTTTATGAAAACGTGTTAGTCTACGAAATTTTTGTAGCCTAGCACAAAGAAGCAAAAAATAAATAAAGTTCCACCAAGGTTATAACGTAAAATAGCCAAACGTGATAATAATTCTCCACACCTTCGCGGACGCAATTTCCTGTAGAAGATGGATACGAGTTTATGGAACGGAGTTTAAAGGATGCATAAAAATACTGCAGGGTATTATACACTCGTGTATAGATATAATTCGTTCGGATAACGTTTCGCGTCGACGATTGAGGGAACACGAGAGAACAGGCGATCGTACAGACAGGCCGATATTGGTTGGTTGGATGCGGAATTCGCTGAATAACCGTTTAGCGCAGCAAAAGTCCAATTTGAAAAAAATATACAGAGGCGTTAAGAGTGTTAAACTTAACGAAGCGATTCGGTATTTTGGGTATGACCCAGAACAAGGTCTAAAGGAGATTAGGAAAATCGGACCGAAAGGAAAAAGGAGAAGGATGAAACGACGACGTCTAAAAGGCAGTTTAAAAGGGCGAAATGGAGAGATGTGGTACCGGTGTAACGAGAGTTGGCCCAAAGTTTAAAGAGCGAGAGCGTAATAAGCGCCGCTGATAAACCGCGACCTCGTTAACCGTGCAAGGGACACAAATTCTCGCCTGTGCAACGTTACTTCACCCCCACCGCCGATCATTTTAACGCCACATAATCACGCGCAGGACTCCCTAATTATTACCAACCCCTTTCCCCGCGTCCTTTGTCTCAAAGCTTTTCCAAAATCAAATTCACCCGGGACGTAAATATCCACGGCTCTCCGATGGCGGGCGAGCCAACAGGGTCAACTGGAAAGAGGGACGCCGTGTTTTACCATGAAAAATTAACGCCGCGAGCCAAGCGAATGAAGGTTATTCGACGAACGCACGATTACTGTCAAAAGTAGAAATCTTTGAGACACCGACTGTTGTTTAACTAATTAAACACCGGTAACCTGAATGACTGACAATCAACCCACGAAAAACAGAATACTAGATATCGCGTACGGAACTTTTAGCAGTAGTTAATTGATAGAATGAATAACATACACGGTAGTTGTTGAAATTTTAAAGCGTCGTTCGATTATTTTTCTGACGATGAAACGTCAGTTTATAACAGTCAACTTGTACACTGTTGATTACGCAGTGCAATATTGGCCTCGGTGACGCGATTTTCATCAGTCTCCGATCGGTTGACTTTGTTTTTTGCTGACGACAATCCGAGTACGAGTTAATTTGACCAGCTCTTAACGTTGATTGGTACGCCTAACGACTTCTAGAGCTTCCAGGACACGCAGAGTTATCCAATCGGGACAGAGGTTCCAAAGTTTGTGAATTTTGCGCGAATTGAAAGCATTCGAATATATCCTTACCGATCTTGGGATTCTCCGTTTTCAATGCTACGAAGGATAATTTTCTCTCGCAGCCGTTCCGACCCGACCCATCTCAGAAACGACGACACGCGAACTGTGTTTCCGGGACGTGAATAGGTGCGGAAAACTTGGGTGTCAAAGAGTCAAGGGAGAGGACAAGCGAAACTACAGCCGAGGAGACAGGCTGGAAGAAATGAAAAGGTGTGCGAGTAGCGATTTCGCCCGGTTGAATCTCGAGATCTCGAGAGTTAAACGGCGGAGCCGTTGCATATCGCACATCGTGGAGCCGGGCTGAGCTCAAGTTCACTTCGCCACTTCTTTCTCTTTGCCCGAGTCAGTGTCCTCGTAGTTTATTCACTAGCTCGCTTTTTCTCCCTCTGTACTCTTGCCTGACCCCGTGACCCTAGCTCAAGCTACGTCAAACTGCTTGGAGAGATATTCCGAGAGGGATGAACTAAACTCCGAAGCCTGAACCTCGTTCCACGGTCAAAAGTTTCGGCCTTCGGTAAGTTACGCCTGCGGGTTTAAAAACGGTTTTAACGACTTTCCTTCGGTTGGTGAATCGGGAGAGAAAACCAATCTCTTTTCGCTCAGCTTTGCGCCCTCCTCTCGATCTTACATTGTAACCTTTTGACTTATGACCTGGGTTACGTCTTGCATGCATCGTGCTGCCGACACATCGTGGGGTTAACCATGCTTTGCTTTAATGTTGCGAAAATCTTGACGAATATTCGATTGACTTCACGTGACTTCGAGTAAACTCTACTCGGGAATTGAAATAACTCTGTATGAGTGTAAATCACTTTGTATCACCTCGACTGTTACATTCATTCACGATTTATGATCTCACATGATTTCAAATAACTTTTCATTACTTGCTCGAAGTTACTGTTGAATTGCTAAACACTTGAAGAGAGCGTGTGGAACGAAAATTTTCAAATGCCGCGAATCGGAGCTTTTCACGAAAATGGAACGCATATCCGCTTACATACCTATATAAGCATACATAGGTATATTCTTATCATTTATCGTGCACAGCGCATTCTGTACTCTCCATTGCGCCTCCGGCTTCCCAAGACGCAGGTATTACTCAGCGTCGATCGCTATCGATCCCGGGATCAGTCTTTGTCTTAAAACCAGGCTTTCACTTTGTTGTTTGCCAATGATTCTACTCCTGTTAAAATTTAGTCCAGCTAAAAGTGTATCAAACTCCCAAGCCAGTCAAATCCACGCACACAGCAAAAATTGTTTGCGATATTTGAACATTAACGATACCGCCAGAGTGGAGAAAGTAGGATATATGGTAATACGAAACCATTTCGTCTTTCGAGACGAATGAAATAATTGGTAATCCTGCACGGTATATTTGGTAAGGTAAGCACCGTCACCGTCTGTATCTCGCTGAAAGAATATTGTGACGATTATACGTTGACGTCGAGCACGATGCGAACAGGCATTGTGACTGTCTGAAGTCGGAAGGTGGTCCCATCGGCTCCAACATTCTGTGTTCAAACAGGTGCCGGTCAGGGAGGCTCTGATGGCTTTTTATTTGTCGATATGTCGTGTCAATACAAGAGCCGAACGTATTGGTCAAATTGCCGTTTGATGATGGCGCGTCTCTTCCCGGTGGAGTTCGCTTCAGAGGCTGTAGCAGGCAGGTCCTGTCTGAAAGGAATTTAATGGTTTCCCTTGACGCCCGAGCCCGGGGCTCCATGTAAATGGTAAACATATTTATTTCACCTTATTTCCAAGGCTTCGAGTGATCGATCTGCGGATCGTTCTCGGCATCGGATCTCTGACACGTGTAATTATATAATACCTATAACTTCTCCTCACAGCAAGAAGCGAAGCCACCGGGGTGAAAAGTTGCGATGGTTGTAAACCCGAGGAAGCAAAGAAAGCTCACTCGGGTAGAACAAAATTGACCGCTCGACTAGACGCTTTCCTATCTGATCGCGGATTGAACGGGCTTGAAGAAACGAGTCTTGTATCACCGACCCAGATTAACGTTCAGCTGCCATGACGTCAGTCGTAAGAAAGAACCTCGGCCGGCAATTACGTAATCTTCTTACCGACCGCTTCCCCTCGAAGGGTCGTTACAGTCCGTCTCATGTCCACGGAATTCGTCCCCGGGAAAAAGGTCGTCTCTTCGACAGTTTTCAAACGGCAGACCGATCTAAAAGTTTACCAATCACTTAACTCAACTGTCGAAAACTTTGCGGGGTTCGCCACTGTTGCTCAACTGCCGATGTCTTTGCAGCGAGTCACAATTGGCAAACTTTGGATTGATCCTACGCGTTCAAAAACCCCCGGTGCAGCCCAGAGTTTCACATTTTATCGAAAAACGAAAAGCCCTTACAGGACACCCTGTACATCTGTACACACCGCCTCCATCTAATATTTCTCGGCGAATATATATGATCTTATTATGGCGGAGCCGCTTCGCGCTCTCCCTCACTCACTGACTCAGACACACCCGGTTCGTTCGTGGCTCGATCGGTTTTTCTTTCAAGGCTGGAAGAACCCGGGCTTTTTTTGGGTCCAACTCGCCGGGCTTTTTGGACTAATTGGACGGGTGAGTTAAGCTTGTAGGTTTGATGGGCGGCGATGCTATAACTCGAAGGTTTAAAAGAAACATCGATACAGGTAGGCGGAATGTAAAGCCTAGGAACGTTCGTAATGTTCATACGTAATGATAACGGCCTATGCTCCTTATTCAGCTATGTCATGCTTTTGTTTTGTGTATAAAGATGGTGCGTTGCAGAGGTGATTGAAGTTTTTACTAATCTCAATGTTTAATAACTTGGGAGAATCGGCGCTAAGACCAACATAATTTTTGGTCGTAAACGTTCGATCACGGATTCGGCTGTTTTTCACGGAGTTTGATTGACGAAATTAAAACATCACTCGCGTTTACAAAGCGATAGATATTTTCGAGGAAACTCATTTCTGAAAATGAAGTTCTTCTAGTTCGAAGTAAACTCCTTTTTTTTATACAACACCGTGCACCGAAACAAGTTTCTAGTTCTAGTTACTATACAGTATTAACTATTTTCATTTTTTACTATAACCGAAAAATTTAGTTTTGGCTACAACGTGAAAATAAGATTTGTAGCTATAACCGAAATCTAATACCTATGTGTTACTAGTGCTGCTGTAAATTCATGTTAAGACCTTTAAACTTGATTGAAAATATGTAGACAAGTAAACTATCAAATTTAATATTACAATAACCAGAAAATACAGTATCGACAATTATACTCATATTAAATAGTTTAATCCAGCACATTTTACTTTCAATTCCAACAATAAGTAAACCGTAATTGTGACGTCATCGATCTTACTGTTGTAAAATTTTCTATGTTATAATTATAACCAATGAAAAAATGTCAGCAATGAAATGACACGTCGATAGATACATTTTGCAGGAATAACACTCAACACCCGAACATTGTTTTCTTTTGATTTTCATACTTTCTTAGTAGCGAACATTTTCACGTGGGACACAATTCAGGATTACGTATAAACTCAGAGCTTAAGTCGTGGGAACCAAAATCTCGGAACGCGTTGAAGTCAGTGATGTATACTTACTTCATACGTAGAAAAGCCTCTCACATGAGCTTGACTGTCCCATACATTAATATTTTTTTAGTTATAACATTGGGTGCGGACTGTATTCTGTAGACTTGTTATATTCACTCCATAGCACGCTTCTATGCGTTGCTTATTGAAAGTCAAGGCATCTCAGAAAAGTTGATGAAAACTTGAAACACTGGTGAGAAAAGTCTAGAGGAAGCGTTCTTCGCGAATTTCAAAATAAAGGTAACAGTGCAAAACGACTTGGACAAATGATTGGAAAAATGCCGATTCACTGGCGTTAGAACAATTGCTTTCCAAAGAAACTCAATTGGAGTTATTAATCATCAACTGCAGCGATTGACGTGGGGATATAAAAAGTCCGGCTATCTTCAATTATGGACGTCTGATGCATGCCAGAAAAGATTAAGCTTCCTAACTTGCCACGAGAATAAACCGATGTTCGGTGTCAGTTAAAATTGGTATCTTAATTCTCTCGCTGTTCGTAAAATAAAACTGTATTGTGTCACAAGTGCGGAAAGTGGATGATTTCCAACGAGTGTTAAGTTTGCAGCGTAAGCCGTAGAAGCGAGTATTGCAATCACACGAGTCAGATATAGTCATCCACACGTATAAAATACGCTATTTTTCTAACACGTGTGAAGAAAAGTTTGATTACAGAAACACCGGCGGTACCTCTGACACTACGTGAAATTGGGGTTAGGTATCTCCAATCAACGATACAGTACGTAAACTTGAGTTATTCCAAAGTGCGCATTCGCCAAATAAAGCCCTAGTGTCTAAAATCGAGTACTTTAACTGTGCGCATGCGGCAACGTCGTTTTACCACGCTGTGCAGAAATGGAGCAGTTTACTTCAGAGGCTACGAAAAACGAGCTCTCCAGGTAGGTGTAAAAAAGCTTTTTTACCAACATACGCGTGGGCACAGCTGAAATGCTATATTTTGCATACCAGGGCTTTCTTTATCGTATCCTCAATCCTCGTACAAAGACGGCCAAAATACACCTTGTAACTCTCCGGCATAGGCTGAGCACACACCCTCCTTCCCGTTCATCACATTTCATTCCGTCGAGACAAGACGCACGTTTCCGGTTTCTTCATCTTTCGTCGTCTTGACGTGCCGCTGTTGACGTTTTCGGTGTTGTTTGTTTTCCCCCTCTCTTCACGCGGTTTTTTTATCTTTCATTATTCTCCCCTTTTTCCTTATTCTTCTCCTTGTTCCACAACCCAAGCGGAAATTAGAGCAGCGAACACCCCAAGCCCTCTATTTCCGACGGCAAGATATTTCGTGTCCTCGTATCAAACCCGGCCATGAAATATTGAGGTCTGTAATAAAACACGACCGTCGCACACGCGTCTACAACGTTTGAGCACATACGTGATGCAGTATCGCGACGCCTGTCTCTTCGGCGATTTCGGCGATTTCGGCGGTTGAGACGACGTGAACACGTGTCGAATTTTGAAAGAAATAAATTTTCTATTCGACTAACCGACTGCACACGTAACAGTGAAACCCATTAATATTTTTTAAAAAAAGCTGTTCAAACAGATTCAGATTGGAGCAATACTTTTTTGTTAAAACAATGATTTCGCCGAATTAACTATCCCTCTGAAATACATGATTTTCAGCTCAAGTTAAAAGCTACCTTACAGTTTACCTTAGTGCCGTTTGGCTGTGGACTAGCTTTATTTTAGCCCAAAAAATAACATGTTTGTTTTTGTAGACGCAAAAAAAGGTGATAACATTTTTGGAAATAATTCAATTATCTAGCGGATGTATTCACATCGGAACGTACTCGCAAGTATTGTTAAAAATTTTGCGTAAAAACTGAGATAAGAACTTCTTGTGCATATTATATACGATATACGTATAATTTGAACAAAAACAAATCACATACTGTGATGAGACACCTCTTAAGACTTGAGTAAGAAATCCTACTTTCAAATAGGTTTTTTCTTACCGCCAACACGCATGTTTAGACCTTGTTCCGTCAAGAAAATAATATATCGTGTAACAAGGAGGCAAAATCGGTCTTTTCGGGTCGAGCGTAAGCTTGCAATTGAGTCGTGGGTGAGCAGAAGACGAATATTGCAAATCCGCGAGGCGAAAAGACCGTTTCCTCCTTGTTGCACACGATTCTTTACATACCAAGAGTATATTAGGCGTTTTTTCACGAAGCATGAAATTGAGGTTATGGTCGCGTAACGTCAGATTTGTTCGCAACAGCGCATGCGCGCAGTACAGAAAATACCACTTTCGACTCCTAGGACTGAAAAGTGGTATTTTCATTACTCCCCGCACGCGCATTTGCAGACTCACTCGACCGTCATAGAAACGGGTACTTCGTGCACAGAAAACACGCGTGAAAAACCGCGTAAATCATGCTCGCGTTGTGTAAAAAATTTTCCTCTAATTTGAAAGCGTCTAATATGCAGTCTCTCCGTACAACGCATTCCGTTTACCTTATTGTTATAGTTAAATGGAAGTAGGTACTGCAACCACTTGGAACTTTCATGGGAAGAAGAAACTTAACCTCGTCCATACCATCCAACCAACTTCACCCCCGCCACCCTCTCTCATCAGCTCAGGTGGCTCTGCGCTGATGCTGCCGCGGCCAGTGTGGCTGTCAGAGTTGGACCAACTCTCGGCGAGTTAATGGACTACCTCTACTCTCCTCTTCGCCCATTCTTGCTCCAGTACCATTTCCAGCCATCCTCGTTTTCCCTATTATCGTGCGAAAACACTATCCCGAGGACCGCCAGACTTTCACCACACCGAATTCGCGGCGAGGGTTACACGAAAACGCGAGGGCTTCGGAACGTTTTAACTTCCTTCTTTTTCCCCTTCGGTTTTAGTTTCTGCATGACTAAACTTAACTTTTTTTTCTTTTACCGCTTTTTACCCCGCGGGAAGTATGCAAATCAAATATTCGTAGCGGGATCGTATGAATTATTTTTTCGTTTATCGGTTTAATTAGAAATCATTTCCCACTGTACGAAGCTTTACTTCTTAGCCCAATACGTTATCAAGTTCAATATATAAAGTCGTCTTTCAATCAAGAGCAGATCGTTAATGTTCTAAAATAAAGAATGCTAATTCTGAGCAATTCAACTTAGGCTTGAGAAAATCTTTACAACTTGTCGGAAATTCAATTCTATACATGTAAGGTGCCAATTTTTTCAAAGTCAAGTTAGAAAAAAAAATAAAAATTTCATAAATCGTCAGAAAGGATGTTCGAGTAATATTTATGCACGGATCGTGCTATTTGCACGATCATCTTGAGACCTTGGGATTTATCATACCTAATCAAATTTTGAAAGATAAATTTATTTCGTATTTACCGGTTCGTTTTAATTTCCGTTAGCAAGATTTCTCTTGCAAAAAATGAGTAAACATTCTCCGAACGATTAGCTCAGCTATTTGTTGGGTAATTTTGAGTGGCTGTTAGGGGTTTTCAAAGAGACATTTAATCTGGATCGAAACAAGGATTTTTAGGCCCTCCGCCCTTTTCCCGTTTTCATTATTACCCCTACGCGCATCACGCGTGTGTTCAGCCTGGTTGCGTGAGGGTAGTGAGAGGGAATTTATCCCGGTTGAATAAATACTCGTATCCATGCCTCGGGTGACTGGGAATCTGGGATGGATATGTACGAACGTGAATCCCAGTTTCGCGATTAACGAGCGAGCGTGGACAGCTTAGTCGGTAATAAATAGCGTAACGCGTAGATTGATGGGACACGTGCGGATTTCACCCAAAAAATATAGGTGTTCAAGGTGAGGATTGAGTTGTTTTGTTTTTCGGAAATCGGGAAATTCGGAAACTGAATGTATTCACTCGGGACTTCGGGAAATCCAATAACGATCCGTTATTGTACGGATGCGAATAGCAGGATTCGTAACATTTATTCTAATTCAGAAAATTTTTCGTTACAAAAGAACCGGCAGATTTAAGAATTATTCGACTCGCAGATGGACTCGAGAATTCCAAAAGTTCAAGATAACGCCTACAAGATCAGATCTAACATTTGAAAATTTATAGATTAAAGGGTAGACGTGTACGGTTATCGGTGGAATTGAAAAATTTTAAACAACCGAAAATAACAGAAATAAGATGGAAAACTTTACAAGGCGTTATGTTTTGAAATTTGAAATCCGATAGAAAAAGTTTCAAAGATTTCCATACACCTACTTTCGATTCTGATAGATTTGTACGGTTTCGAAAAGTCTTTTCACTCCTTAAGTTTCGTTCAAACACTTGTCTAAAAAATGAAATTACACTCGAAAATTAATCCTACACTGATTGTGGAAGAAACTTCATGTTATAGTTACTTGAAAATTTTTGTAAAATGGGTATCATTATAACAATAACGGTTTGTATATTGTTGAAATCAAAAGAAAATTTATTACCAGAAACTATTTGGTATAATTATAGTTGTCAATACTACATTTGCTGATTATCGCAATATTAAATCTGCTTGTTTAGTTAATTAAATTTTTTCAATTCAGTAGCCTCACCGTCGATTCATCGTCGCAATACTTACAAGAAAATGTAGTACAATTGATAATAATAAAAAATAAATGTAACTTTCGAAATACTAGACTATCTTTTTACAGCTACAAAAGTAATTTTTCCTTTGCACCCAGAACCGTATTTCTTGATTGCAAGTGAAAACTGTAAATAGTTGAGGACTGCGGGATAAAAATCACTACTAGAATTTTTTCTCCGTAAAACTTTTTCCAGTTTATTTCATAAATTTCCATAGTTGTAACTTTCTTTTTGCAATGCTGCGAATCGAATTACACGTGCCGCATTTCCTGTTTAAAAGTCTATACGGGTAATTACAGTAATTACAGGACGCGGTGCATCATCCGCGTGCCTGTTTTATGTCACAAGGCTCAAGCCTCGCCGGCTCCTCCTAGCAATTAGTTAATTAATGACGCGGTCGCGGCACTTTCGGCACCCTGCCATTTCCACCGTGCTTTTCCTGCACCCTACGCCACTATATCGAACATCAAAGCGTCAAGGGTGAGCTGTTTCAGTTATTGCCTACACGTTCAGCATCCCCGACAACTCAATCGTCAATAAAGAATCCACTTTCACAGAGCGGTTCGCTTGCCTTGCCGTCCACGCAGGGGTGATTGAATAATAACTCTACACATATACGAGTACACAGAGTATATGATACATGCATAATTGCTCATCGTCCAACTGCAACAAGTCTCTGACTGTTTGTAATATTTCGTGATAAGATATCAATTAAACAGCTGTAATCGCTTGTATGTTTGACAGTTTTAACAACGAGAAAAAAAAAATGCTGTATCGTGGAAGCGAGAATAATCAATTGCTGAACTCTGTACACAGAGAAATTTTTACTTCCGTTTACCGCTCAGTCCTTGACTATTTTCATTTTTTACCACAATCGAAAAATTTATTCATATTTATCTCACACACGATGAGAAAACTTTGCACGTCGATTGAACGATATATCGACAAGTGAAAAATGGGAAAAGAATAAAAGGAAAAGGGTTCGGCGATTCGTATAGCGTGAGGCGAGGGAATGCCGGGTATTTCGGGACAATCTTGAAGTTCGTTTTCGTCCTTTTCTAACGTTATAACGAACGGTTTAAAGTAGGTACGCTTCGGAGCAGAAGAAACGCCTCTTGGGCATTCCCGATTATCCGTGAGTTTTCAAAGGGTTTGTTTTACCGCTGCTCGGGTGCTCCGAAGAATTGAAGAAAGAGGCGGGGAAATTGAAAGGAAAAAAAAAATACCCTATCCGCTATATTTCTAGTCTTATAGAGCTGTGTGCTTGGTTCAAAGGCGCGACGTATAATAAACAAATAACAAGCGGCTTTGTGCTGACCGTAAACCAGCCCTCGAACTTCCCGTTTTCACACTGTGCAGGTTCAAAGTTTACGAATCAAAAAAGCATTAATATCAGATCCGAATTTCGAACTGCGAATTTAGGTTCGTGATTAATGATTCAAAAGCCCTTGGATACCGTATTACATGAAAATATTACGATTTTTTTTTATTTTTAACCGTTGTTATGGATTCAACATTACAAATTTTGGAAGTCTGACCTTGAACTCGTTATCAGTGACCCAAAAAAACCACCGTCTACTAATTTCTACCAAAATCAGAATATTAAACATAAAAATTCTGTCATATCGGATTCTACATTTTGGATTTTTTAAATCTGATCTCAGATTTGTGATTAACGATCCCAAAAACCGGAAGGTACCAATTTTCATTCGAATCCGTTCATTTCTTTTCAAATTATCATCATTTCTATTTTGTTTTTATGGAAACTTGTTATTGAAATAATTCAAAAAGTACCGCACCGATCAAAGCCAAAATCTAATCATCTCCGAGTTTGGAAAAGCCGCGTCGATTGAGACCGAAATCATTGAAGTCTGGTAACTCGTTATTCGGATATCGTCGGACAAAAAAATTGATCAGACACATTCATATACATAAATACATATATACATTCATTCGGGGTGATTACAATAACTTCTTTTTTTCTCTGAAAACACAGAGGCGGCAAGTTAAAAAAGTACAGGAAGGTATAATGAAAGATGAAAGATTATGACAGAACAACAAAGCGAAGTGCTGTATCGAATTAACCGCAAGGTTTGAAATTGATCAGCATAACGTGGATGGCGCGGCGTTCGAAACACGCAAATTTCATTTCCGTTCAATTTCCTGAGCCGAATGTAACGCGCACCAATAACCGTTATTTCTCGTAGTAGCCTGAACATAAAATTCGGCGTTATTTATTGCCCCCAAAGTTTCACAGGGATATACAGTCTAAAGTCTGTGCGATGAGTTATAACGCGGCAAACTCAAATAAGTACCTTTCAGAATTCTACGAGACGGTTATTTTCCAATTACCCAACTCAAGCGCAACACGACGAGTAAAAAGGATCACAATATATGCTTTGTTCAAAATATCTTATACCTACAACTAATTTCAAAACGTCAGAAGCCAGGCTTCTCCTCACGCTTTACCGTATAAACCCTCGCTGATTCTTCATCTTCCACGCTTCTGCGAACCGAGAAAGATCAAAGGTCAATGTTTCTATGTACCAATACACAGACATGCTGGTATACCTTTGCGCGCGCGTGCGTGTGTGGGTATACATACTTCCAAATGGAACCTGTCAAAAACATCTTTTCCAAGAGCCAGCGAAACCGGCGCCCGCCTCCAGGATTATTAGGTTGACCTGTACGTATAATACCTATAAGCTTCACCTAAGCTGAAAGTCGATTAAGCTCCTACGCGTAAAGTTACTTGGTGATGAAACGGGTTCCGAAAATTTCTTATTCTCGATTTAGCTTTTCTATTATTGATCGATCGTTGTGGAATTGGCGATCATGTAATGTAACGACTCAAGCACAAGCCACTTCTAAGATGGGAAATGAAAAGCTCAAGTGTCGAAAACCGTGTTTTTCTCAACGCAATTTGCAACTGGCATCAGGCCCGCGGAACGAATACCAGAGCCGATCAACGGACTGCCGGTGAGTCGGCGGAATTCTTCATGAGAAGTTCCAACCCGCCGCAAGTTATTCACCGGCAATGTCGCGAGGATATATTGAGAATTCTGCGCGTGGTTGAGCCCAGAGTCTTGGCAAATTCCCTTCAGCCCGATTAGATTCGCGCAACGCCTGCGGGTATATCTGCAGCCGGAAAGCCAGATGAAATCCACATGTTATATCCGTACCCGCGCGCAGCCCTTCGCACCGAAAGAATGATCGCCCTTTCAAAACTAGGACTGAATGTACCCGAGTCGCTACGGGGCTTATTTCCGAGTGCGAAGCTGCTCGTAGGAGCGTAAGGCTTCAGAAACGAGAACAGAGCGACCGATTGTGAATGGGGGATGAAACGATGGAGCGACGGGATAGGAACCAAAGTGAACCTCAAGCTTCCCATCCCGCCGGAATGCCTCTCCTATCTGTTACATATTCGCATTACGCGAGTGCACAATCGCACTCGAGATACCTCGACACTCGACAGTGATTCCAGGGCTGCGGTTCGGTTCCTACGATTCTAAAGCATCGCATCGGCCGCACGAAAGCCGAGCCTCAAAGTCGATGGCTCGTTCGAGGACCGGGTTTAATCATTGATCAGACTGTGGACATGTTGATATGCTTCAAGGATGACGGGACATTTATACGCTTCGTGATCGGACCTGTGATGGAAAATTGTGCTGTCAAATTGAAGGAAGTAAATTGAATTTACGCGGTTATAAGTACCAAGGAACAACACGTGTTTACCATATAATTCGAGTCGAGGATCTTGTCACGATTTTTTCAACTTATCGCATTTTTATTGCACATTGACTTATTTTGAGGAAAGTTATTTGGTTTTTTGTTTTGTGATGTGTGACGAAGTGCGGATATACTTTGACAGTACTTTAGGTCAAGCGTAGACATGTAAATTGAATTTAATCTAGTCGATTGAATTTTCTGAGTGTACTTTATGTGAATTGAATATTTTAAATTCATGAATTGTTATACTCGAATCCGTACGCTGAGAAAAATTTCATTTGTTACAGTGACTAGAAGAATTCAGTAAAACAGGCATCGTTGAAAAAAACTGTTTGAATATCGTTGAAATTACGAAAAACGAGGTACGCTTAACCATTTTGCGCTATTGTCGATCCTTTTTTGGTAATTGCAACGCAAAATCAGTTTCTGAGGTTTACTCTACTTTTTCAGTTAAACAAGGCTTTAAGTCAATTTATTGTTGCATAAGCATTAAATTTTCACAACAGTTACAAGAAAATATAGCAACAGTGACCGTAATGAGAAAGAATAATAACAAATACTAGACTTTCCGGTAACAGCTAGAAAACTAATTTTCATTTTCTACATATAACTATATTTTTCGATTGTGGTAAACAATGAAGATAGTTAAGGACTGAGCGGTAACTGGAACTAAAAATTTCTCTCACAATCAGTGTATCGACTCAAAATTAGCTGTAACACGTTTACATATCCTTTATAATACTAGCTACCGAGCTATATTGTAGCAGAATTATTGTTATAAGCAGAGAACGTGGCTTGTCTGGTATCGGTATATTTATACAAGAAGAAGCAAGCCTACCGTGATAAACATAATAACAATAACGATGATAAGGATTGGAGTGAGATGATGGAAAGTTGGTTTACTTTAAGGCCGCGTTTGACGTCACGAGTACTTGAGGTGCAGCCATCCGTAGTATTAAATGAGTTTGATGACGCCATTTCAACAATGATTCGTTACCGAAAGTGTGTTTCAGTTTCAGACAATACCCATTGCTCAGTGCAGTATCGGTGGCATTGTTCGTCAAATATCATCGTGTCGGGTGAAACTGGAACAGTTTGAATTTGATAAATTTTTACCTCATTATTATATACGGTACATTCGTGTCACAAAGTCTAGATTTCCACAGCTTGCCCTACTGAAAATGTTCATTAGTCGAATTATACATATACCTAATATTTTGAAGGAACTTAGTGTCTAATTTATTACATGGTTTATTTCCGTCCATTCGGAAAAAACATATTAGAAATTATATAAGAAATTAAAAAATCGCGAATGATCAAATATCATATAATGAACTAATGCGGTATATCTAAATCATGCATCAACTGTAACTATATGAATCATTATCTAGTATATCTGATGATTCGTGCTTTTGTAATTTATTATTTGATTTCTTATATATTCTACCGAATTTACAAGATAAGGACACGAAGTTCTTTGTTATGGAACTCTCGCCACTTTAGGAATGATTTTGTTTTATCTACATACTTGAATGTGTTCCCTCAAACATAATAAATATTAAGTGTTGTACATCAGAGAGTTTTGAAAATTTTAAAGTCAAGATTTTTCATACCTTTGAAACTTAAATTCCACAGTAACATATGTTAATTTTTTAATAAAATTATCAGTCGTTACTGCACGGCAAAATTAAAAGAATTGTATCGCTTGATTGTAATTATGTAATCGGTTTGGTTTGAAAAAAATTGACGTGTATTTATCCATTGTAATCGACTTATATACGTTTACAGCCGCTGTACTATATAATCAATTCCTACGTCAGTTCCACTAATGATAAAAGTACTTCCAGAAAACAGCATGGTATGAGATTTATTAATTACGCGGATGGTTTCTTCGCTTAAATTGTTTCATCTTACTACATAGTTTGATATTAAATATAGCATAATGCATAATAGGGGGAAAAATGACCAAGGAATTCGAAAATAAATTATTCATACGTGCTGGAGTAATATAATTTGTTAACGTTATCGATCAGTTCAGTTTCGACCGCTACGGTCGCACTTCGCTATGGTAAATGGGCCTTGCATTATCCACTGTTGTGTTGATGCTAAATACAGCAGAGTATCGGTCAGTTACCGACACGCGTTTAACTTTCAGATACTTCGAAAATTTGTACTGAAAATGCATTCAAATGTACAGCGCGTCGAGGACTTAAGAGACCTTTCCCAAAACTTGTATGCAAATGATATATTCAAAGCTACAGATCGCATGCTAAGCGGTTATAATCCGTCGCTGATTGAATCAGTCATGTCGGCTAGTTACCATTCAATTTTTCTGGTCGAAAAATCTCCGTTAGGCTAACTCTCTTCAATATAGTTAGTCTATGGTAAACAAATCAGGCCCTAATCAACAGATTTGTTCGGATTTTGCGCCAATGCCAAGAGATTAAAAATGTTCCGGATTTTCACCTCAGTCAAATTTTTTCAAATTGAGACATGCCGTATTGGCTGAAATTCAGCCTGAAACTGCTAACCCGTTATTCATAATTTGAAGATAACTTGACTCATTCTCGGTCTAGCATCATTTCTGTCTTCTCGGTTTTCCGGCTGCTCTCTGTCGGCGCTCTCATCCCGAACCGGTCCGGTACATCTCATCGACTGCACGCTTTCCGAACATCTGTTAAAAGGTATTTATTTTATACCGTACGTTTATGGATTCGCCGCATCTGTAGATCGTCTGTACACGAATACAAGGAGCGTGTAATTTAACCAGCATACGTTCCGAATTTGGTATTTAATTTCTACGATGCGTCGCACATCCGTAAATGACACGATTCGATGAATAGCATGCCTACCCAATATGTCAACCGTGGAATCGATATCACATGACTCAATGATATTTAGCACAGATCATCGTCGCCTGCGATTTATCCAACAACAACTCCGTTCTCAATAGTTTACTGCACTTATTCTCGTCAACGTTGTTTTTGCGAGACGAACAATCAAACATAACCTGTAAACCGTGCGTTGAGACCATACGAACGTTTAAGAGGGCTTATAATTTCACATAAAAGCCTCTATTCCGATTAGAATTGAACCTGTCATTAAATTCTGTTGCGATTCAAGTGCGTATGGCTCTGGACTGCTCAATGATCGAACCCATAAAGTGCAGGTAATAATTTTTCCGCTAACTTTTCTAAACCGTCCGTGAAAAAATGTGATATTTCCAAGTGATCAGATTCGGTAAGATGAAGTTAGGGAATTTGATTAGAAATATGAAAATTAAATTGATTCTTTATGAGACATAAATTTTATAATTCATATTCGTACCTGTAATCATGCAAAACACTGAACAACAAGCATTTGCCGTCTTAATTGAATTAAAGATGAAAGAGCGCTGATTCCATTGAACCGATGACCAAGTTTTTATCTTCATATGCAAAAAAAAAACGATGAATTCACCCTCGCTCTGCTTGAGAATTAAACGTCAGTAATAAATCACGCTGACTGGATGCTTGGTTTTTGTTCTAGTTGATGCCGAGCATCAGGCAGATAAAATGTCAACTTTTCTTGGTCAGATATCTGAGATCCCAGGGATTTCTGTGGACCGTTTTGACGGAGAAAACTTAAAGTCATCGGCATTTTTTCTAAGCCATTGTCACAGCGACCATATGAAAGGCTTGAGCAGCAGTTTCTTCAATTATTTGATCAATTCCGATACATACCTTTACTGTAGTCCAATAAGCAAGGCGTTTTTGATGGGTATATTTGTTGGCTTGCCAGAAGATAGAATATTAGAAATAGAACTTTCGATACCGAAAATAATCCGATATACGGTACCAGAAGGTGGAGAAAGTCTAGCAACTTCTCTCACTGTATCAACTTCGCCAGCTGGACATTGTCCAGGTTCAGTAATGTTCATTTTCAGCAAAGACGAAAAAACAATATTATACAGCGGTGATTTTAGAATAAATCCAAAAGACTTGCCGAAGTTGAATCCGTTGAATGATAAAATTGATGGAAAAAATCGGGCGAAAAAATTTGACACTATTTATTTGGACACAACTTTTCTTAGTTTAGATTTTCCTCGTTTTCCATCCAGATTAGAAAGTTGCGAGGCAATTTGCGATGCAGTTAAACAATGGCTTGAGCCAAATTCGAAAAATGTGGTAATTATCGAGTGCTCAGCTTTATACGGCGTAGAGTATCTCTTCATGGAAATGTTCAAACTTTTGAATTTAAAAATTCACATCAAAGATAAGGTTCATTCTAATTATATAAGGATACCCGAGCTCGCCGAAATCGTTACTATAGATGGAAGAGATTCGAGAATTCATGCCTGCACTTCGAAACTGTTCTCTACAAAGAATCTCCTTTGTAGATCGGATGTTGATTACGAAAATATACTCACTATCGTGCCTTCGGTCATGAGATGGAAGGGCAAAAATACTTCCTGCATTAGCGAATACGATACAAGAAATAGACAACGATTGTATGTTTGCTACTCGACTCACTCGTCTTACGAGGAGCTCAGAGCTTTTGTCAATTACTTTAAACCAGATAAAATAGTTCCTTGCGTCTGTCCGAGCGAATCAGCGACCAAAATTAATAAATTGCTAGGCGAGTTCATGTCGTATCAAATGAAACTCGATGAATCTGATCAAGTTTCTGAATCTCTTAATTTTCGGGTACCCTTTACTAGGGTTTCTAAGAAACCGTTTGCCTCCAAGTACTTTGCCGATGATGACGATGAAGATGACGAATTGTAACATGCGCTTGATGAATATATACATTTTATGATTTACAAGAATTTCACCACAGTCAGTGATGAATTAGTCTTAATACAGTTATGACATGCATAGTTTTAAGATATGTTTCAATTTTATATTTTTAATATGACAATGTTTTTGTCACAAATACGTGTATATACAATTTTCAATTAAATTGGTAATGTTTTAAAATACTGTTGTACAAGTTGCGACATCTGACATGTATGTTTATATATTGGTCCAATAGTTTTTTCAATAAATACTATTGTACTATTATTGTTTGCCTCTATTTTTTGTGTTAAAAATTGTTCAGCCCACTCTCTCACACTTTTGACATGCTAGTCCATTATCTGTATTACTCTTCACGTTTTCCCCTAATCAATTCATCAAGTTCTTATCCTCGCTTCTCAAATCTTCTCCGGCAAACTATGTTGTAGGGGCAAATTAGAAATTCATTAATTCAAACGATTTACTCTCCAGTGCAATTGAAAGTAACACTGAAAATATTGCGTCTCTTACATTGAATGGGATTCAATCTTGTTCCAGCATTCACATCTTGCAACTTACCATCATCTTGATTAGGATCGAATAAAAATGGCAACAACCCCTCTAGCCCAGGAGAAAGTGTGGTTCGAGAAGCCGATGTACGATAAAGCCGAGTGCCTTCATTTTGAACGGCTGGCTAAGGTAACAAGATTTTAATCAGCTACAATCCAACAAGTAACGCCTCTCTAACTACTTATTCCCAAATGTAATATTCTCACGTGTTTATATCCATGTTTACTTTTTGTTTAACAATAGCATAACAGGGATGGCTTAGGATAAATGATGTTTAATAATATAGAATCGAGATGAAGTATTATCAACTGTGAGCTCGATAGCAGTTTTGATGATTTCGTTGTCATGGTTACTATCATTTTAGTTTCATCTTCATTTTCATGTTCTTCCTTCATTTATTTTCTAGTTGTTTTGGATTTTCAGTTTTGTACGACTCTAGTGTCTGTCACATATTTGTGAGACATTAGGAATCGCGATTCTTTCATCCTTTGCCATGTCATGTTACATGAAACCAAAATCTCTGCTCCTGTGTATGTAATCCGTGCTTTCATTACTTCATACATACTTTCATCTCATTTCCTCCTAAACACACTTTAGGGAATATCTGGTGGTGAGATGTGTGAACAGAATAATTCATTCAGCTTCAATCGATGATCATTGGGTGCAACTCAATGACAAAACTAACAAAATTGTGTTTCGGCATATGTAGAAAACTAATTTTGAGAAATTTATCGCTATTATTCAAACATTTACTGGTGAAGAAAAATTTATTCCGCAAGCTGAGATAAAATCTGCGGATGTTTTTTGAATAGCGACAGGTTTCACAAAATTTCATTTTTATGGTAAATGTCTTGTTTTGTTTTGCTAACATCATAGCCTGCGCAATCTAACGAACTACTAACTAACAACGGTACTGGAATTCGGACTAACTGCAATAATACACTGGTTGAAAATGTCCAAAATCAAATTAATCCAAATCTACCATCAAACACGGTATCGAAAAAGTCTAAAAAGAACAAATCGCCTGTCAAGGGGATGGAGAATACGACGAATTTCGATAAAATAGAATCTATCGACGATGCTGTTTTAAAGGCAGAGGACTTGAGCAAATTCAAGCCAAAGGAGGCCAAAGAAAAAAAAAATAAAGCTGATAAAAAACATGCAAATAAAAAAGACCAAGAAAAAAGTACCCAAGATAAAAAACCAGATAGTCCAACATTAACGAACAAGGTATTATCCTGAGCTTAGACTATTCATGATAAATCTTAGATAACAGTCAACTTTTTGGTTCGTATTATTATTTATCTTTAGTTGCGCCTTTAAAATTTGATTTTGACATTTTTGCATACGATTGTTTTCTCCTTTGCTGAAGACACCTTTGAAAACTACGATTCCTTGTCTGTTCCTTACATTTTCACGTGATAATTCAACTTATTAGGAATTCTCATTTCTAAAGATATTTCAATCCTAGAGAATCAATGTTTCATATCGTCAAATACAAGGGATAATTTCTGTTAATGTTTTACTTATTGTCTCAATCCCTGCTTACTTGGGGAAAAAAAAACATCAAGTACGTTGGAGGTCTGGGAAAAATGATCGACACAAATTCTTTGAAAACTTTTTCTTTGATTCCAAATTTTTTATTGTGATTATATATTGTGTATTACAATGCAGTTCTTTTCAACACTTATTAACACAATTGAAGTTTTAAGCAGATAGTAGATGGTCCATTTCAGAATTCAGTTTTTCCAAAAAGTGTTTTTTGTCCAATTTTTTCGTTGTGCCGTGGGTGAAATAGAGATTATTGTCCTTATGTTATTAGTTCTATTTTAGGTAACATGATATTAGATTTGTATTAGTTTCGGAGTCCTGTTTGCATGCAGTGCTTGAAACATCAACCCTCTCACTGTAAAGCAAAATAAAAACTATTTCGACCAAAAAGTTATTGAGTTTGAATGGCAACTGTACATTTAAAATTTACAATATGTCAAAATTATGGTAGCATGTTTTCATATTGTTTTCTGTGTAAATGGGTTGAGTATCATTAACTATTTCTGAATTGAATATCAATGTTTTATGATACTAAAGTTGAGAAAGCGGTATTTATTCTTCATACTTGCCAAATTCTTCTTATCACTTACTCAAACTTAACGGAATAATTTATGTATCTCGATAAATTAAAATTAATATGAGATGTATTCAAAATTAATTCAAGTTGATCAGTTGTTTGTCCTGTAATGTCACAGTACATGTATAGTGAAATTATTTATTTGAAATACTAGAACCAAGCACTGTAGAATGCTGTAGATGATTGTTTTACTATTTCACGTTTCATTATTTGGCTCTGGTTTGCGCCCTAACAGTAGTTTAGCATTTCGAGCTGATCTTTTTTATCCGTCGATGCAGGGAGGGCCACAATTATCTTCTCCAAACGTATCTGCGCGCGGAAGTTTGGCCAATGAGGTAGCCAAGATTCGTCAACACATTAAACAGTCTTTGCAGTGTGTGAGTACTTTATTTCTTGCTCACTAAGAATCATAGATCGAAGTATCAAGTATTACATTTATGATAAAAACACATGATTCTGACGGCGATCAGTAAACTTTAAACTATGAATAATTGATCAGAGGCTTATTTTCACTATACTTACTCACTTATTCTCTTAGCTCCTCGCGATGTTTAGGTTGATCAAATTCTCACGGTATAAAATCTGAACAAACTTCACGACACTTTACTAATTTTCAAATCATCCTTGCATTTCATTTGAACAAAACCTTCAATTACTCAGTTTTATTGTCAATTACAGGTAGATACCATTGACACTTTTTCAAGGACAAGCGGATCTGGCTCGGAATATGGGTCGCGCATTGTTGCCTTGGAAAAAGAAAACCAGGAATACAAAAACAGTGAGTAGAAAAAACATATATTTTGAAGTCATATTACAGTTACAGAATCATGTGCAGGTACTGATATTTCTCATCATTCCCCTAAATCCCATCCGTTTGAAAGGATATTGAACTGACTTTGTCTTATCAACAGTCGTTGCTGAGCTTAAGAACATCACTCGACAACTAGAGGAGCGTGTCAAAATTCTGGAGGAGCGACTACCAGGCATTGATCCAATGAGGATTGCAATTTGCCCAGCGAAACCGCCATCGCCGACACCTGCAAAACCAACTGCTAAGGCTGATGATGACGACGATGTTGATCTCTTTGGCTCAGATTCAGAGGTAAGGAAACTGCTGACAATTCGAGAAATGAATTCTATAATTGTCTGAGTGTTATTCACAGTTTCTTTTTATAATTTTTATCTTCACCCTCTCTGCCAAGTTTAGATTTTCTCTTTTAATAAATGTTGTTTTCTGTCATTGAGCAAAATTGTCAAATTTTTCGTTACAGAAAAACAAAATTAACTGAATTCAGTATGTCACTGTTTACATTTCAATCAATATTTGTAAATGTACTCACACTTCGGAAATTGTACACCAGATATTCCCCATTACGTTGTAGCAAAATATATACCTCACCATTGAATACCTAGAAGCTTTTCATCTAGCTCATCATTGTGCACTGCATTTGTTGGCACTAATTTTTACTAAATAGGATTCCCATTTCTTTCCCGCTGTTATTATTTTATTTAAAATTAATCACAGGGTGAAGATGAGGAAGCTGCTAAAGTAAGAGAAGAACGTCTCGCTGCTTACGCTGCTAAGAAATCAAAAAGTAAGTCATCGGAAATTTAACGATACTTGTCATGTTTGAATTTTTCCGTGGCAGTGGTATTTCATAACACACTTTTGTTTCAGAACCCGCACTCATTGCAAAATCAAATATCATCTTAGATGTCAAACCATGGGATGACGAAACTGATATGAAAGTCATGGAAACTGAAGTTAGAAAAATTGAAACAGAGGGTCTTCTCTGGGGTGCTGGTATGTTTTACTTTCCTCTCACACAACCACGTAAAATAAAATAAGGATTTTTGCTTGTATATCATTACTGGAACTGTGAAAATAGTTTCCAGTGATAGGATCAAAGTAAACAGATAACAATTTTCGATTTCTAGCCAAACTTGTTCCACTCGCCTACGGTATCCAAAAGCTGCAAATATCTTCTGTAGTCGAGGATGAGAAGGTCTCAGTTGACTGGCTGACAGAACAGATCGAGGCTATCGAAGATTATGTTCAAAGTGTTGATATAGCTGCTTTTAACAAAATTTAAATCAATATCGGCCGACCCAAATTGTTGACCATCTACTTTTCGGCATTTGGTCAAAGAAATAGCCGAGTGTACAGATGAAATATTAAATATGCCGCCGTTTTCTCATTCCACTAGCAATATCTACATTCAGGATTTTAAAAGAGCAAATAGAAATTATACAATAATAATAATGCTGATGATGATAATAATAATAATGACAATGACAATGTTGGTAGAATTTAAATATTACTCTATACAAACTTGTCAATTTACGGCAGATGTCTTTGGTGAATTAGCTGAATTTTACACGTCGTTTGTGGTTGTATTGAATATATCCTTGGAATCAGGGACACCAATACGGTGCGTAATTACAGCAACTAATGGTTCTTCAGGCTTTAGAGCGGCGCTTGATGACTCATTTTTATGGGCTGAGAGGGGCGTCAACGTGCTTTGACTATTAGTTACCTGCTTAGACTATTAGTCATCAAACCTGTTTGCATGGGATGTATAGAAAATCAGAAGCATTGTTCAGAAACTTCAAGTTGTCGATCGACTTGATTGAATATCAACGAGAAAAAAAAATAATGAAAAAATGTTTTTAATTGTATTCCAGAACATTGACCATTTCGGTTGCTGTCCGGATTCAGTTATATTCAGTGTACTTGTTTTTATTGTTATTTTAGACTCTGTTAATAATTATATTGATAATAATTCTGTTTTAGCCGTCTTTTAACTCATGCGCAAATGCCATACACGTTATAATATCGTGTGTATACATATCTATATTCTATACATCGTTTAATTTTACGTGCCCATATTATTGTAGTTATTATTATTCTATTACATAAACACGAAACTCATTGATACCGTACGTCTGTAATTCCGAATGATCTTCGCAATGAGAACCTCTACATGTATGGTAAGAATAATAATTGGTAACACGGCGTCACCTGTCAAAAAGCGTTCCATTACTCAACCCACTCTCGATCTACAGCCACCTACAAATATAAATCCGTGTCTCAAAACTAGGAGTGCTCGGTATTGGAAATTAGATACCGATTTTCGGTACGGGTTTCGTATTCGGTAGTTTCGGTTAACCGAGATATCGAAAGTTCCGTAAATACCGAAGTACCGAAATTTCGGTAGACTTTAATCTACAAATATCGTCGGAAAAAGAATAAGAAAAATCTGTATTGAACTGTATTAAATACGAATAATGTGAATATTTATTTAGATTATCAGAAATTTCAGTACTTCGGTATTTACCGAAATTTCGATATTTCGGTATTGGTATTGATAGAAGGTTCCCATACCGATACATTTCGAGGAAGGAGATACCGAAAAAAATTCGATTTACCGAAATACCGCGCACACCTACTCAAAACCATCGATTGAAGAGCACATTAGATCGAATTCAAGCGTAGAAATGTATCACAGATGATGTGAAATACAAGTCAGCGTCGGCAAACTTGTCGTCGCGGAGGGTGTGAACTTTTTAAGGGGGGAAACCGGTTTATGAGGTCGAAATTTTGCTGTTTTTCATGATTTTTTTTAACCAGGAAGGAATAATCACAAATTGTTTAAACTTGGAGGATATTTTATTTATGTTTTCAAGTACACTTTAAAAATTTTTTCAAACGATTTCCGCCGGAAATAGTGGAGTTACCGCGTGCAGTCCATGGGCGATTGCCATCCGAGCATTTGGCTGGCGTACATCCCTGACGTCGCAATTTTTATCCGTAATCAGCAGGATTTTTTTTTCATTAAAAACATATTTTCTAAGAATATGAACCTAATTTTGATCAAACAAATTGAAAATTGCATGTTTTTGAGGTGTTTGAACACAATGTCATGTTTTTATACTATATTTTTTCATCTTTCTTGCATAAAAACATATATTTTTAATAACAATATAATCCCCGAATTTGGTTCATGTTACGTGGAATTGAATAAAGAATATCTACACCAAATTTCAGAACGATTGATCAATAACTTTTTGAGCTAGAATGTACGCAAGTCGAAAAAAAGTCGTTTCGAGAAAAACGCGTTTGAAATAAAATGTAGCGAAAACGAGAAATTCAAGGCAGTAATTAATTATAAAAAATGCTCACCGGTTAATCAGCTATTCCAGCACCAGATAGCAATCCCTCTTCTTGCTCATATGCGTCATTCTATTATTCAATAGCACAGCGGTATTGAGGCAGGTAGCTGGAAAAGAAGGGCCTGGGCGACCGCTCCGTTATAATTACCGTGCGCTTCTTCACGGAACCGACGGGCGGTCACTTAAGTTCACTTATTGCATTCGAACTAATGGGAATTTTGCTTTGAAATTTTGACCACATATTCTTGAATAGTTATACTAACGATTCATGCAATAAACAAAAAGACGATTTTACGATCGGTCTAAACTGGTTTCCCCCCTTAATTAACGCGGCTAGAACGGCGGTTGGGGGGGGGGGGGGGGTAAGATGACAAAATTGTAGTCAACATAGAATAAAAAAATTCGTTTGGACGTATTGAAATAAATATCCTCTAAAAAATCGTGTTTTCGGTTTTTAGAAATTTTCAAATTCGTTCAAACCGTAAGCGAGAAACCGTTTCGACGTCTCGATTTTTTGCCGTTTTTGCCGGTTAAACAATTTTTCCACCCCCTGTAGCACTCAGATTTCAAAATTTCAACAAGATAAGTTTATTGGAATAATGTAACGCGTCTACCCTGAAAATTGCTAGCTGTGGGAAATTTTTTTAGGCTCTTTATGAAAATCGAGCCCTATTTGACTGGCCCAAGTATGGTAGGTGTAAAAATTGGAACTCGAATATATTGAGGATAAATGCATATCGCATTTGGATTTTTAATTATCTGAAATAAGTATCGTGTGATACTTGATTATGTATTTTTCTGAAAAAAAAAATCGCTACGTTGAGGGTGTGGAATTTCCACATGGTGCAAGATCTAGGTGTCGAGTTCCGCCACACCATCCCCACAAAAATTGCCGGCGCTGATACAGGCATTGGTTGAACTCTAATTGAAATTATTCCTCTAAAAATTATGGCGCATCTTGTTATACAGGGTGTCCCTAAATTGCCTCCCACGGACTAGCCAGCATGATACCTCGTTAAAATCCAACCGAGAATTTCTTTTTCTGAAGCTCGTCCGACGCATAGTTTTTGAATTATAAGCGATAGCGCTAGGCCAATCAGAGTGCACCATTTCATCTAGATTTGCCGCCACGGAAATTGCTGTTTTGTTCGACTGGGTAAATTATTATTATTCGTTTACGAATTAAATATCGGCACCTCCCCTCTCTCGCTGCTGTACCCCTTATGCTTGAGGATGCGCTTCTGTTTACTCACACAAGTGTGCGCCCATGAATGTGCGGCCGGCAGCGTGTCCGCGGCAACAATACCGAGGTCAGCGCCCGAGAAGGGGTACAACAGGGAGAGAGGGGAGGTGCCGATATTTAATTCGTAAACGAATAATAATAATTCACCCAGCCGAACAAAACAGCAATTTCCGTGGCGGCAAATCTAGATGAAATGGTGCACTCTGATTGGCCTAGCGCTATCGCTTATAATTCAAAAACTATGCGTCGGACGAGCTTCCGGAAAAGAAATTCTCGGTTGGATTTTAACGAGGTATCATGCTGGCTAGTCCGTGGGAGGCAATTTAGGGACACCCTGTATATTTCACAAATCTCGAGTATTTGACTTGCTTCTTTATGCTTCTGTACTTTGTTGCGCGCGCAGCAAATTACAAGGGTTCACTTCGAGTACGACGTGTTGCCACCAGAGGGCTGGCAACGCCGACTCACCGCTGACCGAAGCGCTTGCGTTCGGCGACAGTGTTCATCAGTGTTCATTTGGGCAGCGCTCTGACAAGTCGTTGATCTCGAAGCTCTGTGAGTTGAATTATTGAGTTTTGTTAATTTGATCTCTGAACCTGACTCAAGTACACCGCAATCATGACGATGGCAATGTTACAACGGCGAGCCAACGTGAGTATACAACGCTTGTTGAGGAAATTCGTAATTATAACCGTCTGAATAATTCTAACCTTCCGTTTCTTCGACTCCTAACCTCACTTTCACTCCGAATCAATCCCTACGTTTATTCTCTTACATTTATACGTTTACCTTGACAGTATTAAGTGTTTGTTTTAAACTATTTTTTCAAATTTATAAGGTTCGGCTCCCCCCAGAGGTCAACAGAGTTTTGTATATAAGAAACCTGCCGTACAAAATCACCGCTGAAGAAATGTATGACATATTTGGTAAATACGGAGCAATACGGCAGATCAGAGTGTAAGTTAACCTCATTTAATGTTAATTCTACTTGTTCTAAAAAGTTCTGCATTCTTATATTCAAAAAATTATACTATCCACGTTATTCTGCTTCTGTTAATTCATGGCGATGAGCTATTATCAATACCGGGGTAGAACGAAATTCACTGCTACTACCGTACTCGCTGGAACTAGTGGAACTACGAATTTGTTTATCATGTGGCAATAACTTCAGTCTTTGAAAATGAGCTTGAAATATACGTGCATTTATTATGCAGAGCAATTTGGACACGAGTGTAAAAATTTGAGTTTCTTTGATTGCAGAGGAAATACGGCAGAGACGAGAGGAACAGCATTTGTGGTTTATGAAGATATCTTTGATGCAAAAAACGCCTGCGATCACCTGAGTGGTTTCAATGTCTGTAACCGTTACCTAGTGGTACTGTATTACCAAAGTAACAAGGCGTTTAAACGCGTCGACGTTGATAAGAAGATGGAGGAAATCGATAAGTTGAAAACGAAGTACAACCTCAACGAAGAAAAGAAACCGTAATGTTAAGAAATTTAAGTGATATTTTGAACAATTACAAAGTATCGCTACTGTGAATGCGGCAGTTGCTGCATAATCATGAGTGGTTCAATTATGTGGCAAATGTAAGTGTCTGCCTGACTTGTGTGAAGTTATTTCCTATCAAAGCGAGAGGTATGATAAGCCCGATCCTATTCTCTACTGCACTGTTTGCAAGTTTGTTGTAAATATAAAATGATTTTATATTGCATATTTATAAATCATCTCCTAATTCGTGTTACATTTAATGCATCACGCCCAAGAACAGTGTAGAAAAAAAACCACTTTTATAACCTAGTTTCTAGCATTAGTAAACAGTAAGTGTGTTTATTTTTAGTAGATTGCTACAGGTTTTTGAAACAAGTGGCATTGAACCAGTAAAATCGACGTGATATTTAATGACGATGAAAATTTCAATCACGAAACAAAATGAACTGCTGTTTCATTTTCTATTAATTTTCAAATTGCGAATTTAACTTGTGAATTTCAAGTGTTTGAGTCCAAATAAGGTAGTTTGTCATTTCTTCATCCAGTTGAAAAATAAAAGTTTTTTGATGTTGTAATTCGTAACTACTATTTAGTGGTATCAATATCGAAATAAAAACGAAAAATGCCGTTCAATATGATTTTTCTCATTAATAATTGAGAATTACGCACCCCCAAACGATCCATCTCTCATTTTGCTGAACATAAATTGAATGCGAATAAATTTCAAGGGATTAAAATTAGACAGAGAAAAGTCTGTGCATATCAATTACTTAGTTTACGCATTGAATTCAAATTAATGCTACCGGGTATGATCGAAAATTTAGAATAAAAAACAGAACGCTAATGTCGAAGCAATTTAAAAATCTTAATAACAAAAATGAAGACAGACATTTTTTAAATGAAGTAGCAAGATTGAAACTATTGCAAATCAACAGAAAATATTTTTCTGCTTCATTTAATTATATTCTATGAACTTATGACCGTAAAAGATTGTTTACAATCAGTGTATAGCGAAATCGCATAAATTAGGAGTAACAAGTTCTTTTGCCAGCAATTCCGAAAACGACGAAGCAAAATCAGCTACAAAAAATAATTAGAACATTCAAAAGTACGTTAGGATCACAAAATACGTCAATTGATACGACTTTTTCACACGGAACTGAGTTATTTCAAGCAAAGTTGCAATATCCCATGTTTATAAAAAATCCCGCTAAGGGATTTGGCTACGATAAAGAACGAGCTGTAGAATCGGTCGATTTTTTGTGCTAGAAAGTGCAACTTTAGAAAGTATTTTCCGCAAGGAGGGGGACTGGGAAATATAGCAATGCACAGTTCTTCATCGATCGGAAGCTTACAGCAAAGTAATTATTTTTACAAGAACATTGAGATCAGAAGCGCGATCAGCGACCTGGAAGAAACAAAATTTTAGGCCAGGTTCGTCACATGCGAGTAGTAAAAACAATCTTCTTCTCGTGTAAAACACTCCGCTGTAACTCGCCGCATACTTATAGTCAAACGATTAACATTTAGATCTTCGGATCTGGAAATCATGATTATGCCGCAAAATATGTTCTCTGCATCATTATTCAACGGCTGAGCAGAACAACATCGTACCTCAGGATTTGTTTAAACGACATCGTATTCGAGAATTAACATTACGTTACTAAATTATAATTCAATTCCGCAGTGAAAAATTGCTTTTATTTTTATGGGTAATATTCATTCTGTTTTATGAATTAGTTATTAACTGTGATTTTAAATGATTACATTCATCAAATTATAAATAGCAGTTTTGTGATAAAATGACTTTATTAATTAATTATGTTAAAAACTAACGTCAAACAAAAACAATTTCAATAACTTTTTTTTACTGAATGATTATCATCGTCTCTTTTTAATGTAATAACGCATGTCACCCTTAATAAGGTTTACGATTTGGTTGGTTTCTGGAAAGAAACCAGTTCAGCTTCTTTGGATTTTATAATCAGTAATTATATAAGTTAACTAGCACCTCTATTCCTTTAAAAATCATAAGTACCCAGCAGTGGTGTAACCTCGGAAAATTTCACGAACCTAATTTTACCTTGAAATACGATTACGAAACAAATTCTGAAATACGACGTTATTCTGCTTAGCCTTTGATATATTCAATTTTAGACAACATGAAAATGACCTTCTTGGTTTATAGATAATTCAAGACGCATCTCGGTATAAAAAAACGTCCCGTCGAATTGAGTCGCATTCAATTGTTCTTTATTTGATTTGAAAGTTAAGAATAAATCTTGACCGATCGACTACTTTCGTAAATTAACGGTAAATCGATCTCAATCAAAAGTTGGAAAAAGAGAAAAAAGCCGCTTGAAAGATCTCCGGCAATATTATTTTTCCCAATGATATTGAACACGAATGCAATAGCATCTGTAAATATGTGATAGAAATAAATCTGAGCGAATTCGAGCAACACAAGCTAACAATAAGATATAAACAATTTGAGAAAGGTTTTATCATGATTGTACCCTGATGTTTTTAACAAGATTCTAATGTCTTTAAGATAAATTTTTTCACTGTACAGACCTCCAGAGATTGAAATAATTTTACAATCTGTTACCTCCAGAGCGAATGAAAATAGATTTGTGTAAGCACGGTACAACCGAGGCTACAACAGATGTTCGTGAATATAATTCAGACAATTTATGGAAATCTGGCCAGAAGCAGAAATGGGCCCGAAAAAATTGTAATCAGCCAAAAAACGCCAAAGTTCAATCATTCCGAACGTTCTAATTATCAAGCGTTTTCTTAAGTTGTCGATCCTATTGTTGGCTTGTGTTATTCGAATTTTCTCGGATTTATATTAAATAACAGGAACATTATATCGATCCCGTTCACCATCATTGGCGCAAATAACATTGCTGGACATTTTTTAAACAGATTTTTTCCTGTTTTTTAATTTTCTGATTCAGACGATCCATCATTTCGAAAGTGGGAGACGTAGAATGTGTGTGTCTCGACCTGGCCGAGTCGGAATGTGAAAAAGAAAACCTGAAATTCCAATTTTTAGATGCCGCAATTTTGTATTTCTAATCATCGTTCGGCGGTGAGGGAGGGACGGAGAGGGAGGGGGGGGGGGGGGGGGGGGTTGTTGATGGTTTAAATCCAGAATTCTACAGCAGCTCCAGCATGCCGTCTTGAATTTACGGTTCAAGTCAGTAGATATCGATCGTTGTAAAAAAAAAAAAATTGTCACAACCAAAGCTGTAGAGAATTGAATATATATCCTTCGGGATTAGTTATGACCATTTTTAATCGAAGGTTGAAAATGTACGAATCACATTTGCCAATACTATTCCACTATTGCCACAAATTCGAGATGGATAACGAAGCTACTGTGGAATCTAGTAAAAAATTCTGAATTTAGGTTACTAATAAGCCCCCACACCGACGATTAGAAAAAGAAAATCATAGTATGTAAAAATTGCAATGTCAAATGTTCCAACATTCTCAACGGGACCAGAGACCACCAAAGACCGTCGAGTGGCGGCGCGTAGCGGCGAAACGGCGAATCAACAAGATTCTATTTCACCTCTCTCAGTCGAAAGGGAAAACTCGCAGAGCAGCCTCGAGCCTTAGGCAGTTTTCTCCGATCGGACGAGCGCAAAAAAAAAAAAGAGGGACGCAGAGGATCAATGTCGGCCGTATCGCCGTCGCGTGTTTGTCCGATCAATTCTACGTCAGGCCGAAAGGCAGAGTCGTCAGTCATACGTCACGAGGCCTAATAGCCGGCCGGCAGCAAAGCC
This sequence comes from Neodiprion pinetum, assembly GCF_021155775.2. Taxonomy (NCBI): domain Eukaryota; kingdom Metazoa; phylum Arthropoda; class Insecta; order Hymenoptera; family Diprionidae; genus Neodiprion; species Neodiprion pinetum. The sequence goes on from NC_060233.1 coordinate 28,756,590, forward strand.
TGAGAGAATCGCGAGGTAGGTGGACGAGGAGGGGGGGGAGGGGGGGGGGGGGGGAAGCCGAGCCGTCCGGATAAGAAACTGTTATCAGAAATACTCGGCTCGTCGAACGTCGAGCACCTGGCTCTCCGGATCAGATGTCATACGAGTGCTGCGGCGACGGCCGAGCCGCTGGCAGAACCTTCTCGGATACTCTGACGGCGCTTAACGATCTGAGGGATAATCTTCTCCCCCCTTTCGTCATTTGTTTACAATATTTCGCCCTCGCGGCCGCATCTGCTGCGCTCAGTTATTGGCTAGTACGACGCGCGACGGCTCGAACCGAACGCTCTGAAGGTAACCGCCGTTCGCCGTCGATCCTGTCGCGCGAAACTTCAGGGGAATGATACGGTCTCCTCGCGTCGTATGACCACCTAGAAAGGAAGCTGGACCGACGATGACGATGACGACTAGTGAATGAGCGAGCCCCTGGAATCCCCGACGAGGTTTCCCCCGTCCGGACACCTTCTCGGGACCGACGGAGACCCGGGATATAATAAAAACTAATTGCGTGAGTATATGTATGTTTTAATCATATGTAACGTATATGCATGCTTGTTGCCCTAGATCGGAGCCGAGACTTTTGGTTCGTAGGTCGAAATTAATATTCGTTTTTGTACCTGAATGGAGCTAAACAACTGAGACTCCTCGCGTCGTTGTTGTTGTTGTTGTGTTGTTGTTGTTGGATGAGCTGCAATTTGATACGCTGCGATTGACGTTTGTGTTCGTAGCTTCGGTGGCTAAGTCGAACGCCGGCGTAAACATACAACCGCATGCGATGATACGCATGTCCGCAACTTATCGCAATCTTGCCTTATCGCGCATGTGTGCCTGTAAGCACAATTGATTACGTGCTGTTGAAATAATAAAACTGCCACGGTTTACCGGTGTCCGGGAAAGCACACGGGAAAATTGCACAAGATAGCAATTATTATTATTTTTACACGAGGTTGAAGTTGGTAACGTTATCGTAACGAAACGTTCGGGAAAAAATCACTGTCTTCTTAATTTTAAAATGATTTTTAAGGAACTATGTTTACAAAGTATGAGTATATTTCGTATCGTTACGGCTTACTGAATTTCAGACAATTCAAAATCGACAAGTAACGCTTTTACCTCCTCAGCATGAATCGTTACGATAACTTCAATATGATTATTTTTCGTTGACTCGCACGGATGAAAGATAATAACGCGAATTGTACTATTTGGAACTTCGGAACAACTTCGAAGGGGTTGAATTGGCGAAATGTATGCGTTCGCTAATTTTATGTTGCGATTTATCGATTATCAGACTATTCTAAGGTTGGTAAATAACGAACCATTCCGAAAATGCTTCGTTACAATAACGTCGCGAACCCGTGACGAAAGTCTTATTTGTCCATACCGGTTACCACGAGTTGCCGTTTTACCTTCATATTTGCATCTCGAGTTTCGAGCTTCAAACTCAAGATATTTGATATTTGAATCGACAGAAATTAGCCCTGTAGACTGCTAAGGGAACTGCATGCAGTACTTACTACAAACCGTTACACAGCTTATCGGAATCTTTGCATGCAACATGTGTTCTTGTTTGTAACGATTTTCTTTGATAGCCGTTCTGCGACTCATAACACACGTATGATTATCAATGTTATACATGCATGAATTTAACAGGGAAGACTTGAATTAAACAGTTTATAGTTACTGTAATCGTGACAGATGAGGAATCAAATTTGAGGGGATGTCAATAGGACTTTCATACTGTTGATTCAACGCATTTTGTTAATGAGATTTCAAATATAAAGTTTCGTCAGATTTCGTATTATTGAGTTTTCAAAAGATCTAATATAACTAAGAGATGAAAGTTTTCACGCACGGTATTCAATAAAATTTCATGAATCATTTCGATACGTACAATTCTTAAAGAATCTTTAGAGTTCACTTAATCATTTCGAAAGTATCATATTACCTATTTAATATCGAAACGTTTTCATTCTGCAGAGATGTATTGCACATTGTTATACACACAGATCTCTGACTATTTCCTGAAGTTATCCACGATGAACTGTACATTATAGGTATAATAATAGATCGAGTGACGCTATATCGATCCTAAATTAATACTGCTGTCATACAATAACCTAATAATAATACTAGTAACAATGTTGATAAATCTGTCTGATTGCTCTGTAGTAGAATATTAAATATTCATATACGTTATATGTACAAGTGAATCGTTGAACGAGCCAAATTTCGCACGAAAAGAGTCCCTCATTATGATCATACTACAACGTGCAGTTACGTAACAACAACGCGTGTATTTAGCACAGCTAACAGACTGCCAAGAATCGTCTAAGGAAACTTGCGGTATTGGGACTGCGTTTAAGGAGCACTTGCGGTTGTGTCGCATTTTGCAATGAGAAATTCGGCTCATCTTTTCAGCCGCGCTCTTGAAACAGGACTTCATTCGCCACGCGAGAACCTGATTGCGATATTACGTATACGAGTATATGGGAGACCCTCGCCGATGATGATGATGACGATGATGACGACGATGACGACGACGATGATGATGATGATGATGATGATGATGATGATCGTTTTTTACTCTGTATCGCAGGATTTTGTTTCAATCTATTATAGGTGTACACTGTTCGCGTTTTTTCGAGTGTCGTTACGGCTCGAATTATACATCGTCGATTTGCTGCGTAGTAGCGGCCGCAGACACGCACGAGAGATGTTCGCCAGGCCCGAGAACGCGTGCCGCGTTTTAGCGCCAAGCTTATGTTAATCTGATAGCGGGCCAGAAGTCTGAAGTTAACCAAAGTTTATCTCCACTTCTAAACACGATATTTATCCACCTATCCACCACTCCGTCGTGGCTTTGCCGAACTATTTATAGACGCACAACGGGTTTACAGTACCTGTATATAAACCAATTATTTTATTCAACGTGTAATCGATGTATCGACGCGCTTTTTGCTAACCTGTACGTATGTATATGCTATATGTATGTTACAGGGTGATCCTTATTTAGGGGTCGGAAAAATTTTCATTGCGATGAATTAGAAAAAAATCGGTGTCAAATTTTAAGCCTGTACTCGTCAACTGAACGTTCTACAAAAAAGGTCCTTTGTCATTTTATGATAAATCTAGTCTTTCAAAAATTGTTATTTAAGGCCCTTTGTTGACCTTTGACGTATCTTTGACTTATGCTCCGCTAGATATTATTTCCAAATTGCTTCTCGTCGCAAAACTATTAGACGTAGACATGTGATCTTTTTTTTACAGCTCGTCGAAACCTTGAAAACTCTTGAACTCAACCTTACTCTATCTATTTGTAAGAGTTTAGTCAGCGTTCGCGTAAGCGTTTGATCCCGTTCCGACTTGGCCTACAAATATCGTTATATATTCTAAAGTATCGATCTGGTTGTAACGAAATATAGCCTAAAACCTGGCTAGACGTTGTAGCTGTTAACAGAAAAAAATTGATCAAAATCGGTTCAGTAGTTCTGTAATTGTAAGCGAATATACGGACAGACAGAAAGAAATTCAGCCTTAGATGCGGTATAAATTAGCATGCTTATTATTATTACGGTCGCTTTACAGGTTTACGCGTATAGGTATGCTTTTTTCTCGCTAAAACGACCGCAATGATTTTATTCCTCTTCGTCTTCTCACAATTCTTGGAAAATATTACGAATATTTGCTACCAGTTTTTCGCAGAATAATCAGTCTTTTGATTTCATTTTTCATTATAATTATTATAAACGTAACGGATTTTGCCATTAACTGTTTTTATCTCATTCGGTTCAAACGCGGATGCAAAGTACATACTCGAACAAATGATATTTCTTTTGATCGGTTTTTAATGCAGAATGAATTGATTTTTTTAATTTCCGAATCGTATGTTCAGATTTTGAGGAATTTTTCTTTGGGTTTAATGAAGAGGGATTATAACAATTATCTCTAAAACTCTATAAATTTAATATTCCTGAAATATTTTCAAGAACATTTCAATGAATTATTATACCGATTCGTTTCAGTTTTATCTCGTATAATATGATAATGAAAAAGAACAGACAGATTCGTCCGATCGACTATTTCCGAAACAAGTGTTAAAACAAGGAAGGAAACTGTACTTATAAACGATTATTCGTGCTGCATAATTATAATACAAATACAAATAGCATTTTTGGTTTTCAAATATCTTCGAATGAATGAATAAGGAATTGAATTAACCGCTTAATTGTGTGATTGTTTCTGTACTCGTTTCTTGGCCAAATTATTTCATAGTTCCGCACTTATTCCCGCAGTGTTTGCATTCCAATTTGTATTCGTGTTTAGGCGGGTGAAACCCAAATACATATTGTATGATAGGCATATACGTATATAGGGCATTCCACGACATCTCGAACAAGATTTTACACCGATGTCTCGGATAGGCTTTACAATTTTTTGTACGAAAGTACATGGCGAAAAACGCAATCGCAATTTTTTCCCCAATTTTTCGGCCCTGCGTATCTGAAGTGTGATTTAAAAATTTGAAAAAAAACCCACTTACTAAAATCTGAAAAAAAAATTTAAAAAATCTTATAAAGTATAATAAAGTTTTTGACACCTATTAGATCTTTTAATAGGTGTCAAAAATAACGTTATATTTTATAAAAATTTTCTGAATTTATTCTGAGTTTAGAAAATGGGTTTATATTTCGTTTCTAAATCATAATTCAGATACGCTGGTTCGAAAAATTATAAAAAAAATTACGATTGCGTTTTTCGTCATGTACTTTCGTACAAAAAATTATAAAGCCAATCTGAGAAATGGCGTAGAATCTTAATCGCGGTGTCACGGAATGCCCCATATATAGAAACGGTGACAGCAGGTATGGGAAATTTTGCGAGTGAGAATATGTAGGCTAAAAGCGGCATCCCGTTAATGGTGCGCCGTAGGAAAGAGACAAAAAAAAAAAAAAAAATACGACTAAACGAGATATAAAAAAAACTCTCACCTCGCATATGCACGAAACGACGCGGACGAATAAGCGAAGCGAGGTTAAAAGAGCTATTTTATATTGAAATATACGCGACAATGATCACGCGGTAAAAAACATCGGTATATAAGAATTGAAGAAAGCGCCGGCGCGTATAATGTCGCATGTATTATAGTTATATATATATATATCGTATCATACGAACGTGATGCGTATTCCAATTTCTGTAGCTATATAATCGGCCGTTATTTTCGCGCGAGGTTTCGAATCCGTCCATCGATCTATCGATCGGTTGATCGGAATCAATTTGGAACGCCAAGCAAGCGGTTTTGTACGCATGCAGCTATTATACAGGTAAGCTCTGTTTGTCCACGTTTGCTTACACGTAATACATACCGGGACAATCTGTTGAAACTTGAAAAACAACCGTGCATGCCTGAGTTTTATCGGCTGTTCGAGCAGGCTGGCCATCCCGAGTTTCAGCTGTCAAACTATTTCTGGCAGCGATGTAGTTGATACGAATTTTCGAGGTTAGAATTTCAAATAATTAAAGTAGTGACTCGGAAAGGTTCGGGAAGCATTTCTTATTAGGTCGGAAAGTTGATTCTTCAAAGAACGGTCAGAATTTAATGCTTATGCTCTTTGAAAATTCAAACGTACACATTTTGCGTAGGTTGGCCCGCCTGCGTCGCAGACAAGAATATCGCTGCGGGAAGATTTCGCCTACCAATGAGATTGAATTATTCGACGCATGTGCGGTTGATTTTCAAGTTTTAAGAGATTGTCCCGGTACTAGTTGTACATATTATACGCACTAGGGTCGTCCTTGTTTAGGGTGTTGACGAATTTTTACCGCCCCAACACTGAAATCAATTTTAAATCATTTAAAAAGAGTCGCCAAATTTTTTCAGTTTCTTACAGCAAGTCTGAGATAGCCCGCATTGTGATCGAAGTTTCTTGTGGAAATGACATGAGAAGAACTTTTTTTCGCACTATATATTTTGTCGTGAAGGTAATAATGTTCCAAAAAATCTGTAACTGCGAGGTTTTAGTCGGCATTAGTGATACTATGTGAAAAAAAATACACATCATCGTACGAGGCAATCTAGACGAATTGCACTTCCTCTAAATAAAAAAAAAAAAAGTCATGTTTCGAGGTTGTGCAATTCGTCTAGATTGCCTCGTACGATGATGTGTATTTTTTCCCAGATAGTAGCACTAATTCTCACCAAAACCTCGCGGTTACAGATTATTTGGAACATTATTACTCTTGCAATAAAATATATACTGAGAAAAAAAGTTTTACGCATGTTAATTTCCATGAGAAACTTCGATCACAATGCGGACTATCTTAGATTCGATGTAAAAATTTGAAAAAATTAGGCGATTGTTTTCGAATTATTTGAAGTTGATTTGAGGGATGGTCTGGCAAAAATTCGTCAACACCCTGAATAAGGACCACCCTAATACGCACATATGTATACTAGGCCAAAGTGATTCTGACAGTGAAAGGGATCATTTTTTCGACTACTCGGTTACGTTGGCAACGCAGAATCAGCCCGCAGCGCCACCGCCGGCCGACCGCGAAAAGCGTCAATCTTCGTAAATATTACGTAACCCATGACCGTATAATCTAACCCGAAAATACGAAATTCGTCGGTCGTGGGTTGCGCAATGTTTACAAAACTTGAACCCGTTTGACCCAAGGCCGTAGAATCTAACTCAATAATGCAAAATTCTGCGGTTATAGGTTATGTAACGTTTACAAAGATTAAGCTTGTGCCACGATCGGCCGGCGGTGGCGCTGCGGGTTGATTCTGCATTGCCAACGTAACCGAGTAGTCGGATAAATTATCCGTCTCGGAATCACCGCGGCCAAGTGTATGTGACAGGTCTGTGCATACGGGATATATGGAAGTACGGACTACGTTTAAACAGTCGATTCGACGCGGTATTATTATACAAATGGCAGCTGTCAACGTGCCCAATAGCTTTCTATATTCAAATTTTTCCGATTCAGCTGTACGTAGGTAAAAAAACACCACTCATGTACACACAATACATAGGCGTACGCGCGAACGGCAAATTCGAGTTTACGTATACGGGCGTGTGATGTATCATACAACTTGCAGACGCCACCGCCTTTCGCAACTTGGTGAAAACGCCGTTCGGGTTCCGTTCTTCGTCTTCGCGTTTATTATGTCCGCGATTATCCCGATCCGTGACCGAGAATCTAAACTACACTTGATTCTTTTCTCTCTCTCTCTCTTCTCAATTTTTTGCCAGCGTATTCGTCTTTGTTTCGCTTCGTGTATGTACGGTACGTATACGTATGCAGGTACATTAACGGATAGTCAAGAAAGTATGTAATATGTAAATAACGTATGTGGGAAATTCCCTGCGGCTTTATTTATAAGAGCGTCGAACGGTCATGCACCATCGCCAATTTTGTTTCCTCTTCAATATTTGGTGGTTGCACGCAGTAATCCCAAATACAATTGAAGAGGAGAATTGAAAAAGGCCATGTAGGTGCCACGTTAAAAAAAAATAAAACAAAAAAAAAAATAAATAAATACCTCTTCAAGTATTTACGCGCCAAAGTCAATATTTTATAAAAAAAAATGTTTTTTTTTTAACCATTTGACACTTGCAACTTTTTTTTTATTCTCTTCGATTAACTCCGCTCGTTTTTTTTTTTTTTTATGTTTCCTGATATCTCGCCGTTTTGAAATTCAAAGCCGTTAATGTTTGATTTTTTTGTCAGCTTGTGAGAATCCGAACTAAGATCACACAAAATTTTCAAGACCTTGCAGAAAGTGGTATTTATAATATCATTGGCTTGGGAGTTATGAATGATTCACGCTCGTTACGACTCAATTTATCGTTTTTATAGATTTTTTTCGTATGGTTTGAAAAATTTGACCAAAAATATACAGCGTAAACACAGCGTACAAAATCGTAAAATCAGATTTTAGAATATACATTGTATTATCTAATTGAGAACGTTTTTTTTTTTTACCAAAATTGGATGCGTTCTAGTGTATGTTCATTATTCCTGTAGGAAAGTTTCCAAACCTAGTGAAATTAATTATCAATCAAACTTTGCCGAAGTGCAGTTTCTAAATGAAGAATATTATTTTGTCAATTTGTCAGTCAATCGACGTATCATATATTTATACACAATTCAATTTAAACCTATAGGTACAAACCGTGTAAGTGAAAAAATCTGATGGTGTAATTAAATTGTTTATCGATCTATTTTACATGTATAGTTTTGATCTATCATTAGAAGACCAACATAGCCGGGAATAAAGCGAAAGAAACACGAGGGAAAATAAAAGAAACAGCGAAAACTGAGCCGCGATATCGAGTGTAAAAGTATTCATGTATGGTATTATATATAAGTTGAAAGATGCCTATATATATAAAAATATAGGCATAGAAGTTTATGTAAATAGCGACTAACTATTCGTACAACGTTGCGGCGATGACAATAATAGCGGATTTCTAGCGCACGCGGAATTGGCGGCGCGTTCCCTTCGCACTATACCGATTTTAGCATACAGTTGATTCAATGCCGCACCCAAGATTTTAACGATTTCGTTATGTATTATACCTACTTGCTGCCTGACTGCCTTTACACACTAAACACAACCTGTCGTGTGTTTAAACGATACCTGCATCATGCCGCGCTACATCCGTGTATATATATTCTAATGTGGATTGTATATTGTGTATATGAGGCATTCCATGAAAAAATTAGAAAAAATTGTAAAGCCAATCTGATACATCGACGTAGAATGTTGATCGAGATGTCACGGAATCCCCCATATAATTTTACACAAAAATTTGTGTTCAACATGCAGTATTTTTATATATACGCTTTATATAACATGTATTACTGACAGTATATTTCTTTTGCCATCTTTTTTCCATCCGACATCTCTGTCCTTTTTTCCTTCTACCTTGCCGCCTGTAATACGTATAATTGCCATGCACATCGTGTGTGAGGAATCGTTTCGCTGAATCAGCATGATGTACGTCTTGCAGCCAACCTATTAAATAAATACCTATTAAAAATATTTTCATTTTATCAATCATCCATTTTTGTTTCGAGTGTGATTTATTGTGTGTATGGAGCATTCCACGACAATTCGACTAGGGCCTGACCTTCAACCGCTGGGATTTGCACCAATTAATAATTTATTTATTTTCTTTTAGTAATTTTATTTTTTTTTCCAATTTTTAGGATTCGATATATCTTTCCAAATATAACAACTATCTTGACATTGTTATTAAAGTTCGAAATAAAAATTTTAATTGTGAATAATTATTTTCAATTATTTTGATTTTTCATTTTTGAATTCTGATTGAATTTTGATAGTTGTTGTATCAGGAAAGATATACTGAACCCTGAAAATTCAAAAGAAACAGCAAAATTAATTTTCTCTAAATTATTAATTGTTTGAAAAATTGATAAAAAAAATTACCGTTTCGCCCATTCACTTTGATTTTGATTTTAGCCCGAGAATATATATAATTTTATTTCAGAATATTCGTAAATTGCGCATTCACTGTCAACATATCATGATTTGAGGAGTTATGGGGGCGTCAAGAGGGTTGGAAAGATTTGCAAAAAATTTGGAATACTTTTTAGATTTTGAAGAACAATACATGATACATGTAACCTTTCTGAATTGTACGATTATGCACCAAAAATTTTTACACTCTAAACGACGGTCAATATTTTCGTTTATTTGGAATTTTATCCTACATGCAATCGTAATTTGTCTAGAATAATCGACGTATGCTAATGACTGTTATATGGACAAATTTCGATTAGGAATTCTGGAAAATCGATAAAAATGACTAAACTGTTATCTGGGAGATTTATATTTTTTAAACTTTCGAAAACGCTACATGTTTTGTTTTTTCAATCCTGACATGCTCACACAAAGTGTAACATTCACATATCAGGTAAATTATTTTCCCGTTATTTTATTCGCTAACAAGATCTGCAAATTTGTTCAAATAATTTTTTACTGACGTGACAGAGAAGAAGAAAACATTGTGTAAAACGATTACGCGACTTCCTCAGGTTCAATAATAATTTGTATGATACGTATTTTTCTTTGACTAAAGTAAATTAGGTCTTAAACTTTTTCTTCATCACGGCGATCTACTTAGGTAGGTATAAATATCGTTTTAATTATTAGATGATTAAACTCGATTAACTTCAATTGCCTTAATACTTATGTCAAATCTCTATTTCATAATGTTTTTCTGTTAAAACTTTTTCAACCGCATACACTGTGTTCTGAAGTATTTGATTACAAATTTATTAACCAGCCGGGATTCGTCGATAATTTAATTAATCAAATTTACCGTTTAACGCGTTATGGTAGTTCAACTTCAGGAGATTCTCATTCTGTTATTATGTATATAGGTATACGTATATATATATATATACACAATGTATAGGTTGTTTCTAAATACAGAAAAAACGAGTCAATTTTAATGACGAAAATAATAGACAAAAACAAACGTTTGATTCTTAATTTGACGTAAATTATCTTTCAAGATCCAGTATGCGAATACAGGGATATTATTATTATACTATTACAACGTGGATTTTAGCTATGAATTTTTTAATTGAAATACGTGGTCCTCTAATTTTGTTATAAAAATTTTAAATTTCCCTATATTTATCTGTTTATTATACCTGACTGTTATTTATTGAATTACCGACCGTCAACGTAATCGTCATTATCGTGATTCATTTAATAATCGTCCTACGCGAATATTTTTTGGCAACGAAAAGAGATACGAGATAAAGTTTTATAAAAAATTTGGGGAGTTTTTCAAGCAGGGTTTTTTAAGATGAATTGATATTGGTCGACTATTTAAGTTTGCCATTCTTTTTTTTTTTTTTCTCTGATTTTGCAAGCAGCGTCTGATTTTAGACAGAGAACACATATTTTGGATATAAGCGAGATCAAAGACGTCAAAAAAAAGAAGAAAAATTATTTCGATTATTTCTCTTTCACTTCAACTACCGCATTTCATTGTCTCGTTAAAAAATTTCGATTACAATTTAAAATCCAAACCAAAATAATAAAAAAAAATATCATATCGTTTCGAACTCGCCTAATTTCGAATCCGCAAGAAAACTTTTCAGCCAGGATTAGGAGAAATAGTTTTAAAAAAATTACCTTACATTTTTAATCGATGATTTGTTCATCATCTCGTTATCACCTGCTCATATAAAAAACACGCGTTTCCCTGTCGAAAATCGGACGTCAGTTGCGAAAATCCAAAAATAGCTGCGATCGTTATCTCTCTCTCTCTCTCTCTCTCTCTTATCACTTCTTGTTTTTGATTACCATGTAGGTATATATATATTTTAATATCTATACACATTTACAGGCTTATATATGTATATGTATATATTACATCTATGTATGTACAGCGTTACACACGAGTGGAAAAATACATCTAATTCAGTTTTGAGTCATATGCAATTTACGCCTGTTAAAATACTCTCGGCTAGCCAGTGATGATCGTCAGCTGTGGTGAACGGCACACGTTCTATCTATCTCTAGCCTAGTCCAACCTGTATAATGCAAGGATTTACTACTATCTATTATATGTATAGTATACACGCGTTATGTATACGTGCCGTGTAAAAACTATCATAGCGTAAAAGCGACGGCGAGGTTTTGGACTGTTATTTTATTTTATTTCTGTTTCTTCTTTGTTTTTTTTTCCAATAGTTTTATTACTTTTTTTCCCTTCTTTATAGTATTTTCCGTTTCACGGTCACGGTACTCGGATTTTATATAATTAAACTCTAGTTTATCGCGTCTGTTCGTTAGATTATTAAAGGTGAAAAAATGGAGAAAAAAATGTACCAATAAAAAGACAAAGTACTTAGCATCCAACACGTGTCGTCAATCATATCCGTATTGTATACGTATAGGTATATTATACATACGTATATATGTATTCATTGATTTTGGCAACAAAGAAAATACGTGTACAAGTAACCTTGTTGCACGTTGTACAACGGATATTGTCCTACGTGTTACGATTAGCTAGTAACCGTTTATTCACACGGTTTTTGGTAGCACCATTTTTTTTTTTTTTAATTTCTTTTTAGAAAAGGTTCGTTCAAAAATCGGCATTTTGACACATTATTGTATTACCTTTGCTACTCATTATTTTTAGTGCATGAATTATTATAGCATCGGGTTGTACAGAAAATTCTACGCCACGACGAAATTAGTTAACGTTCAGTTAAATCGGTTGCAAAATTGTTTTTTGTAAAACGATTTTATATGCTGCCAAATTCAATCATATACCGACTTTTTATTCCGTATTCTCGATCGAATTTAGTGTGCAATTAAGTTTTCAAATATTCACCAAATCATTCTTTACTCCGGATTTATTCTCTAAGAAATGTGTTTAATTATTTTTAATGGTACGGGGCTTAACACGTTCGGTTATAAACGCCGATCTCCTGTAATACACCACTGCTATAATATTATAAAGGATATTAAAAATTTCCGATGTCATGCATAAATTATTAAATATCGTACACAGTTCAATGTACCGAATAGTATACAAAATTTTGCTCGCATCTTACTGCAGAGATCATTGACCAAACAATTTATTTACGTATACAAACTTAATATGCATTATGTATAAATATCTGTATACGTAAAACTTGTATGGTACGTAATTTACACTCGGGGAATTCAGAAAATTAACAATCAATTCATGGTCGTCATACTCACGATGTAACAATGATTGGACAAAATCCGGGAATGAAAAATTATTATTCACCCATTTGTATATATATATTACTCTGTCAAAATAATCGACCATCTTTTTTTTTCAAAATTCAAGCCGAAAACATTGTTCCAACTGACAAAAAAAGAATGCTGACCAAGTTTGAGCTCTCGATATTTGTATTCAAAGGTGCGCCATGGGTCTTTCCTATTTCCCATTTCATTAACATGTGAAATTTTTTCTTTTTTAACTATGTAATTTTATAACTCGTCAACGCATTAGTGGACCGATAAGACCGGAGGGTATTTTTGTAGGGAATTGAAAGGTCTAGAAAGAAGATCTTTTATCATTTTACGATAAATCTACAATTTCAAAAGTTATTCAAGGTCAAAGGTCAACAAAGGACGTAATATATTACATATGCCGCGTAATATCAAGCCAGTTATGTAATTCAATACATCATTCGTATCATAGATTTAATTACAGTTGAAATCGTGATTGGTTTCGTTACAGTTTTGTTTTACGTTTGAATATTTTTAATTGTTGATTTTTTCCTGCTACGTATTATTTAAATCAACCCGCTTCTCGATCCTAATCGTATAATGCTTTTTTCGCAATTCCATTCGTCTCATTCTTCAATCGTCATCGCGCACGTATAGTATGGTGTATTTCTAATTGATAAACCGACACACGGTGGATTCTAGATAACGCGAAGGCGAGAGGACGAGGCGCATTGCGAGTTACGCAATCGTTGAAACTGCGTATTGGCATATTCTCTGTACGTGCGAGTGTGTATTTGTGTAATACATCGCAAATTGGCGAGCAACGAGAGAACACGGATAGACAGACGGATACGTTGCACAGAAATGTAACGGCGGAGAGAAAGAGATAGAGACAGAGAGAGAGAGAGAGAGTGAGAGAGTGAGGGGGGGGGGGGGGGAGAGAAAGATGGATTCGTATAATTAATATTCTAACTGTGACTTAGACGTGAGAGACATCCTCAATTATTTACGCACAGCCAATATCATACCCTCTTAGAAGAGAATACATACATACTCTGCAAGCATACGATATTACGACCGCATGTGTGTGCGCGTGTCATGCGCGCAAACAAAATATCGCCTGTCTTCAATATATATCGATTGAATTAACGAATATCTGAGGTAACGGCGGGAATTGGCCGTACAATGCGATAGTATTGTCGAATTCTATTGTATTTTTTCAATGAAATTCACGTCAACTGAATGGTTTACCATAATGCGCATGCGCCAGAATTCTAGAGCAATAGCAGTTGTTTTTTCAGGTTGACCAACATTCGTTAAATCAGATTACAGGGGTCGCCACGATGCATGTAACCTCAAAAATGTTGGTCGCCATGACGAAACAACTGATATTGCTGTTGAATTTTTAGCGCATGCGCGTTTAACTATTCAATCCTCAGCGATTCACTCTGTACACACCCTTGTGTATAATTCAAGGTGTATGGATTGACAATTTACCGATCCGATCTTAATGTGTATGAATACCTGTACGATGCATCGTGTAGGTATGATAACTTGGTGGAAATTTTCAAATTTGTTTATTATATATAATATCCTGCGGCAATTTCGTTGTTTTTTATTAGACCGATGTGCGGAAGAATTAATTCCCGGTAGAATGAGCAGATTGGAAATACCCGAAAGTAGACGTAATTTTTAGAAAATTTACAACTGCGCCAGGCTTATTAAGAATTCTTTGTATTTTTTTTATATGTTATATGCGAAAGAATTTTTTGAATGTGTATAATGTGTGTACGTATAGTGGAATGTTTAAAAAAATGGGGACAGTATTTTTTTGTTTTTCATGTTATACAGTCCAAAATTAATTTTTACTGTAAAATAAAACCATATACTTTTTATTATAATTTTTATTGCCCATCATCCCATTTTTCTTATAATTTTTCAAAATAATAAAAAAATAAAGCGAGGATAATGAAATATATCTTGAAAAATCACGGTAGCTTCTTCTTACGTTCGAGCAAACAAAAACCAGATATCAGAAGAATGGGGACATTTTTTAACTTTTGGCCAAAATGGTGGACTGAAGCCGATCTTCCAATATCTGGGAAAATAAAAATGTTATTTATTACCTACATTAGAACGTATCCAGTCCAACTATAAAACCGTACTACACGATTGTTTTGAAAAACTCGGTAAAGAATTTGGAACGAGTGTACCAATATTTATTTTCACACGTTACTGAAGGAGATGTTCGGGTAGATATTGAAGTTGCAGTACATATCTTCAAAAATCCAAGTACACGTATCTCAGGCGCAAAAAAAACGGGCTTAACAGCCCCATCCGATACGCAAACCTGAAGAAAAACACTTCAATACATATTAATTTGATGGAGAAATAAAAAAATCGCAGGGATTCTCCGAAATGGCAATAGGAAAATCGTCGAATTCATGCCATTTCGTTATTTCTGCATCAAATGAAAATGTACGTAATGTGAATGTATTTTTGTTGGAAAATTGCGTCTAGAATAGGGCTGTTAAGCCATTTTTCACGTTTGAGATACCGTGGACTTCGATATTTGAAGATGTGGGAGTCGTAACGGACTAATTGTAAAGCACCTCCTTAAACGAGTAACATTAATACCTTATTGTTAGACTTGAGGTGGAAATCCAGTAACTCGGCTGAAACTGATCTTCGGACCTTGTTCCAGCAAAAAAAGGAAGAGAGGAAAACATTTCCTTAATACGAAACAACTTCGGTAAGCATCCAAGGTATATCCATATCGCACACACCTTGTATGCTAGATTTGCGGGAGAAATGGGGCTGGGAGAAATGCAGTTGCCCCGGTCAAAGGTCAATGCCCGACTTACCCCCGGCCCCAAAAGCCCAACCCCCACAGCTCGGCCTGTACGTCCGCCATGTTATTGATTTTGTTAACCTTCTGGATACCGGATTCAGCAGCAGGGCTTTCCAGCCTATGCTGCAGCCGCTGACGTCGCTGCTTTCCTTGTATATTACATACTTCCAAATCTGCCTCTATAATAATATAACACATGTAGGTATAAGCGAGAATGTACGTTCGTTTTTCTTTATCCAAAATTTTTCTCCCAATTTCATCCCATTTCACATGCATATGGGACATTCCAAATCGACCAGGCTACGACCCTCGACCTCTTTTGATATCGTTGTTGCAATACCAAAAAGTACTAAATCTTTTGTCAGATTTTTTGACAATCTGTTACTTTTAAAAATGTTTGCTTTTAAAAATCAGAAGTAGAAAAAATTTGGTGGGGTAAATTTGAAACGAAGTTTCGGTACTTTTTAGACTTGGAAGGACGATGTAAAAAATTGCGAAATAAATTCAAGAGGGTTCGACTCTGGTTGACTTGACGCGGGATGCCCTGTATGTATAAAAGAGGACGAAATTGAAGGAGTATTTTTAAAAGAGACACAAATGGACGTTTTAGGTGTGTAATTATACAGGTGGATTTGTGTAACAGTATGGGGCATTCCGCGCCAAATTACGCAAGCTTCTGACCCTGACCACACTCGACTTTATTCGTAATTTCTCATATGATCGACTCGACCCTAAAAACCACAAAAAAAATTAATAAACATCTATTTGTTTCAGATTTAGTTTTTAACATAAGACTGTGGAATGGTACATTTTCTCGTGACTTTCAACGAAATCAATTATACAAAAAACAAAATATCATAAGAACAATAATTTTTTCTAAAAAAAATAGTAAAAATACGAATTCCATTCCAAATGAAACCTCGAAATGTTCATTTTTCGTCACAGAATGTGCCGGGATAAAGAAAAGTTTGAAAAAAATCTAGAAATCTTTTTTCACAGAATCCAAAAAGATAGCCAAGTTTCAGCCTAATCAAAAATGTCAACTTTCAAAGTCTCGCCAATTTGGCATGGAAATCTCCCATACATACCTGTACAATATAGGTATGTATTTATATATATTCGCGTTGAAGCGCGTGCGTGAAAATGAACAGGCGCGTCATGTTGATATCGAGTACGAGGCCGCGGGTGCATTGTCATCCTCCCACGCAGCTATTCTATGTGTACCTAGTTCAATTCCACTATATGTATATTAGACCTGTCCTTAAGAAGGGCAAAATCGAATTTTAATGGTCTTGGTTCGAAATAATTAAAAAAAAATGTCCGAATTTAAAAAAAATTTTTAACCGTTTTTTTACCGCTGCCGTAATTATCAGCTGAAAAATCGGAAATTGTCAGAAAATGTTGACAGTTATGTTACCTTTTTGTCCAATTTTTTGGAATTCGATACAAGCATTTTTGGGCTAGATCGATAGACTCTTTTCCGCGTTTTTAGAGAATAAAGATGTGATTGATCTAGCCCAAAAATGCTTGTATCGAATTCCAAAAAATTGGACAAAAAGTGAAAAAATCCTTATTTTGTTTTTTTTTTTTTAATTTTACAATGATTTTTAAGGAACCAAGATTTGGAAATATGAGCGTGTTTTGTTTTAATACGGTTTACCGAATTTCAGACAATTCCAAAATCCCGAAATAACGGTTTTTCCTCAGCATAAAGCGGTGCGATAACGTTACTAACTTCAACGTGATGAATTTGAAATATCATTCATGGTTGAACGAGTTTTATAGGTAGATTACACTCTTGTGGCGATAATGCAGGTCGAATGCAAAGATTAGATACGTTAATCATAAATCAAAAAATTACGCGCAATTCTTGTCGTCATTCATAGAACGGACATTTTTTTCCTCCAGTAATTTGATTTCATTTGGCGTCGTTTGATTTCAATCAGATTTTATTTTTCTCATTTGTGTAACGATTTTTCTTTGGTCATCCTAAATAGTGGAAAAACAATTCCACGAAGCTGATTAAAATCAACTATTAACGTTAAATTTGTACCTATAATTAACAGCAATGAAGGATGTGATGAACTAGTTCGGAATTTTCCTGGTGCTTTAAGTATATTTTTCTGTTAAATGAAATTGATGTATCGTTTCAGCTGATGGAAACGACCGTCACTGATCTACTATCTCAGATTAAATTCTTTTCAACTGTTTGAGAAAACACGTTTTAAAATTCTTGGCTACTCAGTCGAATAAATATTATTTAACTTGATGAATATCTTCTCCGTATCCGTGTTTTGTTTTCTTCTTCTTATGCGTAATAACAATTCCAAATTATACGTAGTATTATACAGTTATACGTAATAACAGCTTTTGTAATTAAATTTTTTTATTTTTCTAATTTTTAGAAGTGAAAAAAAGGTTTATTCGCAATTTGATGGTAATAATGTATCAATTATCCTACGATTTGATTAAGATAAAAATAATTTATCAACATTTTATATTATATGTCAGATTTTCTTTACCAATTCACAAAAGCGTAATGAAATTTCGCTCAGACGATATTTAGAAAATTCAGTAATGAGTAAAATAAACTTTGTTCGTTAGAATCGGTTAAATTTCATGTTGATATTTTGGACAAAAATACAATAATGTAATATCTCCGCAGTCCTTGTTTATAACGACAAATTATTCACAGTCAATTCAGAGTTTAAAACTTCTTTTCACTAGACTACGAGGCAGTTTTCAATTAGATTCAACTTAATTAGCCTTCGCTGAAATTTCAAACCTTATTTTCGTCATGTATTTGTTTAGACATATTTTTTCACCCGATTGCACTTCGATCAAAATTCAAAAATTATCAAGGAAATTGTTTTATGACTCATTCAAAGTTCACAAAACAGGAATCAAATATATGCCATTGATATTTAACTACAATTTAAAATTAAGTGATTGAAGGGGAGAATTAAAAAAAGGCTGTAAGTGGCATTTCTTTACTTTTTTTTCTTTTCGAAGAGGAGAATTACAAAATGCTTCGAGTGTTATTTATTGTTAGGAAAGTAAATTTAAGAAAAATGCAACGTAAAAAAACTTTTATTATTCTCAATTTCAATTGCGCAATAGTCAGCCGAACTGAAATTTGCAATAATCATTGCGTTAGCTATTATATTTCAAGGGAAATTAGTTATCTTTAGCAAAATGAACTTTTGATTATGATAAAAAAAAAAAAAAAAACAAGAAAAAAAATGTATGATGAAACATTCAAACGTCGGAAAATTAGTAATTTCATTCGAAAGATCATAACTCACTAAATTTTCAATATTTTAAGCTGAAAATTGACCAAATAACTCCGAAGACAAAGATATTTTGAGAAAAAATATACGGAGATACTGCGCGACGAAAAAAGGTATTTAATTGAGTGATTGAAGTTGAATTTTTGGAAAAAGAATGAATCAACGATTTTTAAGATACTTCGTTATTTATCTCGGATCAAAATCGGATTATTTTTTATGTTATTTATATGGAATCTCGCTTGGTCATTTTGACTCCGGCGTGCGGTGTAAGGGTTAATCGATTCGTACTACAGATTGGCTCGCTACGATTAGTAGACGCAACGATTGATTGCCTGCTTTATAAGTTATGCCAGCAGCGTGGTTCGAGCCTACTTACAGCTGCACGTTCTACGTGTAATGTACACCGCCGCGACGTTTAATTAATGCGTATCGGCCACTTACTCGATGCACGCACGTTCAACACGTAATTAATAACAATCTGCTTGAGTTATCAGCGGCTGCAGCCTCGGTGCGTGCAATCGAAGCTTTATAGCTTTTGCTAGACCGATTCGTGCCAAAGGGAGAAAACTAATTTCCGAATAATTCATCGGTGATCGTATATTGCGTAAAGAAGTAACGAAAACGGGAATTAAAAATACGGAAATAAAAATTCAATATTGCTACTTTTCAATAAAAATGAACGTTGGTACGATCTTGAAAAATTGAATCAGGCTTGAAAAAAATTCACCAGAGTTTGTAATAATTGCGGATAAACTGAAATGATTGAGAAAAAAAAATGAAAATAAAAACAAATTAGTTGATAATTAGGAAATGTTCTAGACGAAATTTTCGATAATCATTTTTTTCGTTGTCAACTTATTTATTAAACGTTTGTATCAAATTTACCTCTATCAATTTGAATTCAAGTATATTGCTCCCTAGAAGTTTTGATTAACAATTTTTTTTTTAATCTTTTCATTTTGAGTTGATTGACTCGCAAAAAAATTGGATATACACTGAGAAAAATTTCATTTATTATAGTAACTATAAAAATTCATTAAAACAGGTATCGTTAAAAAAAACTGTTTGAATATTGTTGGGATTACAAAAAACGAGGTACGCCTAACCATTTTGCGCTATTGTCGATCATTTTTTGGGAATCACAACACAAAATCAGTTTGTTCGGTTTACTCTACTTTTTTAGTTAAATAAGGCTTTAACTCCAATTTATCGTTGCGCAAGTATTAAATTTTGGCAACAATTGCAAGAAAATATAGTAACGGTGATTGTAGTGAGAAAGAATAGTAACGGATACTAGAAAACTAATTTTCATTTTCTACCTAGAACTATATTTTTCGATTGTGGTAAAAAATGAAAATAGTTGAGAACTGAGCGGTAACCGGAACTAAAAATTTTTCTCAGAGTACGTTCCGATCTATTGAATCTAGACGAACAATGCGATTTGCAAATTAAAAGATACGAAAAAAATTATGCAATCTTTCAATTAAAATGCTAAACAACCAAGCTGTTTGCTCAGCGATTTTAAATTTCTGTTCCCCTAGTCATGCTCGTCGATAAATGTTTTTGACTAACGAAACCTTGATTTCATCTGCAATTTTCAAATGCATCCTTAAAGAGTTATAAGGAGAGATAAAAACACTCTTTCTTATACGGAGTACGTCATTTCTCGTTAGTTCGGGTCGAAAATTTTTCGTTGAGTAACCGACGTCGCCCGAAGGATTGATTATTAATAAAGATTATCGATCGTCTATTAGTTACAGTTATAAGTATTCAGCATCAGCATCACGGTCAAAGGGAATACCGCCAAAGTACACACGTGTAGCACGCTGCATATATGCTCAAGGTATCGAGGTATGCGCGTATAGATAATATCCACACATGCCCATATCCAAATGGATATATATATGTATACACGAGCACGATAAAAGCGTATCTCTGCCTATCGCGTACACGCAGGGGAAAAGAGACACGCGTGGATACGCGACGTGAGTGCAAATGGCGTCGATTGGTCCATCGTCGCACTGCCGAGAAGAGATGAAAAGAGGAGAGGTGAGGAGAGAAGAAGATACCGGTTAACGCGTTGCGCAAGTTCTGTATCAGGTGTGTACGGTAAATTAAAAAAATCGGTGTCACGTCGCCCGAGCCGGTCGCGTGCGCCATTCGGATTTGAGGTGCGACGCCCTCCAGGCCCCATTTTCACCCGACATCTGCATCTCTCGCATTAACGATTCGCAAATTTTTCGCCCGTAAGCAGCTGAGAGGATTCGTCGACCATTCGAAGAAATAATCCACCTTTCGGACGCGTAACGGATCTGCAAAATTTATTTAAACTTAAACAGCATACGTATGATTTGAACTAATTGGGGTTGTCGCGTGACGTTTTTACGTATGTTTTCAAAAGGATAACTTGCTTCGTAAACAACAATTTGTAAAATGTATATGCGATATTGTATTCTCTCACATTACTAAAACCAGATTTGACACTTTTTTATCATTAAATACCGTGTGATGACGTCACGAGAATGCCAAGAGTTTAAAACTTGACTCTGTTCACCCGTTTTCAATCATTTTTATTCGTCAATTACACGTTTCAAACACTCCCCGCCACCTAAATTTATCACAGTAGGATGAAACATTTTTCGCATGTTTCTTTTTCCCGGTAAAGATAACTTGATCGATAAAATTCACATCAGGTAACCCGGTTGTTAGTTACACCACTGTTTCTGCGTTTGTATAATCGCTGCACGAAGAAGTAAGCAAATAAATTCGCGTATTTGTAATTGGTGCTTTGTATTTTTCCTAATTTCTTCGTTTTTTTTTTTTCTGAAGCAATTTCTGGTTACGTTGTACGTTAAACACCAAACTTCGTTGGTCTGCGGCACTTTCGAAATATTTCACCTGGAAATTAATTGCTGAAGTTTATAGGAAATAGTTTATACGGAAATACATGCTTGAGAATTCTTATCGTACTTTGTGCAGTTCGGTTTGAAAGCTAAACACCTGTTTACTTCCTGCATTCCGCAATTTTAACTTGACAGCCTTTTTGTTTAAGTTTCGTTAAAAGTTCAAAGTAGCTGCACGTCTTGCACTTGAAGATAAAGATTATATTCGTTTTACCAATGTGACGCTGAAAACACGGTATTGCAATTTGGGAATCCTGAAATCTTGGAAGAATTACGCAAGTAATTCTGCATCATAAATTTTCGGGAAAGCCGTGACGATAAGTGGAAATCTTTTCTTATCATTTGTGTCTAGCTGAGGCAAACCGGGAATTTTATTCCTCACTAGCGTACGATTCTTTAAAATGTCGGTGAGAAAAGAATGTAAGTGACGAAGAATATGTTTTATAGAGGATTTTTAATTTTGTGTAAAATTTATGAAAAATATAAACAAGTACTATAATAGAGAAACAGTTGATTCTTTCAAATTGATGCTTCTACTTTCACGCTGAGACAGAATGGCTAATCCTAAACCTCCGTTAGTTTCTTAAAATTGAATTGTTTATTGACATATTTGATAATTGTGCTTGAGCAAAACTGAACTCAAAGAAAAATTGGACTATTTTAACTCACGACGTAAACATCTGTCTAATTTTTGACTAATTTTCACGAAAGAAGGTGAATTTGTTATTAAAGTTAGGTTGAAATGAGTCCTGAAAGAATCTTATACGTCATTGACGGTATACCTAAGTGTACAAGAGGTCAAGATAAGTTTTTTCCTGAAACATGAATGTACGAAAAATTTCATCCCGCTTATACTCGTTGAACCATTTCATTTTTCCACGGATACTGCGCGTTTCCAACCGAGTGACGATGCACGCTGTAGGCGAAGCGATTACACTTGAAAAGTCTGGCGCAAAGAGGGCGGCGGGTACAATAAAACCGCGTTATCGTCAACGCACGGAGATTTCGCAGAGAGTTTGAAACGCGATGCTCGCGAGAGAATAGCCGCGTATAATACACGGTTCACCCTTCTCCCTGGTTTCAAGATGTCTACCACACACACACACACAGAGAGAGCACCGCTGTTTAACACTCGATAACCAGGGATAGCTGATCGTGGGTAGGACTCTACGTAGAACGAGGAAGCACATAGCTACGTACACCGGGCTCTGACGAATGTACGAAGAATACTAAAGACTGGGTTACTAGTAAGTAGCCTCTTACACGCGGCGTTCTATTCACTCCGGTATGTCGTATAACACACGAGGCTGAAGCCAGAACTCAGAACCAGAAGCCAAAGGTTCCAACGTTCGTTCGAACTGGATAGCGAAATCTGGACGTCAAAATTTTGTCTGATCATCTTGGACCATCGATATCACTGTTGGAAATGCGGTGGTTGAACGTACCGTTTTGGTGCTGGTTCGAGAACCATGCAATTGGTGTCAAGAATCGATCGACTTACACCGACGATGACTTTTATTTACACCGTGAATTTTCTAACAGTGTATACATTCGTATAGAGTTATGAGGATAAAATTGAACACGTTTGGCCGATGTTCTTAGCTTCGTGTATGATGCCAGGGCCATTTTGTCTTGTTGTTAGAGGCAAGACTCGTGCAAAGATTCGGCTTGTGGGACGGAATAAAACGACGTTGTTGCAGCCACGGTATTCGGACTGCCGTTTCACTTTGTACGTTACATGCAGGCCGTCGCGAATTTACACAAACGATCATCATTGCCTGCAGAATGCATACTCGCCGCCAATTGAAATTGACGTTTTGCTGTTTAACGATCGGATTTGTATTCGATCCGCGAAACTCTCACCTCACCGATTGACGGTGGACGCGTTCGAGTGTTGCCGGACTGAGAAATCCGACCCGTGATTCGGATTGATCGGATAATCAGGGGGAGAGGGGGTGGAGAAAACACGGTGCTGGAGGTCGGTCTTTATATTACCGTTGGTACGCCCCTGGATTCTAGGCGAGTGAGGCTAGACGTTGGGTGTGGGATGGTGTCCAGGTCGTTGCTCAGGTTGAGCCAAGACGCGAATACTTTCGATGGTGAATTTCACAAGCCCGAAGCGACCGACGACGACTACAACTAGGTTTTGGCGATCCCTGAGAGATCGGTGTCACCTTGTACGGTGAAATTTGAATTCGATGGAGGAATTTTATTGATTAACTTTCGAAAAGCACCCACATACACAAGCGTACACACGTGGAAAATATCGCCGTTGTCGACGCGGCTGTGCACATATGTACACACGTGTTTGCATCGGGAACTCTTGGGATTAACGAACGCTGCAGATGCGTATCGATATTACATGCAGATGTGTCGTGCGGTATACAATCACGTGGATGACTGCTGCTCTTTCATTTATCTACGCTCGTACACATAATATAACGTTGTACGTACGCGATTACGTAAGTCTTATCGAAAAAGTATCAAACCGTGAGCAAAGAGTATCGTCAACTTCGGCACCGTTTGTGCGCTGCAGCTGGAGATTGATCGATCCTTGAAATATACCCGACGATTCGTCATCTGTCAAATGATTCGAGTTCTCTTTCAATTCGGCTGCACCTCGGTCAAATTTTATTACATGTAACGCGAGTCGTTATTAATCTTTCCAATTTGGTATCGCTCAACTCGATGCGCGTGTAAGTCTCTGCGTGTATAGATTCTTATGAAAAATAAGACGATGTTTGTGTTTCGCAAGTTTTTCGTTCCTTTTGACGTTTCGGGTTGAGGAGATGACAAAACAGGATGAAAAAAACAAAAAAAAAAAAAAAAAAAACGAAAATATGACCGTTGATTATGTAACGTCTTTATTCTCGTCGGTTTAGGCGTGCATTCTGAACGATTGCGAAATGCCATCAGTCAGTATTCCCATAAATACCAACTGGGATGAATTATGCAGTTGAATTGTCGAAATTGAGGTTACAGAAAATTTGAAACCTCGTCATCGGAAATTTACTACGATATCCGATATCTATTGCGTCAATAAATGGTGGACTTTGAATAGAAACGACTATCATTTGAATGGCCCTTGTATATAATTCCGAAGACTCTGTTTATCCAACCGTGTGAAAAATAACGTCTGAAATGCATCCCAAAATGTTGTGGAAATTAATGGAACTGGTAAAGAAGAAATCTGAAGAAGAATCGGTTTTATTTTAACTTCACACTCCTTTTATTCTCTATTCCGGAGAGACTCGTCGAATGTCAAAATAAAAATTATTCCACACGTTTCTCCTCGTTGGCTAGTGTCCTGTGACGTCACCGACTTCGAGTCTGCGCAGTTGCTCCAAGCTGCGCGAGTTTCTTTCGCTTCTTCCTTCGCAGATCACAACAGTGTCGAGCTGATTAACAATGTGGCATTTTTCTTTTTTCACAGTTTTTTATTTTTTTATTAAATCGACGGTGAATTTTTCCATCCCGCCAACCCGATAGTTGAAAGTTGTACGAATAGATGCGGGGTTCGGATTCCAACGCTTCGGGTGTACCTAGTACTCCGAGGTACCTACACTACTTACACTTTGAAATAGAGAGTGCAGTCCCTAGGCGCCGATACACGTCTACACTTGGCGCAATTTGTAATATAAGTAGGTGCGGTGTCTCCCTCCATGTTTAAGTTGCACACATATCCGCATATATGTATCACGCATGCCTAATGGACGTAGGTATATTAATTCGCAAGTGAAAGGGTTGTTGACGTACGACTGCTGGCTGCTGCAACGGCTCTTCGCGATATTCCCGCGACACACGAATTACTCCTCCTTGTCTGCATAAGGTGGATGACCGTTGTAAACGTTTTAAAGAGTTTTGCCCTTGGCCCTCAAATTGCGACAAATTGATTATATTATTATTTTATATCATGCCTGTTATACTTATTACTGGCCTCGGGTAGCCTTGCATACGTAAGTATCGAGCATATGTATAATATGTATATATATATATATGTATATGTATGTATATATATATATACCCAATAATTACGGAGTTGCAGAAGATCAATCATCTCTGTCAATTCACGAAGAAAATGTGAAAGCTGGTAGATGCTGTAACTAAAATCCCAAATCTGACGTCATATTATTAAAATCTTCATAGCGAACATCGTGATGATGATAGAGTTGTTCTTTTTATATATTCGAATGTATTTCCTTTTCACAAATAATATCTTTTTACTTTGTAATGATCGTTGGTGATTGAGATTATTTTTCATCTTTGATTACAAATTCATTTCAAAAAGGTGATAAGACCGTCTAAATGCCTGACTTGTTGTTAGGGTGGTTCTTATTTAGGCGATGTCGCACTCATCCCTAAAAAGTAATCATGTTGTACGCAGGAAAAATCAAGCTAAACCCAAAAAAAAATTTTCCCCCAAACAGTCGAATTTTATATTATGGAAAAATGCGTGCATTTTTTTGATTTTTTTTTGTTTTAGGTAAACTGTTAATTACTTCAAAATTATATATTGTAAAAAAAAATTATTATTATTACTTTTTGGGAGTGAGCGCGATTAAATTCCGAAATAATCCGAAGAATCACGCAATTACAAATTATACGGTGTGTGAATGTCAAAAAATGAACGCGTACGCAACATCCGTTTCGTTTTTCGCAACATCTTCTGCATGTAGCGTGATCTTTAACGTTTATCCGTTATCCGTTCGAAAGCATGTATAAGTAAGTAGTGCGTTTCGACGACACGAGTATGTGTATAATTTTGAATAAATCGTCTCCTTTTACCTGCGTCACGCACATATCGATATAGGTATAATATTATGCATACATGACAGATTACATCTTTGTCAATCAGACTTTCACCACCTTCCTAATGTTATTGACCTGTGACAAATAACGTTATTCATCCCGCTTTTTCTCTCTCTCTCTTACTTTGTATTATCACTCCGTCACTGCGGACGGATATGTGATATACTTGGAAAAAGTATCCAGCTGCAATTGCGCGATTCGTACATTTACATGGGAACCACATCTCGTATTATGTTTGCTTGCAAACTCGAAGGCAATGTCTACGTTCAAACAATTGCTCGATTTTTCAATAAACTCGTGTACACCATGTGTACGCTTAGAAATTACAATCCCTCTGCTTCTGAAAAAACAAAAAATCCAATAAGAGTAATGAAATTTTTCAAAGATTTTTCCTCAGCCTGTCATTTTAATCCAAGGATACTGCATTTCTGATCATTTCCAGTCTAATTACGAAATTACTAACAATTATTCATAACACCAAGTTCTCTAAATAATTTACTCCATGTAACTAGACAAACTTTACCAACTGCAGAATTGTATGATAAAATCCGAGTGAATTTTTACTGATATTTTTTTGACGTGGAGGTTGCATTATAAATATACGTTATACAATAGTGTGAAAGACGAAGGCATCGTTACACGTCAAATCTACACTGTTATACTTACAGTTTGACTATTATGTTCAGTCGCATCCTAAGCCACAGAAAATGATCTCATATAGAAAATAAGTTCTCATGTAAAAAGATTTAATTTTATGTCTCATTAGTAATTATTAGAGTGTATAATATAACATATAATAGGTATAAAACCAGTAATCGGAAAAAGATTGAAAAGTGTAAAAACATACTCGTTTTCATATCCACCAATCCGAATTCGACGCAAGGAAACTGATCGCATGATCTTAATTAATCGTTTTATTTTTTCGAATGTTTTTTACAACGAAGTAGTTTTTGTTCTTTTTTCACTACATTTTTTAAATGCTTGAACTGCAACGCAATTTCATTTCTATCCAATTTGTACTGTACAATTCCATATCTATACATGTTCCTATTCGATTCTTTTCCATGAATTGGAAATTATCTGAAATAAAGTCCAATACGTTGTGGACAATTCAATGTCCATTCGTTTCTGTTCTAACACTGCAACGATTTAAATTCGTGTAAATTGGTGAAAAACATCAGCGCTTTCATCGTTTTATAATGGTATCTTATATTTTTTAATCTAGTTCAATCTCAGACAAAATAATCCAACGGTTTTTTACGGTTTGAAATATAATTATTCAAACACTTCGATTCATACTCTGTAGGATATATTTATAATTGCGCGATCCTGTAAAAACTGGAACAATAATACCTGCAGCCAATCCATTGTAACGGTTAGCCACCGATTGGTATGGAAAGCAGATTCAACTAGACGTCCAAGCTATTGTTTGAATTTGTACATTTAGGATTGATAAAACGAATTCAACCGGATTCAAATATTTTCTCGCTGTCGATTGTTTTCAATAGTTTTCTGGTTACCGGGTGTAGTTAGATTCAATGTTTACAGTACGATATTGAGAATTTGAAACAATTTTGAATTACCCAAGAATCTTTGCGGAGAGAGCATTTTTACTAAGCCGAATACGCAAGTGGATAATCTGGCCGATCTTGACGTGCCAGCCAAAGAAGAAGTTTCCACTTGAATGCGTTTCGAGCTCATAAACATCAGAAATTAATTTTTTTTTTCATTTCTGTCATTTGAATAACTCGAAAATTGTCGAAACGATCGATTTCAAAATTTAATGAGCTTCAAACTAAGTTTCGTTTCAAACTAAGCGTCGTTTGAGACCAAAATAATCACGAATATTAGTTGATCCATTCTTGAGGTATTGTTATTTTTATATTTTACTTGATCTTGTTCTTGGAATAAGTCTAAAACTGCTGAACCGATTAGATCTAAAAGATAATCGGTTTCAAATGGAGAGTCAATTAAAACCAAAACCATTAAAATTCCATCTGTCGTCGAGACGTAGTCGGGCAAAACATTGCTCGAGCACATCCAGACGTCCTTTCGAAAATTGTTGGAGGTGATTCTCTCGTCCTTGAAACACCGAGATCTAGTGAAAAGTCAAATTTTTCATTTTCGGAATGACTGTAATAACTTTTCTTGTCCTTTTTTCTCACAGAAAATTCGCAAGTACCTATAATTCGTTAGCTAAGGTGTACCAACGACATCGTGACCGACCTTAACAACCCGCCTAAAAATAATGCGTACAAAAATAACCCGTCATAAATAACCCATGATAAAAAATTCGCAAACAATTTAACTTTATTTAATCCAATTTCACACGTGTTATTTTTTGTCAGAGTTATTCTTCTCACGGGTTATTTTTATGTGGGCTATTCTTGTTATGGATCATTTTTGTGTGGCTTATTATTGTTACGGGTTATTTTAGTCAGGTGTTAAATTTTGTGAGGGGTTCTTCTTCTCACGGGTTACTTTTGTCTTGGGTTATTTTTGTGTGGATTATTTTTGTGCAGACTATTCTTTTTGTGGGTTATTTTTGTGTGGCTTATTATTGTCACGGGTTACTTTTGCTATGTATTTTTTTTTTTTTTTTTTAGGTGGACTATTCTTGTTACGGGTTATTTTTGTACGGATTATTCTCATTATGGGTCATTTTTTGTTATTCTTATGTGGACTAATCTTGTTACGGGTTATTTTTTCTTTTTATTTCTTTGCATCACGATTTGCGAATTATTTGGTTCTAATATAATACGACGTGACATCGCAAGCGTGCATCCCGGATTACTGCGGTGATATATATATACATGTATAGTATATATATATATATCTATGAATCGAAGCGTGAAAATTTGAAGGTTCGCGATAGGGGAGCACGAGGTGTGAAACGGCGTGAAGTATGCGCCGTCTCGTTCGTCACGTAGATTAGTCCTTGTTTTCATCTTCTTCTTCTTCTCCTCCTCCTCCTTCTTCTTCTTCTTCTTCTTCTTCTTCTTCTTCTTCTTCTTCTTCTTCGCCGCCTCTCCTCCTCCTCCCCCTCCTTCTTCGCCGATTCTTCGTATTATCGAAAAGTTCGTACGTACGCCGGCGTT
The DNA here is from genome assembly GCF_021155775.2 of Neodiprion pinetum. Taxonomy (NCBI): domain Eukaryota; kingdom Metazoa; phylum Arthropoda; class Insecta; order Hymenoptera; family Diprionidae; genus Neodiprion; species Neodiprion pinetum. The sequence goes on from NC_060233.1 coordinate 28,786,343, forward strand.
CCGAAGCGATCTCGTCGTTGCACAGTCCTGGGTATTCGCTTGCGTTATATACATAGGTATACCTATAGTTGCGGGGGCCCTGTCTAGACGGCGGGGTGACGTCACGCGACAAGGCCGTCTGCCGCCTCCCGTCTCTCCTTTCTCTCCCACCACCCCCCCACCCCATCCCCATCCCCATCCCCGTACCTCCCTCTTCTCACTTTCGTCGTCCCCCGACTTCCTCTCCGTGTAACCCAGGAACCCGGGACGAGATCAAGTGATTCTTGCTTCTTCTCTAACCTGTCCCGTCCCATAATCCTATTCCTACTGTTATCCCGGTGTGGGTGGGGACCTCGGGACATGTTCAAACGTTGAAACACCGCCCGAAACGCCCGGCGTATAAGGTATCCTCCCCTCTTTCCATTTTCCCCCAGGCATCCCCTACCTCTCTCCCTGTATTGTTCGATTTTTTTTTTTTTTTCTTCTTTTTTTCTCTTTCCTTTTTTTTTCGCCGACTCGTCGCGCCCGATTCTCCACCTTCGACGCGAATCTTCGTCACCGCGTACAAACACGTGGGGGCAGGCCATTCCACGCCAAATCTATGGGTATGATTTTATTGTACCTCGCGCAATTTTTAATCTCACCGATAAATTTTTCACATTATAAGTACGGCTACTTCGAAATTTTTTTTTTTTTTTTATTCCATTGTTTTTTTTTCCCTTCACGCGAAACGTGTCTTTGTGTCGCGGCATTAATAATGGAACTAATTTTATATTGGGTCGAGTATCTACGTTTGGCAAAAAAATTTTGCCAAAAAAGTATATTTTTTTACCAAAATTATAACACAGAATTGCACCGACTGAAAATGTAGAATATTGTAGTCGGGGTTTTTTTCTCTTATTCAACGGGAAAAGAATATGGAAGTAAGGAAATTTTGTCGAGTTTCTGGAAAACTTTCAATTCCGATGACTCGAAGATTTATTTGCGTTCCAATTTTTACAGTTTCGTCGAAACACTTGCTTAGCATACCTAGATATATACCTAATATAACACGTGATTATGCAGTTTCGAATGAAAAATTTCAATATAATTAACATAGACGATGAGTGGACTTGAAAATAAATAAAAAATAATTTACAACGATGGATGAAACATTATAGTTGATTATTTCAATTCTAAAAGACGCCAGGAAAATGACAATTTTCGATTTAACAAATTACAGGAGAAATTGAGGAAATTTTAGAATATTTTTTTAATATCATCACTTTTTAAAATTCCATTTCGTTTGCCGATCGTTTGAGACCAGTCACACGATGGCAAATATTTGACAGGCACCAAGTTGAAATTTCAAACTTTCGAATTTGAAATACAAGCGAGGTTCGAAACGTCGGCGATTTGTCGTGGAACGTCTCGTTGAAATATGTATACAACCGATACGCTTATACATTTTTGACGTCATTTTTACCTAATTTTTATTTGCTCGTATTCTTCTCACTTCGTCTCCCCGTCCTCGGATCGGTTCGGTTAATTCTTCTTTTATTAGTACGAACGACGCGACGCATGCAGCAGACTCGGTCATCTTTCTCTTGACACTGCAATGGGATTCTTTCGTTGATCTTGTTGCACATGTATACCTACATATGTACCATTCGCGTCTAGACTGAACATATGTATCCCAAATTCCCCCGCAACGTGTCTCGATCTATAGTAGAATTGACGCGATGCTCGGTGTACTTTTTTTATTTTAGTTTATTTCTAATATTTTCTTTCTTTTTTCATCTCAGCCGTGGAGGAGGGATTCGTTTTTTTTTTCTTCGATGTGCTTTTCTTCTCATATACATATTCGTTATTCATATATAGGTTACACATAGCGTTATCCTCAAGGGTATTAATTACCTTTAATTTAAACCCACCTTACGTAAGCAGTTTCAAAGTATAACAACTAGAACGCGAGTTTAATATGTAACATATATTGTATACGACATATATTTACATAAATTGTAGAAACAACAAAACAAAACAAAAAAAAAAAAAACCAAATTAGAGTATAATTTACCAAGTACATAGATACACGTGAAGAGAGTAACGTTTACTTTTGGTACGTAAGTACATACCTGTATATTACATGCATGGGTTAGTAGATACAAGGAGAGAGAAAGAGAGAGGGAGACGGACGAGAGAAGGAATAAGATGAAAATTTGCATATCGAGTTACGACGCAAAAGCTTATTTATTCCAATTCCCGAATATAAAGTCGCTGATCGGTCTTGCCGCGTTATCAATAATTCAAAAGTTCGTCGTACATTTAAAATAACATTTACTCGTGCGAGTAATCTGTACGTATACCTTGATGTATATTATGCCAACCGCATATGTACGTTTCAATGTATAAAGGAGCAAAGAACCTTCGCGTGTTTCATTCTCGCATGCCTGAAATTAAATTAATATTCACGCGAGATCACTGATAAAATCGAATTATATGTGTTATGTATATTATACGGATGAAGGAATGAAAGTTGCAATAACGAGGACGTTGTAAAGGAAAAAACATGAATATTTGAATATCAAAAGAGATAAAACGGAAAAAAGAACGAGGTTAATATCATATCACGGTGATAATGATACGTGCAAACAATGCGACCTGCAAAAAAGATTGGCACGAAAAAAATCTGAGAAGAGTTGGAAGAAAAACGGAAAAAATCGTTGGATTCTATAACGTTACAGGTACTGAACGAATATGCGCAGACGGCACTTTTTTGGAATTAAATCTACAGCAATTGTGGCGAGATTTACAATTCCGATAATAGGAGTTACGAAACCGATGGTAAGAATTACAATATGTTTATAGGTAGAGCACAATAATCGATGCAGATTCGACTTACAAAAACAAAAGTGCTGTCCATATATTCACAACAGGACATGCAATATTTAAATTACATTTTATTTTATTTTTTTTTTTTTTCTACGTGGAACAAGGCTCGATGAAAGATTCAAATATCGGGATATAGAACAAAAATCGTATTTCTTCATATCCGCGAACGCGGAGCGTTGATCCTATGAATACGAAAGTTCGGATTCTCTGCGATAAAAAATCGGAATAAAATTGATTATTTATTATATCCTCCGATCTTATCTATTCAACTGTATGTCAAACGTATCCGTACCAGAGAGACGAAAATACGTAGAAGTATTGCAGCAACCGCCGGACGAGATCGAAGATCGAAAGATCTCGTAGAAACGAGGCGAATATCCACAGCGGATTATATACCTCGGATTTAACTCAGCTCAGTTTCAAGTTCACGGCCGTTCTAATTTACCCCGTTTCTGGCTAAGGCTTAAGCCATCTGTATTCGAAACTATCCTTGCCGCGTATCTTGATACGATATATATATACAGCTCTCTGAAAAAAGTTGGCAAAAACTACAGCAGGTGGATGGGAAGAAGCGGAAACTAGACCAAAAACGTCAAATTGACATTGAGGTTAATTGTAAATTTTAAATAACTTTGAATGCCGAAGGTAGATTACTGAGATAGGTGAAAGAATGTGAATCAAGATGGTTCTGCGCCAAATTTCATATTTATTTATGTAATTTTTTAATGTCATACATAATGAAATATATATATACATAGTATAAATAAAATCGACGTTGAATTTTCTTGATTTTTCGTAAATAATCTTATTTTATATAATTTTAACAGATCTGTAATTCGAGCTTTTGTAAAGAAAATATTTTTACCAAACTTTATCGAGAATCTACATGTGTTAAATTTACCTAAAAAACTCAGGATATTTATGAACTACTCACGATCAGTTATAAATTGTGTCGATTTATCACAGCGCTATGGTCAATAGAACGAATTAAAACTACAAAACAGGTGAAACACAAAAATTAGAAAAAATTAATAACACACGACAGCAATCGATAGAAATTTTTCATCCGGTTAGGATGTATTTAATTCCGGATGAATTAATAAAAAAAATCAAGAGGTTTGACAAACAATACAGAATTTATGAAAAAACCGTCGGTCCAATCATTCCGGCAGTTTACAAACACGGAACGGTACAGCATTTTTTTAACCTGAGCGTGATAAATGACGTCACAAGTAAATTTTGAATAATGCATGTTTAAAAATATATGTATTATGCGAAGTCGAAGCGCAGTTCAATCTTGACTTTAACATTTCTCTCCTGCTTCTATCTTTTTCCTACTCTCCTGCCGATCCGAATCCCGCATAACGTTCGAAATACGGAGTAAGAAAAAATAAATGTTATACATTATTGATACACGCGTACATGTATTTTCTATTTGCGAGAACTATCGCGCAATGCAAAAACGTGCCCCGTATAAATTCACTGAGCGTATACAGCGGAATAACGTGATTGACATTCAAATATAGTCGTATGATAATATCAATTCATCGCTCTGCGAATTTCATTTATACCCGATGAATCGCCAAATTTCCAACAAACGGAAACTATGGTCTGTAGATAAATTCAAAGGGGGAGGGGGCAGAACTGCACCAAAGAAATACAATTTCTACATTTATCTATACGGAACTCGAGTTACGTGAATCATCGCGTTATTATAAGATAGCATATTTTCATCGATGGGAATCGTTAATTGGGCCAAATTAAAGGTCAGGACTTAGCGGCGCGTAGACGTACCGAAGAGACTTGATCGAATGTCGTTCTAAATGATAAACAAATTGATTAGATCCTTTGGCTGCAGTTTGTCCACTTCGAAATGAGACGTTGACGTAGACGAGAAGTTGCGCCGAGTTATTTGTTTGTTTGTTCCGCAGGCGGTAAACGATCGTGTCTATAAACGCAATATTGCGTCGTAGACGGATTTTCGTTGCGGTCATTTTTGCCAACGATTTCGTCAACGATACGATGATTCACGGATATACGGGGGAAAAACGATGAATGACAAAAATCGCGAGGATTGGTGTGGATTTTATATCCCCTCCAAGAACAGTAAAGCGGATCTCTTTAAATTAATACCGCGTTGCAACGTGACCGAGTTGTGCGACATTTTCGGCAACGTTCGAAAAGCAAAGGTTCAAAAAGTGCCGCCGAAGCTAATCTGTACGGATAAATTCATCTGGATAAGAAAATTCCTTGTGGAAATAGAAAAAAAAAAAAAAACTAACGATACGTCGAAGGAGACGTATGGATTTTAAATTTGTACAAAACTACAAAATTCCGTAAAGTGTACTCAAATAACCGAATCCTGATTTGATAATCAATTTTTAATAAGTTAACATTAACAAACTAGATAATCATTTTAACCGTCACTTTCATGTATTATATCTTTTATTCCTATTCACACTATTTTCCGGCCTGTTTGAAATTCAGTTATATTTTTTATTTTATACACTGCGTGCTGTCCATTTATGTTAAATGTGTTAAACCGTCGAGCCAAGTTTGCTTGCTTGCAACGAGTTGAGATATTTATTTTTTCTTTTTACTGTAAAATTAAACGATATAAAATTTTGAACAAATAAATAATATTTTTTTTTTTCACGCGACTAAACTCTGTTTTTTTTTTATACTTTTTTTATTTGTTTTTTCTATGCTCTCTTGAAATCTAAACGAAACGTTACGGTCGAGATTTTTTCACTATATTACCAACCGACGGTCGTAGAAAAAAAATCTACTTCAGACGATCCTTAAGGAATTCCAATTAGGAATAGAATGAATTACTTTTAATTAGAATCAAACTTTAAAATTATTAGAATAATACAGTGACGGTAGGTACTGATTTGTTCAAAGTTGAAACTCACTCACAATTTTCAATTATTTCTCGCAACGTTCTTGAATACGAACAATTTGAGGTGTCGTAAGAAAATACTATATTGTGTAACGAGGAGACTAACTCAGTTTTTTCGGACCAAACGCAATCGCTCAATATCAGATTTGTTCGCGACAGCGCATGCGCGCAGTGCAGAAAAGACTACTTTCAACCCCTAGGGCTTGAAAAACACGCATCGTGGAAGAACGCGTAGAACACGCTCGCGTTGTGTGAAAAAAAGAATCGTCAAACTGACACACCCTAAATCGAACACGTAGATTCGAGTCGATTAGCTGCTGTACTTGCAGGACTTTCGTCGTCTTCTTTTCTCTCGTCTGCAAATTTCCGACCTGTCTGTACCAACGTCCGATGCATCCTTAAAAGAAAAACAACACGCGGAACAATTGCCGAGACAGCATGTGTTACATGGGATTGATTAAAGTCGACAATGAGCGCACACGCAAGGGGGCGAGGATGCCAATGTGGGCCAGACGTTAGTTTAGCGTTGCCTGTTTGCGCCGTTCGACGTGTACCTATAATAATAACAATAACAACAACCACAACAGTAATAGTAAGATTAATAACAACAGCAACAACAACAACAACAACAACAATAATAATAATAATAATAATAATAATAATAATAATAATAATAATAATAATGCAACTGCAGCAGCGTTACGCCCAAAGCGTACGTACCATAATACAACTGTCTGTGTTTATTGTTAATACACATTATTATATATATATATATATATATGAGTACATGTACGTATGCATGTGAATAATTTATGTAACAAACACTTACCTTATACGTATAATCCGCGTCCACGTGCATCGCACGTTTCGTAAGACGAATGTAGGTGCGTATTGTTATATAATATGGGACATTCCGCGCTAAGTCAGTAAACTTTTGACCATGACGTTTTTTGTCATTTCACCGAGGATTTTATCCCAGGTTATTACGATCCCTGAAAAACTTGTGAAAATGATGTAAATTTTTTTTTTAATCACTCGTCTTTGCCCAATGATTTTGTAAAACCCTTCTCAAATACAACCAAATTGATTTTCTATGAAGCAGGGGAAAAAAAAAACACACACACACAACATTTTCGAAATATGTATAACATTTTCAGGCAAGATTCAGGGTGGAAAGATTTTTTTTTTCAAATTACCTTTTGTATTTTTTGAATCGTTTTTACTATTTTCAATCCTGTTTCAAATATATTATAACACATACCGCATTTCCGTTTCGATTACTGTTTTTCTAATTGTTTCTCCCGTCCTTTGGTTTGCTGTAATAGATTTTGAACGGGTATGAAAATAGAAGAAGAAAACAACACGGTTAAAAACATTGAAAAAAATTTTCTACCACTCTGAATATTCCGTGAAAATATGTTGTTTCGGAAACGGGATTGTTTTTGTTTTTTTCACAGGCTTACAGAAATCAATTTTAAGGTTTTTTGAAACGGATTGAAAATTTCTATGGACGATTGTCCAAGATTGAAACAACATAAAAAAAAATCTTGGGTAAAACAAAATAATTTTATGGTCAACCGTTTACCGAGTTGGCCTGGAATGCCCCTTATGTACGTTGTACCGCAGAAGAACGGCGCATGCGTTCGTAATACGTTTAAATTGGCACACAGAAGCACCGCCGTCGCAAATTCTGTTTTCTTATCGGCCGTGCTATGTTTAGCATTTCTCCCTGCAGGCGTGCGCTGCGTTTAAATACGCCGCAATACCTGCACTTCGCGCACTTGCACTTATCTGCACTGTAAGCGGGGTGACGACGCCTTTAATTCTCGTTAAGAACTTGCTTCTAATTTAGAAAAAAAAAAAAAAAAGAAAAATTATACTGGGTAATTTTTTTTCTAACATTTTGTTCATTCGGTCATTACAATTGCCGGAACTGTTTCTTAGCTGGAGATCGAAATTTTACTTTCGATTCTCGTTAGGAATGTAGGAAAAAAAAAAAAAAAAAAAAACAAAAACGTGGTGCGTGCAGAGAGAAACGAGACTGAAGTTAGTAACGTTGAGGTAACGAAACATGAGGAAAAAATCGCTACTGTGCAACGTGTGAATGACTTTCAAGAAGTTGGCTTTTATAAATATGAGTCTGGTCTGATTCGTTTATCATGGCTTACTAAATTTCAGACGATTTCAAAGGTGCGAGGTGACGATTTCTCTTGAACACGCATTGTTACAGTAACGTGACTTACTTCGTCCTTACAGAGAGAAAGGAAAGTGTAGAATAGATCGGACGTTTATTTCACCGTTTGCGTATTCCCTGTAACTGAGGCAATGTTTTAGCGAAGAAGTAGAAAAAAATACGGCTGAAAGCGGATAGAAGCTGAAAACTTAGGTTGTGACTTGATGAGAATAATGTAGTGTTTGAATAAAAATGAAGAAAGTAAAAAATAATCGTACACGAGAGAAATAAATGTTAAAAAAATTCAAACAAATGAATCAATAACGCTGCTACTGCTGCCGCTGCATCTCGTCGGAAACGAAGGGTGTTCTCGAGAGCGCGTGTATTAGATCTAATGAAAGTTGAATGAACTTGATGGTAGGTATATGTGTATATAATGGAGTATGTAATGCCAGCAGCTTGTGCATAAACAGTGCGAAAAACTGCAACGTGCTGTTGCAACCTGTTTATTACCATGTCTGCGACGAACGGCAGTCATGTGACTCCATCAAAACCCCAGGGATCTATGGGATGGATGTACAGTCGCGTCGAAAATTTGACGAGTGAAATGCGTGAAACGGAGTTTCAAAAAATGCGAACAAAAAAAAAAAAAAAAATTTAAAACACCGAATTTCAATTTTAAACACGTTATCATCAACAGTGTCGAAGAAAATACGTTACGTTATTACATCACCGTAAAATTCGTGTATAGTTCGTCCCATTCTGATAAGAAATAAGTTCCCTTCATCCGTATATCTTCTGATTGTGAGACGGATTTTTTTTTTTTCGGGTTCGTTAGTCGATAAAAACAAATCTGATACGTTATACAATCGTTATAATTTAAGAGTAATTAAACAACGAATCGACAAAAGATATATTATGATTGCCTGAAGTTTAATTTATCATACGATTCGTGGAAAATTCAATCATGGATAAAGTGTATGCTATTGTTCATCGGAATTGGACAAGATTTTTTTTTTTTTTTTTTAACTTTCGCATCTTTAGTGTCGAATAAGTGCAAACAAAAAATTGTTGTATCGTTCTTACTGAAATTATTTGAAAGTTATTAGAAACCCGCGAAAAGTTACCGCAAAATTTATACAAAATTTCTATATTCATTTCTTCGACAAATTTTAGATTCCTTAAAATTTGTTGTCTCTGGAATCCTGAATGCTTTAACGAGTTTTAAATTGTACCGAATTCTATGGCGATTGGATTTTCAGTAGATATTCCGTACGTCGGAAAATATAATGTCTAGTTTATATCTTAATTATTTGAAACACGACATAATTTTGTCACAAGATGTCGCTGAGCGCTCAACTTTCGGACGAAATTTAAAATGTAAAAAGCATTAGAAGTGCAAGCCGATCGACCAAATCAGCGTAAAATTTCATCCGGAATAGAGCAGCAGGTGCTTTTTTTCAATGTCAGATTGGTATTGAATGAATTTTGATCTCTCGTGCGTCTCGAGTACGAATTATTATACCTCAAACGATTATAAATCGACCAATTGTTGTATTAATATTAATCAATTAATAATATTAAACACGGTCTTTGACTTGTAATAATTGATAGGTGAATCATTGTCACTCGATTTTATTCATTTTGCGATTAGCTTGGTCATAATTTACTAGTTACGCCGCATCCATCAACCTGTCAAAACAATTCGCAAATATATACGTACATGTGTCACCATTCGAAACAAAGAGACTAAACAAAACGTTAAATTTGTGCCAATATCAGTTTATTCCATTTTCTACTCTGTCAATTCATTTCTCTGTCATATTTTCACACATGCATGCTGCATTCAATTTTTACTGCAATTTGCTAACTGTTTTTACACTCTGTCTAAATTACACTGTTTCAGCGGCCGTGAAGCAGCGATAAAACCGGGTTAGCTGCAGGAATGTCTCGGGGTCTATATCCCGTCGTTTATCTCGATCGGTTCGTATACAAAGCATATTTCCTTTAATACTCGTTTCGTATGTAACTAGTCAATTATTAAAATATCGCAGTGTTCTCTCTTGCATATCGTTTCTTTTTTTTTTCCGCTTCAATCTCGTCTCTTTTCTTCGTGCCTTTGGTTCTTTCTGCGTCACGCAAAATACGTTTCACATATTCATATCGGGTTTGAAATTTCTGCGATCGAAACATCCAGATCACCCTGTACGTATGCAAAAGTACTCGTGCACGTGTTGTACAAACGTATAATAGTATACAGATGTGCATGAACTTGCCGAGTGCCTAAGAGAGAGCCTTATTATTACCAATTTAATAAACGCGGCGTTTGCAGAGAGGATTTGATTAGACTTAATTACACTCGATAACAAAATACTTGGCAATCAACCGTCAGCCGTATTCTCTATATCGTATATCGTATTGTGCATGTACTTTCTTTTTTCCAACAATAGCGTTGTTCGTTCAATGATGTATTATATATAGGACGAAAATTGAATGGGCTATACGTTTCAATGAAGAATAAAGGAAGATAAATTGTGCGATTTTTGTTTGTTCGTTCAAGTCAGTTGTATATTTCAAAACAGAATCTCTTATCACTCGGGAACGTTTTTGCGTTCGATATATTCGATATTTTATTCTCTCGAAATGAATATAAATGCATAGTGTAAAAATGGGTTCCGACATGAAGTCGGAATGTTTACATTTTGTGGTCGGTTTTTCAGAAACTTTCTCTCGTTGCACAGAGTAAAGTGCTTCGTGATTCAATGCAATTGGGAAAGCGGGCGGTGGGGGTAAGCGAGTGTCGACGGGGTGGGGGAAGCTCGGCTGTCAGTTCGCTGCGCGACTTCGAACCAGCATCACCTCCGTCTTACGGGTAAAACGTTCTCCTATAACGTCATAAAATCGCCCAACCGCCCATTTTTCTCTCTTCGTACGATAATGAATTAGTGAAGTTCCAACAACTGTTCAACTTTCCTGAAGTATCATCGTTCAAAATTTCGTCATCGGGATTTACGTGTTCTAATTGCTTTCTCTGCTTTGTTTTTCTTCTTCTTCACTTTCTCTGTATTTTTTTTTTTAATTTTTCTATTTTTTTCTCTTCCTTTCATTACCAAGTTTTCTTATCTCTTTCTCTCTTGACGTATGCAACCCAGCTGCACCGTTCCCGTTCCTTATGTAGATGTAAGTATATGTACATACATACGTGCATGCAAGAATGTCTAGATATCGTTAATACATCATAACATAGGACTGGTGTTTTGGATTCGAACAAAAGAGAGAAATTTGAATGGCGACGCAGACGAGAACGGAAAGAGAAAGAAGGGTTATAATGACATTAATTTCAGCCCAAGCATCATCCCTACCGCCTGTCTGTACCGCTGCTTGAATGTGGACGAGAGTCGAGTCGAGTCGAGTCGAGTTGTTGGTGCAGGTCGGAATACTTGGTCGTTTCTCTTTCTATTTTATTCCCATGCCGCGCATACGCATACTAGATATCAGACCTCGTCGTCTTCTTTACCCTTCTCGAGATTCACCCGACACATTTTCGTATTCTTCTATTCGTTCTTTCTTTTGTTATTTATTTATTTTTTTTTCTTTTTTCTTTTTTCCATCGAAACGTTTTTCCATTTGTACTTCACCCTATCAAATTTCTCCTCTAATACGCGCAGCCACCCTCCCTCTCTCTCTCTACCTCTCTTTGTCTCTCCCTGGGACTATACTTCTCGTTTTCTTACTCTTTTCTCGTTTTTCTTCCCAGCACGTTTTTTTTTTCTGCCCATCTCTCCAATCCACTTCAATGTGTCCCAGAGTTAGAAGCTCGGTCCTTCGTTGCCGGGAAAACAGGCTCTGCTACTGGGGTTGAAACGCGTCGTCGCAGAGTCCTCGTCTTTCGGGAATGGGGGATGAGTTATGGGGGCAAGCTCCGTCGGTATGTAGTCACGTACGTGTCCCGGGGATCGATCGATTTTCCCAGACACCGTTGCATTGAGAAACAGACGCCATCCAGCTTCACTCTCTCTCTCTCTCTCTTTGTTCCTTTACACCGAACAACCGTATACCAAAGATCGTTTCTTGTATCGGCTTGTGTCCTCTGGAACTCATTGCCTACCTCAATTCGCGAATCATCTTCCGTAAATGTCCTTAGGCTAAAACTTAGGGAATATTTGGCCAGCAATACTGTTTAATTGCTAACTGATGCCACCTTTGCCTAATTTAATGTAATTTAATATGTTGATACTTAATGCATAACTCATACATATATATAATATATATGCTTTGTAGGATTAGCTTTTAGCTGACTAGTTTTGGTAAGGTTCCTCTGATTAGCGTATTCTATTTAACAAGCGCAGATTTAATTTAAATATTTTTTATATATTGCAATATGTTTATTTTTTATTTTTATTTTTATTTTATTTTATTCTTATTTCATTTTATTTTATTTTTATTTTATTTCATTTTATTTTATTTATTTTTCTTCTTTCACCGAGAGCCGCACATGGTCAGCGCATTTGTGTTGTCCTGAGGGGGCATATTGCTCCATTTTAATTCTCTCTCTCTCTCTCCGCGTGTGTCACGCTGCGGGTACAGCTCGACATGCGTGTAAAATACACTCTTGCACGCGATAGGTACGTATTCTAATCTACCGTTCGGTCAATAGAACATTCTGACGGTGAACCTGTACCGTAACGGGACTCTGGCAAATACGCTTAATGCTCCAACTATGTATACCTGCGTATATACGTATGTATACATACAGTTTAGGTACATACCTTTATACACATGTGCTGATTGATGCAGTAAATCGCTCGCATATGATATGTTCTATGTATGAACCTATCGTATGCGGTCCACATATATGTTTAATTAATGAGACGTGTGACGCGCAATCGGGTCTTATGTATTATATCTTGATACATACGTATACATATATATATGTAATGTATATGTATATTGCACTTTTGTAGCGGACTGAAATTCAACCATATATCCAACTTTTACGGACGTGATCTACCTTTTTTTTCTTTCTCTTTCTTGAAAGACAATACTTACCTTCTTTTCTCGCAATTTTTAATTATTAATTTTTTTTTTTTGGTTTCTTCGGTCATTCAACTTTTTGAAAAGAAATTTAATCGTTTGTATAAAAATCTTAATCTTTGTTACTAATATTTATTGAAGAAATCTATCGCACTTACGAATAGATATTGCTTATAGGTATACACCACAAACATTAAAGTGTGGATCTATGCTCGTGTTAACTCGTATGTAACGAAGTGATTTTGTGCCTGCATGCATTCGGAAATTACTTACGGATTATAAAATAACCCGAAGCTCTAAACAGAAATTGATCATAGTTTGACAAACATTGCTCGCTACTCTCGGTAAAATAATAAAAAAAAAGTAACTTGTTGGTAATTATTCTAAATAATGTACTTGAGAAGCGTAATTATACGGTAGGTATCTAAATTGTTGAATTACGATAGAAAATTACGTTTCATCAGCATTTTCTACAGTGATCTGAAATCCAGCAACCATGATTATATCATTATCTTAATTACGGCATGCGTTCCATCAGCATCCGGCGCCTAAACTTCTCGAATATTGTTCTAGAACGGAAAACTCGTTAATCTTATCACGAAAAACTTTTCAAGCGATCTTTTTGTTCGAAGTTCGATCGCGATATGCTATATATATGGGTCAGTCCATGTCAAATCGACCAATGGTTGTACTCGACCCCTTTTGTTTTGGATGAAATTTGGTCACAAGTTTTCATTCATCATACAAAGAAGCTCTGCCAAAGGAAAATAATTAAAAATTTTTTTTTCAAAAGTTATGCAACTTTTAAAATTCCACTATTTTTCCTGTTTTTTAAACTTATACTTCAAAGATCTCAAAAACTATTATAATTACTCCAATGATCTGAGATAGATTTTCAAAGGGATACTCGAAGCTACCAAAAAAAATTTTTTTGAAAAAATGTTTCAAAAAATCGTTTTTTTGCAGAATTTTGAAATTTACAACATTGTAAAAATCGACGACCGCCATTAAATTTTTCCCGCCAATTTTTTTCTGGAGTAGCTCTAACTGATCTCAAAAGAATCTGAAATTTTTGAGATGGGGTTTTTTTTCTTTCAAAAGATATAAATTTTTGAATTTTGAAAAAAGAAAATTTTTTTTTCTTCGGCACTGACTGAATAAAACAACAATAAATTCACTTGTAATTTTCATAGACTATATATATATATAAGATGCCAATACCATGTAAGATAATTTTGTACAAAATTAGTACGAATCGTTAAATTCGTACGTAGATCAATTTGTGCAAAGTTTGTTGAAGAAAATTTTGTCCTGGAATTTGTTTGATTTATCGTTTAACTTACGAACGTTCGGAACCTCGATCACATCGATCGAGTCCGTTTCGTGCATGAAACGATTCCCAAGAATTCCCGTCTCCGTATTATTCCGTAGGGCGGAGAGCCGCCGAGCTTCTACTGTAGAACATTGACATGAAGCTCACATCGCCGCGAAACTGAATTCGCGAACGTCGCAAGTTCGCGGGTCGCGGTGGATACATTTAAGTGTGCGAAAGAAAGTACGTCTGCATATTCGCAGGCATGCGACACGCGTTAAGGCCGATCAATCGGCTGGACCGTCCGTATCAAAAGTTAGGAGAAGATGAGAAACCGTTGAAAAAATCTCCACTCCATTTTATACCCACGCCAGTGACGATGAACGCGAATGAATCAACATCTCCGATATGTAATTGCAAGTTTCGTTGAACGATTGTCAAATAAATTGTGGGGATTTGGCATAGAGAGAAGAAATGAGCGGTGAAAACATTCTGATTTGGTAGAAAAGAATGAAAAATCACCAGAGTTGAATTATTTACCACGTTCTCATAAAAAAAAAAAAAAAAAAAATTAAAAAACCACAATTTTTTCAAATTTTTGCTTCAACCAGCGCAGATCAGACATTGCTTTGCTTCTTCAATCGGTTCCGTTCCCGCGTTCCAACTTTCTATTCGGACGGTGTAAGCTCATTCATCCAAAGTTCGCTCGGCGCTGATCGCGACACCTGTAGGCGTGGCTCTTCGGCTCGTCGGAGGTTTGCGGAGGTGAAACGTGTACTAGGATGTTCGACACAGCACGTGTCCTGGCTCCCAAGTCCGAGCTTCGACTCGGCCCGTATAATACTTACTTGCTTACTTACTTACGTCGTCGAGTCGTGACAGCGAACGAGGAAGGCGGTATAACCACATTATAAACGCCCGACGAGCGGCTACGGAATATCTATAAACGTAGTTTACAACAGCAGCAGCTACTACCTGACCGGGAAAATCGCATAGCCTTTCCCTCTACGCAACCTCACCCACCCACCACCTACCGACTACCTTCTCCGCGGTGTCGTACACGCGTTATTTTACGCCCCGATCAATACCTAAAACCGGCGTCTTAATAGTTTCCACGATACATGTCCACCTCTACGTATCGCACTCCCGGAACAATACTGAATTAAGTCTAAAAATCCCAAAACCGACTTTTTTATTCAGTTCAATAGAGAATTTTTTTCCGCATATACCGCAAACACGGTCATATTTTGGGATTTTTAGACTTAATTCAGTATTGTTCCGGGAGTGCGATATATGTATATAAAACCCGATGTTCTTCTCACGTATGTTAGCTTATAACATCAAAACAACCGAACCGATTTTGATTATTCTTATTTCTGTGGATAGCTACAACGTATGTCCAGAGCTTAGACTTTATTTCATCACAATCGGAACAATGATTTTGGAAATGTAACGATGTTTTTAACCCAACTTGGAACTCTTACAGATAAAGGGTTGACTTAGGTTATGTTAGGTTACGTTATGTTAGGTTAAGTTAGGTTAGGTTAGGTTAGGTGATGTCAATTTACATTCAAATATTCTCATCGTTAAGTAAGATTGTTTTTATCTGAATAGAATTTCGATTTTATTACGTCAAATTTGGATGCGGGCGGAGCAGCGACGGTTTGCTAGTACAAACATGACATACACAGCTGGTATATGTTCAGGGTGTACCGTTTTGAGTCAAATCGTTGAATGTTTCGGTAAATTTTACAGGTTTCACAGGAAAATTTGTTACGGATGAAAGTTTTACGGTTTTGAGATAGAGATGAAACGGTGCTGCCAAAAATTTCCTCAACAATTATAATAGTCAGGAGAGGTCAGCATAACCTTAAAATTAGTTTTTTTTTTTGGAATAAGATCGTATAGCTGGCCTTGATACTGCAACTTTTTTTTTGCCCTCATCTTCCAAAGTTCAAGAGTTATAACGTGTATGATACTCTCAAGCCTGAAGAAGCTTTTCACTAAAAACAGACTCATCTTAGCTGTTGGAAGAATTTTTTTGTTTCCGTCATTTTGAAACGGGTATATTAAGTATTCGATTGTTGTACGTTTCGTGATGGTAACTAGTGCGTTGCATTTTATTGAACGGTAAAACAGTCGAAAATAAAAAAAAAAAAAAAAAAAAAAAACTTCATGCAAATCAGGGTATCAATTCTGTCCAGGAGGTTGAAATTTCTAGCATGAATTTGGCGAGGAAGAAATTCAAAACGACGCGGTTTATCGGTATGAGAAAAAGTCGAAAGACGAGGAGAACAAAATTGTTTCGCCGCGGTGTTGAAAAGTCACGCAAGACGCCTCGTGATTTATTCGAATCCCCTTCTCATCTTTCGTAATAATAATCCGAGTCAATGTTCTGCTCGTTTCCGCGCCACCCGCTTTGATTAAACATCAATTTGCCCACCCGCACCTGTTGTGCAAACGATTCCTATACCTGCAACACGGGTCTTACGTATGTTATATAGCACAACGTTGCCTGTCTCGCAGCTTCGATGCATTAATAATAATTGACGAAAGACGTGGGGAAATAAAAAAAAAAAGAAAAAATGAAAAGAAAACGAGGCGAAAAAGTAAGAAAAAATCGACAAACTGCGATCGATCAGTTCACGCAACCGCGCCATCTGTTAGGCACGTACGTGAACGTTATATCTATGCATATATGTATGTATGCATGTATGCACATATGTAACTGCGTAGCGGAGAACGCGTCTGTCTCTACACCGTGTAAATTCAATTGCCCTAATAACCGGTTTTTATCCGAAGGTATTATACACGTATATTCGAAGGACTGGTTTATCTTGAGAAAATTTTTTCTTTTTTTTCATTTGTCTCTCTCTCTCTCTCTCTCTCCCTCTCTTTGATAAACGCAGTTTCGTTTATGCGCTGATGTTAAATCAATTCGTCGGTTATACGTTATATGTATACATATATATGTATACATGTACATTATACGTGGCTTGAAATTTACACATATGTATATCTGCGTGCATTCGAAGTAAAAGTTGTTTTTCTACCATGTATTAAGGTATAATATTGGTCGTCTTATTGACAGATCAAAGATCGTTGAAAATTGGAAAATTTGTTGTAGGATAACTTTCTTTACAATGGTCTAACAATCTTCGAGATAAAATTGTTGGCACAAAGTGTATGAGATTTGTCGAATTGTTTAACTGTTATCACTGATAACAAAGACAAACAAAAATAAACGGATGAAAAAATAGTAAAACGACAAATATTTACGATCAATATTCTCTTTATTGTGCATGTCCATACAGATAGGCATAACAAATACTAGGAATAATAATCATCGTAAATAGGTTTCTTGTATATATGCATATGTTCTTGACGATATTGTGTTGTGTATTTCATTTTGCTGTTTTTGTTTTTGATTTTTGCGTAAAAATTGTGTGCGTGTGTGTGTGTATTTATATGAAGAAATGAATAAACGGAGACTTTGAAATTGTATTGAAAGTGAATAAATTGATACGTGGTTATTGTTTGTGACGCTTTTTTATTTATTTATTTCGCATTCTATAGTTAATATCACTTTCGACTTTTTGTCAATAAAAGAGGTGTATCCATCATTTATAGCGTGATTTGGGATTTTTACCGCACCGTCACGTCGTAGCATCCGTCGAAACGTGAGAGAAATTCGTACGTCGAAAAATAAAATTGAAAAAAAAAAAAAAAAAAATTACCAACGTAAAATTATGGTGTAACGTCAACTGAACAGAAAATTGCAGAAAGTCTACAATAAACTTGATCCATTGAAATATGTAACTACGGTATGCACCGTATGCACTGGAAGATTGCGTAAAAGGATAATGGGTACGAAATGCATTCGACACGTTAGGCTATAAATAAGAAACCCACTGCAGCTCAGTTCCGGCCGAAACTGTAGGTCGAAAAAAGTGAACGAATCTTTGCGCCTATACAATTAACTCTACCGCCAACTTCCGGCTTTTCTTCTAAAATCAAAATTAAAAAAAAAAAAAAAACCTCGAAAGGCTGCAAATATCTAACAATACTTGTGCGGTACCATACTCCGTAGGTAAAAATCCGTCAATCCGTTTTCTTCGTACCTACACGAGACTCGAGGGGCCATTGAATCACGCTCGAGTTGTTATCTTGAAAGTAAGAAAAAATTAAATAAAATAAAAATTTCTCGGGCAAAACCGGAAGTGAAACGCGCTAACGTACATCATTACTCGTGAGCACACGACAAGCTTGTACGTATATTTAATACGTACACTAGGTCGCAGTGATTCCGAGATAGATATTTTTTTCAATCACTCGGTAAGTTTGGCAACGTAAAATCAAGCCGCAGCAGCAGCGCCGGCCGACCGCGAAACTGCCTCATCTTTACGAACGTTAGACAACCGACGACGGTAGAGTTTCATATATTTTTTATTTTTTTTTGGTTAGATTTAATGGTCATGGGTTCAAACTACTGATATCCTCGGTATCCTTGGCGCGAGTCGATCAGAAGCAGACGAAATTGGCACCAGCGCTCCGATAGCCTGACTGGATCTAACTAATCACGTGGTTCATTGTGTGCGTAATTGGTTAACGTGACTAAATCTTTTGCCGATAACCTATCACCCACGTAACCAGTCAGTTTGACTTCGGGTATTGCAGCGCTAGTGTCGATTTATGGGCTTTCTAGTCGGCACAATCTTCCGTGTGCCGGAAGCATAGGAGTCCACCCATCCAGTTGGTACAGGGATCAGTGGTTCGAACAGGCTCAATCATTGTAAACACGACACAACCCGTGACTCACGAACTTCGTATTCTCAATTTACATTCTACGTCCGTGGGTAATGTTACGTTTACAAGAGATCGACCCTTTTCCGCGACTCGCCGGCGGTGTCGCCGCGGGCTAATTCCGCGTTGCCAACGCAACCGACCGGTCGAATCACCGGTACCAAGTGTACGCGAGAATGGAAAGAAAACGACGAGGGAGGCAAATGCGTCGACTCGAAGAAGAAGCCTCTGGTTCCAGTGAGTGAGGTCAGCTGTGGGCGCCGCCGATGGGCCAACGATGCAGCGGCAGCGGCAGACGTCAATCCCCGAGGTTCGAAGAGTGGCCCGCATAGCCGCGGCGGAGTCTCGTTGTCGGGAATTCGGAGCGGCAAGCCGCGAACTGCGTCGCGACGCCTCCGACTCGAGTCTCGACTCCCGAGGCGCATCGTTGATCGCATCGAGCCGATCGAGCAGTCGCGCGCGGACCGCGGAACGGAGAGTATCTGCTTTTCTGCCCGCGCTTTCGCGGCCTCTCGTTCTGCTATCCCTCGACCCGAAAGACGACAAGCGAGAGTTTTTAATCTACGTACGACTGACCGATGCCAGAATAGAAAAAGCGAGGGTTCCTACGCTGCTCGAGATCTTTGCTGTTACACTCTCGCTCTCTTCGTGCCGTCTTTCTATTAGTTTTTTTAATCGTTGAATTGCCGTTTTTGCTTGCTTCGGTTTCGTTGCAATTTCGTTTGAAAACAAAACTTGTTAACAAACATGTGCCTGCGGGTATTGCATTCGTCTACAAATCTGTGACTCTTTATGTTGTATTGATGAAAAATTGATTAACCGCGTTTCTACCACGTCAGAAAGGAGTATTAAGGTAGTAATAATAATAATAATAACAACACCGTCATTTTCACCGCGAATCGACGGGGGTGGACGTACTCCGCGAAGGGCGACGAGAGCCACGTTATTCCGTTCTGCGTAGCACGAACTGAAATCTCGTTCCGTTGGAAACTTGCAGGGAATTTGTTTGTTCGGTTAACACTGATGCGAGAAGGTACCGATTCAATAGGTCGTTGGTTATCGTATTTCAAAGATTTTGCTCGTTTTCCGGAATCGATTCTCTAATCGTGTACTTAATTACAACGAGCTCTCGTTCGGTCAGTACGTACATGCGTATGTAAAACAACAGTAAGGCGGAGAGTTTAATATCGTAAATAGGTGCTTGTCTACGCTTTTACCGCAGTGAACAGTGCGTAATTGTGTCTGTGATGTGTATGTGTGTGTGTGTCAAGTGTTATCACATATGCATTAATGTAATGTAAAGGGTATGGTCAACGCAAAGTGAGCAGCAAGTGAGATCAACGAGAAAAGAAGAGAGAGAAACGTTATCCGTTGTGTTAATAATACGCGAGGAACAATCTGGACGGTTGTAATAAATTGCGACGCGGGACGGGAGGAAAACAATCCAATTTCGTACAATTGGTGTGTGTGTCCACATAGCTCATGTACGCCAAAGGTATGCATATGAATACGACGATAAGTCAAGTAAGTTGAAATTTCTTTGCATCTCACGCGCAGCCGGACGGTAAACAAAAACCGAAAGTTGTTTTACCGGATGCAACGAATTGTCATTACGGTCAACCCTTTCGGACCGACGTTACCGGTGGATGGTAACAACGAAACACGCGTGTTCGTTGACGCGTATATCTCAAGATATTCCCCGAAACAAGCGAGGAGCGATTGCATATTTCGCCTGCGTCTGCGGGGGAACTCCCGAATCGAAGACACGTGAGGGAGAATCGAACGGCGGGATCGAATTTTGTTTCGAATTTCCTCCCTCCGTTCTTCGTACTTGCTTCGTCGAAAGGTGCGCGCAGATTGAAATTTTGTCGCCGCATGCCGACGATGCGAATCGGGGGGCGTTTGTCGTTCGGCTCTCTTTATTACACCTTTGGACCCACCGACACACACGTTATATTGCAAACACACGTGAGAGCGATTCCGACGGCGAGCGCGCGCGCGATGACCCGTCCTGACATTTTTAGAAAGGCGTCTCAAGGTGATCTCGCTTGTTTTTTAAACTCTGTAATAGTCTCGCTGCGGCTACGGCCGCTTAGCTCGACACTCCGCGGTTTCACGAACGCACGCGTGCATCTATTTCTCGTCGCCGCGCATCGTGTGCACGTAGTATCTGCCTACGTATAACGTGGGTATGTTCAAATCGTTCCTTCTTTCACGTCTTACGATTCGTATTTTTTTTAACAAACGGCGGCTGAGAACCAGGTGTGCGTGTCTGCATCCACCTCGTCGTTTGTTTGTACCTCCGTCGTTTGTTATTTAGGCGCGAAATCGCCGCGCGACGTCCGATGTGTGCTGATCCCGATTCGCCAGCTGCGCATGCGCGCGCATTTCATATCTTGGCTTTGTTTTAATACGCGCGAAAAAAAAAAAACACCTGCCGATGAAAATTGGATGAAAAATATTTGAAACATGTACGAACCACTTGTAGGAGACGATCGAATTTCGCGTGTGCGCGTGGCTGGAACGGCGATTCTTAAATATTATGTAATATTCGCTGGTCTACAAAAGTTTTGCTTTCTACCGCAACTAGTGTTAAGGTACACGTCATTTTTTATTTTCCGAATTTTTAACAGCATTACGACGCAATGTATGTTTGAAACTATTGGCTCATTTTGAAAATTTATTTTCTCGGTGTATATAACTACTCGACATTGTAAAATACAAGTATATATTGGAGTGTTTCAAAAAAACCGACTATTTTTTTTTTTTTTCGAAGAACATTGAAAAATCTTCCGAGTGTCCCTCAAAAATGACCTCGGTAAAATATGAGCTCTTAATATTGATATTTAGAGGTGGCGATTCTCAATTTTCTATTTCCCATTTAAATAACATCGGAAAATTTTTTTTTTAAATTTAGAATTTTATTGCTTGAAAACGAATCAGTGTGAAGATATAAACAAAACATATTCTTGTAGGAAATTTTACGCTCTACAAAAAAGATCCGAATAAAGATTTGCGTAAGGTAAGTCGTTTCGGAGTTATCAGGCCTCAAACATCGAACCGTTTGAAATAATGATGTTATTAATTTATAAATGCTACAAAACTGACTGATATCACTTAAATAGTATTAAATAGCATTTATACTTAAATAGCATTTTATGGTTTATCGAATATCAGACAATCCTGAAATAACTTTTCGTTAATTTGATTACGAGATGGGCAAACCTTAGGAACTCATTATATTTATATGATCGTAATCTAAAATGAATTTTCTCAGAATTGAAGAAAAATTACAATGAAATTGTATAACGAAGCTTGGATATTGATGTTTCATTTTAAATCGTTTTAAAATGGTTCATTATCTAATTTCATCCCACAGCGATTTAGTTAGTTGGGCTGATGATTTTTTTTTTTTTTACACACTCACTGAAACAGATTAGTCTCTATCTGAAAATAGTAATTTCAATATCGCTGTGTAAAATCAATATCGGTACAATTATGAAGAAAATTAACTATTCACCAATACCAAAGTAATAAAACAATATTTCAAAGTGATTTAAAATGAAAAGTCGATATCTAGACTGTTTTATATAATTCTGGTATTCTTTTTCTTCGATTTTTAAGAATTTCTTTTCAGCCTACGAATATGGGAAGTTGATAAATTTAATAAATGAATTTGATATCTCGTAATAAAATGAACGAAAAAGTATTGGTTTTGAAACTCACCAATCTCCTGATTAACGGTATAAGCTTTAACGTCATACTAAATCGATACCGAATGCTTTTACCAAGATCCATTTTTGTAAATATACACATTGGAAATTATCGATCTTTCGATAGTTCCGTATCGCCGTGACAAACCAGAAGTTTAACGTATGTAAGTGAAAGACGAGAAACCCGAGATTTTGGAAATTTGTCAAGTTTCATATTCACAGAATTCTCAAGCGATGTAAATCAACCGACTCTACGAATGTCTGAAATAATGCGCTAGAAAGCAAACAAGTGTGCAGCCCGTGGCGGTGGAAACATGTTTGCAAGTTGACGAAGAGAATTTTTATTTATTTGTTTTATTCGTTTCTTCGAAGACACATTTTTCCTCGTGACAAATCTAATAGGCACTCAGCTTTACAATCGTGCCTAAAACAACAGTATTTTGCAGTAAGACAAAGAGAGAGAGAGAGAAAGATTGATCGGAAAAATCCGCTACTCCTCAGTCTGGCTTATGACTTACATCCATCACTTTTCTTATTCTACGAAAACGTGTCTCCTTATTGGCGTGGCAAATAGCACGATGATACGTGGTGATGATCGAATTTTGAATAAAAAATTGTAGAGGTAGAGATAAATGTGTAATTTAGATAACGCTTATTTCAGATGTGAGACAATGAGACGGAAGAGAGAACCGTTTGAAATGAAATTCAATGGACCTATCTATCTGAACGAAGTTTTAACCATTCCGGAAGTTATACTACCTTCGGAATTATTTTAGGCGTAAAGTTCACGATCAGCGACCCTGAAAACCGAGGAATGGAATTTATTCAAGAATCGAAAGACTCTTAATGCATATTTTAATTGACTTTTTATGCTGAGGAAGTGCGATAATAGAACATCCGTTTAAACCGATTCGAAAATTATTAGATCTTATAAAATTTTCATCGCAAGTTACTTTCAAGCTCTACAAATGGCGGGAGCTTGTAGAATATTCGAGCAAGCGTTACATATCATACCTACTTCGGCTATGGAAAGTTATTTCATTTCGCTCAAGTGTCTACGTATCATAGACGATGTATATATAAAGCTGCTAGACCAATTTTTGAATCTACAAAATTACCCGTAATTCACCTCTGTAGATTTGTGCACGTCGTTCGTCGTCGCAGCATCGCGTGTAACGCCCGTTCACCGCAAATCTAAATTGACCTAACGAGATGAAAAAAAAAAAACAAAAAGAGAGAAAAATAATATTTGCCAGGTCATTGACTCGTCAGACAATTTTCAAGCACTTTGAACAAATTTTTTTCTCTTACTTCTTTTCAAACTACCCAATTGCGCAGCGTTAATGCGATGTATATCTACGACACATACGTTTCAGCGATGCGATTATCTTCGCCCCGTTTCTCTACACGCTCTAACAACCGTCAATTTTCAATAAATTGAGTACACCTCGTAATGAAATTCTCAAAACAAGCGTCAGAAAGCTAAATGCAAGAATATATGCGCTAAGTCTAACGACTAATTGTAAAACTTGTTAAACTAGCAATATTAAGTTACGGACACTTGTCGTAGATTGAAAGAAGAAGAAGTCGTCTTCGGTCAAAATTACTACTACAGAACGTATCTGTTTCAACTAGAAAATTTTATTTCACATCCGTGCAATTTATCCAACAATTACACACATATAATTATACATATTATGTACAATGTATAATATATTTACATTAAATCAGTTATTTCGTTTTGTCGGACTTTGGTATAAATTAATGACCCGATTTGAAACTTCGCAGATTGTTGCTTATAATGACATCGTGTGGAAAAATAAATACATTATAAAATTATGATGAAATTTTTTAATTTCTTCGGCTTCTCTCTGTCATCATATAAGCAACAACCCTGCCAAGTTTCAAATCGGTCCCTTGATTTATACCAAAGTCATACCGAACGAAACAACTCGTTGTAAAAACTACTTGCATCTTACGTTTAAACTTGCGGAGACTAGAAGCAAGTGTTCTAGTTGAAGCAAGGGCTTGAAACTTTGCACAGATTTTTTTTAATGATTTAGAACAGATCTGTGGGCCGTCCCATAGAAAATTTTTCCGACCCCCAAATAAGGACCACCCTAATGTATACATACATAATATACCTTTATCAGGAAATATTTTTTCACAGTAATTAATCGCAGTTACTTGAACATTTAATGTAAATGATTATTAATTCATTTTCTTTTGCCGAAAGCAGTATATTTGTAAAGTTGCTCCTCACATTTTAGTCTGCTTGAGAATAATTATGAAAGAACTGTTAAGATTTTGCGAAATATGAGTACGTTGATGCTGTAATACGGTTAACTAAATTTCATGCAATCCTAAAATGCTTTTTTTTTTTAACTCCGCGAAAAACGCATCGTTACATCAACGTTACGAATTTCTACCTCGTCGTTTGATCGATTTATATCATCCGATGATTGCAACGACAATTTGTTCATTCCATTCTGTGATACGCTGTTTCAACACGACTTGGCTATCAAATATACCAGAAACATTTTGTCATCGTTAATAGGAACGCGTTACTTACACCGCGATGACAAAATCTAGTTCAAATAACTATCCGTGTACATTTACATTACAGAAACGGTTGTCTCTTCGAACAAACATACAGTCGCACAAACACGCGCATTATCTCCCATCTCCTTCTCCTTCATCTTTCTCCTTCCTCCGCGCGTCATCCTCGCCAGTTCAACTAAATCGCCGGTCCGCCCACAGATTTTACGAAGGCGCTGCTGTTGCCCAAGGTACAATTGTACAAGTTCCTCGCTACGTCGCATGTGCTTATGACTGTTTGTTCGGAGCGGCGAAGAAACGAAGAGAAAACCATGAATGAGAGGCAGTCCCAACGATGCGCGTATCCATCCTCCGATGACTAATTTATTCTCATAGACCTCCGTGTATGCGTTAACATAGGTTTATTCTTAGGTGGTGTCACACGTATCGTACGGATGTACGGTGTAGAAGGTATAATATATAAGTATGCATGTTTAAGAGGCGACAAAACTTAACTAGCAACTTTCAAATCACCGGCGGAATGATTATCTTCGTATTTGATTCCTCTCGACGTAGTGGATTACGTTATTACACCTATTTGCGTCAGATCTGTGGTCTGGAAAAAAAAAAAAAAAAAAACCAAGTTCAACATCCTTATTATGTAATTCCCGTAAGAGAAACTGTGTTATATGCGTATCAATTTATAACGGCTTGTTAAATTATTTTTTATTTAATTAATTTTTTTTTTTTTTATATTAGAGAACTTTTCGGCATACTTTTTTGCGAATTTTCGCTATTTCTGACAGTATAGATAATAGGTTTTCAATACTCGAGAGCGTTTGTCGCGATATAATGTGAATTATTATTGCTAGAAACAAATTGATTGAAAAATAACGTGAATATCGGAGGAATAATTCATTTCCGAAAAAATTAACCCTCTACACACATATATATCATACATGTTTTACATAAATTGTAAATTCTTGGGGTCGCTGATCACGGACCTGAAATCGGATGTTAAAAAATTCGAAATGGTGGACCCAATATGGCGGATGAAAATTTCAAATTCGATCGAATCCGGAGATGAAATTCCGTCCAGAGGCTTTTGGGGTCGCTGATTACGAATCTGATATTAGATTTTGAAAATTCAGTACAGCGAATCCAATCAGTGACCCCGAAAATCCCTGCATAGGGTTTTTTTTTCACCGGCTTCGATCTGATTTGAAATTTTCGTCCGCCATATTGGATCCACTATCTTTAATTTTTGAAATTTGATTCTAGATCTCCCTCTCTTTCTCTACACGCGAAGTATATATATATATATATACACGCACACTTACTTAGATATAGTAAATTATCGGGGGATCCGAGAAGTTTCGTGGATCGGACTTGAAAGGGTCAAAGATGTGTAAGACCTCGGAGAGTATTAAATGGCTCGACTCCTGCAACCAGTAAACCAGTTTTTGAGAATTTACCCATTCGACAAAACGAAAAGGATTATCATACGGACAGCTGCATCTGACTTGTGCCTCTCTCGGGATCCATTTACACCGGATATGTACGCATGTATACTGTATCTATACGTGCGCATATGCAGGTGATGCCTACAACGTATATAATACGGGAATCTTTGAACCGTGATGATATGTTAGATAAAACCGAGGGTTTGTTCCGGTGTCCGCTTCTTTTGTTTTCGTTTTATTCGCGATTCGCGTTTTGTTTTCTGTAGAATTTTGAATGAAAATTTTTGAAATGTATGTGACAGCGAAAACAGATGAAGATTACCAGTTTTTTATAATAGTTTTCCGAAAGTTTGGCGTTTGAATTGCGAAAAATTGTAAAAGGAGCTTTCGAAATTGCTTCGAATGACAATGAAAAATACCTAGGTATATTTTGTCTCGAGTATAAAGATATCGGAACTCGCGAATCGGATGAGAGCGAACACGCGTCGCGATCTTATTAACATTTTAATTATGGCCTGCGTTCTTTTTATGGAATTGAGAATGAAATGATGAAATATAAATTACCCGATTTTGTCTTATAGACAACAATTACAATATGCAAAAACTGTTGTATGCTCGAGTGTATCGTTTTGCATTCTTGTATTTCTTACTGTCGTAACTACCTTTGTCTGGTATTATATTTATCCCTGACAACAGTTGTTGTGCGTGCGGATTTTTCAATAGAGTTTATTTTAAGACCATGCCTGTACCGCGATGGTCGACAGACAATTTCGGACAATTACGATACAGGCATGCAGAATTATCATACGATCAACTGTATCGTGTGTCTAATGGCATAAGGTCGTAAGCGCCGCCTTACGACCTTTTACTTTTAAAAAAACCGAAAAGGCGTGAATATTTTATTTTATCGCATCTAAGCTTAAATCGTGAAAACACGGTCAGAAACGGTGAAATTAAACAAGAGCTTAATTAATAGCAAAAGGTCGTATGTACTGGTAAATACTACATTCTGCTACCGATTCAACCATAAAAACCTGAGTCGATTAATTCCATCAAGTTGTGCCTACCAAAAAAAAAAAAAAGAAAAGAAATTGGCGGTTACAACTTTCTGTTTTTATGTTCTAGTTTTTTTATATTATTATTTTTTTTTATTATTATTATTTTTGAATCTTTGCAGATTTCGATTCATCTATGCATTTCAATGGTTTCTAGAACGATTGTATAAATAAAAAAAATCATAGTCGTTACGATCTTCTGTTTTCATCTTTTTTTTCATCTACTTATTGATAGAAAACGGTTGTATCTGCCTAACATACGACCTTTTGCCTTTGTATGTTCAAATGCTTGATTTCGATTAGTAAGAAAAAAAAAGAATTATACACCCTTTGGCAACTAAAATTGTCACAAAGTAAGGTTACGACCTTATGCCATTAGACACGCGATATGTATAATACACATTATAATAAACAGGAAGAAATCGTTTGAAAGTTGAAAGTCAAGTAGAAAATCCTTATGATGTCAAAAAGTGTTATTGTACCACGAATTGATGTTGATGATTATTATTTCGGTTAGCTGTTTTTTTTTTTTTTTATAACTTTCACTATCGGCACCGGCCCTTGAGGTGATTTCTTTTCTGATAGAAAGGGCGTGCGTGCGTGCGTGCGTGTGTACATATCTACATAACAATATATAATCGATCGCGATTTAAACGGAGCAACACACAGCAACTGCGGTGAAAAATGTACAAAAGAAGCTTGAGAAGAGCGAGAAGGGGGATAAAAGAAAAAAAAAAAAAAGAAAAACTAGACGAAACGACGAAAGGGATACGTCATGTATCTTATATCGGCGATCGGTCTTTTCTTCTCGCATTGGAGTCTCCGTTTTTGGATTATACCTTTAAAGGCGTGCGCAATAGAGCGCGTGTTTTCTGCTGGTAACTATATAACACGCCGCGGTGTCGTTTTACCACTATAACTTACAATTAAGACTACTTTCGCCCTCCATCGTTCGCCGACGATGCGTGGAAACAGCTGATCCTTACTGACTATACCTACTTGAGCGGTGTTTCATGTCCGTCACCTTGCTCCTCGGCACTTGGCACAGGCGCGGAATCTTCTTATTTGCCGTTATCGTACAGTCCTAATGTCGATTTTTTTATTTTTTTTTATTTTACCTTTTTCTTTTTTAATTTATTTCTTAACGGAGATTCCATGGTATGATGATGATGATGGTGGTATGAATTGTAGAAAAAATAAAACAAGGTACACGGAGAAAAATTTCATTTGTTACAGTAACTAGAAAAATTCAGTAAAACAGGTATCGTTAAAAAAACTGTTTGAATATTGTTGGAATTACGAAAAACGAGGTATTACCGATCCTTTTTTGGTAATTGCAACGCAAAATCAGTTTGTGAGGTTCACTCTACTTTTTTAGTTAAACGAGGCCCGTCAATTTGTTGTTGGACGAGCATTAAATTTTCGCAACGGTTGCAGGAAAATCTAGTAACAGTGATCGTAACGAGAAATAACAGCAACGGATACTAGACTTTCCGGTAACAGCTAGAAAACTAATTTTCATTTTGTACTTAGAACTGTATTTTTCGATTGTGGTAAGAAATGAAAGTTGTTAAGGACTGAGCGGTAACCGGAACTAAAAATTTCTCTCAGTTTAGATTATTTTTTGAAGCTTTTTACTTTTATAACGTGTCCGAAACATGTGTATTTCAAACGGGAAAAATTCACCCTGTTGTCGGCACGGGTTAAAGTTGAGATAAAAATCTTGGAAGATTTATGAAAAGCCTAAATATGGTTCGTGCTCACACGGTAAATTGTTTTCGGCAGCGGTGCGTGCACACATTTCTTAATTCTTCTCTTCTTCAAAGCCTGTCCAAAATAAGAATTGTTGTTAAGGCCATGAATTACTCCTACTCTTATCGACCGAGTAAACTTATTTTTCGTTTAATCAATAAATAAATAAATGGGCGGAATCGGTTCAAATATTGACAGTGCAGCGCTCTGTTATAACAGAACTCGGTAACGTTACTGATATACCAAAAATCAACAAAACGATTTGTGGTTTTCTGACCACGTCTTACTGTATTTGCGTTTCCCGCATATCTGGGGCCACGAAGTTCACGGTCGAGCGAATTTTCGTAATTCTGAAAACAACCGAGAGTACAATTAGCCATCGTGCGAATATTTTTATGCAATATTTCAGTACAGCAAACGAGAAATACTATTTACAATAATTTAGCTAACAAAATATGCTCGGCTAGCTTGTTCCTTACTTCACTCAGTTGCCGCAGCACAAAGTAGCACTTCGGTAACTTATACCCGGCGACTGACGGCAGTTCGTCCAGGAACGTATTACAGTTACGTGATTTCTCTTCCGTGTACATTATCTCCCGAAAAATGCGAAAATAGCGATACCTGTCAGAAAACGTGACATTTTTTTCATAATTTTTGGAACACGAGTAACTTTTTTTAAATTCTACCGCGAAAGAACGATGCATTGTCGGAATTTAAACCGATCTCGTTGATTTTTTTACTCGACAAACGAAACGTGAGGGTGAGTTTGCTCGGTCGGTAAAGGTAGGAATACTACGTGGCCTTAATAACAAAATCACGCGGTTGTGCACGCTCGTTATTTTATCCTTCTCGTATCATCGGCCACCGTATCTCTAGAATTTTGTTTATATTACGATAACCCCGCCTGCCCCCCGCAACATGACTCGATCACTGCATTGCGCTGCATGCCTGAAAGCTATCGCAGGATAGCGATTTTGTATTATCAAAATAATATGTGCAGTACGGGTGACAAAAATAATACCTGTGACTAATAGTGTTTTTTCTGAATCTTCTTTCTTTATTAGAGTTATTCTTATTCTTTTTTTTTTTTTTTTAGTGTCTCCGAAGCTTTCAACGGACCAAAATACAAGCACAAGTGTAATGAAACATTTACAACCCGTCTACTCTTGTATAAACTCTGTTCGTCCAACGAACTTTCTCATACTCGGCCATGCAAGCAAGTTCATTTAATACTGCAACAGCCACGAGGGTGATACTCTGTCAATAATGCGGTTTCCGTTTATTTATACCCCTTCGTTTTTCCCCCATGTGTAAGAGTGTGCGAACACGGTTCAATCGTTGGGTTGTGTTCCGATAGATATATTTTCTATCCTATTTTCACATCACAAACGATTCGCAGACTCCGCACACGCGTGAAAAACAGGACTAGTCGATTATTACACGAAATCTCACTTTGACCCTTCTTTCGATAAAACGGCGAGTTCACGGATGGAATCGATCACAGACAGCTTCCTGCCTGTTCTCGAGAATCAAACGTGCGGTTTGTTGAGTGATTTTTTTGATTTCGAATCCCCTTGATGCTTTACAATTCATGAAAGTCACGAAAAAATCTGGACTCCTTTCCTTCGAAGCCTGTATCTCGGAAACTACTAATTTTTGAGACTTGCGTCCGTAAGAATTTTGATCCGGAGGATATGTACTGTAACGTACCGAATATCCAACAAAATTCTTCTTTTTTTCCTCCGGTTACCAGATTCCAAAACATATTATTTCTAGATGTGGTAAGGTTGTTGCTAACGATTAATCCGATGAATCCTCGAGATCCGACTATTTCGCAATGAAATTAGCGAAAAAGATGTACCGATCGCTCACTTGTACCAGCTTCTTTAACGACGTGGTATTAATTGTACTCCACACTTTCAGTTCTCCCAATCAATAGATCAGCTCGTTAATCGGAACATATCCACAACGTTTTGATAAACATTGTGAAATCGCCCGGCTGCCACCGAAAATATATCACGTTCCTACTCCTCGCTCTCGCCTCGATACTCGGCTCTGCCCTTAAAGTTTCGTAACGTACGCGCACCGCCGGCACTATCTTAATCTATCTCGTGTGCCGAGCCACTATTATTTGTTAAACCTACATTCGCACCCACACATTTATTACGTTTACCTACACGCGTCACTCGCTTCTATCTCATCTCGCGTCGGCGGAGCAACGACTTCGAGAGATTATATGCATCTGTCTATACCGACAAGGGCAACTGTCGCGAAGATGCTGCGAAGCGTTAGGAAAAGACCGGCTGTTTTTACACCGACGTGCGACAACGCCGATGCATGTACGGCAATGAACGCGCAACGGCGCAAACCCGACTCGCCACTTTATATTTACTGTGTTGCTAACTGAGGGAATAATAATAATAATAATAATAATAATAATAATAATAATAAGAAGAAGAAGAAGAAGAAGAAATGAAAAAAAATGACCGTACCTCTTAACAAACTGCAGCTGCATCTCATATGGCGAAATTTCTTGACTATACGTGCAACTGCTAAAATCATACTGTCAAGAATCATCATTTTACGAGTATACAGAGACTAGAACTATTCACCTCAAGCTCCTATCGATCGAGCATTGTCAATAACTCGGTTTACCCTGTTAATATTAAAAGATTTAACGATACGTTTTTGATGAGTAAATGGAACTCTATAATAATAAAGTTCGATCGATCGAAACTAATCAACACTGAGGTCTATATTCAGGGAATCAATGTTAAGCCGATGGTGTATAAAATGTATACGCGGCAAAGCGTATCGTTGGACGATGAATAAAACGATCGATCGGTAAGTGAGACCGAAATTGTTGAAAACAATTGACGATGGTCGGACAGAGTTGTAATCACTGCAGGGTTCGTGCGCACAGGGAAAATTTGGAAAAAGGAGAAAAGTCAGGGAATTTCAAACGTAAGACTGGAATTTTGGGTCTGTCGTAGAAGTGAACTCGTTTTTACAAAAGTACCGTCGATCTTAACGAAAAGAAAAAAAAAAAAAGGCAATCACAGGCTATTGTTTGTAAATCGATAATCAGACGGTACGATAGTTACTAGATAATATTAAACGTATTGATAATAGTGTCACTAATCAGCCTCTGCATATTCTTTGGAAAGTTACTGGAAAAATCTTGGAAAATTCAGGGTATTTCAGATACCAAACGACCGTACGAACCCTGTAACGGGATACGAAGAACCGTTTAAAATCGAAACAAGAATATTTATATGCGTAGGTCCGTATTAATAACAAGATACGAGATAAGTCGTCCGTCGGCTGCAACTTCACGTGCTCCCGGTACATACTCTACGTGCCGATAAAACAACAAACGATGACGACGACGGCGATACACTTTCGTACTTTCTCCGTTCCGTTGATCGTCTTAGGTGTACCGGGTGTCTATAGCGGTATTCGATCACCCCGAGGCTACTACGAGCGTTTCGTCATTCGATTTGATACAGATAGATAAAAATTTCCACATCAACTCTATTACGCGTTATTTTTTTCGGGTTATACTAACTGCACGTGTGTTATTCTTATTTGTACTTGTTTCACTATCTAATTTTTATGGGTAGTGTGGGTAAACTTTACTTGTAACATACGAATCACGAGGAAAAAAAAGTTGTATACATTTCATTTTAACTTCAACGGTACTTGAATATTTCCTTTTTTTTTTTATACCGTAACCGAATAACATAATTCTGGATACAAAGTGGAGAACAAATTTTTTTAACCGCTCGTACAATATTTTACGATAATTCTGACCACACGTTTCAAACGATTTATTGTAACGGTATAGATTTTACTACAATTCTCTAATAACTCGTAATTAATTAAACTTTTCTCAGTGTATGCATAATGTGGCGAATTCCGCGGTGCGTTGCGAATATTTCTCGGATCGCGAAAGAATGAACAAATGAAAAAAAAAAAACAAAAAGGCTTGCGGCTAAAAGTTTTGCAGATCGAGGACCGCAGCCCCGATCGGTCGGGCGGACTCGGTGTAAAAAGAAGATAATAAAAAATGAAAATAAAAATCTTTCATATCTGGATACGGCCGGTTAAAAACTGATGACTCTCAATCGCGCGACGAATCGTCGTGTGTGGGTATGTAGTTACCTATTTTGGTACGGAGACGGCAGAACGACATGTATTTTTTTTTTTTTTCTTATAAATCTTTTTCCTCCTTTTCTTATCTCTTATTTTTCTCGCCTCATCAATAACATATAGGTTATATATCGTACCTACATGCAGCGTATAGTATACCATATGTATCGTGAAATACGAAACTTTCTTCTCGCGGTTTAAAAATGGCGGATTTTAACACTCTCGCGTCTATAATATCTATATGTACAATACACTCACGAAACACTGTAAAATACTGTGCGCACATATTCCCATGTAACGTGCATGTGTGTAGTTATTTGTTTCGCGTCGATCATGCGGGCGCGAACCGAGTTGAGAAGGGGAGTTGAGTGGGGTAAGAAAAAAAATAAATAAATAAATAAAAATAAGCAAATAAAAAAATTAAAAAAATAAAAAAAAAAAAAAAAAAATGCGAAAAAAGACAAGAAAATAAAAGCATTAAAACTACGTTGTCTTTTTGGTTCTCTCTTCAATTCTCAATTTACTTTTACCTCTTTTATTCACCGACCATAATCAGGGTCACCCGGTTTCGAACAGAGCGGAACACCTGGCCAATTTTCAGAGATCGGAGGCTGTTATACGTACATATACGTATGTATTATAACCCATCGGAGCGTGCAGCAAGAAGGCGGCGAGGCGACCGGTGACTAGACAGAAAAATGGCAAACGCCCAAGGCTCTGTTGTTAGTCATCCTCCCGTCAAAAGTAAAAACGCTCTTGCCGAATATACGTATGCATAGGTATGTGTATAACGTAATACGTATTTACGTGTATAATACATGTCTGTTGTAAAACACGTATACAGATATATTTATTCACTGCATGCGTGATGACTGCAGGCAATTTTTTGTCTACCTCTGGGCCGGTATGTGTGTGTATGAAAGCAACCGGAATCATTATTCGATGACTATCTGCAAAGCTGTAAGAGAGCCCCCCCCCCGGGTGCCAAATTTTTGCGAGATCCTTTTCTTTCCAATTCTCTTTGGTCGTTTTGGTTTTGTTCGTTGCTCTTTTTTTTTTTTTTTTTTATTCTCGTTGTCTTAGCTCGGTCGAAAAACTGGCTTGCACACTCTGTAAATCCGCCTCGTCACAGGAGTCGGGACCCCGATATTGCTACTTCCGTGATTCGCCAGAACTGTGTAACTACTGTTGGAGGTTTAAAGACCTTCGAATTTGTTCGATTGTTATATCACCGGGCAGCTGTTTAATTAGATAATTTCAACACGCTCGCGACAGGTACAAATTACGATGTGCTGAAGTTTCTTAGTGTATTGTGGTCACACGATCAACTGATACGTACAATTTTCAATTGTTTATGTATTTTTAATTTTATTATACTCGTCGAGTTCGGGCGAGTTGATGAAAAATTTATTTTGCCTTATGTTGGTGGATGTTGCGATTCGGTAAAGATTAAAACGAAAGAAAAGAAAATAGCGAAGATTCGTTTGCGTTTAGAAATAAATCGTTTCGCTCTTGTCATAGCTAATCATGAAGAATCATAAATCCATTCCTCAATCGTATTATACCATTACAACACATCTGACATGATCAGTAAACTAATAAACTACGGATTCTTTAATCACCAAAAAGGTTTCGCATTTCTCAGTCTGGTCTCGAACTCTCAAAACGTACATCTTACAAAGTCATCTCAAAAATCTGTTTTCACATCTCGCTCCGTTTGATGAAATGCGTCGGTAAGTTACCGACTGTAAAGAGCCAGAATTCAAGCTAACCCAGCCTCTCGTCAACTCGATTCGACCGCGAGAGAGCGAACCGCCTATCGGCGGCAGGGTGAACCACCGAATACCGAAACTCTGTTTACGATTCTCGTATTTAACCTATACCTACAACAATAAGAATGATTTAAATAACTGGTTGGGCATTGAATCGAAACTACGCGTATGGCGAGTTATTTTTTTTCACTCGTTTCATATTTAAATATAGGGTATGCGTATACGATATGATTATTCAAAGACCCACGCATATAATTGTCAGGCTTGTTACGCACGCGCGTCTTGTATAAATGCATTTCATACCGTCAGATATGTACGTAAAAGCGCCGGCAGCGTGTCTCGTTGACCCAGTTCAATCTCTCTTCCGTTCACATTCATACCGTCGCGATGCACACGTGCCCCACGTGCGTATGTGGCGATGTGCACCACACGACGAGCTGCGGCAGGTCGAAACCGAAGCTGCTCGTCGATCCGGTGGCGACGAAAAGAGGGTCGAGGCGGGGGGGGGGGGGGGGGGGGGCGAGGGGAGGCAGACCGACCGTCTCCGAGTTCGGTCGACGAGGCGAGCGTTGCATCTGCAAACGGCGTAGCTAAAAGACGACTGGAAGCTTTCGCTGATGCCGTTGCTGCTGCTGCCGTCACTACTGATGCTGCTGCACAGCAAGCTATGCAGGTTATTTAAAGGACAATTTTATAGGCCGTGACTTGGAGCTATTTGCAGATTTAGTTGAAAATTACTACCAATGCTGTTCTCTACGATTATTCAGCCCTCTCTGACCGAACCATATTCGAGAGGAATAATAATAATTGCTTTCACATGTTGTGTGGGTGCGGTTGTATATGTTTTTTTTTGTTTATTTTTTTATTTTTTTTTTTTAACCAAGCAACGATGCAACGCAAGAGGTTCCTTTACCGTTTCTCTATATTCGGTTTAGTACCAGTCGCTCGTCGCAAGGTTTTTTATTTATTCATTCATTTATTTATTTATTTTTTTTTTTTTTTGGAGGGGGCAACTTGAAATTTTCAATATCATGCCGAAAACATTGAACTCTGCTCTGTTTATCAGAGTTTATTGCGTGACCTGGCAATCATGAAATAATCAGGGAATTTCTTTACACGTAAACAAAAGTTGTGAAAAGGTCAGGGATTATTTTTTTTTTGCAATAACCGGGAAATTTGGGTAATTTTTTTTTTTAAATCTTTTAACCTGCAAAATGACTTGTTAAATCAAAAATTCTCCGTCAGGTCCGTCGGACCAAGTGTCGGAAAACAATTGAGACGTATTTTTTCTTTTTATAGATATAGTTATACCGCAACGTGGACATTGTGACGTCGTGAAAATTCGACTGGCTATATCTTTGCTAACAAACGTTGAATCGAAAAAAGAAAAAATACGCGTCAAATACGACTCGGCTGAACGATACATTTCGGCAGCTACGAATGCGGCCGATTAATATGTTGTTACTCGATCACATTCCATTTCGTAATACTTCTACCGTAGCGATTGTCGTCGTTTAAAACGTATGATCGTTTATACCATTTACGAGTAGGAATTTTCTTCTCTGCACTACTAACTGGGTCACCCTTGCCCCACCGCGATGTTATTAGTTGTCGTTGCTACTGCAGTTACGTATGCGAACGACCCAGCAGCTGCATGAGCTAGCCTCCTCCTATCTTTGAACTATGGACTTTTACCGCGCACGTTTTTCGCCTTCGCCTTCGCTCTGCGGCGCTACTTGTACTCCTACTTGGCGATCACTTGACACACAATTTTGCAGAGTTGCAGGTTCGCTGTATCAGGCTGCGATATACCGGATATCAGGTGGACGCCATATTTATTCCCTTATGTTTTCATTCATTTTCGTAGGGTTGCATTATGTTATAAAATTCTCGCGAAAGTTACGAGGTCGGAAACTAATCTATAGGAAACTAGGCTGAGTGATCTGTTAGAAAAACTAGGATCTTCCTTCGGACGAAGGAGTTAAGAATTCGACAAAACGCGAGGTGAGTTGACTAGAATTTCCCGAAAAGTTGTTCGTCCGTTGAATTCGAGAATCAATGTTAATTAAAATCTCTCGGAAATCACATGAAACGGTTGGAATTTCTCAAAATCAATTCAAAATCGCTTGAAACTTCTTGAAATAGTTTACAGCAGCTTCGAATAATTTTCAAACTGCTTGAAACCGTTTGAAATCACACGAAACCGTTTGGAATCATTTGAAACCAATTTAAAATCTTTTGAGATTGATTTGAAACCAATTAAAACCACTGGGAATCAATTCAAAATCGTTTGAAACTGCTTGAAACAGTTTCAAACAGCTTTGATTAATTTTCAAACCGCTTGAAATCGTTTGAAATCCCCTTGAAACCATTCGGAATCGTTTTTAACTTCCTTGAAATCAGTTCGAAGTAGTTCGAGGTGGATTTAAAACCGTTCGAAACCATTCAAAACCGTTGTTCACGTTATCCGCAACAAATATCTGCGCGTAATTAGATTTTCTATAACCCCTGTCATATTTTCAATTACAATAATCGTTAATTTCTCCAGTCAAACCACCTTTCCACACGCATAACCACTTTCGAAGTTTCCTCTTCACGACGAAGTTGTTCTTCAGGGGAATAATATCTCACGGTTTGTTGTTTTCACACTTTTGGTGCTGACATCTTGATTTTGCGACTCAACAATATCAGATTCCCCCGATAAACAATCCAATCACTTACCAATCAATACAGAATCCAACTACGGGGATCGATTCCTATTAATTGATAGTATAAACTCATAGAATTGGGACGTTTGGTGCGGGGGAGGGGATCAGCGACGGTACACGAGGCAGGGTAACCAGCTGTTGCTATTGCTGTTGCTGCCGCTAACCAGGAGACGCTAGTAGGACAGTGAAAGGAGCGACCTAGACCAACTCTTTCAGACTGTTTCCAGAGAGACAGATGGACGTTCGCTGCCTGCGCTTTTTACTCTGCATACTTACACCACTTGGCTTACAGCTGATGGAATAACGACGATGACAATACGACCTGTTACACCGTTACGGAATTAGTTCCTGCCGATTTCTTTTACCATTTTTTTTTTTTTTTCTCTATCTCCCCTCCTTGATGCAAAAACGACTCCCCTAATGGTATATAGATGTAACGAAAACGCGGTAATACGAAAAATTGGAACGAACTGTCAGTAATGCTTTTGAATAAATTGACGTGCATGTATCGTGTACTGAAAATAGTATAAATCGATGACTGTTTTTTTTTCTTTTGCTGTTAATAGCAATTAAATTTATTCAAACTAATTTCGGTTTTTTCCCTTGCATTATACGTAATGTGAATGCGTAAAATTGCTATCTTTTCCAATTGCAGGCAGTCCTGTTCCATGATCTATCCGATCGATGCGTATGTATGTGATATAGAGTTTCGCTGCGTAGAAAACAGGAAAGTGGTCATTCTTACCCGTAGTAATGAAAGTGAACTGGTTTCCCATCGCGTCCTTTCTTACGGTTTATCTTCGCGACACAAACACAGAGATCCGGAAGAGTGATTCTTGTACTGGTGGATATTTGCAATTTTTTTTTTTATTCATCTTTGTTCAGTTCACTTCAATTGTTTTTCTCTTTATATTAAAATATTCAAACGCAATTTTACAACCTCTCTGGCATACGAGACCTGTAAAATGTTTTTATTGATTGTACGACCATGTGGCGGTTGATAAATTCTTAACATCTGCAATCTTTTTTTTTATCTTTTGCAGACTGAAGAGACGAGCCGGTTAGCGTGTGGACCCTTACCAAGGTCCGTAGTTGAGACAGGCGAAGAGAAGAGAAGGGGGAAGGAGAATAAGGAGAGGAACGAAAGAAGAAAAGAAAAGCAAAATTTTACAAAAGGGGATAACGAAAATGGCGGTCGGGGACGGGCAGATACTGGGGAACGAGGCGGTGGATTCGCTGACGATAATATCACCGAGTTCAAAACTGTTGAGTGGACCGGGTAACGGTGTTATATGCAACGCGATACCGAAGCACAACAACAACGGACTTATGCCGAATGGAAAACCGATCGAAATTGTTTCTAACGGCAAACCAGAGGCTGGTGATAAAAATTCAAATGGCACAAACACCGTAGAATTTTCTGACGAAGATGTCAGCTGCGGATGGGGAAGTCTCGTTACACCTAAGTGGATGCAGTGCTTCGCTTCGAAACAAGCATTCTTAGTCATCTTTTGTATCACCTGGGTAAGTGTAATGGCATCAATGTAACATCGGTGATAGTAAAAATTGGAGAAATTAAAACAAGTTTAGACCACGCTTTTTACTGTATTGAATTCACAGAAACTAGGGGTTAATTGCTGAGGTTTTAATATGTTGCATGATGCAATTTTCAAAAGTTTTGGGCTTGTTTTTTCTCTTACTGTACCCTTAGACGTAGACAAACACGTCTGTGTAATATGTTGACCAATTGTTTTTGTTACGTTCTGCTTTTAAACGCGACGAATTGTGTTTCAAAATTTCCA
Source organism: Neodiprion pinetum (assembly GCF_021155775.2). Taxonomy (NCBI): domain Eukaryota; kingdom Metazoa; phylum Arthropoda; class Insecta; order Hymenoptera; family Diprionidae; genus Neodiprion; species Neodiprion pinetum. The sequence continues at coordinate 28,826,372 of NC_060233.1, forward strand.
ATCATTGGTTATGATTGTTGGAATGATATTGAAAATTAGGGTTTTGAAAGGGAATATGAAAATCGGGTACCCTTACGCAGGAAGGCGGTTATTGAATAGATGAAATATGTTGACATCTTAAGAAACCGGATAGCAAACACGCAACCTTAAAGCCGATCTTGTGTCATGAATCCTATTTCGTGTTGCCTGCATAATCAAAACGCAGGTTCATTGACATTTGTCAATATACTCAAAAAGTTGCTACATGTGACCTTTCAATCTCAACGCAATTGCGAAACAGAAAAAATTGTGAAATAATAGTGATTTAGAAAGTTCAGCAGCCTTTAACGAAAAAGTTATTCGGGTCAAACTTGAACCACATACGTATACGTATATAGAAGCTTCTGTGTTGAAAATTATACGAGGATAAGTTGGGTATATTTAGCATCCTGGAAGCATTGTACGGTCTGACTAAATATTATTTCATTACATTCGTTACGTTCTGTTCTTGGGCAAATTGATTTTTGATGGTATGAATTGTCAGTATAATATTTACGTAAACAATGATGTCGATTTCTCTTAAAAAATTCTAAATTGTTTCAACTAATCAACGAGCCGAACGAAAATACGATTTTGAACTTATGTTTACCAATTCATATTTAAATTGGTAAAAAGAGATGCGCAAGCGAAGTTTGAGGAAAAAATGTCGACCTTCGATTTTCTCAACTATCTAAAATCGGTGTAATTGTAAAATTTTCAGGTCCTCCAGGGTATGTATTACACCTACTTCGTATCTGTAATAACGACAATAGAGAAGTTGTTCCAAATACAGTCGAAAACTACGGGTATAATAATGTCGGCAACCGAGATCGGGCAAATCGGTTCGTCGCTTCTTCTGACCTATTACGGGGGTCAAGGTCACAGGCCTAAATGGATAGCGTGGGGGATGATCTTGTTCGCTGTAAGTTCCTTCTCCTGTTCCATGCCGCACTTCATATTCGGCGATAAACTCATGCGGCAAAATGAAATGCTTCACACGACCGGCCCCGTTCCACCAAACTTATGCAAGCTTGAGGAGCCATGGGATACAAACACGTGAGTAAAATACGGAAAGAACGTCATTCATACTTTTCCTCCTAGAATAACTGACGTAAATATACATGTATGTGTTATTGTTTTAAGCATATTTGATATTTTTTTTTTTTCTACGAGATGCAAAGTGGAAAAAGAGATACAAGTCATTAGATTTTTTTCTCGTAATCCCGGACAACATTTTTACAGCATGAGATCATTACGTTAACATTATCGGAGTAAAATACGAAAATGAGGCAAACTGGTACGATAATCTGTTTACATATAATATGCAAGAGAAGCAAAAATTGACGAATATGTTATGCAATTAACTGCAAGTCAAATCGTGAAGACGAGCGTCAACTTTATTAACAACGAACTTTTACCGTATGAATAATAATAATGTGGAATATTTTTTGGTATATATTTACATATAATACACAATGAAACGATTGATAAAAGTTTACCCATGTAGTAAGACAAACACGGAGACGGGTATAAAAGATATGCAGAAATGCTGCCCGGGATGCGCATTCTGAACAATTCTGACCTCGCTTGTATACATATTATGTCTGTGTATAAGGTACATTTAATACGTCGTTTAAGCATAACAGTTAATAATACACCCGTCTGACCATTATTTGACCGTCCTTTGACCGACCGTCTGGCTTCTAATTTTAATTAATATTTCCGACCCTCGCAGTTATAACTGTGGATGTTTTATACGTGCGCACGTATGGATATACCTCCACGTGTAACTGTCATCCAAGTTCTAATTGCCTTGTGATCTTTGATTTTCAACTTTTCTTCCGTCGCAAAGGATTCCGAATTTTAATTAAAAACTAGCGCAACGGCACCGCTTAGAAACATTGAAACAAAAAAAGTGATCATTTTATATTTATACTAAAATAATTACACGTTCGCAGGACGAGGGATACCACGCCTGTGTTGCGGAATCTGTCCTCAACTTACTGCAAGGAAGCTTTCTTAGAGGAACGGAGGATACAGAGCAAAATCACAACGATAGTTTTGGCTATATTCTTCGTCTCTTTACTCGGTGTTGGAATGGGCCAGACGGCCGTTTACACTCTTGGGATTCCTTATATTGACGACAACGTTGCTAGCAGAGAGAGTCCTCTCTATTTTGGTAATTTGACACCCCTTTTTGCTTCTTTAATTATTTGTATCCTTATTGTTCATCATTATTTTACCTCAAGATTGTCGAATATTGTCTGAAAATTGTTTCTCTTGTCATGCAGAAGATTTATATGTATTTGTAGTATGTAATTGTAATATACGTTTCAGTGTCAGCGAGTGTCTCTTGATTTGGAAATTTTTGTCGCGTGTCTTTTTTTACTAATTTTCAAAAGGTAAAATTTATGATTTTCTACTAAAATTCCAGCAATTACAATCGGCGTGAGAATACTCGGACCAGCTCTCGGTTTTATACTTGGATCGCTCTGCACAATGTTGTACGCAGATTTGTCCGTAACTCCGGAAATTACGCCTTCAGATCCTCGATGGGTGGGTGCCTGGTGGCTCGGTAAGTTTATTCCTCTTTTATTACGAGCTGCATTTAGCGTTTCAGCGAACAATTCCTCGCCTTCTTATATTCATTTAAGTATATAGTATATAATGCGAAAGCTTCGTAAAGTACTGCATGTATATATAGGTAAAAATACGAAAGTTTTCTCTGTTCTTAACTCCAAGTATTTGATTTTAATGGTACAGCGAAAGTTTCGCAAGTTTCCTAGTAATTTATCGACAGAGTTGTACAAAGTTACGGCTATTATTTGCTATATAAAAATGAGATTTTCCATTATACAAATTGAGTTTAGGTAACGTGTAAAATAATTTCTCTGGTAAAATATAACATTATCATTAGTTTAATTTACATGATCAAAAATATAAACGTAAAAACGGGAGATTTTAATGAGAGAAACGGGATGTTTTAGCAAGGTATTTTCTTGTTGAAGGCGAAAAAAAAAATTTTCTTGTCGAATCTATTCAAGGTTTCGTTGAATCACCCTGAAATTGTAGGTGTGTTAAAACGTTTAAATCTTCCGTGAGACTAAATAATATTTATTCACCTAGAGGAAATATCTTTCACCGATCCTTTGTTTCAACGTAGTTCCTTTCGGAAACATGTTCTTCTGAAACTATTTATTTTTAAATAATTACATTAGTATCTTGACTCCGATTAGCGCCGCCTACGTTTCAGTGAGCACTTTACCTAATTTTTATACCGTAAATAAAGGTAAAGACAAATATCAGATTAACCTAAGTGAATATGAAAGTTGAACTCGACCGATGTTATTTCTATTACATAAGAGATAGATTGAATTTATTTACGATTATGGTATTTGTTAAATAAAATTATCTAGATAATACGAAACACGTAATATCGACGATTAACGACGGCACGTTTTCATCCTCTACAGGTTTGGTACTCGTTTCGGCGATGCTACTGTTGGCCAGCGTCGCCATGTTCGCATTTCCTCGGCGTTTGCCATCTAGCAAAGCACCGCTTCGGCGCGATGATGCGAACAAGCCGAGTCTCAAAGGTGAGCGAACAAGTTCGCATTTTATAAGCTGATACTTTCGTTTTTATTTTACTGTACTTCTACGTGTTACGATGATTAAAAATGATTAAGCATAATTACGCATAACGGCTGCCGATGATAACGATTGTGGAAATGATTGTAAATAAGAAAGTGTCGCGGCTGGATTGTTTGTTGTTTTTTTTCTTTTTTTCCTGTTGTTTGTAATATCGTTATGAATTATATGCTTACTACTTTCTAGTTGGAACTGTGATACATATTTCATACTATTAAATATTGGTGAAAGGCTGTCGATACGTTCTATAAATATACTAGCGAACCTGAGGTGTCTAAAAATACACACCAATAAAGACTGCCCCCTAAAAATTTCTCGCGTATGTATTTACCGCAAAGTTTAACGCGAGGTAAAGTCAAGACAGTAATCACGTGTCTTTTCTTGCATGACTTGCACATCTTCCGTTGCTTCGCAATAAAATAACACAGAAACTTAAAATTTTTATTCGGAATGTGTGAAAAGTCTGTCTACACCTGATCATAATCGTGTGGATTTATCAAGCTTCTGTTAAATTTGCCGTTCAACAGACGTTTCAGAGTATTTACACGGAGACGTATGACACGTATAGAATCAACTTTAAAACGACATGCTAATTTTCAACACAACGATCTGAACGTACGGTAATGATTCGAAATTTACACAAGTTGTTTCCAATGCCGGGCGAACGAATCTGTTTAGAAATCGGGCTATTTTAAATGCGTTATATCATGACGGTAGTGTGAAAGATACTTATTACTACAATCAGATTTGAATCGGATATTTGTAAAAGCGCTTGCGGGGTTATCGATATAGAGCAAACTTCAGGAGAGACGAAGCTTTTAGAGTATTTTTAAGCGTGTGTCGCGAAAAAATCAAAAGAAAAAAAATAACTGGTTCATTAGGCAAATCACACTGCGGGTGTTACTTGTTTTTTGCGGCGAAATTGAACAGCTTATCACGCAGGTTCGATCAACAATTTGTATTTTCCATCTACCCGAAAATGTATAATTATTCAGACATACATCCTATGACGGTGAGTGTAAAAAAATAAATGAAAAAATTTCATGCTCGGACGATAATTTCCATATCTGCAACTTCAATGCCCAGAGTATTATCGATTCGTTATTGTTATTTTTATCACCTTCCATTTATTGTGCACACAGCTTTAATAATAATTAATCCATGCATGTAAAAAATTCCAAACGTACAAATGTATGCGTGCGTGTGTATGCATAAAATAGATAGCAAAAACTCAGTGATTTCGGGACTCTGATCGTTGTCTTATCGTCGTGACGCATTGCCTGACCACGAAATGGCATGCGTTTATACATAATAACATAATGAACGCGTATGGTATACATATACAGCCGTCTGTTAGGTGGGGCAAGTTCAGGGTCGTTTTCACGTACGTGTACCTCATGCACGTACACGCGCGCATTTATACATATATACACGGCGGACATTAACCGTGTATGAAAACACACGTATACAAGTTGTTGCTTGTGACTTGTGTGCATGTACGACTCGACTTGACTTGCGGCCGCGGCCGCGGCGAAACGACCGAGCGAGTAGGCATTAGCTGGGAATACTGTACGTACACTTGGGGACAATGAATCTGAGACTGCTAATTTTTTACACTAGACAGTTACGTTGGTAACACAGAGAAATCTACAGCGCCACAGTCAGCCGAGCGCGAAACTAACGCAATCTCAATAAACGTAACATAACCCATGACCGTCGAATCTAACCTTAAATTGATGTTCTGACAATCTGATAAGTCATTATACCCGCGGTATTCTGAGGATAGCTTCGACGGTCATGAGTTATGTTTTGTTTATTGAGATTGAGTTTGTTTCCGCTCGGCCGACTGTGGCGCTGTAGGTGTCTCTGTGTTGCCAACATAACTGTCTAGTGTAAAAAACTAACCGTCTCAGATTCATTGCCCCAAGTGTACATACGTATGTGCAAAAATACGCGTAGCATACGTATGTATAATAGAGGCTTGCAGCGAGCGAGTAAGCAGAGAGGCCAACTCTGAGGCTAACAATAAAGCAAATCTCTCAATAATTTGAGGGGCCTCCCCCCCCTACCGCACACCCACCATTCCACTGTTGCCGAATCTTGAGACGCGACCTGCATCCACAATTCACTGCTAATCACGATCCTGCAATTCGAATGTCTGCAACGACATCTCGCGGATTTTTAACAATATGCGTGGGCATTGAGATATTGGGAAAGAAAAACGGAATATGTCGCAAGATCCTACTGTGAATGATCCCGTAACGTAGATGTTATGTGGGCCGATCCGCCAACTTGCGGGTAGAATTTTTTTTCTTTTTTTTTGAAGCTCAACATTTTGATCTGACTGCAATTCGGATTTTTTATAGTGTACACTGAAATGTGGAAATACTTCAATTCTTTGGTTTTCACGCATTACTATTTGTAAGAAACAAGCTGATCAACTTTATCATGCTTTTCAAATTGAAACCTTGTCACGAATTTTTAGCACTTCTGGTCGTGGGGGAAAGAAATAACACCTGATACATTTTGTGTGCAAAAATGTCTGAATTATTCAAATATGAAATTCATTTCAATCTACATACTCAAAAAACTTACAAAATGAAATACTTTCTTGTGTTGATATTTCCAGTCCTGTATATGCAAAGCCCCAAAAAACTAATCATTTCAACTCTTTCATTTAAAAAGAATAAATTCAAAAAATTGTTTCGTATTTCAATTCAGTATAATATACGCGCATTTGAATTACAAACAATTGACATTGATACAGTACTGCAATAATTGTTTAATTTTTTTTTTTTTTCACTCTTTTCATACGAAATCTTTGACAAATAGAATTTTATTCGAAATACATATACGACAAATTTTCATGAATACAAATGATGATTACACATAATATATTTTCCGCTTTGAAAATGATTTAATTTTCTTTGTGATAAAAAAATAATGCCTCGCATTTAAATAGCTTGTATGTCTCATATGTATTTCTTTCCTTCTGTTACTATTCTTGTGTATATCTATAGTGTGAATGTATATTGTACTGGTACATTCTTCTGATCTCATATAACTCTGAACGGTAGTGCTTTTGTTAATAAGCTCCATATTGAGGTATGCTGGTATTATTATATACATGCGTGTAACGACGCGCGACACGAGTTACTGCAGGTCAATGAGCCTTAGTTTTTCTGGATTAAACTTGTTAACGAAATTAATCTTGCCAATTTTTTATTAACGATTAAACGGTCTTTTGAAGTCGGTGTTTATTGAAGTTGCTCGTAATACCTCACAACTGTAGTTGTCAATCCTCAACCGTCATTCATTCATTGTAACAACTTACAACGCATTAAACGTAATTTTTCATCATATTCGTAAAGTTTCTAATTTAATTTTAAATATCTTTTGTTTTAGATTTTCCAAAAGCCGTCAAAAGGTTACTCAAAAATGATATACTCATGTTTCGAACTGCGAGCAGCGTCCTGCACATCTTGCCTATCGCCGGCCTCTACACTTTTCTACCAAAGTATCTGGAGAGCCAATTCCGACTTCCAGCTCATCATGCTAACATGATTTCAGGTTGGCATGGAAAACAGTTATAAAAATTAGACTCATCCCGACTTTCGGGTGGTCTGAAATCGAAAATATGGCTAAGTAATGAACTGATTTGTTTAAAAGTAAACATAATACATTTTTAACCAGGAGTCGGAGGTATCCTTGTAATGGGCCTCGGTATAGTGCTCAGTGGGGTATTTATTCTGAAAATGAAACCCAATGCCAGGCTAGTCGCTGCCTGGATCGCCTTCACAGCTATCGTCTATGCCGTTGGCATGGGGATTTTGATGTTCATTGGATGTCCGATGGATGATTTTGCAGGGCTTGTGTTACATCCTGAACAGTCAGTATATCAGGTTATTTGTCAAATACGTGTGCAAGCAATTTTATAACGTGTTTGATTTTTTTTCTTGTCAAGCCAATATCACGACCTTAAAATATTGTAATCTTGACTATTACTTAACATGATTACAGGAAAGTTGAAGATAAGAACGTCTTCAGTATGTCTAGTTTTGCGCTGACGTGTGAAACAGATTGCGAATGTGATTACAACAAATTTAGTCCGATCTGTGGATCCGATGGTAAAACTTACTACTCGGCTTGTCACGCAGGCTGTTCCAACTACGTTGTTGAAAACGACAAGGTAGTTTCCGTAAGTACCAAGTTATTTATTTAAATTCATTAAAAAAACATATTTGTACAAATATGTCAATGTCGTAGCGTATTCTCACTTATGGTCTTTCTCTATTCTATCAAGATTTCATATTTATGGCTCAAATATCAATGTGTAATTGTTATTTTTCACTACTGACAAGAAATTTTTGCTATCACATTTTAGTATTCGGACTGTCAGTGTATTGATCAGAATTCTACACACTCCGATCCATTGGACACTGCAACAATTGGTTACTGCGATTTAGACTGCAACAACTTCTGGGTCTATATGATTCTATTCTCAGTCTTTGTTTTCATTCATTCTACGAGTGAAGTTGGCTCCATGCTACTGATACTCCGATGTGTCGACCCTAGGGACAAGGCCATGGCTTTGGGGCTGATACAATTTGCAATTGGCCTTTTCGGTGAGCGGAGGCAACGAAATTCTTCCTTCAATTTCCTTAGAAATAATTCTTCAATGCAGAGAAAGAAAAAGAATCATCTTGACCATTTCGTTGTGGGTGTTTTAGAAACAAAAGTTTGTAAAAGGAAATTGCGAATTGACGATTTTTCAACATGCGATTCCAAACAATATGTACAGAGTTCAACTGAACGGTTTCAAATGTATTGTCCTTGTATAAAGCTTTGAAAACGTTCAATAATAAGCATTCTCTTTTTTCCTTATTTGTTTCTGTTGTTTAATTGTATAAATCACTGTATATTATTTTTTTAGGTAACGTTCCTTGCCCCATAGTTTACGGTGCTGTTGTAGACTCGGCCTGTCTTGTGTGGGACGTTGCGTGCGGTGAACGCGGTGCCTGCTGGCTCTACGATTCTAACATATTCCGAATGTTTTATCATGGTAAGTTAAAAACGTAACAATAAAATATTCGTCGCTTTTGTTTCAGCATCAAACATTAGAGAAAGAATTTCACGCTTAGTTTTACAATGATATACACCGTATGTGGTAATACAATGTATGATAGATCTAACCAAAGGTAGGAAAGAAGCAACACCTATTTTTCATTCGTTATTCAGGTACTACGGGCGGTATTTTGCTCTGCGCATTCATTACTGACCTTGTGGTATGGTACAAAGCAGGTAGTATAAACTTTGCGGATGAGAACGAGGAAGGAACGGCGGAGGAAATGGTGAATTTGAAGAGGTCGGATCGACAACGGGCACCCGACAACGATTACCTGTAAACGGAAAAAAACGACAAAGAAAAATCCCTCCGGCGAGGCGATGGAAGACACAAGGCAGAGATTGCATTTCTTGTTACTTTTTTTTAATTACATATATATATATACATGAATCAAAGACAAAGGTGCTTATAAAATGGTATTGTACTCGTCGTACGATTCATTTTCTACGTGAGAACTTGTGTTTTTAAACGTTGGAACTGCACTTCGGGTAGTCGAGTGAATGACGGCCAACCGTTATTTTCATTTAAATGATATATTTGCATCAATCACGCCTATCGACGGTTACTACAACGACATTTTAACAACCTGTTATACGAGTCTCATTTGGTTTACTAAAAAGGAAAAAAAAAAAAAAAAAAAAATGAAAGGAAGAAACGTATCCAAACGATAGATCTTTATTCGAGTACATGATAATATTATATACGAGATCGCATGTGTATAGGTAATGTTGTGTACTACTATGATGCTCAGCGCGGAAAAAATGCCATATTTGTAAATAATTTTTAAACGCGTGCGTGGTGTTGACTGCCTACGACTGACGTGTTGTTTTCGAATGAAAATAGGAGATACTACAGGCGTAAAACAGAAGACTAAAAAAAAAAAAAATGCAACAAACTAATTATTGAACTCATGCAAAGGGGATATATATCTATACGCATATTACACATGAGAAGATATTTGGGAGTAATTATACCAATTACATCACACATTTACTTCACACGGGTACGAAAAAAAAAAGTAAAAACAAAACTGACTGACTGAAAGTGCAGAATCGAAGTATAAAAGTATGAGAGAGAGAAAGAGGAAATAGAGTAAGAGTGAGCGAAAGAGAGCGCGAGAATGTTATACACCTGTTCTAGGATTGATTTAATCTCAGTGGATATAGGTAGCTATAACAAATGCGTTTTGAGTATTGCTAAGAGGAATTTATATTTTGCTTGTTTAATTTTGTTTAATTTTTTTTTTCATGTCTTTTTCAATCATGTGTACCTAAGTTATTGCGACTTTCGTGCCTAATTGGGATTATGCTGGGTGCCGTATTTTTACATCGTAATATATATATATACGGTAAAAATGTGATACTGTGCATTTTACATTTGCAATTTTGTACAAAATGCATTGCTAACGACTGAGTGGTTTGACGCGCATGCGCTAAAATTTGAGAGCAAGAGCATCTGTTTTGTCAAGGTGACCAACATTTTTGACGTTACATGCGTCGCGGCAACGTGTCATCTGAATATATAAATATTGGTCACCCTGTTAAAACAACTGTTCTTGCTTTCTAATTTGCGCGCATGCGAATTAACCCATTTGGTCGTCAGCAATTCACTCTGTATATACATACAATATGTATACATGCATATATATATAATTATACAAATTTCAATTGTAATTAATTAATTGTTTGATGATTGAGCTGAGCTCTGTAGTTACAATTACGATAATTATTTTTACAAGTATTCTTACAGCACATCAGCTGGATTAGGATCACAAGGTTACCGTATCAAATATTATTGATCCATGCTCAGTTGAAGAGCATCATATTTTTATTTCTATTGCCGTATATTTGTCTACGGCATATAGGAAGTTTTAGATTGATTGACACGTTCTGCTGTGAAGAAAGAATCACATTAAATTTTATCACTTCTCTTCCCGATTATTTATATTATTTATGTTAATCGGGATGCAGTGTTTTAGTAGTTCAATTTTATATATTTAACAAAAAAAAATATATATATATACATATATACACACATAAATACATATACATATATATATATATATATTTTTATTTTATTACTTTTACGTATCGTATGTACATAGAAGAGATGAGAGTTTATTATATTGATTAAATTTATAACCATCCGAGGGGCGATATAGAAATAGGTGAGGGGAGGAAGAGAGGTCTAGAAGTTACGAATTCGTAAAAAAATTAAAATCAAAGAAAAGTCTTGACAAAAAAAGAAAAACAAAAAAAACAAAAACCAACAACTACATAAATACCTATGCAAACACAACCATACATACAAAAAATACACGAGATATTTTTTTAAACGAAATTTGATGAATATTAAACAAAAAATTGTATTAATAATATAGCATAAATATTACCGTGACGTTAGAAGCGGGAGAGAAATAATTTTGAGGAAGCACATGTATAATAAAAGAGAAAAAGAGAATTTAGAAATGAAAAAAAAAACGTATTTTAATATGGTGCACTTTACACACGCAAAATACGCATGACACACGTGTTCTACATGGTTTAACCTTCTTCGTAACTCATTTTGATGAAGACTCGGTGACAGAGTATCGTGCATATAAAATAAAAACTTACCAATATGTGATGAGTCAGGAATATACCTTAAAGCGCAATTTTACAGATTAATAATGTATTTAAAAAAAATTTCCTTTGGATGTATGGTCGCGAATTATTGAAAAATGTAAGGTATTTTATTACCGTATTGCTTCGAATGTAAGTCGATTCTAACTTAAAGTTTGCGTATGCTGAAGTAATACTCTTTTCTACGAAATATTCTGGGAATAGACCCTGTTAGGCAACACTACGAATTATTCTACGAGATTTTTTTCCCCTCTCCCGATTCATATTAAATACCAAAATTTGTATGTGATTCTGTCTTGAACTAAGAAAAATATGTTGCATTATTTGCTATCGACTTTACAGGAATATAATCAACGAAAAGGCTTACATAGAATACACAGCGATCGACTTACAAAAAATTATTTGAACATCTTGAAACCGTAATAAGAACAATTCTTTCACAATTTATTTTATTGGAACGAAAAAACTGACTGATGTTATTTTAAATTGCTAAATAATGTTAAACCATAAATATATCTCATTCACAATACACAATAATACAAGATATTCATTAGAAAAATCGTTATTACACTTTAATCGTCTTTTGAATAATATTTTTAATAGGATGAATTTTCAGAATTGAGTGTAGCGGTACGATTAGCGTGATTATATCGATACGAACATACTTTATTATACGCGTTACGAAGAAACGGTAACGAAGAATGGACAAAAAATGGAGAATTTTCTAAATAAAGTCATGCATAAATACATACATACATACGAACACACGTGCATGTATACTTGCAATATTAAATCAATAACACGTTGTTTAGCATGCATCTATGACAGACATAGCATGCTTGGACGTCGAATACATACACACATACAGAGGAAGTATATCGAACTAGACAAAAGTTCGACCCTAACAATTTTCGAATTTCCTTGCTAATTTTTTTAGTCCCTTCCTTACGACAAATTATATACTAGATATTCTTTCAGATGTTTTTTTATTACAAAGTCTTTGGAGAACCGAAATTTTCAATTTAGACATTTTCCGCAATCAACGATATTTTTAATTGACTATAACTTCTGAATGCCAAATCGGATTATCAAATTTGGAAAACTCGAGTTGTCCTAAGGAATGTGATAACATATCAGCAACGAAATCGAATGGGATGAGAGTCGGAAGTTTGTCAAGTTGGTTTAGAAAGCCTGTATATATATATGTATATAATGAAAAAAGTTTATAATTATATGTATAACGTTTTGAAAATTATTAGAGGAAAGAAGCAGGAAAGAAGGCGAAATAAATATTTTTTTTACTGCCGCGACGCATATTTTAATCTGGCACTAATCATCATTTGACATCCATACATGCATCTACATATATACATAGATATATACCTATATAGGTATAGCGGGTTAATGTAACATTCATTAATAGACGTAATTAACTATATCTATATAATATAATACAAAAGACTTGATGACGACCATGAAATAAAGTCAAGATTAACATCATTCATTATGAAACTGATATGATAATATTATTAACAATAATAGTAACAATAATCTTCCTCAGAAATCATATTTTTATATCTAACCATTACCGTAACTGTATAATATATTATACATGATACAATATAATATGTATATGATATTAAGGTACGCACTGTCATACTTACATATTTCATTTTATCTCAAATCACGCATCACTATATTGACGAACAAAGGTAAAACACAAACATACACACACGCACGCATATAGAATAACGTAGGATAACGTTACAAAATTACACCTAAATATGAATAGTAACAATATAATGTGTAAGATGTAATCAGTACAGATCCGCGTTTTTGGAGCGGCGCTATTTTGGCTGTTGATTACTTAATATATTGTGAATTGTGTTGTTCCAATTACTCTTTTTTTTATTCCTCCACTGTCAATCAATTTCCCACACTGAGTAATTGCCAATATATTTATATTTCGCCGTGTAAAACGAGTGCGAAAGCAGCCTGATCAACGAACAAATACCATCTATGAAAATCTTCTCATTGTCAGGTTCACTCACTTGCGGAGTTACGTATACAATTTTTCCATTTAATAATGATGTTTTGTTTTCTTCAAATTTTCATGCCCTTTTTTTTCCTTTTTTTTTCTTCTTTTTTTGTAATTCTATTAATTCAATTGTGATCACGTTTATAGCGTTTACTGTTACATTACTATATATATATATATATATATACATACGCATACACATACATACATACATACATACATACATACATACATACATACATCCTAGTAAACACAAATGCCGTTATAATATTATATATACCATTACAATGATTACGATGCTAGAATAATTAACAATATCTTATTGCTGCTCAGGTAGTGAATAATATGGATATAGTCGAAAAGAAATATGGGATATTGAAAAAGCGAAGGAAAACGAATGAATTTAATAATTGAGGAAGCAGGACTTTAGGAGCGTAATAAATAGTAGTGAGTATGCAGAAAAGTATATTACGTACAGTAATGATCCCGATTATCGTCGATAGATTAAGAGTTAGTAGTACAGCCCATAACGATTTTTGAACTCTGTCATTATCTCATCATCAAAGCTGCAAACACGTGTATTTATTCAAATTTTGAAATCGGTATATCGTGATATTATGAAACAAATTGGCCTGTTTTTAATTTAGAGACAAAGTTGAAAAAATGCGAAAACGTGGTTTTTCTGACAAACGAACGCATGTACATATAATTATATGTAATGTAATTATACAATGATGAAATTATCACATTATGGCATTAAACACATGTACGTTAAGGATCTAATTTTACACGTGTTGTACTCGTTGAATGATGAGTAATAATTGTTGGTACCAGGATTTTATATTTTCAATAAACAAAGTTTTTGAATAAGGATCTAGCGTAATATACGTAGGATAAGAATAATATCAAAACTCAAAAGAGTTCTACCCCCCAATAGTAATATAGTACGTACAAATAAGTATGATATAGTGTAGCTTTCGGTCTTGCAACTGAAACATAAGTGCTAGTCTTTAAATAATACATAGCATTATATACGTAAACATTTTCACAATTAGCGTTGGCGAATGTGCGTATATAAGATATATAAAACTAAATATATAATACATGTACCTACATGCAGACAAATACGAAATCATAATTGCCATATGTTATAATGATTGTTATTACCATACCTAGATCTAGATAAAATCATATGATCGAATATTATATCTTATTATTATTACACGTATATACATATACGATATAGTTGATGATTTATAAATGTTTTGATTCTTATACATATGTTTTATATATAAAATTTATTCGTTTTTCTTTTTTCTTTCTTAAATTAAGAAACGTTATTCTAATTATATTAATATAATGTACGTGTGCATGTGACGTGAAACTTGGATATATCGGCATGAAAAATTTTAATCAGCTGTCTGTATGTAATCCAAGCGCTGTACAGACATTTGGCGAATGATTTTCAACTTTTTTCTTGGTCTTTATTATTTTACTTTATAAAAAGTACGATAGAAATGAATTATAAAATAGTCTGATCAGGCCATTATTATCACTATTGTCGTGGTATTCATGTTTTGTACATTTGATAATATTATACGTGTTTGAGAGCTATGGTGAGATCCATATTACAAATTTGAAAAATGAATTTTGTAAATAGAAGAAGGGTGTGTGCATCGAAAAATTTTCGACTTATGTTACGGATCTTTTTTTTTTCTTCCGCTAACGTAGAAATCATTTTATTGTTCTCGTTCACTCAAAGCATCCAGCATATTTTTTAACTGATCACCTTAGTTACTCGGGCATGATTATTCTTGTACTCGACTACTCCTTACATATTTTTCTTCCGAATTCACATATATGTATGTATGTGCTACATTACGAAAATCTTGTTTTTACATTAGACACGTCCCGATCCGTTACGTAAATGTTACATCACAATTATACCTCTCACGTTATTGTTTTAATTATACATATACGTTATATACGTATAAAGCGAAAACTGATTGAGCAACGCGCGTAAAAAGAAGCCAATGTACTACTACATATTTTTCAATTAATATTAATCGTATACAAAATACAATTTCAACATAAACAAAGACACACACACATACACACACGTTGTTTCTAATTATAATTAACGAATTTTTTTTCAATAAAAGGCAATTTAAAGCGGTAATTTAAAAAATGTATATATATATATTTATATATATATATTATTTCTTAAACAGTAAATGTTACGCGAAGTGAAAACACTGATCATCGATTAACTTATACCGAGGCTTATGGCCATGATTGTATCGCGAATGAAAATCTGAAAACTGAGATTTCAGTCTGTGAAAGTCTATTCCCTCACATGTTTCAATCAATTATGGTCTACAATTTCCGGTTTCAGTGTAAGGATTGAAAACCGCTGACAGATATCTACACACCTGTAATATTATATACCTACATATAATATTATATAAGTATGGAAATTTCGTAGTATTATCTAGCCGTACAGTTAATGTGTATCACAAAGCTGCTTACTGAGACCACATCAACAAAAAAAAAAAAAAAAAATGATGAAAATATAATTTAGCGATAACTCATTAACACAAACAGATCGTGGCAATTAACCCTCCGTTGGCCAGCGTATACGGATTCGTGCTTTCTGCTAAACGGTCGCTCGATTCGATTTCTTATTCTTCATTAAATTGCAATTATTAAATTGTTAAATATCTTCTTAATCCAACTTTCGAAATATCAGAAAGAAACCTCGAAATAAGTACTTAAATGGTTATGAAGGTATTTTTTTTTTTTGCTTTCAAGGGGTTATAAACAGCCGTGGACGAATTCGGATACGTTTGCAAACGGTGTATTGAAAAAAGCACGCGAACAACGTTGAGTTAATTTCCTAGACAGAAATGACAAGTTGAGTGTAACGCAAAGACGGAACTTACGATCAGTTTCGACTGAAAATTAATTAATTTGAAAAAACGAAAATGCCGGGTAACTCGGCGTTTCATTTTACTGAATTGATCTAATCGATTTAGCTTTACCCAATGTAGCTCACATTACTACGCCATTTATCATTATTACAGTAAATCTTTGAAGATACGTCGACATAAAGTCGTATTGTCGTGATGGTACAGAGCCAATTTAGCTAATAATAATAATAATACTAGTACTAATAATAACAACAACAACAACAACAACAATAGTAATAATAATGATAATGATAGCATTAGTTACATAGTAATAGTAATACGGATACGAGAATGATGACAATAAGAACAGCCCCGAGAGTGTAATTGTTTTGCATGTATTGATAACATAGTGGTGCCCTGTTACAGAGCCTGAAACATGATGAAAAATTTCAGAACATTTTGGGGAATTCGTCATTATTTCGAAAACTTGAAAACTTGGAGACTCTATAAAATTTCGAATGATTGTTCATTCGGTAGAGAAATCTACAGAAAGACGCCTAAAATTTTCTTAATACCATCATCAAGCGTCTTTTAAACAATACTTGAACCTTTCTGGTGCAAATGAGTATCGTATTTCAAGTGCAGTGAATTTTAGTGAATGCGAATTCGAATGTTCAACCAAGTGTTGCGTTCAGCGATAGTTTTAGTCACGGTCATATTCACTTTACTTTGTGGTGTTTTCAGCAATGAAAATATCGTTTTGGAGTGCTTGCGAACACGGGAAGAAATTCTGTGGATACGCTGAAGGTGCTATTTTTATTGCTATTCATTATAATGTTGCTTACTGCCATCGAAGTTGGTGGGACCGTTTCTACTAGAGAGTTCAAGGTTAGTTCTATCACCACTAATTTCACGATCAACTACCATACTAGAACTACTTGTAGTTTGTTTGTTTTTTTTTTTTTATCAAAATGTAATGCAGCAGATCAACTTACGGTGAATAGGAGTAGTTTACAATTTTGTAATCAAGAAGTCGAATCTGCTAAATACTTGGCTTATCCTTCTACGTAGAACAGTCGATATACAGTCGTCGCTCGATCATTATACAATAATTTGTTGAATTTTTTTTTTTTTTTTTAGCGCCACGAAATTACTGCCTCAAACACCGCAGCAAGTCGGGGTAATCTAATTGGATCATTCTGGTTTCAGAAGGTGTAAGGTACGGATCATTGACGGTGCTAAACTTCTCGAGAGTTTTGTACGGATCCTAAGATCAACAATTATTAGTGATCGTTTGCATCTTCATGATGAAATACTATTTCCTGACAGTGAAATACATTCATTCTGCTTTTTTCTTGTTCTTTACAAGGCAAGCTTGCTGTCATGTTTTTGACAAGCAAGGTCGGCGCCTATAACATTTCTTAAATAATTTATTACAACTCTCATTGCTACAAGCTTAATTCTTTCGCAATATGAACAGAGTACCGAAAGTTAAATTACTCCTTGATTGACCCTAATCTGATAATGAATATCTAAAAAGTATCCAACCTTACACTCTTAGGTGTAGAAGAAAAGATGACGTAGAAATGATCAACTACAATTCTCTATGGGTACCCAGACAGCACCAAAAGCTTTCCGTTATTTTCTTGCAAGCTCAGCAAGAAGCGCATTGGAAGCCTCTTTAAGTCCCACAAGCTCAAAATCAAAGCTTCTAACATTTGAGATGGCGATAAGATCGGCGAGAACGTGAATTGCTGTAAAAACCCTCAAACGTACTCAAAGATTCAGGGATGAATATTTATACAATTCGTATTTTAGAAAGAAGGCTGTGTCTCGTAATTTAAACAGTTTTTATAGAGTCGTACGGTAATACGATAACACGCAATCTTTATTGTATTATACAAAAAAGCGATCAACCTGCTGATCGCTTCATCTTTCAGGTTGTTTCTCGGTCTATAAATCAATAAATCTCCCGCGCCTGATGATTAGTCGGTAATTTTCAATTATGCCGATGGCGCATAAGGCCTGAATTGTCACGCCTGAAGATATTCGAGTTCTCGTTATAGTTGAAATTTCCGTCTTTCTTCGTGTTTATCATTTTGATAGAATCTTTATCATCGTAGCCATCCCTTCCGGACAGGTTTCCACTGCTTTTTTCGTCGCCGTTCGTATTGCGTCTTGACTCCCAGTTCCGGAAATCGTTCTTGTTCGAGTTGATGTTAACGCTTTTTCCGATTTGATTCGTGTCCTTTTTTGACAAATCCATACCCTGGAAGAAATTAAACGAAGAATCGGATGAGTTTGTTCGTTCTAGATAAACGCTGTGCGTGCGGTACTGACCTTTCGATTAGTAATCAGTCGTCGCCGGAATGGAGCATTGTCATAATCATCCCTGTTCCTTCTGGGGCCAAATTGGTTGACGTTCTTGTTATAGTTGACGTTTCCATACGGTCTTAATTTCGTGATATCCTTTTGCCATTCGCGAGATACGGTGCTATACTTATATGAATCGTCGTCCTCATTGTCTTCCTCATAATGGTCTTCATGCTCCCGAGAACTATATACGCCCTCATAACTACGATCCTTACTATGATCATCGTCGTAATGATCCTCACTATGATCATCATCGTCATGACCCTCGCTATGATCCTTACTATGATCATCGTCGTAATGATCCTCACTATGATCATCGTCGTCATGACCCTCGCTATGATCCTCACTATGATCACCATCGTAATGACCCTCACTATGATTATCATCGTCATGACCCTCGCTATGATCCTTACTATGATCATCGTCGTCATGACCCTCGCTATGATCCTCACTATGATCACCATCGTAATGACCCTCACTATGATCATCATCGTCATGACTCTCGCTATGATCCTTACTGTGATCATCGTCGTAATGATCCTCACTATGATCACCATCGTAATGACCCTCACTATGATCATCATCCTCATGACTCTCGCTATGATCCCTACTATGATCATCGTCGTAATGATCTTCACTATGATCACGATCGTAATGACCCTCACTATGATCATCATCGTCATGACCCTCGCTATGATCCTCACTATGATCACCATCATAATGACCCTCACTATGATCATCGTCGTCATGACCCTCGCTATGATCCTTACTATGATCATCGTCGTAATGATCCTCACTGTGATCACCATCGTAATGTTCCTCACTATGATTATCATCGTCATGACCCTCGCTATGATCCTGACTATGATCATCATCGTAATGATCGTCAGAACCACTTTCGTTGGAATTGTGTTCCGCGGCTTGCCGTTGGTTAAATAGTCGACGATTAACTACAAAATACATTATTACTCAAAATTGATTTTACCCTGTGCACATATCCTTACTTATTTTTTCAGTTGGAGGCGAGTGCAAATTAACGATATTAAACATAAGTCCTGCAATACTCTCAGGCAAACTCACAGTCGCTGTCGCTAACTCCCACAGGCAGCGGTCTCACGGATTGTTTCTGCTTTTCCGATCTGAAGATATTTCTGTTGGTGTTCTCGTTGTAATTACGCCTCTCTAATTTCCCGGTACTTCCAGCCCGGTCATTATCCTTCCCTAAAGAGCGTACAGCTCTGACTATGGCTTCCAGAGCCTCGTGGTTCAGTTTATCTTCGTACGCCTCGGTTAAAATCTTTATTATTTCCTTGACTTTTTGCACCTCATCGGCCCCAACCAAAGTAGTTATCAGGGTCTGGGCTTTATTCATCGTTTCGTCGGCCGTCGCCAATTCGGACCTAGTTCCACGAATCGCCCGCTTTGTCCGCATGGTTGACGATTTGTCGATCTGACGATTTTATTTTTTTTTTCTGTTTTTTTACAAATCATTCTAGCGAGGGATAGATAAGCGGGAACATATAGCAGAAATCTCGGACGATAACTACTTACTTTTGGGCCGCGGTGTTCGGATCTGTAAAGCTTGTTCGGTTGTAAGGAAAACGCATTCGTGTTCGAATTGACATTACTATAACTTCGTCGTCCAAACTCGTTCGCATTCGTGTTTTTGTTCACGGCATCATACCCCTTAGATCTTCCCTGTTGCCAAAAATATATAATATATCAAGCTATCGCAGCAGTTTTATACATCAATGTTATTGCGATCGTAAAATGAGCCATATTTTCACTGACAATGAGCGGATTATGTAATCAAAAAACTTTGTTTAAAAAATTAGGTAAACTGGCACTTTGCGCAGATAACGTTCGACAGACTTATTTTTGTCAGCCTTCCGGGTTACCTGGGTGCAAGCAATAACGCTGAATAGCACTAAGGCTACCAAAATCGACGGGTGAGACATGATTTTCTTCTTTAGCGACTCTCGGGCACTCTTGCCGATACAGTTCTAACAATGAGAAATTTTCCGGTCGGGATATGTGTTTATAGACGCAAACCGATTCCGGAAAATAATCGCATATCAATAAGGTCCGCCGACCATTAAATCAACAATTGGCAATACTAGCCCGTCACACATCGGCAAGGCTGATTTGTATCGTAATCTTAATTAAAGGCGGCGTAGAATTCACATGCTTAAACTTGTCGTCAATTTATATCGCTCGCCTAGTTTGACTTTCCACGAAGTTTCCTTAATATAAACAATACAAAATTCTTTTTCGAGTCGAATAGCAGCTGTCCTCTAATACTGTCTTACAAAAAGTGCCTACTTTATAAGTATCTATTACTAACAAAGTGAAGAAGCCTAATACGAAGTATCCGATGAAAAAAAAAATGGTCGATAACATATCACCTGAAGATTATGATTAGAAATATTTTATGGTGATCTTCACGTATAATGTGGCGCGTAATTTAAATGTTACTGTCCATAGCAAGCTGTGCAGCAATCAAATTACAGGGTCGTCTCGTACATCGGAAACAAACTGCGTTGGTTCTCGGCTCACCAGTTTATTACAACGGTCCATTAAGTAGTATAATTAAAATTAGCTATCGACAGCCCTCGCAATGATATTTTCGTTCTCTAAACGTGAAATTGAGATTTTACTATTTTAAACGTGTGCTACTGTGACATCTGCTAGTTTTGAATCTGAGTCTTTTGTGTTAATTACAAACTTCAAATTTTATCTCGGTATTCACTACGAAAACGTTGTGATCTAGTCGCACGTTTTACACTGAGTTGTATTTTTAAAAATTGTACTTGTATCGAGAAAAGTTTAAAGTTTGAAAATTTATTTCGGTTCATCGGTAAACCAATTTTAGACGATAATCAGCAATTTATTATTTTCTGAAAAAACGACTAGATTATCGTAAGGTACCGTAAGTTAAGAAATTGATCCTAATTCCAAACGTTAGAGTCTTTTACTTTTTGGAAATGAAGCTTATGTCGCATGGACGCAGAAAGTTCGCCTGAATTTAAAAAAAATCTTACTGTCGTTTTCAAATTTTAAAACAGAATTATATTACCGGTTTCGAATGCATATTTCATTCTCTTTTTTCCTCTTATATAATCTAAGCTTCTTTCCAAAGAATCGGAGACTGTAACAACCAAAATCAGACAGAACGATCCGGTTTAAACCTACGACTAGGATAACAGATTCATTTTGGTGAAAATTTGTGATTTGTTTAGTTTGATGTAAATTTATGGACAATCAATCGATCAATCATCGTAATGACCGAACCATACAATTATTTAGCACCGATTTTAAAAAAAGTGCATATTTTATACTCACGGCTGAAATTCCATTCCCGTAATTCGATCTTGGAACCAAACCTCGGAACTTTCCAATCACGCTGTGAAAAACATTAACCGGAGCTACCATTTTCGGGAATGAGTTACGCTCGCAATCTCTCAAGCGGTTTCGGAGATCTTTCAGGTTGTCCGACAATCGCAAACGGGTCAACACTGTCGTATCGCTGGGTTGAACTAGTAAAAGCTAAAAAATAATCTTCTTGAATCGCGAAGGATCGGAGGTAATATGAAAACTCACCACGGCGTAAATGGAAACGAGTGTTCGAAGAAGATTGAAGGTGCTCATTTTGGGCCTTCAGAACTTTCCTGGCACTTACTTAGTCTACTCTTTTGTGTTACTTGTCTGATGTATGCGAATCCGATATATCGGTTCGGTTTTTACGATTAACGAACTTTACTGCCTTCCATTATTTCAATCCCGTTAAATCGTTCGTATCCTAGTATAAATTCACGCCCGACTTTCGTAATTCGAAATACTGTTCAAGAAATGTATGATCGCAATGGTTCGTCACGGTCTACCTTATTATGAATTGGCTCACCCGATTTGCTCATAGATGTATCACCGTGTAATCTTCATATCAGAAAATTTTCTCTACTGTTTTGGAAATTAAATTTTTATACTATTTTCACCGTAAAATTTCATTCGTAATACACTTGATTATTCCAACTTATTATTATTTATTTTTATCGTCTCACTTATTGTCAGAAATTTTTATAATTTATCACTATCGATTTCTTCGTTAAGAGTAAGATGCTGGACGGATTCGCAAGAGTGACGTCTGAGAATAAAATTTTTATTAATCATAAGAGTGATATACGTTCAGCGTGCACGCGCGTATAATTATATGCAAAACCCAACGTATCGAAAGTGCTTTGCATTAATCGAGTCATCATTTTTCCTCAGAGTCGTAAAACCGTAGGGGTATCAAACATGTTGTACAGAGATGCCAATCATACATAGCATTAAAGTCCGAAACCAAATTATGGATGTTCGGATGCTCGGATGTTCAAAAAGTGACGTCACCCAATTTTTTTTTACCTCTTGACGTCATCGATCTAAAATCAGCTAGCCGAATTACTCAGTTCAGAAACAACCGCGCGGTAGAGCGGACGTATGAGAATCGCGCTCCGCAGATTTCGAGTACCGGGTTCTCTATCTTCTGGATCCTGCCGATTTCTGGTGCAACTCGAGTTCCAGGACAAGCGCTCCGTGGTTCTGGCTGTCCAGGTCCTTGACCTGATCTGACAACGAGTATGCGAGCGCACGAGTACAATCTTTCGTAATGATTCATAAATTTTCAACATTCGATAACGTTGTTGGCGGAAAATTATGGCGATCTTGTTTGTACGGGAAAGTTTCACAGTTTTTAAATCACGGTGCTTATTGATGATCATTTTGACAAGTTATCTAATTTTCTCTTTGTATTTAAGAAAAGGAGTTTTTTTACGGTATTAGTTATGAGTGAAATCTGAGTAAAAGAATTCGTATACACGCCGAACATTCAATCAGTATACTTGACGTATTTTCGCATATTCCACCTAAAATTAGGACCCAATGATACAGTTTGCGGTCAAAACTGATGTGAAAAAGATGTGAGGAAGATTCGATTTTTCAAAATTTTATTTAACGTGCATTCACTCACAATACTAATGAAGTGATTGTGAGTATAACAGGGATCAATATCATTTGTTGTAAATATTTTTAATTGGAAAAACACTTATATAATAATCACAAAATTGATGAAAATAATTTCGCAGAAACAGTTATAAGTATTTTCGTAAACTTGAAGGAGTATGTAGAATGTAATTAACTTAAACGGCAGATTGTTCGCGTGTTCTCTTGAATTGTTAGTTTCGATAAGCAGTTGATTTAAAACCCTTACAAAATACATTATACATTAAAGTTCCCAATGAACGGTAGACATAAAAAATACGTCGTACGGATTTCATGGGTTTCTATAGAAAAAATTTAATGAAAATTATAAATCGAATACAACTATAGCATCAAAAATAACTTTGGCATTTTTTATACTATTATACGAGATTCACGATCTTACGCGTATGCTGTTTTGTCTTTGTTATGTGACTAACATTAAATATTTAAGATGACAATATGCAACGCATTACCTCACAATTACATTAAGTATTTTTCATGATGTAGTCGTTATGACTTGTTTAATATTTTCAATTATAATATATTAACCCTCCGTTGGCCAACGCATACGAATTCGTCCAGTCTGACTTGACTGAAAATGGTCGCTTGACACGATTTTTCATTCCTAATTAATTTTTAATTATTAAATTGCTAAATACTTTCTTAATCCGTCTGTCGAAATATTAAAAACAAACCTCGAAGTAAGTATCTAAATGGTTAGGGAGGTATTTGTTTGCTTTTAAGTGGGTAAAAAACAGCTGTGGACAAGTTCGTACACGTTGGCCAACGGTGTATACAAAAAAGCGTAGGGTTAAAGTACGGCCGAAATACGATATATTATTATACATTAATTTCTACATAATAAAATGATGTAACAACAAGCTATTCTCAACCGAGAGGAAGATTATTTTTTAAACGGTATATTTGTACGTGTATAGAATCAAAAAAAGTTTTCTTCCAGCTGTTGTATAATATACAACTTATTCTCATACGTATAATGCTAACATTAATTTTTGAAATATCGATGTAATCCATTGATTTATACCCAACACTTGTCTCTAATTTAATTATTACACATCAGTCGTCAGAAAAATACGTTTTTACATATGCCTTATAGTAAGTTAAGGTATATTTGTTCTAACTGCTATTATTTTATGAGTTATCATCAGCCTAATACTTACGAGACTAAGAAATTAATATCACTGTCGTAATTTATTGATCATTCTTTCAGCTCGAATTCATATGATATATATCGAAAGTTAAGTGTTTCGCCTACTGAGGTTTACTGTTACTGGAAAACTGTTCATTGGTACGTAGTTATGAATCCTTGCAGTAACAATATTTCCGGAGATGATATTGACTGTTTTCTATACATCTAGCCTGGGATCCATATTTGTTTATTCTGCTGATGTCGGTAATCTGGAATTAATGCGAAATTATTGAAAACCATTTCTAACATATTTATAAAAATGCATAAGTATTTTATTAAAACTAGATTAAAAAAATATCTTACAAAAAGATGTAAATATAAATTCTATCACATTTAATTATTGGTATAATGTTTTGCAGATGAAAAGGAAGTGAAAATCTATGTGCCGACGAAGACGTGAGATATCGATTGACATCGTTAACACAAAGAACTGCTTGGAGATTTCTCACATGACCTCAAAATCACTTTAGATGTCTTCGAAAAATGTCGAGATTTTGAATACTGCCGAAGGACTACAAGAGATTGGTTGAGTACAAGTCATAACAAATTACTGTAAATGATGTTGAATAATTTCCGATGACTTTGTACGATTTAATGTGACTGTAAAATGATTTTAAAGGGTTTCAAAGATTTTTAATATCTCTGTGTGATTTCGAGTACAAACATCAAGTCATTTTTCGCGACTTTAATGGAATAGACGCGACTCTGAGAGAATTCGAAAGATTCTTCATTCATCGTACGCCAGGGTTCGAGAACTTTTCCACCCCTGCTGATTCAACTAAGTTGTTAATTCGATTTAATTTAGAGAATCAAGTAAAGGTGTATGAAAATATTGTCGTTTCGTACGTACCCGCGTCATGAACGAATTGTTATCCAGACTGTGGTTTATGCTCACTTCGAACAGCCCATTCCCTGGTTCCGTACTGACTTTGAGCTGATACAGTTCTTTGGTTACTTTCGTCTTAGCACTAAAATCTCCGAGAAAACCGTCCGCATCACCAGATTTTTCGAATTTTAGCAGCCCTGTAATTGGGTGGTAAAAAGAAAAGCAAGCGTAAGTCGGAAATCAGATATGTGAATTAAAATACCCATGCTGTTAAGTTTGCACTATCGGCACCTTTTGTTGGAATCAGTTTCGCCGCCCACAGAATTTTATTCAGTTTCAAAATTTCGCAGGTATTTTGATAAGGCGACAGATAATCATTCAGGAACTTGACGAAGTATTTTGCAGCCTCAACTACGCTCGCGTTATTTTTGTCAACTTCTTCCCATCCCAGACAAGCACACCAGTGAGGCTCAATGAAGGCATCTGCACAGGTCCTTTCCAGTGGAATCTGAACACGTACAAAAGTTTCGATGTGATGCAAGGCAAGAATTGAATACTGCGTGAATTTTATTTTTTTAACAAGCATGATTAGATCACAGAAAAGTAAGTAAAATCTTCAAAGCTTTTCTTTTTCGAACGATAGAAAGTAAAATTATTATTGCTCATTATTATTTTAGCAATATCCGTCGGATGAAAATCTCACACGAGCTCTAGCAATTTTTCGTTTCAAATACCTTGTTGAACAAGCTTATGGCTCGTTGAGTGCGATCTCCTTCTTTCGGGGTTTCAAATTTCAGTATACTCTGCAACGTTTTGTGGACGTCAAACGGTGTCGTTAAATGTTGAGTATTGTAAACAAAATTGGCATATGCATGCGGATGTGCCTGCTTAAACCAACTTGGAAACGTGAATGAAAAAAACGGCAGCCTCTCCTCCTGTTTACCTTGAAGAGTGTTGCGAATCTCGGCAAATCTGTAACGCCCACATCGTCACAAACGTGACACACAATCGGTGAAGTTATTTAAACGCTACGATTATGTTTTTTTTTTTTTTTTTTTCATCAAATTTTCTCGAAAAATTGTTCACATTTTAAACTTTGTACTAATCCAATTTTCCAGAGCACCGAGTGAATGATAAAACTTGCGGAAAAATGAGAATTTTCAAAATCATCATTTGACAATCCTGCACAGCGAAACACACGTGAGTAAATAAGAATAAAAAAAATTGTTCACCTATGCCCGTGATCGCTCATCATGATTAGCACCGTGTTATTCAGGTGGCCAGAATCGTTGAGTGATTTTATCCACTGGTACACGTCATCGTCAGCGGCTCCAATGTCGTTGTAGGAATCGTGCGAAAGTTCGCCGTGAAAACCGAAAACGAATTTCGGCTGATTTGGATAAGTGTCAAAGACCTCTTTGATGTGATTCATCATTAACTGTAAGTAATGAGGTAAAAAAAAAGAAAAAAAAAAAAAAAATTGAGGAAACTGGTATTACTTGTTTATAACATGTCAGATGAAGACCGAATTTGCGTTTATTATTACCGAATGCCGGGGCAGCCCGCCCATGCAGAACTTCTTCTGATATTTAAAGTGAGGATTAGCGTTGAGGTAATATGTTCTCATGTAGTGATCAGTCGGTTGGTCTTTGAAACCCTTGAGGCGATACGTGAATGTTCCGATATTAGGAACGTCCTCGAGGAACCCGGTCATGTATCCGCTCTTTTTATACTCGTTCCAAACGAACGGATAAACGTCGACGTAGTTCGCTTTGCTGCCCATCCGCTTCCTCGTTTCCGGCAATTCCAGCTCTATCTTTCCCGTCAGAATTGGTATCAAGGCTTGCGGCGTTCCGTCGCCCACGATGTTGTAACCCTCGAGAACCAACGCGTTCAAATTCTGCTTCAGATATCTGTAAGACTTCGGCAGCTTCCTTATAAACGTGTTTCGCGACAGCGAGTCGAACCCGAACATCAGCACGTTCAACTTCAGGCCCTCGTTCGGCACTTTGGCCCAGTCCCATTTCGTTTTCGCCAATGGGTCGCTTTGCACGCCTGCCAAAACGCTGTGCCATCTACGCAACATTGCGGGAAAGATTTTTAAGAGAAATCACATTTTTATAAATTCATTTAATACGATAGTTTCATGGAAAACTGTTTTTTTTTTTTTTTTTTTCAAGAAATCGATCGAACTGTTATACTGTTATTTTACTAACTGTTTTCCAGTTTGAGATTGGCAGTTAACTTCGGCGTAATCACTGTCTTTCAAAGTGTAGGAAACATCCGATTCCACGGGTTTGGTAATTCTATTTGTGTAGTCGTCAACGCGGATGATTTCTGCAAATAAAAATCACAACTGGTTGATGGATGAAGCTTGCTCGTTGATTCTATTGCGTAGATACAGGTGTCGAAATAGCTTTAATGACGTACCCTTGAAAGCACAAGTTATGGGGCCAAATCGCTGCCTGGCTTTCTCTGTAACGACCAGGGTCGAACGATTTGCTATAACCCAGTCCTCTGGAGTGCATTCTAGGGGAGGAACATCTTTTATGAATTTCATTATTTCTGGATTCAATAGCTCCAAGTCAGGGTGCCTGCACGCCGCAACCCCATCACTGCGCAATAACCATCTATTTTCAAAACCAGTGGGAAGTTAGAAGATCGAGGATAATTCGTGTTAAAGTAATTTGTTATTCAATGCATTAGTAATATTTTTTCACGTACAGATCAGCAAAATGCTGCGTATCGTTTCATAGATAAATATAAATAAAAATATTCGGATCAATTTTTTGACGAAAAATTTAAAAGAATCAGACCCCAAACATAAACCCCATGCATGCGGAAAGTGTAACTATAAGCAGTCAGCGATCAGAAAGGTTGAAGCCCATCCGTATAGACAGCATCGGAGATTGAATATTAAACCCAGGCAAGTATCCCTGAAATTGTTAAGAATTTATTCTAGCAATTTCTTTTTAGAATGGTATATTCAAAGCGAAATCAAATTTGAAGAGTACATTGGCTAACTTCCGAGTGCCGAATAATCGACCGTCCAAACTGGTCGTAGAGATAAGCGTTAATTGATAATGTTATATATTGTACACATCATGCAATGAAACAGCAGTTCTGTTAGGTGTCTCATAACTTTGTTCGTTTTTGTACGAGGATTTCAGTGCTCACTACAGAGATACAAAGAAATTTTGGTTTGTCATTTTTAATACCAGCTTACCCGATATACGGCGAATTTTCCGCCGAAGTTTTGATCAATTGTGATATGTAAGCGCTGAAATGAAACGCACATTGAGTACTAAATAATGAATATTTTTAAAATTTTTATAACGAGCTGAATAGTATTACAGCTATAATTCCATGAGTAATTCTACAAATTTCTAGTTTTATGACGATACGTGCCAATTCTCTACTTGAAGTTGAATGAAATTAACGAGTGGCTGATATGGTCGCGATTCAGTTTATTTGTTAAACGGCAATTGTTTGTGATTTTATAAAAACTCAAATTCGCATAAGGGCCATGTTTCCACTATTGTTCTCCATTGTAAAAACTTTATTCAACGTCGATCAATTCGTTGGCATGCGTTGGTCACTCGCAGTATCTTCACGCTTGAACGCGGTATCTAATCTGCATTTTATTACGGTACAGCCTGCAACGCGTGATGATTAATATTGGTACAATGGTGAATTAAATGCAAAGCTGAGGAGCAAAACATATTTACCATTATTGGCAGATATATTAAAAAAAAAAAAAAATAATAACCGTAACTCACAGTTTATCTGTATTTGAAGGATCTACGTCGTTGAATCCCAGTTCCGATCGTAAGGCCTGGATTACGCAATAGACGAGTGCTACCAGAAACAGAGCGACTGCGAAGCGCCGAGGGTAGAACAAAGCAACTCTCATTTTGCAGCTATCTACCTACACGCATTAAATCTGTAAGTAGGTGAAAATTTTATTATTATTCGTTTAATAATTATTACACATGGTAATGAAAATTGGTCGATCGATTTGGGTGAACAATTATACACCATACGTAAAGCTTATACTGAGTTTCGTGTTCACGTGATACAAATTAACAAATCATCACGAATTGTACAGTATACTCCATGTAGTACCGTGCAAAAGTTCCGGATCACCATTCCAATTTTCTGTCGGGATTAAAAATCAGATCTCTTGGTGAAACAAAGACGTGACTGAATCATTCGGATAAAATTTAAAAGATGAAAAAGAAACAGCTTCATGATGCTTTCTTTAAAATTCTCGATTACTTCTGTGCCAAGCACCCGAGAGTGTTGATTATGGTGGATTATTTCGATTCCCATACTCTGATAAAGGCGCGTATAATTTTTTGTGGAACAGGAATAGGCATTTCTTCTCAGAAGGATTCGAAAGAGACGATTGTGCTTTAATTCGGTTTCCTGAAAATATTTTAGTGATTTTCTTCTAAAAGTTGTGCAACTTTTGTTTACAGAAGTTCACTGTTTGGTAAATTTAAACAATTTAAAATTGTTTCGGAATTTTCTCGAAAATTTTTATTTGGAACAGATTCATCTGATAATGCTAATATTGAACCGATTGAAACATCAATAACACACTCACCCCTGCAATAAATAACTGTAGAAGCAATTCGTCGTTATTGTGATGTAGGCAAAGAATTCCGGAGCAGCAACTGAATAACTCTGAATTCCCTCTGAGAAATAATTCCTTTTACAATTTCCCCAAAAAATTACATTGGCCTTTATGACAGTCATAAAATAAAAAAAAGAATCATGTTCAATATCACTTAATGAGTGCAAAAAGAGTCGGAGAGATTTTTGAAAAACCACGTAGCGAAGCTGGTATTTTTTATTTGCAAATGACATCTAACTTTTTATCCCGATCGGAATTTGGAAAACTGTCCCCGCAACGATCACTACAGCGAAGGTTTATGGCTCAAACTTCGATAAAACGGCGTGTTGTCAGGAGAGAAAAGCTCAAACGTCAAACCTTGAAAATTTTTCCTTCATTTTTATACACGGTAAAACAAGCAAATGAATGAGCAATCTCCAATCAGTTATTTAGACCCGTTTTTCTTCCGTACTAAATAATTTAATAAATTTATAATTATAGGATTCAACAATTTTTATTAGTGAACATCACGATGAATATGTCTTATTTATTTCATTGACACAATTAATGGATAATTCTTTCAATCTTGAAGTCTTTAGATAGGGACATGGACTCCTAAGCTTTCAAGTGAACTGCGAATGTTCACAATGATCTCATATCCATATTTACACACTTTAAGAATACATTCATGGTTAATCTTGAGATGTTAAAATGATGAAATTTATTTGTTGACGTACGTATAAGCACAGTGCTAACCATTTTTTAGTACAAACGTATTTATTTTTCGTAACGTTTTGACAGATCGGGGCCAGTTATAATCAGAACTCTTAAACGTTTACATTTGTTTATAATTTTGGACCTAACCTCACGAAGAATAAATGATTATCATCGTGATCAAAACAATATATACTATATATAATACATTTATTATACGGAAAAAAGAGTTTTGTAGCAATTTTAATCAACGTCTATGTAAAGAATGAAGGAGGAAACTTTGTGCTATCGTAACACCGATAACAAATGAACGTTTTGTTAGCTTATAAGCGACAGTCCTATCAACTTTTCCGCTGCTAGTTGAAAAGAAATTGACAGTCAAGTGTGATGCAATAACTCCTTAACTCCTTTAACATCGTGAAAGTTAAGTTCTTCAAACATCATCATCGAAGGCGATAATATAGATGTTAAATTAGCTTAAATAAAAACTGTTATATTTGTTTGGATCGTTATTAATACTGTAAGAAGTATAATTACAGTGAAACACGATCATCAAAGTTTAAAAATAAATGAATTAATATTATATTGAATATTTTTCGGAACATTTGAAATACTTGCAACATGCCTGTTAATTATATTAAATATTTCCAATATACATACAGCGTATACACAGCAACCGTTAATTTCGATTACACGTATCATCGTCGATTTTTTTTTTTTCAATCAAATTATTTAAGTATTATCACGATATGAACAATTCCTATGTAAACGAAGTGAAACTGTAAGCGGACGTAGATAAGATTCACCCATATCAGCAAACGTTGGCAACATACATATTATAATAAAGTTTATAATCATTGTATAAAGATTATTAATCACCATTAATTATCACGAACATTCGATCATCAATTACAATGTGGAAAATTGATGCACTAACATGTCGTTTCGTCGACGCAGCAGAAAATGTAATAATCAAGTATATTCACGACATTTATTCGAAGGAGAGCAAAGCTGAATAAATAACGCGAACATGGGCAGATCCTGACAAAGGTTTGGTTATAATCTGAAGTTATTGCGGCGTTTCAAGAGGCCGTGTCGTACATTTTATCAAGTGACCACAAGTAAAGAGTGATAGGATGTGGAGTCGACGACCAACTGACCAGTAACTCGAGAACAAGTCAATTTCTGGATGACTTTTTAGTAACAGATGGCGTACATACACTAGATGACAAATTGCGTGGACTAACTAGCTGCACTGCACCGAATATGAACAATTAACATGTCTACCGTTTCCCCGTTGCAGACGGGGATGGAAACTGGGAGAAACTTATCGCCGATGATTGGACCGCTCGGAAACCTTCAGTGCGCCGTCGTCGTGATCGTCGGCTCGTTTGACGACGTCAACTCAGGCCAAGAGGTGAGAATTACGAAGAATAAGGTGGAGCAGGGCGAGAAACTTGAAAGTTGGCGAAATGGCACTGGGTTGAACATCATCGCACATTTTCAACATCTGGAAATTCTCTTAGTACAGATGTTTTTCAGACTGAAT
Source organism: Neodiprion pinetum (assembly GCF_021155775.2). Lineage (NCBI taxonomy): Eukaryota > Metazoa > Arthropoda > Insecta > Hymenoptera > Diprionidae > Neodiprion > Neodiprion pinetum. The sequence goes on from NC_060233.1 coordinate 28,859,037, forward strand.
TATCAGTCTTCGCCAGTGCTTCCCCAAGCGTTCTACAGAGACAGGGCGGAGTATCAACCCTTCGAAGTACCGAGGACCGATCGATGAAACCCCGAATGCTGTTTATGCGGTTGGTAGAAACCAGTTAGATTCGATGCTCGAGTTTGTACAGCCTTGTTGTTTTCCCGCCGACGCATGTGACCGATTGAAAAAGGGGATAGTTTTTAACTGAGAATACCACCTTTTTTCTATTCATCCATCATGTTCTTATTTTTAATACTTATTTTTCTACGAGTCCCTGCACTAACCTGGGGATAGATTTTTGGACGCCAAATAAAATTCTGGTCGTCAGAAAACCGTATGCAAGTTTCTTTGCAGATTGAGTTAATTGTCACGAAAAACACAATTAGTGCCTGTTACGTATTGGCTGCAAGTGCAATTATCAGTCGACAAAAAAGTACTGCAACGAATTGAAACAAGCCACCGGTTGTGGCTTACTGCAAGAAATTCAAAAGTACGTGCTCCGATACAGGTCAATACTCAATTGAATATTCGCCGGTAATTATCGTCTGGAACTTCGTCGAACGACTGCTGCGTGAAGGATATTACGTGACCTAGAGACGAATTATTTAACAGATATTTCAAGCAAATGCCATTCTCGTTTCTTTCTCATTCGGACATACCGATCGATGTTCGTCATACAGGTATAGGTACGATCATTTCGGGGGTAACCCGATTAATAAATCTTCGACAGTACGAATAAGTTCACCGGCAGGGTAGAAGCAGTGTCGGAAAAGTAAAGAAATTTCTTTGGATCTTAAGAAATTAGAGTCCGATGAAAGAAAAAGCAAAAATGGTTTTCTTATATTGAGAAATATTGTCGTTTAGGCCAAAATCTGAAGATAATCTGAAGATCTCAAACTGATAGGAAAGTCTCTAAAAATGGTCTCTGAAATCGAAGTAACAGACAAAACATAAAACAATTGCGAGGTTCCTGAGAAAATATACATCAAGTAGATGGCGTCTGCAATTTTCAAACACCCTTATTTGACAAGTTGGTGAACCTGAATATTAAAAATAAAAACATATTATATAAGTAAAAACTCCTAACAGCTTTATACTTATAATTCAGATTGTAGGATGTAGATCTGTGTTACCTCGTTCGGTAATCATCATTATATATTTCGAGGAAAATTGTCCATGTTATAAAGCTAAAAACTGAAATATATTATGTATTCCTGTATTTATTGAGTTCCGATGCCGTAAAGCATCACTCGCGAAAATGATAAATATGAAGAATTATTATGGCGCCATTAATACATCTGAAGAATTATTGTACTGCCATCTAAGCAAGAAATCGAAAGACTCGTTTTGGCGCCATTTAAACGAATATCTATCCGATAGGTTGGCAACGCTGGGTAGAAGTCCTTACAAGGCAAGGATATTTAACTTAGTATCCTTGCTTACAAGGCTCATTGTAAACGGGAATTATTCTAGTAGAGTGGACTCGATTGTTCCTATTGCGCGCCAACTTCGCGCCAGTGGATGACTAGGGTAGTGGCTGCACGCGTTGATTCTTACCAACTCAAAGCCACCGGTGTCCGACATGCTTTGTAGTACAAATAAATGCCAGCGGATGACACCAGTAACCGCGAATCGGTCAGAATCCATTTTCATTGCATTTGTTACACGCACTGAACTCTAAGTTATACAGAGTTCAGTGGTCGTTACAAAACTGAGACTGCCAAGCCGTGCTGCCAAGCAACACGTGAGCGACACCATACCGTTGGCAGCACTGGGCGAACGCAGAATGACTCAGCCCGATCAGCTGCTCGCGGAGGCTAGAACTCGGTAGAATTACGATATTACCTCATCCCAGCAGAGCGGCAGGTTTTTACGAATTTCCACGACGATGAATAGCATCATTCACTGTTGTCTCATGTTAATTTAAAAACTCGCAAACCACTTTACAATATTATTGAACCGTTTTTTTACACGTTAGGATCGAATTAGTTATGGTAAGCGCGCCTCAATTCACGGACGTGCTGATCACACACCGGAGGACGCTCAGCCGGCATGTGAAGACTGATCTCGTGAGAAAAACTACTAAAGTTGCTGCGCGATCCCGAGTTCCGAGCTCTTCCCTCTCTACCTGATTCTCAGCTACGTACACAGGGAACGTATGTACTAGATTATGGGATTTTATTTTTTATCACTGTTGCCGAACTGAGAACTTGTTGCTGAAAACAGGTTCGGAATTCAGTTATCATCGTTGTCCGATTCAATGTTGTTTATTCTTTTTGTATATTCAATTCCTGTAACATAACCGGCTTTTAAATCCTTTAAAATCCCCACCTAAAAAATGTATTTGTTGAATTATCGTAGGCATAGAATCGAAACGCTGTTTTAGCTAGTCGCAAGTGAAGTATCGACGTTGGGTAGAGAAGCAGAATTGGTTTCGAAAAGTGCTCGTATGGGGAAAAATTTAGAGTAACTGTAATACATCGCGGATGCGCTAATTTTGGTCGAGATGAAATAGATGCTCCGTATATGAGACCGTATTTAACGCAGTGTCCTAATTTGAAGACCTGAAAAGGTAATTGTCGGGGATTTTTATTTTTTCTTAATAGGGAGAGATGGAACGAAGCTCCTTGAAACTTTGAGTGTATTTTAACACGCATTTGAAAGGTGCAGGCAAAACTTTTTATCATCCAACTGTCGCAAAACGGCAGCATTATTAGCTGACACGTTGACTGAAGGATATATCTTCATTCAACGGCTGACCATCGAAGGGCCTAGCCGCGTGAGTCTGGAATCGGTAGGAAAGATAAAGTGCGTATTTGCTGTCTGACATGTAAGAACTAAAATCATTATACATCATATCACATCATCGTACATCATACATCATACATAGTATTATCATACACAGTATTAGAGTTCGAAACCAAAGTTTCGATGTTCGGATGTTCGGATGTTCAGGAAGTGACGTCATCAAAAAATTTTTTTCTCTTGACGTCATCGATCTAAAATCAACTAGCCAAATTCCTTAGTCTGGAAACAACCGCGCAGTAGAGCGGACGTATCAGAATCGCGCTCCGCGGATTTCGAGTACCGCGTTCTCTACTTCCTGGACCCTGCGATCCAAGTCCACTACCTGTTGAAACTAGACTTACAGGACAAGCGCTCCGTAGTTTTTACGCTGCTGGTCCGCTTCCTGGTGGAACTCGACTTGCAGGACGAGTGCTCCGTAGTTCTGGCTGTCCAGGTCCTTGACGTGATGAATGTTGACCTTCCGGACTAATTCTCAAGTTTACAAGTTTGATTATTGAAAACGTTATGTTTTGTACAATCAAACCAATATGCATGCTTCAGATAACATTTTGAATCGGAAAAAAAACCGAACGACCAGGATCAAGAAATTGCAGTTGGTGTGTAGTTGGCATAGTATAAATAGGAATACATGACAAAATCGTCGTTCAATTAGAGCTAAAATTGCTGTGTGTCTTGTTTCAAATCTGTTAGCACTTGGATGATTGTTCTGTGGTATTTATTGACGAAATTTATTGTCATAAAATATTTGTTGGCAATTGTAATTATATTTGATCTAATATTTATGAAAACTTGTCATGTTTACAATGAATTATTTCAATTCAGTTTTAGCGCAAGCCCAAATTCAGTAGCTATCAATGCGCTAATCAAATTTCTACAATTTTCATAATTTTCTCATAATGTTCTTGTTCAAAGCTGTCAATAAAAAAACTATATCAATCCTTACACATTATTTTTGATGTGTTCTGATACTAAAAATATTTATTAGAATTCGAGGCGATTACCGGTGGTCGTTGGAGGTGGTTGGTCGTGGTTGGAGGTGGTTAGGAGTGGTTGCGGGTGAATGAGGTGGACGAGGAGGAGGACTAGGAGGAGGACGACGAGGATTCGTGCACAGTGAGTATAACATTTTTATAATATTTAATGACAATTGATATTACATTTTTTCCACAATTTTTCAAACTTGTCACGTTTACAATGAATTATTTCAATTCATTTTTCGCGCAATCCCAAATTCAGTAGCTATCAATGCGGTAATAAAATTTCAATAATTTCTTATAATTTTCTCATAAACTTCTTGGTAAAATGTGACAATGAAAAAATCATATTAGTCATTGCACAATATTTTTGATGAGTTCTAATACTTCAAATATTTATTAGTATTCGAGGTATGACCCGAGGGGGTCAGCAGTGGTCATTGGAGGTGGTCGGAGATGGTTGCGGGTGATCCAGGTGGACGACAAGGAGGACGACAACTTGTGCACTGTAAGTATAACATTTTTATAATATTTAATGGAGTAGGAGTAGGAGTAGAAGTAGGAATAGGAGTAGCATCAGGAGTAGGAGTAAGATCAGGAGTAGAAGTGGAATCAGGAGTAGGAGTAGGATCAGGAGTGGAAGCAAGAGTAGAAGTGGGAATGGGATGAGGAGCAGGAGTAGAATCAGGGGTAGGAGTAGGATCAGGAGTAAGAGTAGGATCAGGACTAGGAGTGGAATCAGGAGTTAGAGTAGAATCAGGAGTAGAAGTAAGAGTAGGATCCGGAGTAGGAGTAGGAGTAGAATCAGGAGTAGAAGTAGGAGTAGGAGTTGGAGTAGAGTAGGAGTAGAAGTAGATGTATGCGGGGAGGGGCGGGTAGGGGATATTATCATATCAAGTTATCAGTAATAAGCAATTGCGGGTAAAATATTAGCTTACTTTTGTAAGTATTTATGAATATAGCCTCTACGAATATTCATTGTTGGTATATAAGGTCTGGCAACGTACCTACTTTCTGTAAGAGATGTTAAAGATTTTCAACACAATTATGTTTCAGTTCTGTGCCCCACCTAGTGATCCACTAGTACATATCCTCCGACGTGACATCGCTCCGCTACGTACGATGAAGAAAAGATTTATTAGGATGCAAATTGCTCCTCTCTTCTTGCCATTGTGCTTTCAGCCATTGTTGTGCTGTGTGTTTAAAATTTAGGACAGTATATAATATAGAATAACAGGTACAGCTACGAATACAGCACTACAATAAATCTTATAGAAATGAGCTTTCATTGAGATTTCTCTGTATTTATAACTCGACGCGAGAAGGCAAAAATCAATGTAATGCCATCTGTAAGGTAATTGGACTCGTATTTGCACTACGAGAACTCGTTGGGCATTTTGCGGTGAAATTTGAAAAATTGTTGTACAAGAAATTAAATATGTAACTATAAAAATGGATAAAAAATATTATCTCTAATAGTGAATGTAGCTAATACAGCTTTAACCGTATATTGATTATGTTAATGATCTATTGTGACAAGATCGGAATTAGATAAGCTCTCTAAATACTCTTTTCTAGTCTATTAATTTATATCATGTATATGTAAATGTATATTTCTTCAGTTTGTACAATCACTGCACTAGGATTACCCTTGCCATGTTTTATGGTGCGCTTGTGTAATTTGTATATTATTAACCTTACGTTTTACTCCATTTGCGACAAGTTGTGAGTGTTTATAATTTCTTGGCAATTATTTATGTACATGTATGTGTATATATGTATACGTATACTTATGCATGTGTATATAAATATATACACATATTTAAAACTAGACTTTTACAATAAACACAGAGGCCTTAGTATATTCACATACGGATTTCTGTGTATAGGTGTACTTGAACTAAAATATCCTTACCTCTAATGCGGATTTCTTCGTAATTCGCATTTGTTTTTGTAACCCAATGTCCTACGTATAATGGCAAAAATCGAGATCCAACTTAACTGAGTCTCAAAGCCCAGTTGACATAAAAGCAGCTGTTTGATAGAAATTATAGTTTGTAGTTTACACAGCCCATTGCATGATATTTCATTATAAATACATATGTTTCAATGTATTTAGGAATAATTTATCAAATGTACAGAGGTCATGTGCAAATAATAAATGAATTCGACCGCAGTTTGATGTATTCATTGGAGCTTTAACAATAAATTTAAGCTTTGTTACTTCTTTTATTTTATTATGGATAATCAAAAACATTTCCGACTATTCGTGCTGTGGAAGCATGGGGATTAAACCAAATGTAGCAAAAGATTAGAAACAGTGTATGTAGAGTACGGGTATTTTTCTAATAATGCAAACACGTGCCGCTAGCTTAGTTTTGACATATCTAGAATACCACGCCTTGCGAATTAGCTTTCCAGACAGAGATGAATGATGAATTTTAAGGACTGCATTATCGTTGTTGAATACTCTATGCTTCATGGGAAAAGAAAATCTGTAACGATAAAATTGATGCACCGGATCGTCGTCGACTTTAACTTTTGAAATGTCCTACCATTTCCGAACACCTCCAACCATCCTATCTACCTATATTGCTAGATTAGCTATGATATGAAAAGAGAAGTATTTTTCATTTCGAAATGGGATTTTATTCGACGCGCGCTCGATGTATTCCATAACATTAGTATTCATAATTATTCCAACAACTTTTCATTTGCTCTCTCGATCTTGAATTTTCATAGGCATAGAATCGAAACGCTGTTTTAGCTGGTCGCAAGTGAAGCATCTGCGTTGGGTGGAGGAGCAGAATTGTTTTTCGAAAAGTATTCGGATGGAAAAAAATTCAGAGTAACTGTAATACATCACGGATGCGCTAATTTTGAACGAGATGAAATGGATGCTTCGTATATGAGACAGTATTTAACGCTGCGTAGTGGTTTAAAGACCTAGAAAGGTGATAGGGAGAGAAAGAACGACACTTCTTAACACTTCGAGTGTATTTTAACGCACATTTGAAAGATACGAGCGAAATTTTTCATCATCCAACTGTCGCAGAACGGCAGCGTTATTAGCCGACCCGTTCACTGAAGAATACATCTGCAGTCAACGGCTGACCATCGAAGGGACTGGTCGCTTGAGTCTGGAATCGGCAGGAGAGATAGAGTGTGTATTTCTTGTATGAAACGTGAAGACTAAAATCATTATACATCATATCATATCATCATACATCATACATCATACATCATACATCGTACATCGTACATCATACATCATACATCATCATACGTAGTATTACAGTTCGAAACCAAAGTTTGAATTTTCGGATGTTCGGAAAGTGACGTCACCAATCTAAAATCGGCTAGCCGAGTTCCTCAGTCGGGTAACAACCGCGCAGTAGAGCGGACGGATGAGAGTCGCGCTCCGCAAATTTCGAGTACCGGGTTCTCAACCTCACGGATCCCGCGCTTCGGGCCGCTACGTATTTCGAGTACCGGGTTCTCAACCTCCCGGATCCCGCGCTTCGGGTCCGCTACGCGGTGAAGCTCGACTTCCAGGATAAGCGCTCCGTGGTTCCTGGTTCATGTTTACAATAAATTATTTCAATTCGTTTTTCGCGCAAGCCGAAATTCAGTAGCTGTCAGTCCGCTAATAGAATTTCTCGACTTCCAGGATAAGCGCTCCGTGGTTCCTGGTTCATGTTTACAATAAATTATTTCAATTCGTTTTTCGCGCAAGCCGAAATTCAGTAGCTGTCAGTCCGCTAATAGAATTTCTCGACTTCCAGGATAAGCGCTCCGTGGTTCCTGGTTCATGTTTACAATAAATTATTTCAATTCGTTTTTCGCGCAAGCCGAAATTCAGTAACAGTCAGTCCGTTGATAAAATTTCTCGACTTCCAGGATAAGCGCTCCGTGGTTCCTGGTTCATGTTTACAATAAATTATTTCAATTCGTTTTTCGCGCAAGCCGAAATTCAGTAGCTGTCAGTCCGCTGATAAAATTTCTCGACTTCCAGGATAAGCGCTCCGTGGTTCCCGGTTCATGTTTACAATAAATTATTTCAATTCGTTTTTCGCGCAAGCCGAAATTCAGTAGCTGTCAGTCCGCTAATAGAATTTCTCGACTTCCAGGATAAGCGCTCCGTGGTTCCTGGTTCATGTTTACAATAAATTATTTCAATTCGTTTTTCGCGCAAGCCGAAATTCAGTAACAGTCAGTCCGTTAATAAAATTTCTCGACTTCCAGGATAAGCGCTCCGTGGTTCCTGGTTCATGTTTACAATAAATTATTTCAATTCGTTTTTCGCGCAAGCCGAAATTCAGTAGCTGTCAGTCCGCTGATAGAATTTCTCGACTTCCAGGATAAGCGCTCCGTGGTTCCTGGTTCATGTTTACAATAAATTATTTCAATTCGTTTTTCGCGCAAGCCGAAATTCAGTAACAGTCAGTCCGTTGATAAAATTTCTCGACTTCCAGGATAAGCGCTCCGTGGTTCCTGGTTCATGTTTACAATAAATTATTTCAATTCGTTTTTCGCGCAAGCCGAAATTCAGTAACAGTCAGTCCGTTGATAAAATTTCTCGACTTCCAGGATAAGCGCTCCGTGGTTCCTGGTTCATGTTTACAATAAATTATTTCAATTCGTTTTTCGCGCAAGCCGAAATTCAGTAACAGTCAGTACGCCAGTAAAATTTCTATAACTTTATAATTTTCTCATAATCTTTTTGGTAGAATATGTCGATAAAAAAATTATATTAAACCTCACACATTATTTTTGATTTGTTCTCATGCTGAAAATATTTATTAGTATTCGAGGTATAACTCGAGGTGGTTGGCGGTGGTCGTTGGAGGTGGTTGGGGGTAGTTGCGGGTAATCTCGGTGATTCAGGAGGAGGAGGACGAGGATTTGTGCTGGGTGAGTAAAACACTTTTATAACATTTGATGGCAATTGTAATTATATTTCATCTGAAATATTACAAACTTGTCGCGTTTACAATAAATTATTTCAATTCGTCTTTCGTGCAAGCACATATTCAGTAGCTATGAATAATCTTGTACAATTTATTATATTATTAATTAATTAATTAATATTCTTATAATTTTTAATGGCAATTGTAATTATATTTCATCTGAAATATTACAAACTTGTCACGTTTACAATAAATTATTTCAATTCATCTTTCGTGCAAGCACATATTCAGTAGCTATGAATAATCTTGTACAATTTATTATATTATTAATTAATTAATTAGTATTCTTCTAATATTTGATGGCAATTGTAATTATATTTCATCTGAAATATTACAAACTTGTCACGTTTACAATAAATCATTTCAATTCGTCTTTCGTGCAAGCACATATTCAGTAGCTATGAATAATCTTGTACAATTTATTATATTATTAATTAATTAATTAGTATTCTTCTAATATTTGATGGCAATTGTAATTATATTTCATCTGAAATATTACAAACTTGTCACGTTTACAATAAATCATTTCAATTCATCTTTCGTACAAGCACATATTCAGTAGCTATGAATGATCTTGTACAATTCATTATATTATTAATCAATAGATTAATTACATTAATCCTTACACAATATTTTTGATGTGTTCCTATACTAAAAATATTCATTACTATTCCAGGTATTACCCGAGGTGGTCGGAGGTGGACGAGGAGGAGGACGAGCTGGACGAGGAGGAGGACCAGGTGGACGAGGAGGAGGACGAGGTGGCCGAGGAGGAGGCGGGGTAGGTCGTTGGAGAGGACCTCTCCTCTCCTCAGAGGAGGGGAGGGGGAGGGGCGGTGAAGGGGAAGAGGTGGGCGGGGAGGGGAAAGGGAAGGGGCGGGAAGGGAAGGGGCGGGGAGGGGAGGGTGGCGGGGAGGGGCCGGGAGGGGGAGGGTGGAGGGGAGGGGCCGGGAGGGGGAGGGTGGAGGGAGGGGGAGGGGAGGGAGGGCGGGTGGGAGGGCGGGAGGGCGGGCGGGCGGGAGGGAGGGCGGGAGGGCGGGAGGGAGGGAGGGAGAGAGAGAGAGAGTGGCTGACGGATGTCGATGCGAGCCCGTTAGAGTTAATAGAGCAGTACACCCCCCCCCCCCTCCCCGCGCCCTCCCTCCCTCCCTCCCTTCCTCCCGCCCGCCCTCCCTCCCTCCCTCCCTCCCACCCTTCCCTCCCAGCCCCTCCCCTCCACCCTCCCCCTCCCGGCCCCTCCCCTCCACCCTCCCCCTCCCGGCCCCTCCCCTCCACCCACCCCCTACCCTTCCCTTCCCTCCCCTTCCCTTCCCCCTCCCCGCCCACCTCTCCCCCTTCACCGCCCCTCCCCCTCCCCTCCTCTGAGGAGAGGAGAGGTCCTCTCCCACGACCCACCCCGCCTCCTCCTCGGCCACCTGGTCCTCCTCCTCGTCCAGCTCGTCCTCCTCCTCGTCCACCTCCGACCACCTCGGGTAATACCTGGAATAGTAATGAATAATTTTAGTATAGGAATACATCAAAAATATTGTGTCAGGATTAATGTAATTAATCAATTGATTAATAATATAATGAATTGTACAAGATCATTCATAGCTACTGAATATGTGCTTGTACGAAAGATGAATTGAAATGATTTATTGTAAACGTGACAAGTTTGTAATATTTCAGATGAAATATAATTACAATTGCCATCAAATATTAGAAGAATACTAATTAATTAATTAATAATATAATAAATTGTACAAGATTATTCATAGCTACTGAATATGTGCTTGCACGAAAGACGAATTGAAATGATTTATTGTAAACGTGACAAGTTTGTAATATTTCAGATGAAATATAATTACAATTGCCATCAAATATTAGAAGAATACTAATTAATTAATTAATAATATAATAAATTGTACAAGATTATTCATAGCTACTGAATATGTGCTTGCACGAAAGATGAATTGAAATAATTTATTGTAAACGTGACAAGTTTGTAATATTTCAGATGAAATATAATTACAATTGCCATTAAAAATTATAAGAATATTAATTAATTAATTAATAATATAATAAATTGTACAAGATTATTCATAGCTACTGAATATGTGCTTGCACGAAAGACGAATTGAAATAATTTATTGTAAACGCGACAAGTTTGTAATATTTCAGATGAAATATAATTACAATTGCCATCAAATGTTATAAAAGTGTTTTACTCACCCAGCACAAATCCTCGTCCTCCTCCTCCTGAATCACCGAGATTACCCGCAACTACCCCCAACCACCTCCAACGACCACCGCCAACCACCTCGAGTTATACCTCGAATACTAATAAATATTTTCAGCATGAGAACAAATCAAAAATAATGTGTGAGGTTTAATATAATTTTTTTATCGACATATTCTACCAAAAAGATTATGAGAAAATTATAAAGTTATAGAAATTTTACTGGCGTACTGACTGTTACTGAATTTCGGCTTGCGCGAAAAACGAATTGAAATAATTTATTGTAAACATGAACCAGGAACCACGGAGCGCTTATCCTGGAAGTCGAGAAATTTTATCAACGGACTGACTGTTACTGAATTTCGGCTTGCGCGAAAAACGAATTGAAATAATTTATTGTAAACATGAACCAGGAACCACGGAGCGCTTATCCTGGAAGTCGAGAAATTTTATCAACGGACTGACTGTTACTGAATTTCGGCTTGCGCGAAAAACGAATTGAAATAATTTATTGTAAACATGAACCAGGAACCACGGAGCGCTTATCCTGGAAGTCGAGAAATTTTATTAACGGACTGACTGTTACTGAATTTCGGCTTGCGCGAAAAACGAATTGAAATAATTTATTGTAAACATGAACCAGGAACCACGGAGCGCTTATCCTGGAAGTCGAGAAATTCTATCAGCGGACTGACAGCTACTGAATTTCGGCTTGCGCGAAAAACGAATTGAAATAATTTATTGTAAACATGAACCAGGAACCACGGAGCGCTTATCCTGGAAGTCGAGAAATTTTATTAACGGACTGACTGTTACTGAATTTCGGCTTGCGCGAAAAACGAATTGAAATAATTTATTGTAAACATGAACCAGGAACCACGGAGCGCTTATCCTGGAAGTCGAGAAATTCTATTAGCGGACTGACAGCTACTGAATTTCGGCTTGCGCGAAAAACGAATTGAAATAATTTATTGTAAACATGAACCGGGAACCACGGAGCGCTTATCCTGGAAGTCGAGAAATTTTATCAGCGGACTGACAGCTACTGAATTTCGGCTTGCGCGAAAAACGAATTGAAATAATTTATTGTAAACATGAACCAGGAACCACGGAGCGCTTATCCTGGAAGTCGAGAAATTTTATCAACGGACTGACTGTTACTGAATTTCGGCTTGCGCGAAAAACGAATTGAAATAATTTATTGTAAACATGAACCAGGAACCACGGAGCGCTTATCCTGGAAGTCGAGAAATTTTATCAGCGGACTGACAGCTACTGAATTTCGGCTTGCGCGAAAAACGAATTGAAATAATTTATTGTAAACATGAACCAGGAACCACGGAGCGCTTATCCTGGAAGTCGAGAAATTTTATCAACGGACTGACTGTTACTGAATTTCGGCTTGCGCGAAAAACGAATTGAAATAATTTATTGTAAACATGAACCAGGAACCACGGAGCGCTTATCCTGGAAGTCGAGAAATTCTATTAGCGGACTGACAGCTACTGAATTTCGGCTTGCGCGAAAAACGAATTGAAATAATTTATTGTAAACATGAACCAGGAACCACGGAGCGCTTATCCTGGAAGTCGAGAAATTCTATTAGCGGACTGACAGCTACTGAATTTCGGCTTGCGCGAAAAACGAATTGAAATAATTTATTGTAAACATGAACCAGGAACCACGGAGCGCTTATCCTGGAAGTCGAGCTTCACCGCGTAGCGGACCCGAAGCGCGGGATCCGGGAGGTTGAGAACCCGGTACTCGAAATACGTAGCGGCCCGAAGCGCGGGATCCGTGAGGTTGAGAACCCGGTACTCGAAATTTGCGGAGCGCGACTCTCATCCGTCCGCTCTACTGCGCGGTTGTTACCCGACTGAGGAACTCGGCTAGCCGATTTTAGATTGGTGACGTCACTTTCCGAACATCCGAAAATTCAAACTTTGGTTTCGAACTGTAATACTACGTATGATGATGTATGATGTATGATGTACGATGTACGATGTATGATGTATGATGTATGATGTATGATGATATGATATGATGTATAATGATTTTAGTCTTCACGTTTCATACAAGAAATACACACTTTATCTCTCCTGCCGATTCCAGACTCAAGCGACCAGTCCCTTCGATGGTCAGCCGTTGACTGCAGATGTATTCTTCAGTGAACGGGTCGGCTAATAACGCTGCCGTTCTGCGACAGTTGGATGATGAAAAATTTCGCTCGTATCTTTCAAATGTGCGTTAAAATACACTCGAAGTGTTAAGAAGTGTCGTTCTTTCTCTCCCTATCACCTTTCTAGGTCTTTAAACCACTACGCAGCGTTAAATACTGTCTCATATACGAAGCATCCATTTCATCTCGTTCAAAATTAGCGCATCCGTGATGTATTACAGTTACTCTGAATTTTTTTCCATCCGAATACTTTTCGAAAAACAATTCTGCTCCTCCACCCAACGCAGATGCTTCACTTGCGACCAGCTAAAACAGCGTTTCGATTCTATGCCTATGAAAATTCAAGATCGAGAGAGCAAATGAAAAGTTGTTGGAATAATTATGAATACTAATGTTATGGAATACATCGAGCGCGCGTCGAATAAAATCCCATTTCGAAATGAAAAATACTTCTCTTTTCATATCATAGCTAATCTAGCAATATAGGTAGATAGGATGGTTGGAGGTGTTCGGAAATGGTAGGACATTTCAAAAGTTAAAGTCGACGACGATCCGGTGCATCAATTTTATCGTTACAGATTTTCTTTTCCCATGAAGCATAGAGTATTCAACAACGATAATGCAGTCCTTAAAATTCATCATTCATCTCTGTCTGGAAAGCTAATTCGCAAGGCGTGGTATTCTAGATATGTCAAAACTAAGCTAGCGGCACGTGTTTGCATTATTAGAAAAATACCCGTACTCTACATACACTGTTTCTAATCTTTTGCTACATTTGGTTTAATCCCCATGCTTCCACAGCACGAATAGTCGGAAATGTTTTTGATTATCCATAATAAAATAAAAGAAGTAACAAAGCTTAAATTTATTGTTAAAGCTCCAATGAATACATCAAACTGCGGTCGAATTCATTTATTATTTGCACATGACCTCTGTACATTTGATAAATTATTCCTAAATACATTGAAACATATGTATTTATAATGAAATATCATGCAATGGGCTGTGTAAACTACAAACTATAATTTCTATCAAACAGCTGCTTTTATGTCAACTGGGCTTTGAGACTCAGTTAAGTTGGATCTCGATTTTTGCCATTATACGTAGGACATTGGGTTACAAAAACAAATGCGAATTACGAAGAAATCCGCATTAGAGGTAAGGATATTTTAGTTCAAGTACACCTATACACAGAAATCCGTATGTGAATATACTAAGGCCTCTGTGTTTATTGTAAAAGTCTAGTTTTAAATATGTGTATATATTTATATACACATGCATAAGTATACGTATACATATATACACATACATGTACATAAATAATTGCCAAGAAATTATAAACACTCACAACTTGTCGCAAATGGAGTAAAACGTAAGGTTAATAATATACAAATTACACAAGCGCACCATAAAACATGGCAAGGGTAATCCTAGTGCAGTGATTGTACAAACTGAAGAAATATACATTTACATATACATGATATAAATTAATAGACTAGAAAAGAGTATTTAGAGAGCTTATCTAATTCCGATCTTGTCACAATAGATCATTAACATAATCAATATACGGTTAAAGCTGTATTAGCTACATTCACTATTAGAGATAATATTTTTTATCCATTTTTATAGTTACATATTTAATTTCTTGTACAACAATTTTTCAAATTTCACCGCAAAATGCCCAACGAGTTCTCGTAGTGCAAATACGAGTCCAATTACCTTACAGATGGCATTACATTGATTTTTGCCTTCTCGCGTCGAGTTATAAATACAGAGAAATCTCAATGAAAGCTCATTTCTATAAGATTTATTGTAGTGCTGTATTCGTAGCTGTACCTGTTATTCTATATTATATACTGTCCTAAATTTTAAACACACAGCACAACAATGGCTGAAAGCACAATGGCAAGAAGAGAGGAGCAATTTGCATCCTAATAAATCTTTTCTTCATCGTACGTAGCGGAGCGATGTCACGTCGGAGGATATGTACTAGTGGATCACTAGGTGGGGCACAGAACTGAAACATAATTGTGTTGAAAATCTTTAACATCTCTTACAGAAAGTAGGTACGTTGCCAGACCTTATATACCAACAATGAATATTCGTAGAGGCTATATTCATAAATACTTACAAAAGTAAGCTAATATTTTACCCGCAATTGCTTATTACTGATAACTTGATATGATAATATCCCCTCCCCGCCCCTCCCCGCATACATCTACTTCTACTCCTACTCTACTCCAACTCCTACTACTACGACTACTCCTATTCCTACTCCGACTTCTACCACTTCTACTTCAACTCCCACTACTCCTACTCCTGATCCTACTCCTACTCTAATGAATATAATAAAAATGTTATACTCACAGTGTACAAGTCCTCGTCATCCTCGTCCTCCTCCTCGCCCACCTCGATCACCCGCAACCACCGCGAACTACCTCGGGTTATACCTTGAATAGTAATGAATATTTTTAGTATAAGAACACATCAAAAACACTGTTCAAGGATTAATATAAATAATGAATTAATTAATAATATGATCAATTTTATTATATAGGAAAATGTACCTGCCGAAAAATGTCGAAAACACAGGTTTTGTTTTTTGGCTGTAACTTTCGATGCGTTGATCGCAGCGTATTGGGACTGCGCCCAATCGATTTCTCTCGCAAAATTACGTCGGAATCGCGCCACAATTAAATAATTCCAGCACTTTTCAAAATCGCGAAAATTTTCGCCAAAAATACAAAGGGGTTAACCTTCCTTTTTTTTTGATCAAAAAATTTTCCGTCTCAGAATTGATTCGTATGACTCTTGTCCGACCAATTGGACCCCAAGGAACTCAGAAAACGCAGCGAAAAGAGCGTGGGATCAACAGAAGAGAAATGACGAAGGAAAAAGCACCTGCTGAAAAATGTCGAAAATTCAGGTTTCCGTTTTTTGGCTGTAACTTTTGATGCGTTGATCGCAGCGTATTGGGACTGCGCCCAATCGTTTTCTCTCGCAAAATTACGTCGGAATAGCCCCACAATTAATTAATTCCAGCACTTTTCAAAATCGCGAAAATTTTCGCCAAAAATGCAAAGGGGTTAGCCTCACGTTTTTCTTTATTTTTGGAGCCAAAAATTTCTGGTCTCAGATTCGACTTGTATGACCCTGTCCCGACGAATTGGACCCTCAGGAACTTAGAAAACGCAGCGAAAAGAGCGTGGGATCAACACGAAAGAAGTAACGAAGCAACGATCCCTCTCGCAAAATTACGCCGGAATAGTGCATAAAAGAATCAATTCAGCACTTTTCAAAATCCCTTAAATTTTCGCCAAAAGATATGCTGTGTTCTGAAAACCGGGAACAAATTTTATGTCTTTCGCTAGGAACTCTCAATCCGTTGCTTGCAGCGTTTTTTGATTCTCCACAATCGATTCCTTTCGCAAAATTACGTCGTTAAAGTGCATCAAAGAATTTATTCCAGCACTTTCCAGAATCGCGAAAGCTTCCGCAAAAAATGCAAGCACGGAAATTTCGAAGGAACGATGAACAGCTAAAATATGACAAGTAAACAGATTTCCGTTTTTTGGCTCTAACTCGTGATCCATCGCTCGCATGCTCGCATTGCTCGTATCCGGATTGCCTGCAATCGATTGCACTTGCATACCCACGTCGATATAGCGTAACGAAGAAAGAATTCAAGCAACAATTTCAACTAATAAAATTTTCAGAAAAATTAGAACGGGCCACCACTGTTTCTTTGTATGCCTGATTTACCTGTTTATAAAACCGTTGGATCAACCCACGTGGTGCCGTGTTTGCCAAATCATCCTGATACTGAAATTTCATTGTGTGTACCAAATAAATGAGGTCCATCAGCTGAATAAATCATCAGAATGCTTTTGTCTATACAACGATATAGACAGTCGTGCGAATTGTAAGAATGAAATTTTTCGCTAACCTGATTCTTTCAGTGGTGTACAAACTCTTTTCTGGTCAAACGGAATACCTATCGACGCAACAGTATTTCGTCAATGAAAAATCATCATCGATAATCATACAGATATTATCTTAAAATATTTTATATTTCTTCTCTACAGTTCGCTCCAATATAATATATGTTTATTTTTGGTTTCCTTTACATACCTATAATTCTGTAACTTGCGACTTCTGGTCTTTAAATATTGCGTGTATAATATTCATTCACAGGATTTACTGTGCCTAAATCATAGCGAAACGAGTGAAACAGTCAAGTTCGGTTCTGTACATGACTGAATCAACGATTCATCAACGATATGTTTATTGTAACAGAGACCAAATTCATTCACACATGCAAGGATAATATAATAGTTGTCATGTTATCAATATTGATCACGTCAAAGATTTCACTGAGGAATTAACAATTTGTTATGGCGATCCCTTGAAATGAAACGTATAAACTTTATGTATACTGTAGGGCAATTTGATTCTATAAACAGTATGAGTTCCAATTGAAATTTAGTTTTCATTTTAGCACGCGAAGGTGAAAATCACCCAGTTGTGTACAATATTGAACCTCAGCATCGCAATTAAAAACTAAAACACTTGTGCATTTATCGTCTCGATTTATCCAACACGTGAAATTTCTCACATTCGAAATCGCATTCATCTGATGTAGCGAATAAGGTAATTCTCATTTCAGTTAACGATCGTTTTGTGAGCAGCTCAAGTTGCAGCTGACTTTGTGGCCTTGATCCAATCAATCTCAAGAGCTGCCACACCTGGTTGATTCTCCGGGAGATACTGTCCGTTATCCACTTTCAATCCAACGTTGGTGATCGATGTTACATCCAGCGGATTCGTCTGCAACGACAGCTCCATCCCACGATGGTACGGCTTGAATTCAGCCAGGGGCAATCTCACTGTTGCAAACTCCTTCTCGGGGGCCTGCATTGAAAAATAAAGAAAGAACGAAAGTGTCGTGACCTTTTCCATTACCAATTGGGAGGCGCCGATAATTACCGCGAATATTTGACCGTAGACGGCAGAGTCTTTATCGAGCCCTTTGTGCCGGAGGAGCATTTTGTACTTGGTGTTGATTCCCTGGCCTCTGCAGCGTACGGTGATGCTGTTGAATTCCGAGAGATCAAAGCTGGTGTCACAGCGGACAGACGCGAATCCGGATCCGTTTGGCTGTGGGTTGAACAGGGTGAAAAGTATCGCTCGCTGGAACTGCTGCGTCTTCTGCGTAACCATCACCGCCTTCGACATACCGGATGGTTTCACGGTGTCCGAGTGTTCGGACCAACTTCCGGCCTGGTCTGAGCCTCGCGTGAAGTCGAACAAAATCTGCACCGTTCTGGGGAATAGCGATAACTTCGCGAAGCTGCGTCTCTTTAGAAATTTACCAAATTGGCAATGCTTACCCGGAGGCAGTGGCGACCATGTCATTTCCGGTGTCGTTTGATGATTTCCGAGAGACCGGGTGTCTCCTCGATCTCCTTGGAGTCCGGGTCGAAGTCGCAATGGTCTCTGAGCTGCTCGTCTTTTTACAGGCACGAGGCAGAAGTTCGCTGTGCGCTCTCGCTCTACTCCCCACAGAAGGGAGGAGCGGAGACGTTTTAGTAGGAATCGTGATTCTTGAACTGTGTGCCGTTTTGGGTGGAAATAGGGTAGCGGGGTCTTTGCGTGTCGCGCTGACATTCAAAAGTCACGATAGATTCGTAGGCGGTATACGTCTCCAGGGAAGAGCTTTGCAACGACGATATTCACAGACAAATTCCCGGTGCTCGATTTTCTTATTAGCATAACAACGATTGATTTATTAAAACGGCTCATTAATCGCTGACGACGAAAATTCTCCACCACGGATTTAAGGGTAAAACAGAAATTACAGCTTGCAAGTTACGCGCGTGGTGAAACATTGTTGTTGCGAGATCATACGCTGTCACTTAATTAACTATAATTCGACAATGGGAATTGCTAGTAAACGTCAACCGCGGTGGATGATTGGATTCAATTCAACTATCTATCGCTCCTGAGGAGTTCCAAGCTTGACTTCCTTAGCTTGACGGAACCTCTGATCGACTGGGAAAAATTGTTTGATCAATTTTAACGTACTGGGTAGATAATATTTCGTCCTCAATTTAGCTTTCGCGTACTACGTGTGTGTTATAGGTACGTGTCAAACAATGTATGTCCGGTCGAGGATTCCGGCTCGTTTGAAAATAAGGTGAAGGTAAATTCTGAGGTACACGTGCGTTCACACGACGTCATTGTCATCAGGTTTTCACTGTACATACACATAACGCGACAGTTTTCGTATTTCAATAGATATTACTTGTCAGGATACATTTTGGCAAAAATGTATTTTAAAAAGTTTGCAGCGAAACAAAGTTGTTCTTTTTATTTCTACATGTAAAATAATGTTTGTAAAGAAAACGCGCTACAACTGTCGGTGATACGAAACAGTGTAGAATCTGATCGGGATTTCTCCTCGAGGACAGATTTTATTGATCAAACAGGTTTTCCAAGTATGCGTATTACGTATGTTGTTACAGTAGTTCGAACAGAAAATTGTCCTAAATGAGGTTTATATTTCGATTCTAGTAGTACAAAAATAGAGCTTTAATATTGGCATGCACTTTCTGGCTCGTATATTTTTCACATTATCAAGTGTTTATGTATCTCAAAAAATATTTATCGATTTCTTGTTAAGAGGAGTATCGTTTTATGACGTAACATCGATAGTGTTAACTTCAAGCGAAGAAACGCCACTTTGATGAATGGCTCCGTAAACACCCCCGTATACTTGTAACCCGAAGCTGGTGATATTTGTTATGTCCAGAGGTTTTGCGTTGGGAACAGCTTTGCCTCTGTAGTAAGCTGTGAAATTTGCCAGAGGCAAGGAAACCGTGGAAAATACTTCCGACGACATGGGGGCCTAAAAATCAGAAGGTAATTATTCAGCAAATAAGAGTGTAGAATTTTCCCTGAATAAATAAATTTACGGCTGAAATCTGGTCCCTGAAATACAATTCAAGAAATGATGAAAATCGTATGGCAATACGTATATTGCTGGTCGGTTACTTACCTCAAAGAATTGCTCGTAAGTTGGATAGGGCTCGTTGTTCTCGCCATCATGACGCAAAACAATTTTGTAGCCAGTACTGTTGCCCTGAGCTCTGCAGTTTATATGGATAGTGCTAAGCCCGACAAAATTCATGACCGTCTCGATTCTGACGCCTGCAAATGCTGCTCCATTTGACTGAGGGTTGAGAAGCGTGAATAATATTGCTCTTCGAAACTCTTGCGTTTCTTGCATTACAAACACTGCCTTTGATTTGCCGACAGTTCTAACCGTGTCTGATTGCTCCGTCCAATCGGAGACATTGTCTGACGATGTAAAATCGAACAATGAGAGACTGATGCTTTGTAAAAAATAAAAAACAAGACATTAGCAACTCGGAGAATTGTCTTTTTCAATAATAGCAAATATCATGATTGAAAATGATAAAAAACTAGGAGAAACATAGCGAGATTTGACGAACAGCTCGGTGCGATCGGAATGTGCGGCTATAATCTATCCACGACTATCTATCTACTCCAGAACCATCGGAAGGTAATTCGAAATCTATTTACTCCAGAGTGTATTTAATTTTTTCTTCTTCCGAAGTATCCCGCGCGTGTAACAAAAATCCTCTCAAGATGTTCTGGGCTTGAATGTTCGACAGTATGAAGGATTGGGGCTTCGAATGGAGCCTGTGATTTATGTACGAATCAAATATTTGGTAACAGTGATTTCAAATTTTTTTTAGATCAATTAATAATTAGCCACCATCTATAACTAGGCATTAATTAAGCACATTGTCGATTGAAGATGATTGGTATGAAACAATGTTGTAACGAAACCTTCGCCTAGTTCAATAATAAATATAAATTATATTCTAATTATGGGTCATACGCTAGATAAGAGATATGATAGACATGGAATGTGTAATAGTAGCTTACCTTTCGTCCTGTGAAGTGACAGCAGATCCCATGATTAGAAAAGTGCCTGTAATTA
Organism: Neodiprion pinetum; assembly: GCF_021155775.2. Classification (NCBI taxonomy): domain Eukaryota; kingdom Metazoa; phylum Arthropoda; class Insecta; order Hymenoptera; family Diprionidae; genus Neodiprion; species Neodiprion pinetum. The sequence goes on from NC_060233.1 coordinate 28,880,218, forward strand.
TTAAGCAAGTGTTCAATGCCATCTCGGGCTGGTTTTTATGCGAAGAGATGGGAACTTATTTTTGGTAAATTAATCTCCGTCAGATAAAAACGCGAAAGCAAGATAAGGTAAGGGCCGAGTTGACCGCGTTGACAGACGAAATAAGACTGTGAAACTAACGACCAGTTGCTACTTTCCCGGTACATTTACAACGAGAAATAATACCGGTAATCTACGACAGCCTGACTTGAGCAGCGATTTATATTTAGACTGCGAAGGATGTTACGCAACTAAGAAATCTATGTATGAGGTCAGCTGACGGGTTCTTATGTATATAATTCTAAGCGTCTATCTCCTATCTAATCGTGTTGTGTAGTTATACTTCTGTTTCTTGTTCACTTTGTGTCATTATCCGGTAATATTATTGTAATATCCCATTACTGGTATATCTGCATATCCTCAGGAACATTTACGACGTCGACTAAATTTCTAAAACCTCACGATCTACACGATGAAGATAAAATTTTTAATTGCCAATACCAGCAGCGGCTTGATATAAAGATACCGCGAACAAATTTTTCTGCTGCGTATGTCCCTCCTTACCGATACCCGATAAATAAAAATGAATTGGTCTATTCCACTATCATCAAATTTTTGTTTAAAATTAAACAGTGAAATTAATTGATTCTAATATGTATGATGTCACTGCATTTTACCTTATTCCACAATATCAGAGTTCCCTCATGACTATAATACGTCTGTGCTTCAAGATTGTTAAATCTTTTGCGAACGAATCACTCTTTTCCGACGCTAATTACTTCGTTGATTTATTGAACTTCATAACTACCGCCTGTCGGCTGCCTTTCCGAATTATCTACAAGGAAACGTTTAGTTTCTTGCTTGTACGCCGACGCAACAGGGATGAGCATGACGTGTTGAAGTAGTTTTCAGCCGCATGTTACTACGAAATTTGAAAAATATTCGTGGACCGATTTGATCGAAATTATACATATAATACATGCAAATATTAATACACTTATTAGCTCTCATGATAGATTATGATATGTTTTTGTAGATTCTAAAGGTGGTATTGGAGATTACGAACTCATGAAAGCATCGTTATCGTATTCGGACAAGTGAAAGAATACAATATAAGTATAACATATGTTATGTGAGACTCCTATACGAAAATTGATATCGTTGAATCTTCAATTATCTATTCACATATTCCATTTAATCTTATTTCATTTATCCTCTCAGAAATTTCACATCAGATATCTTAATTTTCGTGACGTCACAGGCAATTTGCAAAATATTTGGCTATTTTTCAGGGACTTACAAGTTGCGAAGAGCAACAAGTGTTCCATTGCGCCTGCGGCTATGCAACCAAAACGCATCAGTAATACAAGTTGCAATTTCACGGCGTTACGCAGGTTGTATATGACACTCGACAGTTTTGATCCTAACCTCAAAGTGTTGACGAGTCGACGACGAGCAAGCTACAAATAAGTAAGGAAAAATGTCAACCGTCACCTTCAAGACAGATCCCGGATTTTGCCCTGACTGCGGATCGATATTACCGCTGCTGGTAAATGTCGGCGGTGTTGCTTGCTACAGCTGTAAACGGAACTGGGGAATAGAAGGTTAGAAACAATTTCAACACTACTCTAGCACTAATCGTTGGAATCGCCACGAGGGTTGAAATTCACGTTCGCGTTGGATTACCTTAGGTTGGTTTAGACTAGGTTAATACGGTGGATATCCAATGTCGGATTCGAAATAGAAATATCTTGATCAACGCACCAGGCTAAATTCACGGGATCTCGTACTTACTTAAATTTCGGAGTAAATTCGTCCAATCTAACGGTGCACGATATTATTCAAATCCACGTGACGCACGACGATGGGGATTCGAGGGGTTCGAGTGCAAGCTCAAATATCCAAATTCCCTAGAACGTACCAGATGCAGAGAGAAACTAGATGGTATTTTGAATAAATCGAACAGTATAAACACCAGATAGAATTTTGATGTTGGATTAAAAAATTATTAAGCTGGTTTCCGATTGCAATCGCGGATCATGAACGTATAAAAAATCGGTTCCTTATTCGATTTAAATAATAATGTGTGTTTGTAATAATTTTACATTTATTTAAGTACGTTCGTTTTGCTCTTACAGTTTTCGGGGATATGGCAGTGTCGTACACCCTCAATTTCAACAGTAAGGACGCCTATGCTTCGTCGGCAAGGCAGGGAGAAGCCGCCGACGATGAAGACGAAGCCGAAGGTCCGGTCGTCGAAAGGAGATGCCCTCAGTGTCAGAATGACAAGATGTCCTACGCAACGCTACAACTCAGGTCAGCCGATGAAGGGCAGACAGTTTTCTACACTTGCACCAAGTGCAGGTAAGTGATTTGAGTTTTGTTACTTAAAAATTTCGTATTCAATTATTGTTTACGGCATTCACACGCGTTAAACTTGTCACTCAACAGAAATTATTTTTCTTTCAGATTCAAGGAAACTGAGAACTCGTAAATTCTCGAATTACTTGCGAGGTGACCGTTGCGTATTAAGGTTTAGTTTATAGTTAATTATATATGTAATTTACGTTTACTTGTACCCAATACGAACATCAATTTATACTCACCCACATGCCTCGTTTTATACACGAACAACAAATGTAGCGTTAATATTTTGACTTAATAAAAATATCATGCGTGTAATAAAACATAGAACTTTATTTATTTTACATTTAACAAATAATTAATAATGGGTATTACAAGCAATTGTTTATAATACTAAAGGGTTGTTTTTGTTTTTCTTATTTTTTTACTTATTCCTTCTCCCTTTTTTTCTTACTCTTATTCATTAAAGTTACTTTAACAATGCTCAGAGCACTTTTCGTACTTTAATTAAGTACCTCTTCTTGTATTTACAAGTTTGGGTAACGAGCTAAACTTCAACTATTACTATTATAGTTTATTTATTTTCTATGTAAATCTCACCCTTTTTTACGATAATGCTCAGTGGTCCTTTGTATAAAAACCTCATATAGTTGACAACAATGAATTATTATCAATTATTATTATCATTCCTATTATTATTATTACTATTATTATTATTATTATTATTATTATTAGTAGTAGTAGTAGTAGTAGTAGTAGTAGTAGTAGTAGTAGTAGTAGTAGTAGTAGTAGTAGTAGTAGTAGTAGTATTCACGGTAACGTATATTTTGATTAGATCGACATATAAAGTTTTGCAGCCGATCCAAAGTCGACGACTTTTTTTTATTTTTAGCCCATAGATATGCGGTTTTGTCGATCAGGACCATATAAGAATGAAAAAAAGTTAGATAGAATGAAAAAAGTAGTCAACGAGACAAATAGCTGCTAGAAAGTTTTCTCAGAATTGAAAAATGATTGTACATTACATAGCGTTCTTGTACACACGATCGTGCCGACAATTTTAATATAGGGAAAAATTATCTGTAGAGTTGAGGCGATGTTTCAATAATATTATTATTTTATTATTATTATTAATAATAATTTTTATCTTTCAATATTTATTTATTTATATCTATAATATATTAAAGTTTTGATATAAAGATTAAAGTTACCCGTTTGCTGTTTGTAAAACAACACGCTCTATACAATGAAATTTGATAAAATTTTATTCATTCATTAATTTTAGCTCATTTTATTTTATTTTATTATTTTGTAATAAGAAAATTACTCTCTTTCCCACAGCCCTAAGATATTAAAACACGCACCGCAAAAAATTCACTTAATCATCATTTATCCTAGTTAACGTTTAGTTTATTACCTACTTGACGACCTTCAATGTTAAACGAAGGTTTCAAGTTCTAAGGCCGTAGCGGAATCGGTTTCACGTTATAACAAACTGCGGAAATTCCGTCTTCGTATCCACACGGTTATTGGATTTATCTTTTTTTTTTACCAATGTTAATATTATTTCTACATTTCTATTTTCTCTGTTCAATTTACTCGACCTTGACGATTGTACGTGTGTGCTAGTGTGTGTGCGTGTGTCTGTGTGTGTTACGTATATCGTTTTTATTTATTAGTTGATTGAATCGGCTTGATCACTGCAGCCTTGTGTCAGTGAAATATACGCCATTTGTAATATACATATATACAATTATATGTTATGTATATTATATGTATGCATATTATAGTGTGTATACTGAATTACTTTATAGCTATAACATGTAAAACGGTAAGTCTTTCCCCCCTCTACCTCCTATCTGGGCTCGTAATTTACGCGAACACTTCCACAGGTGTCAAAGATTATTTGTTATACATTAACTATATCATATGTACAATACTAGCCAGAATTGTGTATGGTATGTATATTTATAGGTATATGTGATGTAAGTATTTATGTACAAACAAATTCTCTTTTCATTCGGTATAAATTCTTTATCTCATTACTTCACCCAACGTTATACGGATGATCAATTACACGATGATTACCTGATCATGAAGACGTCTCGAAACAATCGTCCAAAAAGTTCTCCAACGAGTGGTAAAGATGCGCCCTAGATTGGGCTATACCGTGATCTTCGTCTGTATAGGTCTGCGGAAACAAAATGAATTTTGATTTTCACCGTGATGATTGGTCGCTTATTGAAAGCAAAACTGCAAATTAAACTATCTGCGATGAAAAGAGATTGGGGGATTACAACGAAGAAAAGTGATGCGGATAATCGAAAAAACAGTTCATCGTTATGGACGAACTAAATATGTATACTCGCTAGACAAACAGTCAAGGAGAATACTTCAAGTTGAAACAGTGAACGAGAAAAGTCAATTAGAGCGATCGTTACTCGTTAGTACGATACGGTACATAATATGTAATATCTGAGTAGCTGATTATGCGCTTGGCGCACGCGTTAATTAGGGAAGTTAAGCTCGTTTGCTTAATCTCGAGTAAAAATCCCGCAAGCAGATCGTTACACAAACTTTTCTAAAAGTTGCTCGGAAACTTTTTGTTTTCTCGTGTTTCGTTTTAATTTTATTTCATTTTTTTTTTTTTTTTTTATCGCTTCTCTTACCTCTTTTCATTCGTTTTCTTTGCCTCTCCTTAGCTTTATACCATACCTGCTGTCTGAAGAGAATATCCTTTTGCTCGAGTACTTTGGCAAGCATCAAAGATTGCTGGTAGTGCACGTTGTCGTCGAGAGTGCCGTGGATGAGATAGTAGTCCTTGTTTCTTATATTGTCGGCCTTGTTCAAGAGCTGCCCTCCTTCGTATCCTACAATATTGTCAGCCACCGTAGGGAGTCCCATAAATCTTTCGGTGTAGATCGAGTCTGAAGAGGATACGGATTAAGATCATCCATTTATTTTTTTTCCCATGATAACTTATCGCGAAATACGTGATTTAAAGTTGAAAACGAGCATAGTTGATTACCATACAAAGCCCAGTCCGTCACCGGAGCTACGGACATCCCGCATTTGAAAACACCGTCGTAGTCGAGCGCTAAGCTCATTCCGGTCGCGTAACCGCCGTAACTCCATCCCCAAATTGCAGTTCTGGTCGAGTCAATGAAGGGGAGATTATCTTGGAGATATCTGTAATTAAGATCGAAAGGTAACGGGTATGAAACGCGGTGAATTCTTGGATGTCCGAAGCTTTCACCGCGCATCGCTTTCCAATTAATCATTCGCGTGTACGTGTCTTTGTCTATGAGAATAATTTTTATTCTAAGTTACAGGCTGTCTGCGCTACGACAAAAAACATTAATTTTCGTGTCATCTTGAAGGAATATTTTTCATCATTATGGATAGATTTCCAAAGTAGCGGTATGAAATTCAGGACGGGATGTTTTTCCGACCACACTGTAGGAACACGATTAAATTTTTAAAACCGAGTTATCTTCTTCTCTACATATTATACCCATAATACTCTAGATTTCTCAGTCTGCTTGTCCGTATGTTGGCTTTTAACTCCAGAATTAATGAACCAATTTTGTTGTTATTTTTTTCTGTGGATAGCTACAACGTGTGGCTAGATTTTAGGCTCTAATTCGTTACAATTAACCAGATCGATAGTTTTCGAGATATAACGATATTTGTAAGCCAAGTCGGAAAAGGAACAAAATCCCATATCTCATTACATTGTTTTTCAACAAGATGCATTTGAAAATATCAGCGGGCGGAGCCGCAACGGACTGCTAGTAATATAATAATATGCATCTAGGTATGATGCAGTTATACCCAGGAAATTGGCAACCTCGGTGGAAGAGAGAATTGCGCGACAGCACACACGTATAGAAGAGTAAAAATCTGCAATCAGTTGGCGAGCCTCCAATTCGAGGTCGACTTTATATGCGACTGGACACGATGGGAGGTCGCGGAAGGGCGGACACGTAAAGAGAGAAAACGGGGAGAGAGAGAGAGAGAGAGAGAGAGAGAGGGAGAGAGCGTGAAGGATGGAGCCGCGCAACGAACGACCGAAAAGAGAGACGCACCGATATATCCGGGGTGATACGGAGATTTCCTATAGAAATAAACGACTCTGTCAAACTTCAACGGGGTCCTATCTACGATACATCCACCTATGTATATGTATACTCGGTGTTAGCAAACTTTCGAAGGTCACGAAAGGGTTACAGCCGGACAATGGAGGGCCAAAAGGAAGAACGGCAAAGTAACGGAGAGAAGTTGGCGGATAAGACATCGCACATTTTCCTCCTTTTGTTACATTTCACTTACTCGATCTAACTTTTTGGATTTTTTTTTTTTCTCCATCAGCGATGACGTAGAACATTAACTTCCGCAAGCTGATCAATGCTTGTAAGTTTTTTGGACATACATGAAAGTGGAATTGTGGTAAAATTATTTCTACCACGATATAGTTCGGCTTGAAATAGCGACCGATAAATGGTGAACGTTGAAGGTGATTGCGGAGCGGAAATAAAATTGGAAATATGCCTGAAATTGCGGCCATGTTCATTTATTTTACCTGGCTTTGGGCGTTATCTGGCACAAAAAATGTTCGAATCATTCTTTTTCTGTTTTACGCGGAAGAATTCCGGTCAAGGATTTACTTTCGCAGTTGGCGATATAAAGTAAAGAAAAAAACTAAAAAGACTACGGAACAAAAAAAAAAAGAAAAAAGAAAGATTGGTCGGTAAATTTGGGTGGGAATCGAAAGGTGCAGAGCCGCATGAATGGAAATCGAAGTTCGAATGCGCGTGATTCGCGGAGAATCGGTGGATGAAGGTAAATTCAATTGCGCGTTTGTTCATGCTGCAATTCCATTCGGTGGAAAAGCTGCTTAAACGAATTGTCACGGAGGGTGAGTTGAGAACTGAATTCCCAAAATGAAGAGAAAAAGAGAAAAAAATTAAAAAAAAAAAAAAAAAAAAAAAAAAAGCAGAGAGAAAAGGGCGAAGTCGGCAGAAACTCGTTAATAATCGCTACCTTATATGTACATAAAACTCGGCGGTAAATTAAGTTCGGGTTTCCACTTACTTACTTTCTCACTTATTCACCAGGTGGGCCTACCGCGTTAACTTGAGAAAAGGAAGCTAATTTAACGGACAGCGAAACGAAATTAGGTGTTAGGAGGTAGAAATTACATTTCACTGTCTACGAACAACCCTCGCGAAGCTAGTTTCCTCCATTCTTGTCCACCCGAAAACATTGGTAAAATATCAGAGAGTGATTATAAGAAAAAGAAGGGGGTGGAACGAAGAGGAACACGCGGTAAATGATAAAGCTGGATTTTGATTAAAGATCAAATTGATCGCGCATCGCACGGTAGTCAACCGTTTACTTACTTCGTAACGTTGATTTGGTCGTAGATCTCGACTGTCCCGAGGTTGCGATAACCGGCGAACAACATGCTGTTTCCCTTTAATCCGGAACCCCTGCCGTCAATGGCAGCGTGGATGATGCTCTTGTTTGTAACTAGATAAGAACCCCAGTCAACGTTGAACCTCTCCGTGACCTGATAAGAGTCGGGACCACCGTATCTAGAAAAGATATATATATATACATATATCTATAGACACATCTTATTAGGTCTTAAGCTGTATAATTTTAAAGGTGACTCGGGACGAGAACTCGTCAAGCTTTAAATGTTTTAATATTCTCATATTTGTCTTTTTTTTTTTTACTGTACCACTAAATTTCATTTTTTCAACATACGTTTATACACTTCGCAGAGATAAAATTTTATCCCCTCCTTAAACCCGAGCGGTTCGGATCGCAAGAGGCATGTAAACAGTTTCTGTTACAGTCACACACGTATATATGATACATAATTTTGGCAAGCGAACAAAGTAGGGGGCGGAGAAAATAAGGAAAGACGAGATTCTTCCATGAATTGAAAAAGGTTTGTTAATAATTCCAAGAACGTCTGAGGAGGGAGAATTTCTCCGTTCTACCGCGGATACGAAAAGTCTGGAAAACGTACATGTTACATAACGAGGGTTCCAGCTTTTCCCTCGATGAGTAAAATTGTGTACAAAGACGTACGGAAAGAATAAAAAAAAAAAGAAAAAAATCTCTGCTCACTGAAACTCTTCACAATGTTTATATTACTGTAGATTGCCTCATTTGTTAGAGATTGTCATCAGCTATACCACTGTAGTACATAGCTGTGCATAAAACGGGTAGAAATTAATGAAGTCGAAAAATAGCGAAATTACGTATCACAAAAGCGGCCCCTTTCAATCCAATATATAAATACCAGCCCGTTATAAGGTCCGTGAATTCGTTAGAATTTCAATGTTCCTTTTTTAAATCCATGCTAATTCAAAGGTTTGGTTGCCTTTGTAATTGGTGCAAATATTCACAGTTATGAAAAAAACTTGTACAAACGTATCAGATAAACGTGTACTGTATTACGGACGCATTTTTTTTCCATCTTTCATTTCCATTTGAGCATTGAAAAACTCATCATCGCTCCACCCTTCGATCGTGTTTCCGGGATCGTTGGATGTAGAGAAAATTTCTCGTTTTTCTTTGCCTTTGCCTTTTCCCAATTACCACGAAAGCTTTCATGCCGTTTCTTTCATCGCGTTCATTAATATTTGCATGTTTAAATTCTGGAAACTTTTACATCACATAATTATAGGAATATTGTATACGAACAGGCGAAATGCTTCCCCACCTTGAAGCTGCTTCAACTACTGCTGCGAGAACATGGAATAATTAAACTTTAACTGTATGATCAAGATCGCTGTCGAACTACTCTGCTGCTTATTTTGCGCTTTTTTTCGTCATCGGTGTCCGTTTCTTGACAGTATATATATATATATATATATAACTAGCGGTGCTGTTGGTTTCGTGCAGTTATGAAACTGAGCGCACGATTGTTTCGCACCAGCCCCAATGAAGGGGTAATTTTTTTTCGCATTATATATGAGACAACGGTGTGCAGTGGTAGACCCATGCAAAACGCCATGGCTTATCGGGCGCGGAGGATACGAGCGATAAAGAGAAGCGAGTCGGTTCTCCTTTTTCCCAGTTTTATTTTTTTATTACATCATTTACCTCTTTTTTTCGGCACTTGATCAAACGCTTTATACATCGCCGTTACGCAGTACACGCGATTTAATATCGAGAGTATAATCGTTTGAGTACGAGGCTCGTTTATCGCCTTTTAAATTCAGACGGATATGTACATATAGTGAAAATATTCCACCGTTATCTCATTTTTTTATGGTAGGTTATTCTCGTCCCGTTATTTTTAGAAGAAAAATATCAAGTGTTAAAGTGAAAAAATGATGGAAAAATAAAGCTTGATTAATGAAACGGGTAAACGATTTTGGGAATGTTTTATACATGCATGTTATAGTTGAAAATTGGGATGAATAAAATACTTCAGGATTATATTTAACCAGTGAGTAATTGAACTCTGCCCTAAATATCATTTTCATTTGCTAATGGATAAAATCGATAATTGTATTACTAAAAAGTGTGAGAAAATCAGTGGTTACATGTTATGCAGAGAGTTGTAGTTAATTTCGTGAGATTTTTATTTCATTTTGTGTCAATTTTGCCAATTATTTCCAACTTTTATTGCATACATCGTGACGAAGTAAACGTCAGTTTTCGTTACGATATGATTTTCTATCTATGGATGTTCGATACATTGCACAGCTATTTGTATACTCGTGTCTGTATAGAAAAAATCTGGGCAATCGCATCTGCAAATATCGGCATATAAAAATGCAGAATCAGGTTCAAGTTAAAAAATACGGATAGAGTCGCTGTATAGTATAATATATTAATACTGCGGGAGATGTCGTGCGACGCAGATGAAAAAAAAAAGCAAACGTAGACGCGTAGTGGTGAAAAACTTGATAAAATGTAGAATAAAAATGGAAGTATTTGAATATACCGTAGGTTAAACGAAAATTTACGTATATCATAGTTTTTAGCAATATGGCAGAAACGATCGTCAACGTCGGAGCAGCGACGTGATTATTGTGAAATACGATTTCATATATTTTCAGCATATATCACCGGTGGCCTTCCAAGCGCCTCGGTTTTCCCTTATCATTTTTCTAATTTGTGCGCGCTTTTCCTCCTCGCGACAGCTTTAAAAATTTCAAAAGTAAAAAAAAAAAAAAAAAAGAAAACGTTACCGGGTGTATGCACGGCAGCAGCTGGCGGCGTATCTGCTTCTGTCGGCGAATCATAGCGTTATTAGAATTTACGCATGGTAGTTACTCCATCCTTTCACGATTTTCACTCTTTCGCCGTATGCGCGTACAAATAAGTGTGACAAAAATATACCTGATTAGCGTAAATTTGCCGGCCGTAGGTTTCGCCCGAAAACATACGTACACCGCTGCTGCATTACAGCTAATCATGTTTTACTACATGCGTCACCACGCACTATACGCTTATGGGCATAGATACGTATGGGGCATTCCGTGAAATCTCGATCAAGACTTTAAGTCCATGTCTCTGATTGGTTTTATAATTATTTTTACAAAAGTACACGGCGAAAATCGCAATCTCAATTTTCTCAGAATTTTTCGACCCAGCATATTTGAAGTATAATTTAAAAACCCCCCCAAAAAACCCAACTTTCTGAAATCTGAAAAAATTTTTGAAAAATCTTGTGTAATGTAACAAAATTTTTGACACCACCTTAGAAGATGGAGATTTTATAACTTCAAGTTTGTCTGGGTGAAAAAATTTTGTTACATGAGATAAAAATTTTCTGAACCTTTTCAAATTTTACAACGTTGGGCGTTTTTTATTTTCTCAAGTTTTTGCGATTGCGATTGAGTCTTTCGCCATGTGCTTTCGTACAAAAAATTATGAAGCCAACCTGTTATATTGACTCAGAATCTTGATCGAGATGTCATGGAATGCCCCGTACATATGTTTAATGGTGCACGCTGCCTTGTATAACAGGTAGAAAATCTACAATTTGGTATATCCGTTCGCTGCTGCTGCATACTTATTATTTACCACGGTAGCTGAATGTTGAGTCAATATGAACGAAAACATTAACAACGCTCACCTCCGAATCGCGCAGAGTAAATATCAAACGTGGTTAGACACGCAATATGCATAGTTTGCATACGTGCATTTAACACGAGTACAAATCATATAATGCGATAAATTCTGACCATATCACGATCTGTATCAGCTGTACGTGTACTTATATATTATGTAAAACGATGATGAACAAACAAGCGTACGAGGGGTTAAAATTTTGGAAAACGAAGCCATGTGTGATTGTAACTGGCGTGAAGAATTATTGATAAGCATTACTTTTGATATTTTAAAATGAGAGAGTAGAGTAAATTCAGCAGTTTGAAAAATCTATAATTCGAATTCGGTCTGGATAAATTTTGACTAGAAAAAAGTAAATGAATATTTAAACAAGTGATGCGAACATATTTCTCAATATTTTCCCAATGCAAGAGTAAACTTTGCAATTCGAGACTATACGTTATATTGATAAAAATGACAATTAGCGAGAGAGGTTAAGGTATAATATGCGTTGTTACACGTGTGTAATAATATTACACAATATCACATCTTGGCGTGAAATCAGTCCTAAAAGATTACGATTATTGTGACGCGAGCAATATCACGAAAGTCGCGGCTCGTAGTAGGGTGAAAAAATTATAGCTGCTTTTAGCGGCGCGAAAGTAAAACGGGAATAAAAAAATTTACGATACATGCTGTATATGTATGTATATAATAAAAACAAAGAAAATAAAATAACTGCACATAGTGAACTTTCAAAGCTTGGGTTGAGTGCTTTCATTGAAAACACTTGGAAACAACGTCAACGCTGCAGAGCACATGGCACATTACGTATGTATGTATGTATGTATGTATGTATGTATGTACGTATGTACGTATAGGCGCGACTAAGAGGAACTCACGTATAGACTCTTAAACCCCTACCTTTTGCTAGGAGGGAAAAAAAGAAAACATGTCGAGGGAGAGAGAGAGAAAATAAAACCAAATAAAAGCGTAACAGGAAAATGGCAAAGAAGAAGAAAATCACACGTTTAAGGTGTGTACGCGTATTGCAGTTACTTACCGAAGCCGTTTATACCGTAAGGTAGCGGAAGAACCAAACGTGAGTTACGTAGAAAAAAATAAAAATAACTGTGGAGGAAAAGAAAAAGGCGACTTGATGGATAAAAATTCGAATAATGTATATAGAAATTCTGACAGAGGTAAATAAAAAAAATAAAAATGCACTTACACATAGACGAGCATCGGATACTTCGTGTTGCCGGTCAGATCGGCGTTCGGCGGAATAAGAAGTCGGACCTGAGCTTCAAAGCCGCCGGTAACAGGAACTGTGTACCGTTTGACATCGGGCAGAGATTTCGCAGCTACGACTTCGGCCACGTCCGAGTTGTCTTCCCATGAGTATATCATGGTGGTGTCCTTAAACAGTGGAAAGAAAAACAACGCGATGAATACCATCGACAATGAATATAATAATAACAATAATCGGGAGCAGTTTTTCCGCTGCAGTTTTATATCCGAGCTCGCAACACGTCACACGTACAATGTTAACACCGTATCGGTACTGCCGTAATTTTTAAAAGCGGTATATTCGAAATATTCAGCAGGCTTTTAAAACTCCCGAGCACCTTGGTTTACATTTTTATTATTCGTATAATACACACTTCGCGTTTTTACGCGGTTTTTACACAACTACCAAGGTATGCAACGTCTCTGCATTGACGCAATTTTTGCACCCCCTGTTATCGCTTGTTCACCGTTACCAAAAATGTATCTTCACAGTGTCAATAACGGTACTTTTCACGATGTGAAAACGCACATTATTATTACGTACGTACATACTTAGACGAAAGAAATACAATATTAGATCTTCGTGGGTTCATCTTTTTCACATGTTCATTCGCAGTTAAAATATTTACGCGGTAGTTGGTACAAATGCGTATCGGCAAGGAAAACGATCCCGGAATCGACGCGGTGTCGTTTTGTATCAGCACAAGTTGCAGCTGGGATTTTGCGAATAATAATCGCGGCATCTGCGCAAACAGTTAAATTTGATTACGACGTTTTTCGCGGGGCAGCACCTGTTACGTGGGTGCCACATATGGATGTAGCTTCACCCCTCTCATCACCACAGTCTCATTTCGGAATACGCGGTTTCATAAACGGTAAAGGGAGAAGAAAGTGAAGATAAAAATAAAAAAAAAAGATAAAATAAAAAAAAAAAAAAAAAAAAACTATCATTGCTACATGTATTAAAATTGAATATATAGTAGAAAAGTGATAAGAACTTTGTTTCGGAATTATTGGTGAACGCTGTATAGTAAACAAACGTGTATAACAGGATGTTTAAAACACCGTGAAATGAATTTTACCGCTTTATAACGAATTGTGGGAATTGTAACTCGAGGAAAGAGGAAATAAAGGTGTAATATAAAAGCGTCATCAAGGAATTGTAAGGGGTGGCTGCACACACATCTAATAAGGGTTGTGACGAGCGCTCAGGTGCCCGGCACAGGGTAGGTGGGTATTACCTAAAGTGAATTCCAAGTGGGAATCATTCCTCGTTTCCTGTCATACACGCCCGCAAGGACTTTGATGATAATTGCGTTGCTTGCAAATACAACGTTGATTGTCGTGAGCACCTGACGGTACGTTTAAAACAAATATTAATTATAAGCGGGTTGCTACCTAGAATGAGATTTGCGGGACAAATGCGCACGTCAGGCATGAAAGGCAAAGGAGAAGAAAAAAATGACGGAAATGTTCAACTAAACTAATATATATATATATATATATATATATAATTAAAGTTGGTTCATAATTTGACTCGAAAGATCGTACACTCAATGCTTGGGCTTGGAAACGAGATTTGTGTATTTACATTTTTCAAATTTATGAAACACGTATCGTATCTCCGCAATTTTCAATCGTCCGCGCGAATTACAAAACAAACTTTCAACCTGAAACGTAATTACGAACAAAATTGTATGAATTTCGCAAAATTTCACAGTATGATACACGGATGAAAAGCAATGAATGCGTGGGAATAAACAAACGCGAATGAATACAGAAAAAAAGAGAATTTTTATGCGTTTGGTTTACTTTAAAGCCGTGTATAATACGCGGCGTTTCTGTGCCTGTTGAATTATACACACGATCGGAATGAATTTTTATTTGATTTTATTTTTTTTTTTTTTTCGACAGAGGTTTTATTAACAGACAAAGAGTTGTTTTTATGCACGCGGGTATAGGATTGCAATCTTTTATTTTCCAATCCAAATTGTACATTTCAGGAAAAAAATGAAATGAATGTATGAGGAGAATAATGGCAACAGAAGCGATTTCCATGAAAATATGTCACAATTAGATGTGTACTGTGCACTTGATTAATGAAAAATTCTCTCTCCACAGCCTTCTGATCGAAATGCCTGTGTATCTTTTATTCGAGTATGTTGAATATTATGATAAATGTGGCCAATGAGGAAGACTGTAAAAAATGGACAGGTGGGCGAGAAAAGCTCGTCAATGGATTTAAGATGGGAAGTGTTTTGATTCTGTCTGAATTGAATTACGAATTGAATAACGGGGTCGGAAACTTTGGCCATTCAATCGCAGCGGTAAGAGAAGTGAAAAAGGAAGAACGAAAACAAAGGAAAAAAAACGTCAGGAAGATAGAACGATACTAAATACAGTGGAGGAAAATATCGCATACGATGCAACGAAGTTTATCAAATACTCGACAATTTACTATTTATTATTAAATTATTAATTATTAAAAAAACTATTTATCTTATGTACCTACAGAGTTGAACTTTGCATGGAGGAAAGAAAAAAAAAAAAAAAAAAAAAAATTGTCGAGGATATATTTTCACAACTTCTCGAACGTTAATTGTGAGCAGAGAGGGAAAAAGAGCAAGTTGTTAATTTTATAAAGCAATCGGTGAGAATCTTAAAAAATTTCTTTACTTACTATGGAACAAAATTCGTTCTTACAATTAAAATGAATTAATCTTAGCGCGGAGAGTTGTCATTTATCGTCAACTAAATGCTTGTAATATAACAGCTGTATAGGCATAAATTAAAAATTACCATCGCAACGTAACATAACAAAAAACGAATCCATAAATTACTAAAGCAAAAACGGAGGAACAATTTCACACCGCAAGGGTACAAACGTGGTTGACCAGGAAGAGAAATGAGGGTAAGGTGGAAAAAAGTTACACGCAGAGACAGAGGAGATAAAAATCGTGACAACGAATGTCGCTTACCTTGGAGTAAACCGATATTTCCGGTACACCCGGACCCGCGCAGGTGAGAATGTAGTGGGAATTGTCGGTAGATAGTTTTGCCGTATTGTAAAGGCAGTCAGTTTCCTCGTTCGAAGACTTCACCCCGCAGCTGAGACATTCCTCCGTGAAATCCGTCGTCGTTATGTTCACTCTGTACAGGTGCTGCTGAGCCGGGTCTGAAGTTGCGGTAGCCAGGTAGTATCTGCGTAGTCCAAGTTGCGAGAGAAACGAACGAAATGAGAATTTCGTCGACGTTGCGCGTCTTGTTTAAAACTCACCGAAACAAAATTCTTGTCGAAACAATCAAACGCGCGGTTAAGGGTGGCGAAACGGACGTTTATTTGTGTCAATTCGAGATCTCTTGGCCTAATCAAACGTTCGTTTTACCCAATCGATTAAATGAAATAGCAAACAATTTGTTAGACCAATAGATCTTGAATTATTGTCAATAATATACCGAGAGAAATTTTTAGCTCCGGTTACCGCTCAGTCCTTAACTATTTTCATATTTTACCACAATCGAACAATATAGTTCTAGGTAGAAAGTGAAAATTAGTTTTCTAGCTGTTACCGGAAAGTCTAGAATCCGTTGCTATTCTTTCTCGTTACGATCACTGTTGCTATATTTTCTTGCAACTGTTGCGAAAATTTAATGCCTGTGCAACGATATTTAACTAAAAAAGTAGAGTAAACCGAAAAAACTGATTTTGTAATAATTCCAACGATATTAAAAAAGTTTTTTTTTCTCAGTGTAAGCATTCGTTTCACCGCCCGTAACCGCTCACTTGGTTAAATCAACAAAATTTTTCACTCTGTGTTCAAATCGCAAGGCGTTTGCGAAAAATACAACAAGCCCTGATAATGTACCCGTACAAGGGTTCGCATATCCAACTTTCTCGTGATTTATGCCTCTCGTGAAATCGGCTCGAGGAGCGGAGAAAAAGTTTGAAAGAGATATCCGAGAGGTGGCTATTGGTCCCGGATGTCCGGGTCTTCAGGGACCTCGAACTGGCAGGGAGTAATGCGGGCTAACCGCGTTCACGAGGGCGATAAATAATTCCCGTAGGAAATAAGAAACCGAGATTCGCACACGCACGCCGTGCGAATATACTTCCGCCGCAAGTGCTAGCCGTCAAAAATTTGGCAAGTGTTAATTTCCTCGCCCGCTGCAAGGGGAGGAGGTAGGTCGGACGTTGAGCCGTGCACGAGTTACCAGCGGTTCAGATACACCCAAAAGCGGAGATGGATGCGATAGGTTAAATGAAGCGGATCTTCAAATTAATCCATTCCGAACACCGTGCCGCGTGATCCATCTTCCCGTGGGATAGTCTCCACCTCGTCGCAGCTAGTTCATGGCGAACCGACGCGGGTTCACCCGGTGAAACAATGTTCATCCATGTTCGCTACATCCGTTGATGGAGCGTAGCGGCTATTATCCTCCCGAATCCTGAGATGTATTGAATTACGACGAGCCTGGAGAGGCGACCCGTGCAGGAATTTGCAAACTCTTGCGGCACTTCGTAATACGCAACCGCGAGGACTCGTTTTTCAGCAATTTTCATCAACCATCATCCTCGTCCCTGTTACCGCGAAACGCTTAGTCCGTATCAGGTGTGCGAAGGAGCGAGGAAAACTTTCCTACTTCACGACGACGAAAAGTTTATCGTCGTCTTCGCCGTTGCGGAAGGTGTTACAGAATGGAAATACCCGCCTGCCTCGCTGCACTTTATGCATAGTTTCAACCCACCGAGGAACAATATGCATACCTTCTGTAATAACGTTATGCCGCAAATAAATAGAACGATTTTGCTTCCTACCAAGTTCAATCAAGCGTTCGTTTCACTTTAGTCATTTCAAGATGTGATTATTCTCGCGGTACATGTTCACTGTCATGTGAGATCAAATCAAGGGGACCATGATGTGTCGCGGAAACTAGTTTTACCTGTTCTAGCGGTTTTCAGAAGTACATATTTCAGCATTGATAACCAAATTTTTATACATGTGTAATTCCTAGGTCAACGCGCAGCTAAAATTTTTTTCAACAAAATCAGTTTGGTGTCGTGAGATTAAAGAGACAAAGTTAGTCAAATTTGACTTCGTAAGGCATCGTTATCTTCGGAGGACAAGCCAGTTCCGCTCGAGGACAAGGATTTTTTTGTTTTTCATTTTCAGCTGAGTTACGAGCAAAATAAAGACACACGTTTATTACGATTTTTCGGAAAGTTTAGTCAATACGTGACGTTATTTTATGTATTGAATATTTTTCTTGCATACTCCCAAACTTATTTGTAGAAATGTCACGTTTTCCGATAAAAAAAAAAAAAAAAAAAAAAAAAAAACGATACCTTGTGAAATCAAATCGGACTAACGGTGCAGATTCGACGTTACGACAACCAACTGATTTTACCGAATAATGGACCTATGCGTACTTTTCATGAATAAATTACGATAAATATGGTCTTCGATGCTTAATTAAACAGCAGACATTACGGACGAGTTCTAATAAATAGAATGAAAACAAAAGTCGATGCGTAATTTGTCTGCTAAAAGCGTATACATACATTATATAAACATACATAGTATACACATATACATAACGTATACGTATATACGTACATATAAAACACGAAATCCGTACTAAATCCACGGATTACTCGTAACTCTAACAGATTTGTACATTTCCTACGAACCGCTTCTACAAAATACATTTGTATATACAGGACTCGTTAATGGTCTGAAATTCTGCGTCTGGATTTCGGCCGCAAACCCCTTTCAAACCGTCAAACGTGTTACGGGACGTAAAACCATTTAGATTTGAAACCAGATTGCATAATAAAAAAAAAAAGTGGCAAAAACAAAACATGAGATAGAATATCACAGCCGCGGTTTCGTCCCGATAGGAAGACCTTCGTCGGTATTCGAAGGTGGATTATTATATGTATAGGATGAGGTCTAAGAAGCTGGATATTGGCAACCGAGCGGTGAACGGGGAGGACAATTTGCTGACTCTCGGTTCCGCTACCGAGCCACACCTCGAATGCAATTAAGCTGAAGTTTACGCAACGCATTAGTAGTTAAACTGCTGATACTCTCAAACTGCAATCTAATTAGGTCTGCACGTACGTGTACACGAGCATGTATGAATACGTACGTATACACGAGCGAAGGGCTAGATTGACGAGAGGTTCAAGTTGCAGGAACTATTATTCGTGACTCCGCGGATCAAAAAGGGTCTCCCCGCTCCTTGACCTTAAAGCCCGACTAACCGGAGTCGGAAGAACACTTCAAGCCGAACGTTTTTGGTGTATGCCACTGAGAAACACGTACATTAAGCATTGATGGAAAGTTGATGATACGAGTTGAACATTTTTACAAACGGAGGAAATATTGATGGCTGATTTATCGTTACTCACACCAACGAGCTGTCTTCGTCCCAGGAAAGTATCTCGGTGACGACGTGGGTGCCGGATGTCAGGGCCGTGGAAACCGGTGAACCGGAAGTGGCGTTTGTTATCATCGTGAGATGTCGCCAGGCTCCGGAGTCACCCTGATCCTGGGGAAGAATCAGGAGAAATGCGGTTCCGTCGCTGCTGAATATCGGCGGTTCGAATTGTTCGACCCAACCGGCGGTTTCCGCGTGCGACAAGCCCTGGACGATAAATAAAATGAAAATTTTCGTTCCGTTCCTTTTTTCTCTTCGTAAGCTACATATCGGGTTCAGAAATCAAATACCGTGGTGCAGGTGTTCGTCGATGGCTCGCAAAGCTGTACGTAGGCAATGTTCTGCACGCGGTTCATCCAGGTAGCAGAAATCAGATTATTGGTCGGGAAAGCGACAGCGGCTAAAATCCGCTCGTCGCTGTCCAGCTGAGATGGATGTGATATTTCCACCAGCGTTACGTTTCCGGCCGCGGCGAGCTCGAGATCGACGTAGAACAGTTTTACGGTCGGATTCGTGGTCCCGCTCTGGAAAGAAAAAAAAAAAAAAAAGAATGGCGAGGAAAAAAGAAATATCATCTATGCTTTTACCCTTTTAATCGAATACGTGACGACTGGCCGAACGCAACGTTCGAATGTTTCGTCCAGACGAAGAGTGAATTTATGCAATAAAAAAAAAAAAAAAACGTCCAAAGGTATACATACATCATAAATATGCAGTAATTTTACTCCAAATCTTCCGAAGAAACGTGTCAAATGAAAAAACAAAAAAAAAAATAGAGCAAACTTGCCTCGCAGGGTTTTAAATTACGTATTTTTGTCAACTTTATTATTCTTTCTCTTCTTTGCCTCTCCGTTACTTCCTTTGACCCTTTTAATTCACCCCATGAGCGTATGTTATTATACAGACATGAACGTTGAGCTCAGAGTCATCCGATGACTCGCACACGTAATTACGATTGTTCATCCAGGTGGTAATTTCCCTGTAAGCAGATACCTATCGAGTTTCAAAGCCTCCGCCAGAGTAAATTCACCGAATGGCTCGATGTCGCTTGGGAAATTTACGTTTAAGACACGGGCGCCCGCACACGCAAACGACGCGCATACACGGGCGCGAATTTGCCATTGGACTTTGAAATCCTATAACAGCCGGTTGTGGGATTAACGCTATGCATACCCATGCATAATATTTGGTTATTTGAGCTAAAGGATGCCGACACGCGTAGTATTAAATTCGGGTTTCCCTCCCCCCCTCAGAGTCAACTGATCTCCAGCAAATCAGAAACTGCGATTCAATATACCTGCGTATACTCGGTTTCTAATCTAAATCAACAATGATTGAAAAATATATTAGATTGCTGCGCCGGAGAAACTCTCGAGAAAATAACGCGTGTGCGGGGGAAAAAATTATATCCAAGTGTTAGCTTAAATAAGTATAAACTTATGATCCAGAAGTATTCTGGCCACGGAGTCGAGGTGTGTATTTTTATATCGTAGAGAAGATACTAGGCTTATCTCCATGGAAGAGGTGGTTAAATCATTTCGAATTCTTCGCCCTATCCCTTTCGTTCAACATGGGTACAAAGAAGGTGAAAAAGCGACGTTTCAAGTCGATGGTTTGGTATACCCCGAATCGTCGAGGAAATGCAAAAGAGAGAAAGAAAAAAGAAAAACCCACAGATACGAAGAGCCCTGTAAGAATTTTTCCCCGGCCTTCGCCTCGCCGCAAACGGAAAAGGCTGTAGGAGATGGAAAAAAAAAACAAAGTCAACACTGCATAAGCGTACATAGGAGAATATGGTGGTGGGGGGAAAAAAAGGAGTGATAAGAATAAATAAAAGTAAAAACGAAAACGAAACTGGGTTAATACAGCCTTGCTTCCTCATCCCGATTCGCGTATATTGCACATGTCTTTCTCTCGACTCTGAGATCTTGATCAAAACGGCTTGTTCACCGGCGCAGGGAACAAAGCCAGGGCGAACTGCTGACACGACGCTGCAGGCGCACCGTATCGACTCTCATAAATATGTAGATCCTCCTCTCCGATCGGAGGGTTGAGCCTGCTGCACAAGACTCGTTGAAAATCGCGGGCACCGCGTGCACCGGAAGCCCGAGTGCGGCGGGTCTTGACTTTTCCATTTTTCCCTGATCCCGCAGGATGTTTTCCCTCGCTTGGTTATTTTCCTTTTTAACCCCAATGGGAAGCGGCTGGTGTCTATATTCTAAGGGTGGGTACCCAGTCCGAGGGACCGACCCTTATCCTCGGCGTGTTGCGGTCGATGATCCGCAATCTGTTGCACGCACCTTCGCCTCGCCCTTCGGAACAACCCTGATCGGCTCGATGAACTTGTCTAATTAACCGTAACTAAGGGAAAACTGCAGAGGCGGAGGCGGCGTAATTAGTTCAGCAGGTTTCACTCACCTTCGGATAGTGGATCGGGATCGAGGAGGTGTACTGCGACGAAAGACTCCCAGGGTAACCGTAGTACGGTATGTGCATAACCGGAGTACTCGTGTCGTCGAAGTGACCGAATACCAGCCCCGAACCGTTCGGGGAGAACCAGAGGGCCTTGTTAGAGCTGAAGACTTCCTCTGAAACAGAACATTACGTACCGATTATTCGATCAGACTGATGACAAAAAAATATACCACCAAAGTTAATTCATCCTCGCAGACGGTGAGCTATGGATATTCGCGGCAAGGGATGAAATATTGACTAATTGGGTGTCCTTGAGAGTTTCACCTTTTTCTTTTTTTTTCTATCCGTTCGCGAGCATTTTACGTCCTTTTATAATCGTATTAAACCAGAGACCGACGTATTACGGGTACCGGTTAAGTTGGCTTTTCAACTCTATAACGAGGTTTCTTTTCACATCGACGTAAAGTACGTTGAAAATGAAAGATAGAAAAATGTGTACCGCCGGCAGTTCGAACGTATCTCGTGTATCGATACTTTCCGTGAAAGGTTTTGCGAAGCGTCGTTTTTGTCTGTCGAGAAAAATAAAAGTCGAGAAGTCGAGCGGTTCGAATAAAGTTTAAAAGCTACGATAGCTGTACATCAGCGTATAAGCAAAATACCGCTGCTCACTCTCCGGTAAAAGTAAAACAGATTGTCAATGTATACCGCACGTACAACCCCTTCGTACAATATGAACGTTCACTTATAAAAGGCCGCATGCGGAGGAAGTTCTTTCGCTCGTTCCCGATGCCATTATTTGGGAATATCTCATACATCCATACATCAGCGGAGCGTTATTCCCCTCCGGTATCGTTCAAACAAATACGCCCGTACAATATGTATAGTGCACGGCAATTCACAGTAAATAAGGTATTTTGCCACAGGTGATTGGGACCGACCGATACGATCGTCTCTTTCCCTCCATTTTATCTTGGTATAACGGCGTACCGTATACACCCTCCTGTTCATCCACCTTCCACACGCGTGATGCAATATAAATATCTCAGAGGAAATCTCCCGCGACAAACAACTCTCGGAAACTCTCGTCTTCGAATATATCGGGCTTTCCCGGCGTTGCCCCCCCCCCCCCCTCCCCCTGTACAATACTGGGTATATATAAACACTTCTTCCTCTTCTTTATCTGAACGTACCTTACAGAGAACGTATATCGGTATACCAAACCGATTTATGGGGTGATCGAGACGCAGCCGATACCGTATCGCGACGCACTTCAGACACTTGCGGAAGAGAAACCTCTTACGATGTCCCCCAGGTATACGGAGGTACGATTATCTCCACGCCACGCTGCCCGTTCTTAATCTAGCATCAATTCGTTATCTTGAAAATGCCGATGGTAATTTATATTTCAAGGAGGCGAATAATCCGATCAATCTCCGTCATCGTCATTGTGCATCCGACGGAGGAGATCGCGAGATGCTGGACGGATGATATAATCACACCTCCCTGTGTACTCCGAGCTGGGATTTGGCGTGCAGTATTCTCGATACACGGCATCCGTTACGTCGAGACGTCACACCGGCTGACAACCGTCAACCCTCGCTAATTCGGCCAGCAGTGATATAAGCTGTACGTGTAGTTCGGTCTGCAGCTGGTATCCAACGGGTGTTCCAAATGAATCACCCACGTACGTGTCGGAGAGAATCGGTTTCGCGTTTCACGAAACAGGCGCCGATATTCCGTAGCCTGAAAAATCCACCCCGACCGTTCTTTCGGTGTAAAGATAATTCGAAAGAAATTCGTTAAAAATCGTCGGTCAAATTGTCCTCGAAATAGAGACAACCACGGAGCCTGGATACAAGGAAAACGGTCGTGATGTTTAACAAACGACTGAAAATTTGGACGAAGATTTTTCTACACCAGAGGCGCTGGCGTTGCTGATGTCTGGTTTACAAGGAGAACCCCGTCATCGCTTGATACGAACAATAAAAAACGGACCCCGTGAACCTGACATCAACGTCGCCGGCGCCGCTCTGGTGAACATTGTGAGAAAATGACGCTTGTCCTTTTTTCTGGCCGCAAGTAAAGCCAAAAAGCCTGCGTCGATCGTTATCCCTACATCTCGGCTCCGCGAAGAGCACCCTGTATGTATAAATAGGAACAGCAGCGGTTGGCTCGTGGCCGCCTGTCAGGTCTCAGGTTGAACGTTACCAGCCGACGCGAAGGATACTCTATACTCTCTATATAGGATCTTCCAGGCTCGCTCGAGTATAGCCCAGATTGAGGAGCACAAAGCTACGCCCTAATCAACCACGCGAACGAAGCAACCCTCTCTTCGCCCATCCTCCCCCCATTTCTCATCGGTAGTTGAGATCGGCCCGACGGCGTACTTCGAGCATAGGAATTCATTAAGCTACTCCAGCCGCATGGCGTCCGGGTTGTTGTACTATACGTACCTACTTCGCGGATATTATCAGTTATACGAGGGTGCGGGTAAGAAATCAGAAAAACCGAAAATCAGAATGGTCAGAATTTCGAACGTAAATGTATCGAGACCTCACAATCGGGAAAGAACAAAGCGGCGAATCTTCGCTAAGCCAGAAATAATGGAAATAGAACATAAAAGTATCGAAATTTTAAGTTATACAATTTAGAATACACGACTGGTGAAAATTCCGAAGGGCAATTTGTAGAATGAGGCAAATTCGATTGCTCACAAACGCAAATAAATAACCTTCGGATGGATCGTAAAGTAGAATTTTCGTCTATTCGAATTCAGAAATGCGAAGGATCAAGAATCAGAACGATTATAACTCCGAGTAATAATCTCATACAAGGCTTGGAATATAGAATTGCTCTTTATCAGAATCGTCAGAATGAAGAATCGTAATGTATCGGAAGAATCGATAACTGATATCATATTAGAAGCCAAGAAATATAAGTTTGTGGTATCAAAAGTCGTATTCAATCTTTTAACGAGCTAAAAATATTGCAGAATTTGTTTGACTCTGTATATAAAACATTTTACAAGTCAAAATAGATTAGTTGGATAGACTCGGAATGTGAAATTCTGGTGTTAAGTCATCCATACGGTTACTTTCGGAATACCGATCTTTCCGAATTTTACGATTCTGAATAATGACCCTTCTACATTCTGGATATCTGTTTTCCGCCGTTTCTAGACGATCAAGTTCTAACTTTTATTTTCATAATATTTGGACATTTGAGAATACGAAACATTCTAAAAATTCATTCCCTAGAATATTGACTCTGTACGTTATTAAATTCCGCATCTCTGAATTCTTGGATTAACGTTTTCTGAAGTAAATGGGTTTCGGATAATAGAGCCCTCTGTTACATAAATTTTAGGTAAGCTGTAGCTTTTTATTGGGCACCATTCGGGACTTAAAATTTCTGATAGTATCTGTTCTCTCATATTTTTTATTCGAGTTTATTAAATTCGGAATTCTGGGCATTATGGATTTCGGTTTTTCTGATTTCTTACCCTCACCCGTTATACGATAGTATAACTTATTTTTAATACCGGCTGTACCTAACGCGTCTCCGAATTATCGAGTGATCGTCGCTACGCGATAAGACTAAGAGCATTTGGAAAATAGCCAGTAGAACGCGACGCGGGTGAATTCGCACTGAGTAAATCTTCATTGTTCGCTTACGTGGAAGGGAGCCGGAGTTTGAGGATCCAGGGAGAAAACTTACGGAGAAAGCGAGAGAGAACGAGGAGAGAAAATAGAGAGCGAAGAAGAGCGTTGATTGAATTTCACAAGCGGTGTCCTAACCGAGAGGCTGTGCTCGCCGGAATGAAAAATAGATTAAAATTCAATTTTGAGAAATGTAAGAAATTACAAGATATAATTGATTGAATTTCAAATAATTCAACGAACTAACGAAATGCAAAAAAACCTGGATATTACAGTCAATCACAGGCAGTCGCCGGCAATCGCTTGAAATTATTTAGAAATTTACAACAATGTCAGTGTACAAAAAAAAAAAAAAAAGTAAACAGAAATCTGTTCAAAAAAATGTGTGTATCTTAAATGGCAATCCTCACAGACCTTGTGCGAGGGTTAAGGGTTGACTTGGAGATCTGTGCTTTGAAGAAGATTTTCATATATTTATTTGGAACTGATCTGAGGGGGCAATCAAGTCAAAATTCCAAAAAGTTCAAAATGAGGATCACCCCAATATGTATACATATAGATTATATGTATATGGGGCCTTCTCAGATTAGCTATGTAATTTTTTCTATGGAAGTACATGGCGAAAAACGCAATTGCAATTTTTTCAGAATTTTTCGACCCAGCGTATCTGAAGTATGATTAAAAGTTTGAACAAAAACCTACTTCCTAAAATCTGATAAAATTCAGAAAAATAATATATAATGTAACAAAATTTTTGACAGCTATTAGAAGATGGAGATTTCATATCTTCAAAACTGAATAAGAAAAATTCTTTTAATAAATTTTACTATTTACTGCCCCCTATACATATTAAATTAATTTCAATTAATTGAATAAAAATGGTATTCCGATTATTCGAACGATACTTGTCATATTTAATTACCTGTATATGAAAAGTATATGCAATTTAATCGTAAAAGATCCGACTGTAACTATATATATATTATCCAGAGTTGATTGAGCTGGGTTGATCAATCTCTATTTCCGACAAGCTTGTGCAACTTACATCGAAGAAATAGAACAAGAAAAATACATTTCCGATTGACCAACCAATCGTATAAGATTTAGCGCTGTAGGCGTTCCTAATTTAATTTCAAAATTCTGCTAAACAATGTGACTGCATATTCCCAATTTCTGTGTAAAAACAAACAACACGTAGATTTCAGTCTTTTTCTAGATAATTTTCAAACTTTCGGCACTGAAAACCTGCAGTCAAACATTTGTACAAACACAAATATAAATATGAGAAATCAATGAGACGCTGTGAAAAAATGGAAAAGAGTTTCGGTTCAATTTTTCTGAACAAAAAGAAACCGATCAAACTACAAATTCCAGTCAGTACCGCGTGTCGTGTCGTCCGACGTAGGTACGTACATAGTTCCGGACGAGAACGATACACAACGTAAATGTGTGTTTATTCCGAGTGTAGAAACATGGGTCTGGAGAAGATTCGATGTAGGCGCAAGTGTGGCGTGGTAATTCGAGTGGTTTATTGACGGTGGAAAACGCGGAGAAGCGATGTTCTACCGCTCCGAACTCCGCAGGTTGCGTATGGCGGAGAGGGGTTCGGAATCCCTGAGGAAAAAGGAGAGCGACAGAGTCCTGGGAGTTCCATTAGCGGTGCGGATTTGCCCAGAGGATTCTTTTAAATCCGGTCGGCTCTATTAACGTCACACTTTCCGATAAAGCGAGAAATAAGAACATCCCCCCCTGGACTCCTTCCTCCCGCGCCTCTTATACTCCCGCAGACCAAAGATCGTTTCCCGGATTAAATCTACGATCCTCCTGTACAAGAATCAAAGGTAATAGACTCCCTCTGTTGGAAGATATCGCCCGTATTATACGTTTATATGCTCATCTCGGACGGCTCGCCGTTTCCCGGTATGAGATAACTAGACATTTTTTGTCACCATCGCGATCGATGAGACTCGCGGGAAAAAATCTATCTTCGTTGCACGCTGATGGTGAGAGAAATTTTTAGCTCCGGTTACCGCTCGGTCCTTAACTATTCATCATTTTTTACCACAATCGAAAAATATAGTTCCAGGTGGAAAATGAAAATTAGTTTTATAGCTGTTACCGGAAAGTCTGGTATCCGTTGCTATTTTTTCTCGTTACGATCACTTTTACTAGATTTTCTTGCAACTGTTGCAAAAATTTAACGCTCGTGCAAGAATAAATTGACGTTAAAGCCTCGTTTAAATAAAAAAGTAGAGTAAATCTCACAAACCGATTTTCCGTTGCAAATACCAAAAAAGGATCGACAATGGCGCGAAATGGTTACGCGTACCTCGTTTTTCCTAATTCCAACAATATTCAAACAGTTTTTTTAACGATACCTGTTTTACTCAATTCTTCTAGTTACCGTAGCAAATAAAATTTTCCCAGTGTGTCCAGACATGACGAAATTTAATATTTCGCTTTTAAGATTCGTTCAAAAATTAATAATCGCATATTGGAATAAGGATAATTTAAAAACTTTTATCATCTTGTTACACAAAATTTTTCTAGTTAGCCCAATTCCTTCTCCCGAGCTTTGATCTCAGGAGAACGCACGTCGGCGAATTTTTAATTTCATCGTTTAGAAATGGTAGGTTAAACGGTGTCCTTGCACGCTTTTTCTTTCACAAAAGATTGTAATAAAGATAGGATTTTTTTGAGCGCGAAAGAAATAAAATAAAAAGTAATTCAACGCCTAGCGTTTTGGACAAAGGGAGGAAAGGAAAAAGGAGGAAAATTCCTGCGTGCAAAATCGCAATGCAGTATGTACGAGAGTTATAAGGCAAAAGCTATGAGCATTGTGCCGCATACGTGAGCAAGGTACGTACGTACCTGCGGAACAAAAGGCGCCGCAGCGAATCTATTGGAAATGCGAAAGCTCCGGACTCCCGCAGGCGTCGTAGCTGCGCAATTTAACGCTTTTATCACGCTGCAATTACTACACGTATCCAAACGTATAATAAACTTTGCACCTAGATAAAAATTTCACTTTATATCTAGTAATAGTTACTGGAAATTTCTACACTGTTAAAAATTTTCGTGTAGCCTCGGGTCCGTACGGGCATATAAAAATTGACGCGAATTTCAATCGGAATGAGAAAATTGACTAAACAGAAAGCGTGAAATCTTACGCGAAATGTACTAGAGATTTTTATAAGTGTAGTGAAAAATATTGTAAAAGTGAAGCACGGTGAAAATTGAACGAGTTGTTCCTAGGATTATGTTTCTCAAATATCTCTCTATATTCCCTGTTTCTTTGAATTGAATCGAGTCAGTTTTGCGGCCGAATAGCGACTGCTCGATTATTTTTCGCCATCGGGACTGTGCGAGCGATACGAATGTAGAGTTTTCACTGTAATATTAGACCGTGAAGTTTCAAGCTTCCAGTACTTGCGCACGTGGTATAAAATGAATAATCCAAGTAAAAAGGTGGAGTAAAATTTTAATGAAAAGGTGGCAAAAAGAAACGCAGCCTTCTGTCATCGCGTCGTGAAATCTTCCCTTCCTGCAGCGTTACATTCGCACTATACAGCCGAGAATAAGGGAGAGGGAAAAGAGGGAAAAGAGGGAAAAGAGGGATTGCCGTGAGAACAAGGAGGACGTAATTTACGATCCTGAAACACCTGTGACGCGACTCCGATTCATCGCATTAATTGAAACTAGGAGAAAACTAGCGTCGTTCTCTACTTCTGCCGTCGTGGAAATAAATCGCGATAAAGAATCCAGCTTGAACCTAAATCATTTCCCCTATCTCACGGATGCCGTATCACATAAAGTGCTGAGCAACAACCGGAGCAGAAAAATTCATCCATAATAAGTCGGTCAATTTTCCCTCTACATTAGATTCTTCTTTTTGTCCTCAACCTCCGTTACTCCCGATAACTATATGTAAATTAATAGAATTTTCGCTCACTCCGCGGTGAGAATACTGAATTATTTGCATAAACGTAAAACTTAAGAAACACCTCCAGAAGTTTCAGCAGAATCCGTGATCCGGAGGTCTGATATACATACACTTTCCGTCTTGATAAAAGAAAAAGAAGTACATCCACGTTCCTTGTACCGATTAAAGAATAAAACGTCGACCTACGACAGCAAGGCGGTTATTTTTAAAACAAACGATCCGGCCAGACGATGTTTCTTCAATTCATTGATACGATTCCAATTAACCATCCAAAAGCGAGTTGAATCCACTTCAGTTCAGAAACGAGGCACGCGTAGAAGATGCGGAGAGTTTTTCCACGCATTTTATTTGCGATTCGTCTTTGGCCCAATAAGTTCTTGCATCCGTGCCGCAGAAATGCGGGCTCCTCGATTGAGCTGATATAATTTCATGAATTTGTAATATTTAATCCTGACAGTGAACCTGAGCTGAAACTTCGGCCATATCATCTCGAGGAAGGGCATAAAACTAGATTGACCGGCCTGCCGAGGCGCGGGCGGCCATTCGTACGAATATTAATTTCACTGCGCTCGGGTGTTTGGTCGGATTTTCGCAAGAGGCTAAAAGTGAGAAGGAAATTGTTCCGATATGCAGACTCACCCTCGTAAACCCAGTCCGGTACTCCGTTGTATATCGTTCCGAAAACTCCGTCCGTTGTCAGCTCGTAATCGGTTTCTATTTCCGCCTGTGGCCGGTAGTAGATGTTGTTCTGCAACACGTAGACCAAGCTGTTTCCCTGTGGTCCCCAAGTCGCCAGTTGAAGAATGCTCACGTTGTTTCGCGAGAGGCTTGTCTGGTCGCTGCGAACAGATTTAAGAAAAGAGCGGTTGATTCATTCTGCGAGAAAAACGATTTCGCCAGAAGGAATGTAGTTTCGACTTTAAAAATTTGTTCAACTAGTTATTTAACAACAATGCGGTCAACGTTTAGGTTTTGTAATTTTTCGGAATAAAAGTTCGTCATATGCGCGCGATACTCTAAGCATAGTCGTCATTTCGAAACAATCGATTGATTGTTAGTCGTGATTTAGAGTAACTAATTATTAATCATCGGGTAACTGATGATTAAGCATTTTAACTCTTAAAGATGAAGGGTAAGCCTCCTCGAAGCTTTCTGAAGACATCTTCTTTTCTACAGGCGTAACGGCTGAACTTGATGAGAGAGAGAGAGACAGAGAGAAATAGAGGAAGACAGAGGTTGAATTAGGTAACGTTATTGTGAAAACGAATTTTTATCGGAACTCGTTTTTCGGCAGGTGAAATCAGTAAATAATCTATGAAAGTTCTGGTTGAGGGGTTTGTGTCTCGGCTAAGAATAAGGATAAATGTCGGTAACGGAATCTGTATCCAGAACTCTCGTAGTTTATTTACCAAGGTTGAATTGACCACCGTTGGACACTACGATCATTATACATACTCGTACTTGGGTAAACTCAATTCTGTATCAAAAAATGTACTTCGGCTAAAATATTTTTTCTCTCAACGTTCCGCGATCCGTTAACGTTACCAAATTGACTCTGACGAGATATTTTCGAGTATATTGTAAACAGGGCGGTATTCGAAGCAGAGGAGCGAGGAGCTTTATTTATTATGCAAAAGTCGCGACGGGATTTTCAATTTTCGAGAGGTGCCCGAGCGTATTTGGTCACTTTTATAGGGTGCCTGGCATATTTCGTTCGTGGGATTTACAGCCCGAGCTCTCGCATCATCTCCAGAAGTATATTCCTCCCGAGGATGGCCGGGTTTCTCTGCGTGGTATTCGTTAAATTCCTTGGTACGGGAGAGGGTATCGTCTTCTGGCTTCCACACGAGTAACTCGGCCGAGTTCTTTGCTCGCGTAAAAACAACAATAT
Source organism: Neodiprion pinetum (assembly GCF_021155775.2). Classification (NCBI taxonomy): domain Eukaryota; kingdom Metazoa; phylum Arthropoda; class Insecta; order Hymenoptera; family Diprionidae; genus Neodiprion; species Neodiprion pinetum. The sequence continues at coordinate 28,911,323 of NC_060233.1, forward strand.
CGAACCTGAGCACACTACAAACACACACACGCGCGTCGTCTCGGTGTATAAGTAGCTACGCGCTGCCAGTCATCCTCTGTCAGCGGACCCGCGGGGTTTTATAACAATTCATAAAAGATACACCGCAAAATTCAAAAGGAAAGCTGTAAAAAAGTTTCATATCTGTAGGCTGCGGCGCACCTACGCGCCTATAAGATCCGCGCCCATCCGCCACGCGCATTGGAACATTTACCGAGATGCCCCTAAACCTCCGAATCCCGAAGGATGACACGTTTCTAAGGAACGTTTCGAGCAAAGTCCTTCCCTCGTTCTGTTTGCTATTTTTCTTTTTTCTTCTTTTTTTTTTTGTTTCATTTTATTTTTTTCACCTTTTTCCAGTCGATCCTTTGAAATTCCCGAAAATTCAATTCCCTTTTCTTGCTGCTTTTTCTTTCATCTGTTTTTTTTTTTTTTTTTTCTCACCCTCTCTCTTTTTACTCTTACACACTCTTCATTTTCGAAAGTATTGACTGAATTTTCATTCTTTATTTGGTTTCCTCTTTTCTTTTTTTTCCCGCCTTATTGCTTTACTTACCTACTCCCTGACCTTCCCCCGTCAACCTCCGATGGCGAAGTAGCGCCACCTTTTCGTCGTCGCGATCTGAGTGAAATATACCGACGAAATGGACGAAAGGATCTGAAAAAGGTCTTAGCACCGAGAGCCAAAGACATTCTACGCTCGGTACCTACCAGCGGAAATCCCGGTGTACAAAGAGGATGCTGCTTTGATGTTTTCTTTCCTAAGATTTCTTAGGAGCTGAGATTTGAAAAAAAAACTACACAGCAAGGCGAAAAGAAAAGGAAAACCCACGCGACTTTACCCGCTTGACGAAACACCAGAGAGAACTAGCGAGCGACCGAAAGGCGGAGCTTTACTTCGCGGCTCCGCGAATCAACGACATCTTAATAATTTTTTCGCAGCACTTACTCACGGTCCGTTACTTCCAGCGATGCGAAAAATGAATGGCTGCGAGAGAAGCAACAACGTGAAAGAAAGAACATCGAACGAAAAAAAAGAAAGAAAATTCTTTTTTTCTTTAAATAAAAATGAAAATAAATTAATACCGAAAGAGAAACGACTAAGAAACGGTAGGAAATTTATGAAAATAAGCGTACAATGTAAATTATTTCCGCGTCGTCGGCAGCAGGTACTCTCTTTTTCTCATCGTCAATTGACACTCTCGGCTCATCCCGTCTTTTTCATTTCGCCGCACGAGTACACTCGAGAAGAAGAGACATAAAAATGAATAAAATACCACTTTACTACCCCTGCAGCTCCAGATCTTTACCTTCATTTACATTCCACGATTAAGGAATCGGTGCCCTGCGGGCGTTGCGACGATCCGATGTAAAATAATAATAATAATAACAACAAGAACAACAACAACAACAATAATAATAATAATAGCAATAATAATAATAAGATACTCGCTTTCGCTCCGCAGTTGAAGCGAATGGTCGAATATCTGGGACGTAACGGGAAATTCTGGCTTGTCTTGGAAGATTCGCGAAAATGTTGCCGGGCGTCTATATTGTCGCCTGACGGTACTCAGCATTGCGAAGACAGCCTAGGTATACACGAGTAACAAAGCGGTCCCTGCAATTTCTTACCGTAACGAAAGATAAATGGATACCAAGGACGGGGCATTCTCGAAACAAACAACAACGCACGATTCAGCACCCGCAACATCCCCAAAGATCGCTCGAGGTGTGCACGCTATTATGTATCAACGTATCACCGTCATCCGCACCCTGCGATGATGGATCAGGAAGGATCCGGAGCCCCGTTCTTGTCCTCGGACTAAGAATGCCTGGGTGAGAAATATGACCGTGGGATTGACAAACGCAAAATACGCGGAGAACTTCGACACGAGGTTGGAAATTATTCCGGATAATCGGCGATAACTTGAAAAATCATCAATTTTTTATTTTAAAAGTTCGACCTTTATCAAACTGCAAATTAATTAACCAAGATAAAATGTTGATGTCAAACGATTCATTTACTTAAGCAAACCGCGTAGATTTTTAAGAACCGTCAAAGTTATTATAATATGTATCAACGATCGATCTTACTTCATTAGAATTAACGGTTTTAATTATTTTTCCACGCGGAGGAAAAAGTTACGTCAGTATAAATCTGCAACTCAATTTCAGCGTGTCTTTTACAAGCCTTGATTTTATTCTTTGATTATTCAATTAATTTTTTTCCCCGGAGTGTAGGTGTGACGAATCATAAAAAAATTAAAACGTTGTTCAAAGTAAAAAAAAAAAAAAACAAAAAACAAACTGATACAGTACACGGGGAGTATCTCGCCTTGGGATTTTCCACCGAATTCTCCTTCATTTTCGTTTTCACCCCGCAGACGACTCGGCTAATTTTCTTCGCCAAGACAGCTGCGTATACGTGCAAAGTGCCGCAGACTTGAAAATTGGGAAAGAGGAGAGTAGTGGTTAGAAATAAATAACGTTGAAAAAGAAAAAAAAAAAGAAACAGAAAAGAAAAGAAAAAGAAAAACCAAGCGAGGCTGCAAATGCGGCACGAGAAAGATGGAACCGTTGGGTTTTTGCGATCGTCCGACGCGGCGTCTAATTTTCCTCATTCTCTCCCCTCTCTCTTTATTTCCCCCACGACTTTCCCAAACCCGTCGTACGTACCTAAATTCTCCTGTCCGCGCACTGCGCGCAGTATTATTTTTCTAACGAGCGACAAATATGCGAGGTAAGCTAAATTCGCGGTCTCAACTCGCGGACGACTTTAATCGCACCGCGAGAGGTAAGCTCACTTAAATGCTAAGTTGGCGTATAAATCTACGGATGAAACTCACCGGATTAAATTCCCCGCGCACAGTTTGTAATTTGTACGCAGGCTCTTGCCGAGATTAAAATGCAAATCTAAATCTTAATATGAAATAAGTCTGAAATATCGTTATATATATATATATATTTTGACAAGACCGCAGTGACGTCCCTCCGTTCCTCCATCTCTCCACCCCCCCCTTTATCCCTGAAAATCTAAATCATCGGTATACTCACAGAGTTTGCAGATTGATGATCGTGTAGTGGGCCAAGTAAGTGTGACGATACAACTGCAACGAAAGAAATGAATTAAATCATTACAAAACGCTTATTTCAATTCGCATTATTAAGCTTTCATGATTACGCGTTCTTATCCTAAATGCTAAAAAAAAAAAAATTGTGTATACGAAAAATTTCTCGCAGGTTTATCAAAACGGCGCGAAGAACAAGGAGAGGGTTTACTTCCTCGTACGGGAGTGTTAAAAGCGCGTGACGTAAGCGACGCACGCCATTCGTTACACGAATCCGGTGTGCGGAGGGTAATTGAAAGAACCGACGAGAGTTGGTAATTATCGGGCATCTGTCGACGCGGTGTACACAACGAGGTTGTACAATACCTTTATCCACGTGTGGATGAATGGAGGGGGAATCGATAAGGGTCCCGGAATTCTGAGCAACCTACACCACCTACGACGGCGACGACGACGACGATGTAATAACTTTGTGGCAACCTGAAATTAATTACGTCTTCTAATTGCAAATACTTGTTCCCTTTGTTCGACGTCGATGTCAAATTTCGTAAAACTATAGGTCACGCCAGAATTCATTATAATGGAATTTCCAAATTCCAGCTGCAGAGGATTTGGCCACTTGCTAGGATTTCACAATTTGTATATTAACCAATTCCAGGATCGCTTCGTCCTTTGTCTTTTTATTCCAACAGTATCAAGCGCGTCGTGGAAAAAATCCTGATACGAAAAACTTGACCTTCGACTGAAATTACCTGCACATTTAATCAATGATACCTACTTCGTTCATAACTGATGAATTCTCTCGAGAAGATACATCGAATTTTCAATTCATTCGCACAATATTAAACGCTTCGTTAGGCCCCGTTTGTTAATGCAATATTTTCATCTGCCATACAAATAAAAGATCTCGTACTGAAAATCATGGTCGTCTCTGCATCTGACAATAAGGATTTATGGGTTGCAAATTTCAATTTCATCATTTATCGTAAATAAACAATATTTTCATCCCAGAAGTCGAAACCCTGAAAATTTGAATGGAGAAAACAACGCGCGAACATAGACAACAGCTTTGTTGGAAGGTTCCTGAGAGGTGATTAAAATAGCAACAGTGGATGCTTTTTTCTCCAGCAGCTGAGAAAAGAATGAAATGCGTGGGGTCTCTACGACCCCCACGAGCCTAAAATCAAAGGTTAACCAAGTTCTCGTATTTATTTCTCACCGTGGTAGCGAATAACGGAAGTCTTTTCTCCGTTTCGCGACTACTTCGAAATGCACTTTATCTAAATCGTGGATCTCTACGGATTGTCCGGGGAGTGATAAACGCCAAATTTAATATCACCGTCGATCTATATGTCATATTAAATGCATGCATATATGTATATGTGTGCGTGTGTGTGTGTGTATAATATTCTCGACTCGAGGGTGATATTCTGTGACGCTATTTTACCTCCATCAACTCTTTCTGTGCAGAGAGTCATAAATCACGTTATTATACCCTGCTATGTAACGAGGGTAGCTATATACATTGTGTATATGTATGTATATATATATATATATATGTATATATATATACAATATATATATATATTTATATTTATATTTATACATGTATATAGTATAAAGTCTGGCTGCGCCGCCGATTTCGGTTTAGGTATTGGGCATAATGGACAGTATCGATGCTTCTATATCCAGGTGAATTCAAATTTATGTGCTAACGCGGCGACCGATAGCAGCCAAGTAAAATCGGGGTTCATCGTTTCGTGTAAATAACGAAATATCGGCGATTCCCAGGCCCCGCAAAGCGCGCCGCTTCGCAATATATATGCTGCTCCATGTTTCAACCGCGGACAGCAAGTGTCAATTAACGTGTCAAAACTGATAGTCATAGACTCCGACAACAGGTCCACATATGACATACAGCTGCGGAATACAGAACGGTAACGGTAACCTCGTATGAATTCAGAAGCAGGAAAACAATAATAAACCGTTGTTCGATAAGTCTTTTTCGTTTAACAATACCTATAACGTATGTTCGCGATTTAAATGAACGAAGAAGCAGAAAAAACAAAGTAAAAGGAAAGAAAAACTTTGGCGAAGAAATAACAAAGTATAGGAAAAAAAATAAAATAAAAAATAACAGCCCAGCAATTGTCTTGAGATAATGTTCAAAGTGGCTAATAAATGATACCGTTGGTGAAACAGAGTGGGCTCGGGGTAAAATTAATTAGAAAAACGACGCGTCCCTGGAGTGTAATTAAAGGCGTGTGGTAATTAATCTCGGGGGGAAGAGAGGGAGGGGGGGGGGGGGGGGGGGGAAATTGCCGAATGAAAGTGCTCCTCCTCCGATGTGATGAAATATTATGCGATAGGTCAAGGGTGCGCGCTTACAGCTATATACCGAGGGAAGAGCTGAGTGATTGGTTTCGTTGTATTGGCATTTTCGATGGCAAAATAAGGTAGGCAGGCTTCTCTCTGTCCGGGGTCCACCTTTCATTGAGATAAAGGGGAAAATAAATGGGAAGGGAAGGGAAGCGTTGGAAGGAAATTCATACAGATTTGACATCCTCTGCATTTACTTGCAAAGTGAAGTGTTCCCAAGGATTCGCGCGTTGGAATCTAGCAACGTGAATGGAATAATACATCGCAGTTGCGAAACATTTTAGTCTTTTTACTTTTTTATGCAACGAACAATTTCTCACGACAAATTTCAAAAGCTCTTCTTTTCCGAGAAATTTGTACGCGATCAAAGCCAGAATAGTTGCGCGTTATTCCACAGTATTGACTGGCACCAATTTAGAGATTGGTTTCCGACGAGTCTAGAATCGATGAAAGACGAACGGACGAACGGAACGACCGAATGAATGAATGAATGAATGAATGAATGAATGAATCAATGAATGAATGAATGAATGAACGAACGAACGAACGGATGGATCGACGAATGAATGATATATGCGTCTGGAATACGAGATCCCGAGGTGAATTCCTCTTTTACGACTACTTTAAAAGTAAAAAATATTCATAGCTACTCTCGCGATGCAGTTGCGCGCGGAAAGTCGTGAAATGCTGATTGGATATATTCAAATATTTAAGTACATTTCAAACTAGGATTTTCAAACTAATCCCAACGTTCGCCGAAAAGCATTCAAGCCCGGCTAACCTTGTTACAGATATTTTACTCGAGGAATATTTTGAGGAGGATTCCGATCGGAGGACGAACTTGCCACAAAGATTTTCAAAAGCTTTCATCGCACCCTGAAACTGAAGCCGAAAAAAGTTACGGATTATTCTCAGGAAAGCTCAGAGAAGGAATCTGCAGATTTAGACACTGTAGGCAATACACGTCGGATAAAGAAAATACTACTGTAAGTTTCAAACAGATATCGGTAATCACTGACCCCGGAAAGTTCGGGGAAGTTATGGAGGCCCTATATCCTTAAAGGTGGCGTGCTTGTACCGAGTCCGGCAAAGTTCCGATAGGGATGCTCGATAAGGGAAGCGGACCGAGTTCAGAAATTGAATGAAAAAAAAACTAAGCTTTTTCAACGCCGACCTATACAGGCGGTGGTACCTTTAATACCCAGACCGGTCCAAGCTGTGGTATCCGATCTAATCGTTCGATCTCCTCGTGATCATCCCTCCCCGTCGTTGAAAAACGATCGACGTATAGGGTACCTATAAACCAAAAGCAATAGACCGCGAAGAGTCTGCGCGCGGTTTTGTGGTACTTGAGCGTTCACGCCACCCGCCAGTTCTCCCATGATTTATACCAATAGCTCTCTTGGATACCAGGTATTTCCATTGGAAATTTGCCAAACTTGAGAAAGACCGCACTTAAACGTGCAGTGCTTTCAGACTTTGAGGGTAATAACAACGCATTTTCCCTGAGTGGACTGAAATTTTGCAAGTCGGCTGCGTTGCGCTGCCCACGAACGAATGTTTTACCTTTTTAGTTTTTCATTGAAAAACTCGTCGCTACCCATAGAATAATAATCATTTGACCGATTCGTTCGTTGCCAAGTGTGAAAGTCTTCGTTTATGACAGTATGCTTCGGGTGACGATCCTCCAAGTTGGACTCTGCGAAAATGACTTGGATCAAATGGCCCCCGTTTGTCAATTCCGACCGTGTAATCCCCCTCCTCGATATCTCAATAACAAAACTGTCCGAAATGAAATATTCATCTTCCATTCGTTCGCCAACCTTCTTCTTCATCGCGTTATCCGCTGTCTTGCGTTCGGCTCTCGAACTTTCGACTTTCGACTTTCATGTCATGAGCGAAGGCTAATCCAGCAGGAGCAGCGAGGAGTGAATTACCTCCGCAGGGTGCGTGGGGCGGGATTGACCCCCGAAGGAACGTGCGGCCAACGGAGCGGGACGTAAGTCGTCCTCGCGGCAAAGCCCGGGGTCCCAAGGTGGACAATGGGACGATAATTTCTCTGGTACTGTCAGCGGATTTATGCGAGGTGGTGTAACGTGCCGAGGTTTGGGTCAACTGGACAGAGGCTACGTGCCTGCGTGTCCGTAATAACGTTTCTCTCCCGAACGTGCGGAGTCACGTTATACCTACTCCGGTTCCATTAAGGGGACCGGTACGAAGCCCCCGGCTCCTCGGAGCTTTGAAAAATGAGGAGCTTTCGAGGATCCACGTGAAAGCATATCGGAGCTTGTCGATTTTTCCCTAATTAATGGAATGCTGTGTCCCAGCTCGCGCGTTTTGCATATACATGGAAAATTGAAAATCGATCGTAAAAACCACCATCCTACCTCTTCATCGAACGAAACGAGCATATACACACCGAGCTTTTCGCATCCATCATTGAGCACTCGTTAAATTTTCCGTAGGATTTTTTCCATTCTTATTCCTCCTGGTCGGACTATCTGTATCCGGAGGCATGATATTCTCCTTCCGAGATAAATAACAGCTCAAAAACAATTAAATCATACGTTTACATTTGTAGGTAAAATTTCAATTTACAGCCTCATATTTAATGACGGATTCTGTGAAATCACACTAATACTCAAACAAGAAAATTAACCAATGGATATAGAATTATTACTGTCTGTTAGATGCTTATGGCAAGTCAACGATCAAACAAGTATCCGAGATCAAATAAATCTTTGCTTGACCATACGTATTAAATGAGAAATTTGGTTAGTTAAATTGAATATATCATATCAACTTGTAATTTTAAAGTCGTATATAATACATACGCAACTTAACCTTGAAACCATTGTACAAACACATGTCTACAAACATGTTGGTACTTGGAATATAAGTCATCAATCTTGAAATTAGCTTCGAGTCAGAGTTAAGAGATGAAGAATAAACACCTGTCAAACAATTTTCGTTTGTATTTATGTTCCGTAACCTGATGATGATCGGCTGGGCCCGGTCAAAGGCTCGCAAGACACAACTTTTCCAATGAACAATTCTATAACAACCGAAATCGACTAATTCTTCTTTCATACATCCCTCACGGTCGCTAACTTGAAATTAAACTGAATTTCGTTAGACGGGAGCAAACCTTTTACCGATTCCAATTCCAACACCACATAAGCCAAACAATTCATCGAAATGGAATGGAACGGGCCGGACCTAACAAGTATGGCTGTGTCGAACCGGGTTTTGATTTGTATCAGTGGGACAGGTATAACTATCGGAAATTTGCCGTGGTGCCCGGAGGAGTTAGAGTAGGGACAGAGGTAGCATGCAAACAAACAAACACACACACACACACACACACACACAAGCAAGCACGTATACAAGGTGGGCGTGCACGCGTGTCCTACGATACTGCATAAATCACTCGCGACGCGGACCGGAAACCCTTTGGGCGTTTTCGAGGGCGCAGCAGGAAGCTGGACATGTCGAAAGGTTATGTTCGAGAGGATGCGGAATACGGATTATTACGGAATATCGAAGATGCACTGAGAGAGAAATTGAACGAGATGGGCCCGTATATATTTGTATTCGACGACATTTACCCAAGGCTCGCGTAACCAACGACGCCCATTCGGTTTATCGAGTAGGTCACGCCATGTGTGTTACACATTATGCCTGCATCCGTATTATGGCTAATAACGGCCGAACGGGCAAATAGAACGGATCGAGACACGTCCGATAAATTGTGAGATCATTTACAAGAGCGCATCGTTTCGCAACTGTGTGACAAAGAGCTCGTATCATTGAGGTACCTTCTTCTCTCCTTGATGACAAATTTTTTTGTTTCCTTGTCGTCAAACGATACCACCGACAGCTGTCATTTTATACAAATACGATAATCAGAGAGGTATTCAGGAAAAAAAATAGCGTGGATATATAAATATAAGCTATGGAGATTTTCATTAAATTCTGCAGTGTCGAAGCGATATGAAAACTTTGTTCATCGCGGTGGAATGTCAACTTTCAATTCAACCCTGTATAACTGTATAGAAAACTCCGGTGTAGCATGGGATAAACTTGTTTATTGAAAACTTGATATTACACGGGAGAAGTCAATGAAACCGAGTTTGCGAAGAATAGAAGAAAGTTAGAGATATAAGATGAAATTGCTGAAACTAAGAGAACCACTGCTGTATTTATTAAATATTAATTGTTCATTTTCTTACAGGATTTGGAGATTTGCATTATTTCAAAAAATTCAACGAATATATCTGTACAAACGTCTGTAAAAGAAAAATATGTATTTTCAACGTAATGAATTCTACTCCTACGTTACATGGTATAAAAACTTTGGGCTCGGTCATGTGTGAAACCCTGAAATGATTATTCAGTTGAGAGTGAAGAAAAAAAAAAAAAAAAAGGAACAGAGATATGTTTGCGGTTATACCCGCTAATGGATTTTTCATGCAGGAAAAAACAGTCGTATTTGATCTCCGGAGTGTAATATATATATATATGGCAAAGATGCGTTAAACTAACTTTTTCGTAAAATGTTATTTGAGCCGATCAAACCTGGTAGTGAGAAATACGAAGGAAAGAGATTCTCGGTTTTGGTCGAATTTCAGTTGAATGGAAATGGGCAGATAGAAATTGAGAGGACTCTACGGGTATATAGAATCGCTGCGGCAAGTTTTAAACTTATTATTTCCCACCTCGTACCCGCAGCAACTTCGTAATCGCGGTTGATCGGAAGTTGTTGAAAACGGAAGTCGATGGCGACTTACTACTACCACTACCGCTGTTTGAGTGCAGGGTGATTGTCCAGGAAAATAGACCGCACCGAATCGCACGGTAACAGGTTTCCTACTATTCAAAATCCGTTTCCGTTGTCGGAACGTGATGGAAAAAAAGAAAACGAACAGAGAGAAAAAGGGTGACGGTGCGAAACCGCGCCCGAAGGGCATTCCGGCAAATGAATAGGTCCGGGTCCGCGATCAAGTTTTCAATGTAAAAGAGGGCGGTCTCAGCCATCGGAGGCTCTGAAGCGTAGTGCCTGCATTGATTGATACCAAAGTTATAAGCGCATACCGCGCGATTTATAGGTGAAAATTTCAAGCGATTTCAGCGAACCTGAAAACCCGTAACAACGGTGATAAAAAAAACCGATTGAAACTTGTTTCGAAAGTATAACGAAACACCAGCCTCGTTTGCCTTACCGAATTTTCGTCTTCGGGGTGAAATTTTTTCGGGGCAAGCAGTTCGAGATAGGTACGGAAACAAATGAGTGGGAATAAAAAAAAAAAAAAAATAAATAAATAAAAAGCAGAAGGAAAAGGAAAATAAATAATGGAAGTACCACATCCAGCTGGCGGTAACGAGTCGGTGCTGTGTAGGGTAGTTTTAAAAAGTATAAGAAGAAAATTACCGGACGCGGGAGGATCCTCCTCGAGTAATATAACATTTCGCGAAGAAAAAAGATAAAAGTGAAAAAGGATGTACGTGCACACATATACATTGTATATATGTACATGCAGTGTGTGTTTGTGTGCGGAGGCGCGTATATATGAGTATGTACGCATTTCAGAATCCGAAGCGAAAAGTTTTGACTTTGAAATTGATTTGCTCAATTTTCTAACACGTTGCCTCTAAAGCGAGATCCCCGCAGCTGTTGGCTTCAACGGATTATTGGAAAAGCATTTATAATGCTTTGAACAAAGTTAAAAGAAACGGAGAGTGAAAAAAAGAAGACGACGTCGGGGGAGGGGGGAGGGGGGGGGGAGGGGTGACCAGGGAGGATGAAAAAACAATATGAATAATAAAACAAAGTTGCGAGTGGTGAAGGAAAAATGCAGGCAATAGGAAACGTGACTTCGTTTAATCGCGAGTGATCACCGGGATTAAAATTATTCGTACACATTCAGCGGTAATCCTTCTACAGTCTCATTTCTCTTTCTCGTTTTATCCTGACGCGTAATATGAAGTTGACAGTAATCGCATTTTCCTCGAAACGAAGCGACAGGTCCCGGAGATAACGGCGAAAAATATTTTCAAAGAATTTCACTAATTCGAACGTGGGAATCCTCCGGACTGCCGTCTCTCTCTCTCTCTCTCTCTCTCGCTCTCTCTCTCTCTCTCTCTCTTGAATCTCTTTCCCGCTCTTTTATCGCTCGTTTACATCTGCAGCACAGGATGGCACCCTTTAGACCCTTACTTTTTTCATTTTCACCGTCTCTAACCCTCAGCGAGAATTTCTCGCGATGCCTCTTTTACCCCGAATTTTCAATTCTCGAAAAATTGCGAGAAAGTGGGTGAAAAATATTTTATACACCGCGTCGATTGATCAGCGTCAGAATTATTAAAAAAAAAATAAATAAAAAATTCAATACAGTTGAAGCAATGACTGGTAAAAATATCGATTTGTACCCGGTGCACAAACTCCGGTAATAGACAGCTTTGTGTTGGTAGAAAATTGAGATGATTTATTCACATTTCATTTTTCCTCGTTTCTTTTCCATCTAGTCCAAAGACCCGACACTGCATACGTAGTTCGGTTAGAAAATTACAAAATTTATTGGAAAATTATTATACCGGGACAATATCTTGAAACTTGAAAATCAACCGCGCATGCGCCAAATAATTCAATGTCATTGGTCGGCGAAATCTTTCCGCAGCGATATTCTTGTCTGCAATGCAGGCGGGCCAACCTACGAAAAATGTGTACGTTTGAATTTTCAAAGAGCATAATAAGCATCGAATTCCGACCGTTCTCTGAAGAATCAACTTTCCGACCCAGTAACAAATGCTTCCCAAACCTTTCCGAGTCACTACCTCAATTATTTAAGATTCTAACTTCGAAAATTCGTATCGACTACATTGCCGCCGGAATCAGTTTGACAGCTGAAACTCGGGATGGCCAGCCTGCGCGAACAGCCGATAAAACTCGCGAATGCGCGGCTGATTTTAAAGTTTCAAGAGATTGTCCCGGTACACTTACTAGGCAAAAACTCTCAGCAATATTAAAACTCGTTGGATAAACATAGATGTTTTTTTTTCCGAGAGACACGAGCCTGAGGGATGGCCGTTCGATGGATATAACACGATGAACACTGAGCGAAGCGTCGTGAATTCGGTTATCGGGCAAGCTCGGCTTTAGAAGCATCGGATCGAAGGGATGCGCGATAATTGTCTTTGAAGATAGCGGAGGGAGCGAGTAGTCCGGGTAAGGTAGGTACTTAATGGAGCAATATCATTACCGTATCTAAATTGCAGCTACAGGCCTAGCAAGCGGTAGCCCCATTGTCTATTCGAGGTTCAAACCTTTGTTGGTATTCAAACAACGCCACTTCTCGCCCTCCGCCGTGTCACCGTCAGAATCCAGATTCTGGTTCGTACAGTTAGGAAAATAAACAGAAACGGTTCCCCGTTCGACAGCATCACGTATTCGATGAGCCACCCTTACAGCTCCATGCCCTACAGCCCCAGCCAGATCCTCGATTCCCGCCACATCCTTCCGACATCTCATCCGTATCGTGTCGCCCCGCCTTGAATGATGACAAACGCACGAAGAGTCCCGGAAAACGTATCGCAGTCCGGAGTCTAGACAGTCCAGGAAATTACGAAAAACGAACACTCGTGCCGACCGGTAGAACCAAGGCGAAGAAATATTTATAACGCGGGAGGATCCTGGCACGATCACGAATGTCCTTTGACGCGCGACGCTCCTCTCATTCCGTGAAATCCAGGATTATACCTACCCCGGGCAAACAGAACGTCGCGCTGTTTTTGCTGCTCGTTCTACGAAGTGGATGGAAACTTTTACTACGCTCATCGGTAAACGCGATCTATCACGTCGTAGTGCAATTCAATCAGCCGAGCGTGTGCTCGACAAGCGTAAATATGCATTTTGCGAATCGGAAATCGAGCCAAGGCGGAGCGTTCTCAACGCATCAAAAAATTGTTCGCGTTTAACAAAGATCAGTAATCAGATACAGTTCATAAATAGCGAACACTTTTCAAAACTACGTTTACAAGAATTCCGTCATGCAGGATTCCAAGAGCCCTCGAGCAACGGAGGAAAACTTGAAAGGTGAAAAGAACATTTTATAATTAATACTCGTGTATCGGGTCGTAGAATTGAAAAGTTGAAAAGCGATTTCTATATACAACACGATTAAAAGTACGGAGTGATCGAAGTTATAATTGTCCTGAACTCGGCGTACCCGACAGGAGTCCAACGCGTCGTCCATGGTCTCCTTGAAAGATCCCGGTGCTTTTCACAGGCGAGGATTCGGCCGATTGAACGAATTTGTATCGACTGGTCCACACGAGCAGAAGGGAGACGAAGAGAGCTTGCGGAACGGTCACCGACTCCGTAATGCAGGCACGTATATCCCACTACACCCGCATATGGTGTGGGAGAGTGGCGGGCTGCCGGTGTTGGTCAGACGGTGCGGAATTGCTAGTGGTAATACCCAACGTACTGCCGTTTGCCACAGAGCACTGCGGCAAATCCGCGGTGCGAAAGCTTCGCCTTCGGCGTGGAGCCAGTCAAACGGCTAATCCCTCCCATATACATGCCCATGGGAAAGGGATCGAGCAGTGACAATGTCTGGCGACAGCCCGATCCGGTCGTGCCCACATGTTCCGTTCCTGCAGGTCCTGTGACGTACCTTCATTACCGACAGATAGACAGTTAGATAGACAGACGGATAGATAGATGAATATACAGACGACCAATGTCGTGTATATTGTGGGAATATTTGCCGTGCGGGTCAATTATATCAGATTCTGTATGACAAAGCGCCGAAGCGGGATCAATGGTCGAAGAACGACTGGCTACAGGTTTTGCGAGAACGAAGGATGCGATGGAACGTTACGATGGTTGACTCGAGTGAACAGCTCGTATATACTTAGGTGTAAATATGACATTGGCAAGAATTTTTGTAGAAGAAGAAGCTCAGAGAGCTTGCCTCTGACTTTCGATTTGTTCCTTTGTCAAAGAACGACACATCCGAATGTCTGCGGGCCACTTACCGAGTGCCGAAGAAGAACATGACCGGAGTTTGAGATTTTCATCGATCCGTGATGTTCGACTACCAGGACGCACATGGGGATAGGCGTGTAATTACGAACCAGCCGGAAGACGCGCCATTGGTCGTGATCCGGACAATTGAGGTCTACCCGTTCTAACCGACGTGTTTAATACCCATTTTGTAATTAGCGTGTTTCGCCGGGGAAATCAATCAAAGCACAACTGTTCCAACTGTCGTTTCCGTGAGTCGGATGTCGTATATAGAAACTGCTACCGAGTCGAGGCTGAGTTTCGGCTCTTATTATTATTCGGTCAGAGTACTTCCAATTGTTAGTGCCAAATTAGGGGGACAAGTTCTCGGAGAGTTGGGAGAAGATATTTTGGCCTATCCGTAGCTGCGTAGACGCCGGTAATTTACGACGGGCGATCATTGTTCGGGGATATTAGTTTCATTGTGGCCAAAGCGGTGGAATATGATCGATCCGAAGTATACTCGACATTAAGGTTTTTTCGATTTAACGTCCGGGACATGTCGCAGTCAAGAATGATTGTTGCGTGATACACAAGAGACGAAACTGGATGTTTCGCCTTGCGGGTAGTGTCATCTCAAGACTTCGAAAATGTTTGGAATAAATGTTTCGTCAATCATGGTTTGGAGTATGAAGAGAAAATGTTTGAAAGTAGGATTGGAAATTACGTTCGATGTTGCTGGGTACACGGAATCCTGCCTCCTTGACTAAAAGCTTGGGAGTTTCCAAGTGAAAACTCTATTTGCCCCTGAGCCAAGAGAAACACGTTTCCAAAGTATGTGCCTGCAGCTAGGAACGCCGTTACGTCGCTAAACCGTAAGCAAATATTACCAAAGTTCTTGACGTTTGAACTTGGATGATAAAACCGATACATATCTATCTTCCTTTACTCGCTGACGTTTGTCTACGTATAATAGTATCCGATTCGATTTTATAAACACACTATTACCTCGACGACGAGAGGCGAGAAAATGGAAAATAGAAAAGTGAAAATAAATTGTGCCAGAATTTTCGCGAACGACGATAAGTGAAAGAAGAAAATTCAATTTCTCACCGCGGTACGAGGGATAAAAGAAGAAGGAATTCGCGGTTCGTTCATACTTTTCTGGAAAATTCTTAGCTCCAACGAAGTCGTTTATCGTATAACACGGTTTATTGGCCACTTATTGGGATTCGCGGTCGGTAGAACTCGGCCCAACAGGTGAATCATATCCGCCTACCTATTCCGTGGAAAATAGTTGCCCATAAACGATACGGGGCTGAAAAAAATTCAACCCACTTTTGACCGGGGATCGAAATTCCATAACGTGTAAGCCACTTTGCAATAATACCAAAAAATACTATAGTCCACATTGGGGTACAGCGATACTTGATGTAAATTTTTTGTTTTTCCCCGTTCGATATACCGACGATAAAACAAGCATCCTGATTTTCTCCGTAGATATGTTTATTTATATTAACACTAAAAATACTTGGGATATTTCTTACCTTGTGATAATTGGAAGCGAGCAGCAGGTAGTTACGATCGGCCGAAATCTCGTAGTCGAAACTGATAGCCAGGATCTGCAAACGACGTAGGAAATACTATCAGAACAATTGAAGGTCGGACTGAAATCGGTTACATTTCAAGGGTGGTCAAGTCTCTGGAAAAAGGGATTGAACGAAAACCAATTGCAGCGGAGAATTTAGGAGTGGGATCCGGTCTGACATGAAAAAAAAATAAAATCTTTTCCACGGGTCTGGATGGCGATAAGAGAAATTTTCTTCGAGATAGACGAAGCTTAACTAACGATTTAGGACAAACGCGTTACCGTCGTTAAAAATAATGGCGATTTACTTTCCGACAAGAATACGAGAAGAACGACTTTTCTGATAAATTACAACAAGCTCCTTCGTTAAAGGAAACCTGTTTTTCAGTTCTTGGATTCCCGACGTTTTTGCAAACGTCCTCGAAATGAATTCAAGGTAAAAGAAATACCCTAATTACAAGAAAAAACTAAACGGCCATTAATTTTTCTCCATGTAAATATTAAATCACAACACAGCTAGCTAATCGACCATATCGTTTAGCTCGTAATGCGAAAAAAAAACAAGTAAAAATAAAAAAAAATTCCAGAGAAAACATATATACACACGTAATCTTTGTCTTGCTCAGATTTAGTTACCCACTTAAGCAATTAAGTAACCGTTATCTCTCCGCGTTTCTACTAATTGTCTCCCTCGAGTCTTGAGAGAAGGGTAAAACGCTTAGGTATATGTATATGCCTATAAAACGTTCGACGATATTCCGTAGAAAAATGTTTCTTTTTCCAAACCCATAAAATTTTCTTCTGTTTAAATCCTTGAGGAAAAAAAAAAAAAAAAAAAAGTATACAACGTAGATACTGCGCAGGTAATAAGAACGAGTGTGAGATGGGGTGGGAAAAAATTTATCAACTTTGAGGTGAACTTAGAAGGCGAGACACGAGTGAAGACAGGAAAATAAAAGAGGCGGGAGGGAAATTCTCGAGACGGTCTGGCGCGTAGAGAAAATTGTTATACCTGCAAGGCGGCGTGTTACTATCGGAGCTTCCTTATTGCTCGCTGAATGTACGCAGCAATTTGGCAAAATGACGATAATATATAATATAACTACGAGAAGGTAAAAGGTTTCGTCTCAACCTTTATCGCGGAAGGCGGCTCCCCCTCCCTGCCACGCCCCTATCTCTTTATTTCTATCTCCTATCATGGTAATCAAATTTCTTCAATTTCCTCGACGCATGGTTGCGGCGGTGCGTTCCTGCAGTAATTTATCACAATGATAATAATCATAATAGGAAGGGCAATAATCGTAATGTGTAATGACAATGCCGGAGCAGCTTCGGGTCACGGTGTGCCGACTTCCCGCCAGCAAGAGAGGAACCGGTCCCAGAAGTAATTCACCGCCAGGCGGGTTTGTAAATACGGAAACCGGGAAAATGATTGAAGAGGTGAAGCTTATCCTCAAAATTGCAACGATAATAAGCGGTAGGAATTTTATAATTACGACTAGGTCCCGGATTGATATGTAAATACATCGATTTCATTCGTTATTTGGTTTTCTAGATAAAGTATGATGATTAGAGCCAGAAAATGTAGTTCATATTTTTCATACTTTTACACGAAAATTGCAATAGTCAATAGTTCATAATTTTTGGTATTAAAACTGGAGGGAACTATATAATTTTTTGCTTTCATAACGTGAACGGAGACTTCTTGCACAAAAAACGCAAACAACAATAATGTAAAATTCACGTTTCCTGTTCACTTGCAGAGCGGTGCAAATTTCATTTCGCCCTAATCACATCCCGTGATGTAGAAAGATCTTTTAGTAAATATAAACCGTTGTTCCGAACAAACAGGAGTTTTATTTTTTTAAATTCCAAAAAATATGTTACCGTGTATCCCAAAAACTCAAACAACGAGGCGGAAACAGAGCGAAATCATCTAACTTCAAGTATATTAATTTTTTATACCCTACTCTAAATCATTTTGTCAAAATAAAGTGTATTCCATTCGACAATTGTTGTTATTTTTCACTCCATATTTTTTTCCACGAGTCTATATTATACGTAGATATTTAAAAAATTTTAATACATACTTATACGAGTCCTATAGTAGTGTAGGATGAACCAGACTACGTACCAAGTGTATAAGTACGTTTGGCCGATGATTAAACCCGTTAGCAATTACTCAAGCTGTGCTGATTCAATTTGTCACCACACGGTACAACGTTTTTAGAGATACATGCATCGGTAGCGAACGGCCAAGTGCCGCAAAGTCTGCCAGAGGTCTCCGGACTCTGCAACTTTCGGCGTTAAAACAATAAGCGTATACAGTTAAGGATCAGGATTTTAGACGGAAGTTTACAGACAATTTCAAGTCGGACGACAGCCGTCTCTCTCCTTCTTTTCCACATCCCGTACCTCGAGTTATGCACCACGGCTTATGTATGTTCATCCAATTATCCACCCCAACGTATCGTATAAACGTCAAGAAATTCAGTCCATGCTCATCGTCATCCAGAGTTATTATAATACGCGGTATCGAAAGTTCCGCAACTTTTCACGAGTCAAAAAATATGTACATCGGTTCAAGACGCGAGTTTGAAAACTCGTATTATAGATACCGAATTACCCGTCATTTTTTTTTTTTTTTTTTTTTTTTCCTTCTAAAAATTAACCGACAATATACGAGCAAATGCGTTTTATCGAGTCTCTTAACCCAGCCATGTGCGTAAGTAAGGAAAGTAACGGAGAGAGAGAGAGCGAGGGAGAGAGAGAGTTTCTTAGGCAAGAAACGAGCAAGCAGCAAGAAGGGTGAACGAGATGGGGGTATAACGCTGAGTGGTTTTACGAGACGATGATTCTCACCGCCGTTCAGTGGGAACTTTTCGAAATGGTCGGTGTACGTAGAGGTTGGGGGGGGGTTATTTTAAGGCTCACGTCAGTGCGGGTTCAGCTGGGACTCGAAATACCCGCCCCCTTCACCCCTCGGCAACATGCAACCCGTGCTCACCCACTTCGAGGCAAGAAATGAACTCATCTCAGCCGAGGGGATTGGCTCACGGACAGATTCCGTGCAAAGCTGCAATGTGACCGCGGAAGGGCGGAAATCATACTGGAAATTCACTTCCGAATACAAAGAACGCGACGCGGACAGACGTGGAAATCGCGATTAAGATTAACGATTTTACGTAATAACTGCAGTCGCGTTTTGATTCTTCAATTTTTACACGAAATTACGTGGGTGCGCGATAAAGAGGTTTTTCAGAATTTCGAGGAAAGATAGGAAGGAGATGGCATTAAAGGGAAAATAGCGAACGGAGTGACTTGCAGAAATACCGTAGCGGAAAATTCAACAAAGGAATTTTTAACGCCAAGTTTTCCTCATAGTCTTCGGATCTATTAAGTATATGTACATATACGGAGGTGTGCCTGTGTATGTACACACATGCATGTATATGTCTATATACGCAGACATCCGGAGAGAATGAATCCCGGAGCCGGAGGGTGAGTTTTCTTCAAAGGAGTCTCTTTGTGCGAAAGGCCTGCTGCAAAAATATACTCACCATGTTTGTTACTTCTAGTATTGTCCTCGAAGTACCCGAGGTCACGTTGCGAATCACCAAGTTTCCACTTTCGTCTTGGAATAGAATTTCACTACCTGAAAAGTTAGAGAACGAGAATAAGAACGAGAATGAATGTAACAGGAGGAGGGATAACGTTATTCCTACATTCTTTCGCCTTCCGTGTACCATGTATAAATGGATTTTCTCTCTCGCCTGGGACAAATGGATTGAAATTAACAAAGCATATTGTGTAAAAGGTTCAGCCGATCCTTTCGCAACGTCGCCGAGATAGGCCGGAAATTGGTGAATTTCACTCGCAATCTGAACAGGACAGCGCGATTCGGATGATGCAGCGTCGCCGAATCATCGGCCGGATTGAGGAATGACCGGTGGACTGGAAATACGCGTATTATAGGCGTGCATTCATGACGTACAAAATCCGACCGCCGCATACCGAATATTCAGGAAAACACTACGCTCGCCGGATATTAGCTTCCTCACTTCCGTTGTCAAATATTCGACGATCCGAATCGAGCAAACCCGTAGCCTGCAGATATATATTCCTGCACTTCACTTCGGTAGAAATCAATCAACCGTTGAGAACCCCGATTTTCCATATTTCCATTCTTTCTAAGCCTATTCGAATCTCGAAATAAAGCGTACGGCAAAAATAGGATGTACGTATAAATGATAGCGATGGCCCCTGAGCTAAAAATAATCGATGGAACCGAAATTTCTTAAAGTCTTAATGGCGGAAATGTTTTTTGATAATTTATAGTTTCATTCGTAACGTTTTTCTATTTCAGGTGAAAATATTCATTTATCATTCGCTTGTTACATCAAATAGGTACTCGGTAAGTAAAACAATAATAATAATCGATACTTCAGTCACATTAATTGATATCGTATCGCATCGTTCGTGGCAGTGAAAAATAATCGATTATTTTTGGTAATTCTTAGTAAACAAGACATTCAAAAACATCCGCACTTGACACGAAACTGATTTCACCGAGTTTGGTTTTCGTGAAAAGGGAAATAGAAGAGTAAATTCGATTATCAGCGGATTGTTTCACCCTCGCTTCGAAGAAGAGAAAAACGTTTCCTTTCAAAAAATTGCTACCTAGATACTCGGGTTCCCTTATTAAACAAGCAATATATTCGTCTACATCCACGCAGTTTCATATTTTAGTTAATTTAAATTATTTCAAGATAAGTGTGCGTTTCGGTAAAACTAGAGTACGAGAAACCTTTTACTTAACCAGGATTCGACCGAAATGAAATTGAAAATTCATTAACTGGGACAAAACGGGTCCGAACCACGAAACAGGGTAGTTTCTACCCTTCGATGATCCGCCATACATGCTGCCTACTTGTGCCATAAATATTAGAATCGAGACACCAGTCAATGGAGTTTCGAACCTACGGATCGGCCGAATCCCGGCCTTCGAATAACCGCGAAATCCTGCGCTTTGTTTCGTACTAAAAGTTTTCTCGTCCAATTCGTCAGGTTCGATTTTATTAACTGTTTTTTTCCCCCTTGTAACAGCCATATCTTTCAATTCAATATTTGAATGACATACTACAATTAAAAAAAAAAAAAAAGAAAACGAACGCGTCATGTATTAAAGTTTCATTCAACCGCTTATACGACATGAATTAATTTTCATTCGATAAAAAGTGAAAATACAACGAAAAAAATGTGTATTTGATTTAAAGACGCTTGTTCCGATTTGACAGAAAAGTCTACAGCATGGAAAAATAAAAAAAAAAAAAAAATACGTTCATTCGTAGAAGGTGATAAATTTCGCGGTATATAACGTTCGAAGGTGTCGACAGCTCCAAAATTTCTACACCAGTACGAATCTATACAGGCATTAAAAAGAGACGCGTGGCTATGAGGTTGAAGAAGAATCGTCGCTGAGACCCAGAGGGACCTGTTACCGAAAGATAACAATGACGCCGAGGAAGGAGTAACTCGCCGTCGTCGTCGAAGATCGCGAGAGAGATAAAGAGAGAGAGAAAGAGAGAGATGGTTCGTAGAATCGTGAGCATCTGGGCGTATCATCGGCAAGTGTCGCGGCTCCAGCCCCACGGGAATACATCTTGAAGGGGCTTGAAGGGGTGGGGGGGCGGAGAGAGAGAGAGAGAAAGAGGGGGGGAGAGGGAATTCGGGAAACCTGGGAATGAAAATCTCCCCCTGGGGATCGTCGCCCGATTCGCGGTGAACTTGCCGGCGGATGGAGAAGGAAGTGAGAGAAAGTAAGGGGTGGCGGTTTCGAACGCGAAAATTATGCAATAAGAATTAGAACTTTCCCTGCACGGCCCGTTTCACTTTGTCGAAAAATCTAGGAAGAGATCCCACGCAATCGAGCGTAACCGGGTTCTTAGGTTGCTCTTTTTTTCTCCCCTCGAGTTCACCCCGACTCACCTGCTGCTCGTCTCTCCCATCATCGTCTCTTCCACGGAAAGGAGAAATACTCGCGAAGCAGCGGTTTTCACTTTTGTTATACGAAAACGACGAAGCCTAGGGAGCAGGGACGCGGCTGGTTTATACCTTGGGGGAGGGGGGTGGTTCACCGGGGGGTGAAACTCTGCAAAGCCCCGTGTCTTTATTATATTTATGGAAGTGCGGTGTCGGCAAAAGTTTTCCCGAGGTGAACACCAACCCTTTCTTCGCACCGACGTTAAGAGAGCCGGACTAAGACACCGCAGTTTGTACTTTGCGGCAAATTTAAACGTCTGCCCGTATTAAACATAGGGTGAAATATGCATCAAGATTATATAATATACATACTAGGGTGTTTCAAAAAAAAAATTATTTACGATTTTCCACCGTGGCACATCCTAAAAAGTTTGCTCAGGTTGAAAGAATATTTCCGTCAAAAGAAGAGTTTTCTACGTTATGTGGAAGATTGCTTTCGTTTGATTTTTCACTTTATTTTTGAACAGTATTTCTTTTTTTCTTTTTGAATTTGTTTCACTCCTGACATTTGTATTCAAACCAAAGATCACGATCCATAGCACAACGATACATCAACCGGGAATCTTATTCTCCTAACATAAAAGATCATATTAAATTATAACTATTTTATGAAGTTGAATTAATAATGAAAAATTTCTGACATACACTCCTCACACATCAATTGGAGACAAAAAATTACAAGTGTGAGTCTTTTTTGCGACTTAAATTGATTTTATGATTGATGTAAGCAATAAAAAAGAATTTTTATCCACGACGCTTCATAGATTAAAAAAAAAAATGTATGTAAAAGTGAAAAATCAATTGAACGCATAGAAAACTCATCTTTTGACAGAACGTTTCTTTTAACCTAAACGAACTTTTTAGGTGTTGCCATGGTGGAAAATCGCAATTATTTTTTCTGCTACACCCTAATACGTTACATACCTTATACCGTGAGAGATGAAGAATGAATAACAGAGGCGAGGGGAAATTTTTATAAGAAAAGATTTTTCTACGATACAGAAAGAAAGGAATGGAGAAGAAAAAAATCACGGATCTAGCCGGAGACTCTGAATGAATGGCGACCTCAGGTCGGGCGGAGGGCTTAATCAGGGTTCGTTAAATATTATACCCACACATTTTTTTCGAATATATATCGTCTCGAAAAGATCCGGTAATGAGAACCCAGGGGTCGCGAGTCGATTCATTCGTACTTGCAGTCCCTCGTTTAATCCTTGCCATTACCCAGGGTGACGCCTTGTAAATGTTTATTTAAAAAATCGCTACCTACCCTCGTCTCATTCTCTGCGAAATAGGTCTGCGGGCACGTGAATCGCGATATTTATTCCCTCGCTTCGCGTTCAATCCGCGGACACGAAGGATTCGTTCGTTTATTCGTCGTAATTTTTTTTTTTTGTTCCGAGGATTGTTTTTTATTTCTTTAAAATTTGTTTCAATTTCTTTTTTTTTCGGATTCGTAAAACGGTATCTCGTTACTGAAATCCATCCGAATCGTATAACCGGGAAATTGGCATATGTATTTGGGAAAAACAAGGGGGAGGAAATTATCGTCCTTGTTTCATTACCTTATATAAGAGAATACCGGGAGTTCCGGTTTTATAACAGACAAATTCAACAAATCGTATTTTATACTTTTTCCCTCTCTACCAGGCGACAAAATTGCTTCAAACTTTACGGACAGATACGGTTTATGACCGCGTTTGCGTAAAAGTTGGCGAAAAAATAACGGAAATATGGGAATCAGCTATGCAGTAACGAGTCGTAATCTCAGAGTGCTTCTGTCAATTTTCCGAGCTTTTCTTAAAGAGTCCGCAAGCACAACTGCGAAACTCTGTGGTATGAAAAAGTTTGAACTGACTTTATTACCCGGGAGAATAAAAATAGCGTAAAAGACGATTTGCTTACGTGGTTGGTAAGCTTCGAAAATCTCTTAAAAGATAAAAAAAAAATAGAAAATACTGAAATTATAATCAGAAGCTCGGAGATACCGATGCTCTGTTTCAAATCGCTTCAAAATTGGTAAAAATATATGCAGCGTATTCGTTCGAATTCGTTCTGCGATCGCTAATTTCATTGAGTAAACAATTTTCTTTTAATTCGCTAAAACCCTTTTTTCATTACGTTTGCATAGATAAATGTTTAATTTTCTAACACTGCACCGATATTGTTTATCATCAAAAAATTGGCAAAATCAAACGAATTATTGAAACAAAATAAATAAATAAATAAACAAACAACAATCTATTGTAGTTAAATAGTAGAATATATTTTGAATAAAATATACTACCACGGAGTGAAATTAAGATTTTTAACAATCTTAAATCGATTTCAAACGAAGCATCGGCATCTAATTTATTATTTGCAATACCGATATTTTCCTTATTTATATTTTCAAAACGATCTTCGTAAACCAACAAATATAATACTTCGATAAATACTCAACGTCCGACCGTCTCCGAACAATATAAATAAAAGAATTATAGATTTCCGTCCTTGACTGTAGAATAATTTTATTTTTTTTCCTTTTAAACGGCAATTATAATATAATCCTGAAAGTGACCGGTGATGATTTTGTCGCCAAATCGACGATACAGATAATTGTATAATATATTCAGGGCTATGGGATCACGCATATGATAATACCGATACCGTAGCTTCGCATTGTACGGATATAATTCACCGAGGCATACACAACGCGTACATTCGGCATGTATAATCCGGCAACGCGAGGCGTTGTATAAATTTCTGAATAAGCACGATGACACGCACATACATGTGTGTATGTATATATATATATATATAGACATATCCATACGCCGATTAGGGTAGGTGGCCTCACAGATTTAGCTCACGATTATACCCATAAGCGGGGGCGTTAATACCGGGCAAAATTGGTTTCGCAGACTGGCGTTGGTGCCGGTGCGTTGCAGAAGCCGAGTCTTCGGCTCCGGTTTCCTGGGTTGCAAACCCTTCTCCTCCTCCTCTTCATCCGCCATCGCCACGCTATTTCGTCGTCGTTCCTGCAGCATCCGATGGAACCGTGCGGTTTATCACGTAAACGCACATATGGAAACCGCACAGTCTATTACCTCAATTAGGCAAGGGTGCAGCCCACCGTGAACCTCATCAACTACCATAATTGATCCCGTGCAGGCTCACCTCCGACCATTTTCCATCCATATATATGTATATATATATATATATTCGATGAGAGTGCAGCAGCCTGCGTTGTAGCTGCGTTTTTCCTACATTTTTTTTTTTTTTTTTTTTCATATAAAAAACAAAACGCACAATTATAAGTAACGGTTTGCGCTCGATTTTTTCACTCGAGTTTCGTTCGATCCTGGAGTAACAGTTTGACTATATTTATTAATAGGTAACTAACTTACCGCTTAGCCAGGTGCCGTTGAAACTCTTCGTAGCGAGGGATCCTCCGAGCCATTCTTCGAGAGTGATTCCCGAGGCTGATGGCGAATCGGATGAAGAATCGGCGGGGCTGCCGGTTAGGAGAAACACCGCCGCTATTATCAGAGCGATTACGACGATAGCGACGATGCTACCGATCAGCAAGCGACGCCATCCTTGACGTTTACTCTTCGTCATTAACTCCTGCAATTATACGGGAAAGAAAAGGTGACGTTAATCAATCGGAAAGTATTCTTCCTAGTTTCGTATAATAATATAATCATTCACGTCGGTGTACAAAGAGCTGATGTACCGCCGGAGATTCGAGCTGACGTTGATCCGAAATATTTTTCCAAACACACGACGTTGCAATTTCGAACGGATTGCAAACGTCGGCTAAATTGTGTGAATTTTTTGATTACTCGTATCGCAACAAGTCGGCCGATTCGTTTGCCGGAAAATTGATCGGCGTATAATATATCGACGAAAAAAGTTGACAGCAAAGAATCTGCGTAACGGCCGCAGCCGTTCGATTAAATTGAAATCAAGTCGACGACTGTGGGAGAGGCGTGAAAAAAGGTTAAACTTAATCAGGGCATGCCTGAGAGAGCGAGGAGGGTTGGATGAAGGATGGGGTTGACAAATTATTACGAAAAAGAAGAAGAAGAAATAAAAAAAAAAAGTATTTCATTACTTTAAAGCGTTATAAAAATTATTATCATTTGCGTGGAAAAGTTTGTCAAGGCTTGTAAAGGGAGTTGAAAAATAATTGCAAGAAAAAAGAAAAAAAAAAAAACAAGACTCATCATTTTAAAAGGGGTTGTAACCGTGATCATTGCGTGGAAAAGTTTGTCAGGACTTTCGAAAACAATTCATCGGTTGGTAAAGTCCGTTTCTTTGATTGCAGTATATAATTATAAGCTTCGTTTTCGTTTTTGATAATTTCGTCACAGTTTGTTCTTCGATTTAAAGAATCAAAGTATTTTTTCATTTTATGTAAACGCATACAGGGGAGCCAGAGGCGAAGTGGACCACTTCGCGAAACTTTATAAAATTATATTTCACACTTCAGCGTACAAAGTGTGAACGCACAAGACTGAAATTTGTTGGCAAGATATCCATTATCATAATCTCGCAACTGCTATAACGGATTTTCAATTTGACCTGTTTCGATTTGTGAAATGAAATTGATTTCTTCCACGTAACCTTCGAATCCTAGTTTAACTCACGGATGAAAGCTTATCAAGGCTTTAGGGAAAGAAGAAAAAAAAGTGAAACATAAATTCAACATTTTCTGCTAATTAACAAGTGTTAATACTTATGGTCCAGTAGATATCAGTGATACGAAACTGTTTTATAGATCAGAAATTAATAACACA
Organism: Neodiprion pinetum; assembly: GCF_021155775.2. Taxonomy (NCBI): domain Eukaryota; kingdom Metazoa; phylum Arthropoda; class Insecta; order Hymenoptera; family Diprionidae; genus Neodiprion; species Neodiprion pinetum. The sequence continues at coordinate 28,938,209 of NC_060233.1, forward strand.
TCGTATGTTTCAAACTCTATGAGGCATATTCCCTTGGGGGTCTATAAATCGATACATATACATATTTATATACAAGTTATTTGTACTTTACTTTCTCTTAATATTTTCATTTTTATTTTCAAAGCGCGCAAAATCCCAAAAATTGTACATCGCACTTGAATGTAAGTGGAAAATTTCAACCGATACGTGTTACGTATTGCGCTACCGTCTAACGTATACGATATTCTAAAAAGCAAGTGATACAACTCCGAAAATACTCGGAGGAGTTACAGTAATGTCTGTACGTATTATTACAATAAGAGAAAAAATGGACAAGGTACATATATCCCCATCATGTCGGGTTGAAAACGTGGAGAAAAGAGTTGTAAAAAAAAAAAAACAACAAAAAATTCACACCGCGGTATAAGTAATTAAACTTCAACAGGTTTTCACCCAACCCGCGCTGTTTGGGAAGAGACGGAGGTTAACAAAGCGTTAGATATAAGAGTACAACGGGTAGAGTATACGTTGTACGCGTCAAGTGTAAAAATGAAATGAAAACAAAATTTTATACGCAGGTATATTAGGGTGGTCCTCATTTAGAATGTTGACGAATTTATTCCGGATCACTCCACCAAATCAACTATAAATAATTGAAAAACAATTCACAATTTTTTTCAGTTTTTAATACCAACTGTAACCCGTGCCTGTGAGAGGAAGGATTTCCCAATTTAAAATACACGTGTTTCGGACACGTTCTTAGTATATATTTTACTGTAAGAGTGATAATGTTCGAAAAAATTCACGAATGTGAGGTTCTAATCAGCATTAGTGCTACTGTCTGAGAAAAAATTCACATCATCATACCAGGTAATATAGACAATCGCATTTCTTGTAAATAAAAAGAAAAAGTTAAATTTCTAGGGTGTGCAATTCGTCGAGATTGGTTGGTACGATGATGTGAATTTTTTCTCAGACAGTAGTACTAATACTCGCTAAATCTTCGCAATTACAGATTGATTCGAACATCGTCACTCTCGCGATAAATTATATGCTGAGAACGTATCTGAAACAGGTGTATTTTAAATGGTGATATCCGTCCATTTACAGGCACGGGTTAGTATTGATATAAAAATCTGAAAGAATTAGGAAATTGTTTTTGAATTATTTATAGTTGATTTGGGGGGTGGTCTGAAAAAAAATCATCAACACCCCAAGTAAGGATCACCCTAGGGTATATTATATATTAGGTTCGCAGGTGTGTGCAGCACCGTGCATTTCTATCTCGAAAATGGTGCGCGAATAACGTGCGTGTAGACATTTCCACCTCGCCCTATTGTTTCGCCACATCCCCGCAATTACCGGCGTGTAACGCTCTTCTTCCCTCATCGGACTCGATTCACCGAGTAAATACAGAGATTTTCCTCCGAGTCGTTATCCGCCAAACTCGACTCGACTCAACTCTCCATCTGCAGAAACTCACGTTCGCACGAGGCACACGGACCTGTTAAATAGGTCAGTGTCTGAATCAGTGGCCTGCGACGTGGTTGTTTGCTTAGGAAATGTAGAAACTTACTCTGGAAATTCTCAAATAAATTATAACAATGGCAAAAGCCGAGTAGCCTAATTGCGTACTCTATTAAACAACGGTCGGAATATTTCTTCGATCAGTATATTGCTCGTATACAGGATAAAGAAAATAAATAATAAAGTAAAAGGAATCCTCGACTGTAACTCTTGTTACGGTAATTAAACGACTGTGAAAATAGTTGAAATGAAAAAGGAAAAAATTACAGAATTGCTTTACATTTATATAGAGATTTTATTTCACGGTACGAATTTATTTTCTTTCTCTTCTCAATTATTAGTTGGTGGAAATAAATTACTAATTTTGCCTATGCTCGATTTATTTTTGACATTTGAGCTCATTTTCATGGTTTACATTACAAGTAACTTTTCAAGAAATTCGGATCGAAAAAACCGTAGTGTATAATTGTTTTCTCTACTTAGCTCGTAGCTGATTAACTACTGCAATCTTAGTGAAGATTAATAATGTTAACTGACTCCAACGATAATGCGAAGAAACGAGAATCCGAAACAAAGAAAAAATAAAAATATATATTTACACACCTGGCATTATACAATCTCCTCAGAGTAATATTAATGTAACAAAAAAAAAAAAAAAAAACAACATGCGTACTCTTCGTATCATCGACATTTTTTCTTGTCAGAATGTTTGACGTTATAAGTAAAAAGTTTTCACAAGATAATAAAATAACAGTTGGATTAGCGTATGGAACTAACAATAAAAGGAAGAGAAAAAGAACCTTTAATTGTTTTGCTCTCTTTTTTTTCATTTTCTTTTCTTTTCTTTTTTCTTTTCACTACTTTTGACCCGCTGAAAATTACACGTTGAGGAAATTCTGCAGGCGAATGCAGCAACGGCGGCACGTCGGTGCATTGTTCGAATCTTTCGAACGTGATATAAATCGCGGTTCGGAGAACAAAGGTTCAAGCATGGTGTGTAGAGTACTTGCAGGTACGTGCTTTTGCTCAGGCACCTAGAACCACTTACCAGTCAGACTAACAATATCTTGGTATTACTTTATAATAGGAAGAATCCATCGTGAGTCGAGGGTAAAGAGAACGTAAACAATAAGCGAACGAGCTGTATAAAAGCGACAGAGAGAGAGAGAGAGTTTCGTTGCTCTTTGAAATTCTATAAAAATTCGACAGTAATGATCAACCTCGGTTTAACCTACAAGTTTTCAAAGTTTAACTTTTAGCCGCTAAGGTCAAGTTCCTTGGAGTCATATGAACCAGGCTGGTTGTTGCAGTCGTGAAAGGTGAGTGCAGGTACAAGATACTAGGTACATATGAAGAGGGAAGAACACGAAACGAGGGAATGTAGACTTTGCTACGGAGCCTGCGTAAGAGGAGGATGAATACGACGCTCTTATCCCTTCGCAGCGGGTAACTCGGTTCTCATTTAACTTTTCGCGAGTTAACGAGCAATTTGAAGGTAATAAAAAAAGTTACCCCCACCCACGGTACGAGGTTCTAATGCAAAGCTAAGAGCAAAAGGTGAAACCTGAAAGCAAAAATGTGTTGCGAGCAATCTAAGTTGGTGCGCCCGTTCACCTAAGTAATAAACTATATCCCTACCATTAGTATCTACTTTGTACCCTAAAAGTTATATCGAACCTTTCGCGCCCCTCCTCCACCCCCGTGTCTCGGTAAGGCCGAACGAGGCGCCGGGGAATATCCGCAAATTCGGGATTTTGGGTTTCGGGATTCAGCCAACTGCGGCAGGGAGGAAAGGGGGATGGAAAGGAAACGGGAACGAGCCGCCCAACGCCAACGGAAATCGGGTATAGGGGGAATCCTCGTCGCTCGGTTATACATGTACATATACATTTGCGTATATATATATATGTATAATACATAAGTATATAATACGTACATATATATTTATATATATATGGGGGGCACCATCAAACCCAGCGCCCTTATACCCATGCTTTAATCCAAACTCTGGTAAGATTAACGCGTACTCCGGAAGCCAAGATACCGACGACGCTGGTTGGCTGGATTTAAGCTTTGCTTTGTTACCTGTGGCTTCCTAATTGTCACGTTATCCTTCAGCCGTCACTACCTTATCCTACTTATCCTCTTACGATCAATTCGCAATCCGTACCACGACACCGTTTCCTTCCCCCCATTCATTGTCCTCATCCCCGCGTTCAACGGGACAGGAAACAGGCCCGCCTTGACGAAATGGCAATAATGATCCGACTCCATTAATTCGCCACAAACACTTCGTCTCTTCTGACAACGAGTCCCGACACCCTCAAAGATACCGATAGTTCTCGACTCGGGGGTGTTTTTACCCCCGAGAGTCTCAACTTTCCTAACACTCACCGGTCTGCGCCGTTTCTTAATATACCGCTGAATGCGGATATCGCCGCAAACGTGAGACTCTCGATTGAAATAATTTGCCACAACTCGAAGAACACAGATTGACGCGCAAGAGGAAAAGGAAGCGCAATTTTTATTCAGTCATTTGAAACGAACGTACAATTTTCGTCGTGTTGTTTTTATACGGGTTCAGAAAATCTCCCTTGAAAACTTGAAAATTAAGAACATCGGTTATACCTGTGTAAAAGAAAAAAAAATGAAAAGAAAAGAAAAGATACTACGTTATCCATCGAGCGATATCGGAAGGAAAATGTTTCTTTTATCTTCTCCCGAACGTATTGCTCGGAGACTTTCGCTGCGTTTCTGGAGAAGAATGGAATTCGGCGCGGCGAGCGATTGCTTGAATAATTTAGTTGTTAATTAGCACGGGTAAGCCGAGGCGGTCGGCAAAACTGATTAGACAAAACGATACAAGGCTCTCCGTTTTCACAGTCAAACCGCTGCGACACGACGAAGGGACGCAGAGAGAGAGAGAGAGAGAGAGCTCGCCCTAAGGCGAATAGAAATTTCTCGACACGTTCCTCGGGGACACCCGGTCAATTCACTCCGTCCTCGGCGATAATCTGTTTCGTACCCTGCACCGGATAAGCAATCCTGTTACGCAGAGCCCTGGCTAATTCGCCGAGCGATAATTTAAGAGCTGATCCTTTTCATCCCTGCAATCCACTCGAGCTTCAAACCTCACGATCGGCTGTTCAATTTTGGTTACTCCGGTTTACGACGTATGTACGTATAATTGGTGATTTTTTTGATCCAATGATTTTTCTCATCGACGGACTAGGTTTTTCCGAGCTGAATTAGATGAGCTGAACAGGGTGCGGAGGTTAACCGCATCCTGCTGATATACCAACCCTCCGAGCAATCATTTTGCTCTTCGACAAATGAAATTACTGCACCCCGTGTGGAAGGGCACGTTTCCCATTTCCTCCGCAATGTAGCTCTGTATATATGCCTGTATATAGGTACACTGTGCAGATAGATGGACGGATAGATAGAGTAGACGGATGAAATCTGATTTGTGACGAAGAAGATTCATAAATATTGGGTGCATACAACCAACCGGCCTCCGATTTATGGACGCCGGTCGTATTCATATTTTTATACACACGTCATATCTCGTATCCGATATTGTGTGTTATACGACGCGGGGGAAACCTTTTGGAAATGAATACCGTTCCATGTGATATATCATATATATTGTATACAATTCACGTATATATATATATATATAATTCTCGACGTATTCTCAACCCCGCAGTATTGTCAATTTTTATTCTTAGTGAATTAATGAAATCCTGTGATAATTATGCCGGTGAATGAAGTGGCAGAGATTTAAAGAAAAATGTATAAACGATAAGTCGATAATATGAATTCGATTTTCAGATTTTTGACTTGTCAAAATATAGGAAACTTGGATTTGAACAAAAATAAAGAGAATATATATGACTAAAACTTGAAACGAGGAGAAATCTGTGCAACGAGGAAGAAAGGTGAGGGAGCTTTTTTCGAAATTCGACCCCTAGGCGAATCTTTCAGAGTAAATTCGGAGATCCAAGGCGTTGACGAAGGTGGTGGGTATATATCGAAGGGATTTACTTTATACGGAGAGAGGCGGGTTGCTCGTACAAGAAACCGGAACCCGAAGTAAGGTTACACCGTGCTCGTTTCTTCTATTTGTTTTTTTTTTTTTTTTCTTTTTCATTCCCTGGGACATTCCGCGCGATGGATAAATTTCAAGCCGAGTTGAATTTCAGCGTTACAAAGTACACGGAAAATTTCAACAACACAGAAATACGCGTTTACGCAGTAGAGATTGAAATAAATTTTTAAACGCCTTCGCTATGTATAAATAACGCGGTATGGTATAATTAGTTATAAACTGTGAACGAAGCGGGAAATATTAGCGGTGGATTTTCATTATCGCGCCTTAAATTATGCGGGGATGGGATTAAATTCAAAACGGAAGTTAATCAGCTGAGACAAAAGAAGGTACGAGGGGACCGACGCGACGATGAAGGGAAAACTGTCCGCGGGAAGCTTCGCAGACGAGAGATAATCGGGTGAGAAGGAAACAAACGAAAAGAAAGGAAAAACAACTATCGGGAAAAGTAGAAGCGAACGTCACAATCGATAATGAAACATCGGTAAAGAGGTGGAAAAAAAAAAAAATTGTCACGGAATAACCGTATTTTCACAACCACGTTTATATGTATAAATAGATAAATATAACTGACAAAATTATTGTGCAAAAGGAGAGAGAGAAAAAAGTAAATCGATGGTATGAAACATTATTTCACACCCTGTTAACATCCTGTAAGATTGAAAATTTTCGTTCAACAGCGATTTTTGGAGGGCTGAAATTAAAATTTTTTTCCATAACTCAATTTCGTTATACAAATTTACCGGTCTTCCGAAGTAACCGGGGAACATAAATTTCCCTGCAGGCTGAAGATTTTCACTCTCGCGTCACATCAGCGAAAATTATCTCCCTATATTTTTATATACATTTTTCCTCGATCATTTTTTTTCTTTTTATTTTCATTCAAATTCATTTCAGACTTATTCTAATATCTCTCTATAACCACGTTGTCTAGTCGTGATCTCATTTGGATCAACCGAAATGCAATTATTCATTCTGTTCGTATCAAATTATATCAGGGGCCTGAGAACCAAAAGGTCGTATCCTATCGTTATTATTATAATTTTTTTTTTTTTATTATTTTTTTCCATCTCGAATATCCGGGATAAATCTGTGTTCCCTGCATTTGCGTTCCGTACGCCCTTGACGGCAGTAAAATCAACGAATACTGAAAATCATGTAATTTCTATCCGGTAAAAATGCTGTAACGGATTTATATTTCGCGCGGAATATTTTGGCTTTCTTAAACTCTGACCGTTCGACATTTCGACACTTTTTACGCGTCGATTTTTCACATTTTGAAATCGAACGAAGAAAGATTTTACCGCGTCGTTTACAATATTCGCACAATGCGACTCTTCCATTATCCATAACCTTTCCCCATGTCTTCCCTTACCCTTTTTGCTTTTCGTTGGTTAACACGGGATTCGGGGCTTGCGGTGGGTCAGAGCCGATGCTTAAGGCGCGCTAAATTATCCACTGCACGGCCTCAAAGCTCGCCTAGAAGCTCTTAGCTTAATGCGGCCTCGCAGTTACCGCGATATTCTCTCTAGACCTGACCGTGTGACTTTACCTTAGAAGCAGAAGAGGCGAAATTTACCCCGGAGAAAGAATACGGGCCCATCCCCTAATAGGCATAAGGAGTTAGCGGTAAGAAAGCGCATTCGGAGCATTGACCGTCTCGTCGTAAAAAGCTTCCGGAAGTTATGTGCTCGGCTCGAATCTCTGGCGGGAATTGGAGGGGGAGAGGGACGTAGGGGGTGAGGGAGGGAGGGAGGGAGGGAGGGGGAGGTTAATAAGGTTAAAATAACGTCTCGGTAATTCGCGGGATCGCCCTTTTCTCATTCTTTCCACCTTCTTTCGGCCAGCGTCCCAGGGGGATTCGGGGGTTTCCTCGCCGCTGGAGGAAAGCCGTTCCCCGGGTGCAGAAGCGAGACGAAATTAACCTCGAGTCATTAACCAGACAATCCCGGGTCATAAACCAGCCTCTATTTAACGTTCATAGTTATTTACTTTAATCGCACTAAAATTAACCCTTGCCTCAGCTCTCAGCTCTCCGCTCTTCTAAGACTGTCCATTAATAACACTAAATCCGTCTGTTCCCTCTCTCTCCACCCTCCCTCATCTTTTTAGGCCTCGGTGAATTAAAATTAGTATCAATTGTAGCCGACAGATCGGGGTAAATTTTATCTCGACTTACGATGACGTACCGATTTATGATAAATAAATTACGGACGCGTGATATGGTTTCAAAAAAAGAAAAAGAAAAACATCGCGACATCGGAGTGATCATAATTTATTGTACATAATTACTAAACGATTATAGTAGATATCGGATATCGTTACAGCAATGTTGAAATATTGTTGACTGGATGAAAATTTTCTGGTTATAAACTCTGGTTTGTAAACTCGAATATATTTTTTCCAGACGAACAGGACGTCAACATGACTTTCAGATATTGAGTCACAAGCATCAAACAATAAAATATGACAAGACTGACCGTGTCTAAAGATAAATTAAGTATTGAAAACAACTATATTTTCCTAACAAAATTTAGAAACTTTATTTTCATTTCATACCCACAACCGTATTATACGGTTAAGGTGAAAAATAGAAAAAAGTTTCAACGTCCGAATCTGTACAGCAGCCTGAATGACCAGAAATTTTTCTTATCGTTGTGGTCCACTATAACCATCACAAAAAGTTCTCCGATTTTCTATTCGCCTACAGCAGGGCTCGTAGCAGTCGAATAGTTTAAAAAAAATTGACTCTAGCTTTGGCGATTAGAATTAATTATTGCGCGGTAATTAAAACAAAACGTGCTACCACAGTGTTGTTAATTTCATCAGAAATAGCACTATTTTCGATTATTTCACCGCATACACGGGTTTTCCTTCTTTTTCCACGTTACAAAAGTGTATCGCTCTACACGCTATTTAGTAAATGAATTTACAATTGAACAAATAACTCTGATTAACGAACTTATTGTCCTTTCGTGGGAAACATTTCAATACAGAAACAATGAACAATGTGATCACAGTTGACTTTCTAAAATAAAACTGAAGAAGATTTTGGCACTGAAAGTACAATAATACTTGACAAACAAAATCTTGTCCGGTGAATATCGCGTGGAAAAAAGAAATCAAAAAAAAAAAAAACGGAAAAACATCGTGCGACTAAATTTCTTACGCACGAAGCTCAATCGTGACCGTAAAAGTGACTCAAGGCAGCATTTCTTAAAAAAGTGACAGAAAATGACTGTGTTAAAAACGATTACAATTTAAAGAAAATTAACAAAAAGACTATTAGTGAGAAAAATTGACTCGATACCAGTCCTGCTACAGTGAAAAGTGGGATGATAAAAAAGAGAAAAAAAAAACAAAAAAAAAAAATTAATAAAATCAATATTGGCGAAATTTTCGGGGTGAAAAGGGAGGGGTTGGAGGGGGGCCGAAGTATCGTCGTTCCGTAGGTATAGAACAATGGCTATTGTAGGTTACGCAGGGGTGCGTCAAGACCGTCGAACAATCGAAGCCCGTCGACCCTTAGTCACGGTCAGAGTTATGCTACATCTACATATCAATATACGTATAGAATATAGATATACCACCGGGGGACAGATCCAACGGGATAACAAATTCTTCTCGTACCAATAAAGCCAATAGGCATGCTATCAAACCCCCACACCCGCTGTATCACAGGGGATTCCGATGGAAGAAAGAGACGGAGAGGCAGAGAGAGAGAGAGAGAGAGAAGGAGAGAAAGCAAAACAACTATTTTCACTCCGTTCTCCGCAGTAATAATAATGATAATGATGATGATAATAATAATAATAATAATGGCAATAATAACTGCGATCGTAATAAATGACAACAATAATGATAACACGCGGGTAAAACGGGTGCGTCTAAAAGCATTCTTCTCATCTCATCGTAATTTCGCGTTAAGGTATGGTAGCTGCGCATATTATATATATGTAGAAAATATACACAGGGTGTCCCAATTCAAAAGACGCATTGCCTTTTTAACCGACCAAACGGTTCAATTGGAAAATGTGTCCTGGAAAATTTGTTTGGTAATCATAGGGGGACACGTGAAGAATATTTTTCATGCGATCCAGCATCGTAATCGGTGATGCTGTGGAGGATGGACCAGTTTAGAAAAAAAAATAAAATAAAAATGGAATCGCGCATTTTTTCAACTCAATTACTTATTCTTTACACGAAAATGTACAACTTTTGAAGCGTACAACTTTTGTAGGAAACATTTTCAAATTGAACCATTAGGTCGGCTGAAAACGTAATGGGGTTCTTTTGAATTGGGATACCCTGTACGTGTGTATGTGGCTGCCGGCTTTTGCATTCCGCTGAATTATACTCAAGTATGCGAAATTTACCCTTTCAACGTGACGCGCGAGCGTCTCGCGAAACCGCGTAAAAGCGACGTTAATTAGTACTCTGCAATAATAATTGTACGCGTTGTGCTTTCTGTGTATATATATATGTATATGTACATGTATAATATACGTGTTTTATGAAGGAAACGTTATTCGAGAGAGTGAGGGGTTGTTGCGGTGTGTTTCGGAAGTTCATCACGCTCTTAACGTCGCAGGTTATTTGGCAAGTTATTTCTACCGTGAAATTCTAAGGGACGAAAGTAGAAGCTTTCGCGTTAAATTCTATCATCCGTATAATAGGTAATTATAATAATATGATAAGTAATTCGTTTAAAATTTAAACTCAACGAACAATCAAGTCGATCGTTCGATGTCGAATTTAAAGTGAAAAAAGAAAACTGATCAAGCAAACAAAAGTTTGCCGTTCTTGCTATGAAAAATATAAAAATTTATATAACGGACACGGGGCAAAAGAAAAGTTATAGTATCGTACCGATTGTTTCGAAAACTTTTATTAAATAACGTGAGCATGTTTTACGCGTTTTTCCAACCGTTTTTTCCGTGCCCAAAGTACCCGTTTCTACGACGGTCGAGTGAGTCGACGAATGCGCATGCGCGGAATACGGAAAGGACCACTGTTCACTCCTAGGACCTAAAAAAGATATTTTCACAGCTCCTTGTTCTTGTTATATAAATAATCCTGTGAAATAAAGAGACAACGGTTTTTTCGCCTCGCGTATTTGCGATAATCGTCGCGAAAATAGTCAAGGACTGAGCGGTAACCGGAGCTGAAAATTTCTCTCAGTGCACATCGATACATGCGCAACGAATAAATTGGAATCTCTTTACAGCCGCCCGCAATAATGCGTCGTTGATCCATACAAAACTGATCCGCCTAACAAACCGTCGTCCCGATAAACTGATACCTAGTGCCGCAATACATCGAGGGGGTTGAGGAAAAGGGGAGGGTCGTTAGCGTATCCCGAATCCGCGAGGGATGATCGTCGAAAGAGCCGGATCGAGAGGCTGGTCACGTTGGCCTGATCTGCTCCCTCCTCGTTCTCACGCGATCCGCGACAAGGACATTTGCCTCGGCTAACACTCGGCGACGGAAGGACGAAAAGGACCAAGGCTGCAGGATCTTCCTAATACCTATACTTTGTCCACCGTGTTATATCGCGTAGGTACGGCTTTACACCGCGAACGCGGTTCTACAGCGAAAAAGAAATAACCGACGGAAAAGAAAATCAACCCCCCGCATGATGGAAGCTTCCGGGATTTTCGTCTCTGTCGCTGTTTTATGCCTCGTATCATATCCTCGTATTAAACTGTCATCGTTCTCAGCCTCCGGCTTCTACGGGAATTAAAATGTCCAAGGATTTAAGGCTCGCTGTTTTAATAACCGAGCGGCCAAAGCTAGCCGTTATTTTTATTTTTTTCTTACGATAGAAATATATATTATAAGTGATATTTTAGTATCAAACGCCCTAGTTTTATACGTACGAGGATAATTTGTCAAAGAAAATTTGTTTTTAAAAAACGGAGACGGTTTTAAATTACGTTTTTACATGTTTGTATGTTTTCTGAACCACCTTGTACCATCTTAAAATCAGTTTGATATTACGTATATTTCCTGTAAATAATAAAAAAATCATACATACATGTATGTATATATCACGTGTAAGATGATGCGGAAAGGAGTTAAAATGGCCGCGATTAATTCGGACGAGTTGGGAAGAAAATCTCGACAATCTTCTCGGAAAGCAAATTTAGCCGTTACAACTATGACACGTTTTCGCCTTTCCATATATCGCGAGGTGTACATATATATATTTATATATATATTTATACATATTTATACATATTTATATATTTATATATACACAAGCGACGGTTTCTCGGGCTTTTAGAGGGCCGTCGAGTTTCCCGAAAGTAATTTAGTGCCGGTGACAGAAGCTAAAATCTTGTGTGTTAGAGCGCAACGACTGCTCGGGACAACGAGAAGAACCGGGAAAAGGACGAGGAGAAGAAGCTGCGAGGATTTCAGCTCAAGGATATAGTTACATACATATACCGACTGACGATGAGCGAGCGTGGAATGTAAGACGCGAAGAAGAACTTGTATTTCTCGTGGTTAAGAGGACTACGTGACATTCAAGAACAAACTCTCATCATCCCTACAAGATTCTCGGAGTGACTGACTGACTGACTTGCTGATCACGGGGCGAGAAACTTATTAAAACTTCTTTTCCGCCTCAAAGCTGCACGTGTCTTTCGCTCTCACTGGCGAACATCGACTCAACACCTATTTGCTACCATTTCTTTTTCTTTTTTTCAACTAAATTTGCACTTTTTGGTAATGGCAACGCAAAATCAATTTGTCAGGTTTATCTACTCTACTTTTTCAGTTAAACAAGGCTTTATCGTCAATTTATCGTTGCACAAGCATTAAATTTTCGCAACAGTCGCAAGAAAATCTAGCAACAGTGATCGTAACGAGAAAGAATAGTAACGGATACTAGAAGGCTAATTTTCATTTTCTACCTAGAACTATATTTTCGATTGTGGTAAAAAATGAAAATAGTTAAGGACTGAGCGGTAACCGGAACTCTTACTACAACAATTATCGATGCAAGATTCAAGCTGTTTGGAATTCGGTTAATTTACCCAGGCTTGCATATATTAACGAGGAACTTCACCAGTACTACACAACGTCGAACTTGCTGTATGAGAAACTTCTCGGTTCATCAATCACCATTAGCAACAGCTTATAGTTATGCACGAACAATATTGTCACGGTAGAATATAACGATGAAGAAAAATAAGTCAAAAATCATAATGGAGACGAATTATCGTCTAGCTCCTGTATTACAATTCTTATAGCAAAGATACTTTTTTTTTTTTTTTTGGTTGCTATCAAAAATTCAAGAAAAACTAATAAATTCAAACGGTAATAATATAATCTCACCGATTCAACGAATATAAAGCTTCTCAATTATAATCGACGCAGACAATTCTGGCAAAGCTGTACCTGTGTATGTATGTATATATATATGTATGTATATATGTATGTATGTATATATACACAATACGATACACAATGTATTATCTATACAGGTATACAATAATGAGAGAGGCGTCTGATTTATTGTTTCTGCGAAGTTAACTTTCCGGATAACTTTTGCACCCGTAGGAATACAGAGACGAGTGGGTAAGAGGCGGAAGTTGGCCCGACGGGGGTGAAAGAGGGAAGAGGGGGCAGTTTGTCGTTTGCCCGAGAGAGGCAACGCGCAGTTTCTCGAGCATTGCGCCTCGTCCCGCTAAATACACAGATTCAATTTAGGATTTCCCAAATTGGATCGAGGACTTGGCGCAGTACACAGCCGCACAGCCGCACAGCCGCTCATCGAGGTGGAATTCCGGAAGCTGTTTCCGTCGACGCAGGCGTCCCGACGCCTCGATCCTTCCGGCAGCTCACAATTATCAGATCGCCGCATCGATCTTCGCCGTAGATCCATTAATTGCCATCCCTTATACAGTTTTTCTCGTTTCTTAGCTACTCCTTTTATTTTACTCGTGATTCTTTCTCCTTCCTTCTTTTCCCGTCCTTGTCGGTAACTTGCTAACTCGGTTTATATTCTATCGTACATATGTACACGTATATGTTTACGTATAAGTATATATATATATATATATATACATGTAAGGGAAAAGCATTAATTCCCTCGGCTTTATCGCAATAAATCTTTGCACCCAGTGTTCACGTCGGTATATGAATTGTATAAACGCAGTTTGTGTGACTCTATGTATTAGGTAAATAGTTACGTATCCGATACGAGATTTTTCTTCAACGTTTCTTGCAGATGTGACGATGCATACTTTTATTTTCTTCATATTTTCATATTTCTTGTACTCAAATTTTCCATATCAATTTTCTTAACCTCCCTAACGCTTACAGGGTAATCTTTTATCCCGTGATATAAAATGTAATATATCCGAAACACGACCGACGATATATGACGAACGAATAAAACATGGTAGAAATCGGCCAAAAAATGTCTGAATAACGCCGCTGTACTTTGTGCTCTCCGTGTGGATATTTTGAAGATAGGTAAAACGGAGAGGAAAAATAAATATAAAGGATAAATATACGAAACGTCTTCGCGTCTTTTCTCAACGACAACTCGAACGACGCACTTCTTACGTTTGCAGAAAGAAGATCGGTGGTATGTGTATTTTATACGTCTCGTATATTATACATGCTGTGCGTGTGTGTGCGTAAAGAGAAGGCTGATTGTGAAAAGAAGCGATAAATTTATCGTCGAGGCGAAATGAGAAGAAAAAAAAGGGGGGGGGGGGGGGGGGAAGCATGGGAATTATTCGTTGGTAGGGTAAATACGTCGTGATCTTGATACATACCATGGAGAATATGATACGATGATGTCCCTTCAGGGTTGACATACGTCAATCCGATCATACGGTCGACGAAATGCGAGGGTGAATTTTCCCGACTCGTTTAAAATTGCAAAATTGCAATATCATAAATTTCCATTTTATCGCGTGTTCCGAACAAAATTACGGGCGAGTTCGCTGGATCAATTATATTGAAAATTATCGCAATATCGCTGCAATGATATGCAATCTGCGTTCGGATAATTAATCGAGATTCTATATTACACAATTTCCGAGGGGCCGCATATTTTTGTATGGTTTTCCGTAATAGGTTTCACAAATTCGGCGTAGGTAAGATCTTACGGCAAATGAAAATTCTTGAAAATATTGTTACCGAAGTAACAAATAAGCGAGATGGGAAAAACAACGCAAGCACGTTATTGCTTGAAATTTCGCAAAACTTCAATGTTGACATAAAATTGACAATGAAACATATCTAATAAATTTACGAGTAATCCAAAAAAAAAAAAAAAAAACATCGCAATCCCTCGAGTATTCGAATATTACATTTCTTACAAGAAAGCGCGTATCTTTATTGCAACAAAAAATTTCGGAAAAAATGAAATAATTAAAATACAGACATCAACCTCCAGTGTTATAAGGAAATTTTCTATTTGTTTTATTTTCTCGTGCAGAATGTTCGTTTTTGTTCTTGTGCTTTTCTATTTTTTTTTTTTGTAAATTATTGCTTCTCTTAACTTCAACTATATTACTGCAGAAATTAGGAACACGATCTACGAGATAAACGACGATAATTTTTAATATCTGCACCAGCTTGGACGAGAATCACGGTGCGCGTAAAAGATTTAACACGGTCGACCGCCGACAACGGTTAAAATAAGTAAATCCTTATCTCGTTGAATCCTCCATGATGCAGGTAATTTTCACAAATGACAAAGTATCCGTTTCTCCAAGAGGTTATAAATTATTCACCGTCGCTTTCGGAACAAGAAGAATATGAAGAAGACGAAGAAGAAGCAAAGACGTGGTTTTTTGCGGTTGCGGGTATAGAGCCGCTAAGTAAAAGGTAGGTTAGAGGAAGAATAATGAAAGAAAAAGTAAAATGAAAAACAGCGATAGAGAGAGAGAGAGAGAAAAAAGAGAAAGAATTACGTAAAAGAAAAAAGAAAAACGAAATGAAAACGGTGCAGAGGAATAAATTGTAATTTGTTACATCACTCAGTTGTTCCCTTGAGAGACATTTTTCACCGTATCATGGCGAGAGAGGGACGAAGAGGGGAAAAAATCACCCCCACCCGCCGCCGTTTCGGAATAAAAGAGCTCGTTGAAAAAAATGACACAATTTTGATACATATTTTTTTTTTCTTTTTCATTCTGCGTTCTCCCACTTCTGAATTTCATGCAACGTTTGTAACGATTGCTGAAACAATTTTTCCCCCACAATGTACATCAGGTATCTATATATATATAGTATATATATGAAGAAGACGATATATATATATATATAGATATGTATATTATACACAGGGGAGAACAAGGTAAAAAAAAAAAGTGGAACGGAACGCAAGTTTTAATTAATTAAGGTGAAAATTTGAATTTTCTTCATTACATTTTTTACCTACCCCACTTTGCCACAATTGTTCCCGACATATGCGTATACACATGTATATCGCATGCATTTTTACACCATTTTCTCGTCACACTGAGAAAAATTTTATATGTTACGGTAACTAAAAAAATTCAGTAAAACAGGTATCGTTACAGAAAAATGTTTGAATATTGTTGGAATTACGAAAAACGAGGTACGCCTAACCATTTTGCGCTATCGTCGATCCTCTTTTGGTAATTGCAAAGCAAAATCAATTTCTTCGGTTTGCTCTACTTTTCAAGTTAAACAAGGCTTTAACGTCAATTTATTCTTGCACAAGCATTAAATTTTCGCAACAGTTGCAAGAAAATATAGCAACAGTGATCGTAACGAGAAAGAATAGTAACGGATACCAGACTTTCCGGTAACAGCTAGAAAACTAATTATCATTTTCCACCTAGAACTGTATTTTTCGATTATGGTAAAAAATGAAAATAGTTAAGAACTAAAAATTTCTCTCAGTGTATGTATATAAATTTCCACACGTAATTAGATAGATTTTCAGGCATAGTGTGAGAAATGGGAAATAAATTATTCGAAATATGGTTATCAAACTATGTAATATTTCCTATAGGAATCCATCCATATAGGAATCCAATTTCATATAGGAAAAAGGTATCCTTTTAGCAGGTAATTAAAAGGTATTGGAAGAAATTTTTCTCTCCTCATCACACAAGAGCAGCGTTGCACCATATACCAGGTTTATGTACGGGTCAATGTGAGCAGATACGTTATATTCCATGTGTATATAAGTACACGCCCTCCGATATAAGGAGGGTCGTAATAAGGTTCGGATAATCCTGGAACACAGAGGACAGCTCGGTAATTGGCTTTACCCAAGACTGCAGACTTATACCTCATAACGACAGTCGTAAAAGTGATTCATTTTATAAGAGGAAAACCGTCACTCTTGGGACTCGAACCATCCCTCGTATAAAGTATTATTTTCCCCCATATATGTTGGGTATACGTAAGAACAGACATGGTGTAAAATCCGCGATGATATCTGAGAAGGTTCAATGACGATTGAGTCGAAATTGGAAAAAAAATAAATCCCCGTAATTTCTCTCCGTGAGATTATTAAGTAAAACATCGGGGCACGGTATTCTTTTTTTAACGCACTCGTTGTCAGTCAGTCGTGTAAATCGTATTAATCTTGAAACCCCAAAGATTAAAAAAAAAAAAAAACATAGGAGTCTACGAAGTATCTCAAGATTCCGGGTTGCGGGAGAATTCTGTTAAAGAAGAGCTGGGTAAAAAGTTGAGGAAACGTGGAAAAATTCGTCATGTACAAGGTAAACGAGGAGATTCCCATGTTGCTGGGGCAAAGAATGAAAAACATTGGCGGAAAACGAGTTATGAATACCGACGAGAGTCGGGAAAGCCGGTAAGAAAATGGCGGAATTTAGAAAGTCCTTCGCCCCCCCCCCCCCCTGCCGGTATTACCCACTCTGTAACTTCGTTGGTATTCTCGGCAGGCACTCCTGCAGGACGATTCCAATCGCCTCCGAATGTTACTGCTGTTCGTTGCAGGCTCTCTATTTTGTACATCGAATTCAAGAACCCGGGGGGAGCCGGTCTTGTGTCATTTATCCCTCGGGAGTATCTCCTCCTCTCCCTCTTTCTTCGTCACGGCTTATAATCAAGGCCTGAATAATGGTTTTCTATTATATAACACAACAGCTTAAACCAGCGCTGCGATTTCTCAGTTTCATTTTCCACCTATCGTGTACCATTTCTTCCTCATTTAATTTTCTCTATAAAGACCCACCGAGGGATAAAAGTTATCGATAAAAAAAATTTACGTTATACAACATCCAGCCAAATTTTATCCGCAACGTATTTTCTCGGCAGGATTGTTCTGATTCGTATGCGAACTGAAAATTTACGATTTATTGTACATGAGTTGAATAAATAATAAAAAAAAAAAAGAAAAGAAAAAGAAAAAAGAAAGAGAAGGAAGAAAACAGATACCGGGGGATAAATTACGTGGGAAAGAATGACAGACACAGACTGGAAACAGATAAGTGAGTGAGAGAAAACATGGATGGTATCTTGGTCTGAGCGAGTCGTTGTATAAATATATACCCTCTGTTTGCTCGTCCGTCTGTCCGGTCGTTAGTTTCTTTAACGCGGTGAAAAGAGGGGTGAAAAGAGGTTGAGGGGAAGCGGGAAGTTACATTCTACCAAAGTAAGTTTAAATCAAAATTTAATTTGCATCACGGTATGATAATTAACGCAATTCCCCGGTGAAAAACAAATTCTCGAATTAGACTTTAATGACGAAAAATACTTACCTGCCATTTTTGACAGCGAAAATAATTAATTGCTTTGTAATTTGTTTTTCACCGTAAAAAAGCCGAGTAATTACGTAAATTACCAATGTAATTGCTGTTTGCTGATAAGTTAGGAAATAACGTTACGCTACAACCTTACGCACGAATGTATTATACATATATTTATATATTGTATCGTTTGAATATCATTATGAAACGCAGAATGCATATTACGGGATTTGAGAGAATTGCGGTTGGAATTTTCCCTAGAACGAATAATAGATTGGAGTGGAGAATTGAAAATAAATTGGTCATGGTGCAGCGCCTGAGAAAACACAAGATTGCAGCCAAGAACAATACTTGGATGACGTATTATAATTTAGAATTTGTATTAAATTCTACCACGAGGGCGTAAGCAAGCGACGGAGAAATGAAATTTATTACCTTGGTGCAATTATTATGCATATTTCTGTGGTTGCTGATGATTTTCAGAACGGGGAAACGGTAATAAAAATACCCGACGGTAACGATATATTGCTTAGTCGACAGTAATTGATCATTTTCTTCCGATTCGTTAAAATTAATGCCGTCTTCGGTGGTGATTATAAGAAAACTTTGGCCGAGAGTTGAAAATTGAGAGAAAGGAGAAGGATAAAAGGGTGGGGGAGGGGGGGGGGGGGGGCGTTGTACACCGTGTATTGGAAATTTTAATTAAGAAGGGTTGTCACATGCTTCGATGTATTTTCATTATTTTCATTATTTTCAATCTTTCGACGAAAATAAAAATAAAAATATACATATACATTAACAGGGTGAGCCAAAAGAACTAACCTATCGAATCTATGGTCTGCGTACTTTCGACCGAGGTATGAAGAGAAAAACAATAATTATTCCCTCAAGACCGAAAATTTTTCCACACGCAAAGATTAAAGGATACGAAGAGAGAAAAAAATTTTTAAAAACGGTTATAGAAAAATTTTCGCCAAAAATTCACGAAATACACACTAGACGGTGATTTTGAAGCAAATCAAGGCAATTTCTTCTAGATCTCTTTTGTTTCTTTCTTATTTTCTCATCTAATCCCAGGATCGACAGTTTCGTTAGGTACACACAATGTACATCAGTGGGTGCAGAATAATAAAATTAGTTATCTCAGGTGCAGCAGCAGCGGCAGCAGGAGTGCGGGATTTAATTTCTCCGGAGTCAGAAATTAATTTATCCCCAATAGAATTAGCTTCGGAATATTATAAAGTACGTGTATAGCTTAATTAAACCGATATTAGAATCGTGATTCTCTCGCATTTCGATCCCACATCCGTTTCGCAACGTAACGAAACTCCAATCGACGAGTATCTTTTTTATTCACCCTCATTTTCCATGTTCTTCCATTTTTTTTTTCTTTTTTTTTTTTCAAATCCCCACCTCCTTTTCGCACAGATCGCGCAAACGGTATACCTATGCAAAGCTATGCAAATTGTTTCATAATTTCTGCAATTGTAATTTCAGCCTCCCTTCTTCTTCCCTTCCCTTCCGTTCGGTTACAGTCCATTCTCTCAATCGTTGGCAGCGAATTAGGCTTATGTATACATACTCTATATACATATATATATATATATATAAATGTATTTACATACATATATGTATCAAGTAAAAAGGAGTAGAAAAAAAAATCCGGCTAGCTGGAATCGTCCGTATTAATATACACGTTATGTATAGTGCGTTATCAGACAACCTCTGGCGGTATTAAATATTTCAAATTGATTTGCTTTCGATAATCTCACTAATTGGCAAGTCATTGATTGAAATTGCCGTTATACCTATACGCAATGGTAAAGAATGAGAGGGCAAGTAATTATTTTCATGTGAAACAGACAGCGTTTTTATCCACCTGCTTTCCGTACTTAAAAATAATCGCTTCAGCGACAGTTTGTGAACAAAGAATGATTTTGCGTCGAAGAGCTTAAAAGATGTTAATTTTGTTGTACTCGGCGAAAAGAGAAAGGAAAATAAAAATCAAATAATTGCAAAACACTTCTTTTTTTTTTTTCTTTCTTTTTTGCGTAAAGTATCAGGTGCAGCATGAAATCAAAGTCTTTTTACGCGATGTCCAATCAACCATATCATCATCCTGTCATTTCTTTCCTCCCCCTTTCTTTCTCTCCGTTGAAATTTTTTTTTCCCACGACTATCGGACTTAATTCTAATACACGCGAAACGTGTCGCCAGCTGTTTGGCTAACGGACGGGTGGTTTAAATCTGTGCGGCGGATAAATGTCGGCCTACGGAAGGTAAACACGAAAGAGATTCGAGATGAAGAAATGAGAAGAAAGAAGAAAGAAATAAAAAAAATAAAATAAAACAAACCACCGGAACGGCGAAAACAAAGAATTTCAAACTTTGGCGAATCCCCGCCGAGGCTACTCCAGATTATCTCGGTGAAATAAAAAGTATGTATCAGCGTGAGTAGATGTGTGTGTGTGTGTGCAAGCCTACCCGTGTATACATATATCAGGGTATACGTACGTATCCTGAATGAGTAGGCTCTGCAGGGCTCGTTTCATGCCCGTTATAAATTTGGTAGGGCCGTCGCTCGTAAGGCGAAAAAAGTTTAAACGCTGTTCCGCGAGACGATATATTTACCGCAAAAGTTAAAGTTAAGGATAGGTATAAAAGGAAGAAGAGACAGGAATGGGGGGGAAAAAAAAAGAAGGATGAATCAAACGAGGAGAGAGGACGGAGAAGAATACGGAACAGAACTAAACGGAGGCAAGAATAAGATGATATCTTACTTTTTTTTTTTTTCTCCTCCTAAAAACATAGCCTTTTTTTCCACTAGGTGTGGTAAAAAAATCTTGCTCGCATCTTCTCGTCATTCGATTAATTTCTACGGTGTAACGGAAGCGCAAAAAGATTTCTCTCTCTCTCTCTCTCTTTTTTTTTTTTAATTCATTATACAATGTATATGTATATACTAAATTTCGAAAAAATTTCATTTGAAAATATTCGCTTTTACAGGATCTTTGCCGTTTAATTTTTCTACCCGTTGATCCGAATATCAAACTTCCTCCTCAAGTGTGACGATTCACATATTTTCGTTACCATTTACAGTTATCTCGTGATTTTTTTTATTACCGCAGGTTAATCGAATTTGTCGTCTAAGATGATCGATAACTCCAATGTCACGATGTATCGTCACATTTAACCGGAAATCTCAAATTTTACAAAGTGTATGTAAGAATAAACAAACAACAATTGCAAATGTAAGTTTGCAATCTTGAAAAGAAACTGTGTCATAACTACAAATTAACCATTTTCAGACTTTTGCGAGAGCTTGCTTCTCTCCAAATTAGTAACCCCATAGGTTTTGACGCGTGAGTTTGCGAGTATCAAAATTTGTGACATAAATGGCCGTATCTTTTGACAACGTTCAATTAAAATCTCGAATTTTCAACACCTCCGAGGGACCGTAGACCTTGGTATTTCATATTTATTTCAACTTGATACCTCTACCCGTTCCTGAGAAAAAGGGTCTTGACCGACGGACGAATTCCGCCAACCAAGCGATCCTACAAGGGTTCGGTTTCTTCCTTTCGAGGTACGAAAGATTCTTTTTTTTTATTCTTTCTCAAAGAATTTCTCTTCCCGACTAAAACGTGAATAATGAATAACTCGACTAATGAATTAATCCGCGTATGACGCACGAATCTGAGATAAAAAATCGCGAGATAAAAGGGATGCAATTAGTTAATTGCGCCGCGAACGAACAGACAGAGGAATTCGCAAGCCTTCGCAAAGTTGGCGCGTACATGAAATTTGAAGTTTTCGCCACCCGCAGCAGCATTGGCATCGTGTAAAGTTTATCCTTGGTGAGAGAGGCGGGGACGAGGAGGGTGAGCAAAGGTAGTCACGGCTAGGTAGATGAGCCAATGTTGGGTCAGGTTAGGTTAGGTTAGGTTAGAAACACACAAGGAGCACAGGTGCGTTCAGAATTCAACCCCGGGGCGATCAAACAACGCCTCGTTAGTCGAGCCCAAATAATTTGTTTTCAGAAGCTGAGCAGAGGGAGTCCCGCCACCCCCCCCCCCCCCCCCCCCCCTCGCGTCTATTGTTTCAAAGTTTTCCTCGGCAAGGCGACGTGGTCGATACGAAATCTTCCCGAATGGAAAAGCCCGGGTTTCTCAATTACCAACCCTAAATCAGGATCTCACGGTCGCCCGAGTGGGGAAAGTAAATTCGAGGTAAAGGAGAAAAAAAAAAAAAAAAAAAACAATTCGACAGGAAGTTGAGTCTAAACTGCAAATGAATTGAACCGAGGATAAGACAGAGGGGGAGGGAAAAAAAATTGAAACGAAAAAAAAAAAGAAGAAAACTTGACAAAACTCGGATCGGAATTCTTAAGTGAATTACGTAAATGTTATTATACAGTCGGCGCTAAGGAAGAGAAATAAATTCATGTTTGTTTGTCTGATATTTTATCTTTTTTTTTTTTTTTTCACCCACTCTGCGAACGCCTCGTCTTTTTCCTTAAATTCAAACCGACCCTCAAAAAGTACGGACGTTAATTTTCTTTTCTCTTTATTTACGCGTCTTCATTTTCTTCGTCTTCTTCTTCTTTTTCTTCCCCTTCTTCCTCTTCGTTGCTTACAACTTTTGAAGCAAAATAAGCTTCATGCATCTTGGCGAGATTTAAACGGAAGAGGGAAGAAGAAGAAAAAAGAAAGGAAAGGAAAGGAGCGAGCCTGGACGACGTCGGCATTTTACTTAATTAATTATTCGTTAGCGCGAGAGGAAGGTTAAATGGAAAACTGCTCGTCTCACGCTTGTTGATCGTGAATCATAAGGGGTAATACTTGACCCGAAACGAATGTCTCTTAAGGCTGCACGGTTGCCTCGTCAGTAACGACAGCTAAACTTGTCTGCTCGTTTCTTTCGTGTACGTAACTAAAATTTTATACCTTAATTAGCGTTGGCGGTAAGCAGGCGGTGGGCGTAACGTTATACATTATATGCCTAAATATACGTATATACATTATATACCTAAGTATCCTCTTTCACGAGGCTCGGCTCGGTAATTGTTACGAAGGAAAAATTATACTGGCTGAAGTTTCTCCATCCAGCGTAGGTCGAAGCGTGTAATCCGAGGCCGCGTAAACTACCTGGCTCATCATGAATGAAAACGGCGGGGAGGGGGGAAACTTAATTGATACAATTATCGTTCGGGATTGATTTCAGCGCAAGCCAATCAGAAAACTGGAACCAAGAGTGAAAAAAAATAATTATACGACCGTTCGCTTCAAGCAAAAATTTACATCTGTCGTAGGTACACAAGTGTTCGTTTAAATAGCCATCGCCTCGCTTTTCCAAGTTTCATTTCCTCGTGCCAAACGATAAAACTATTTGCGTAACACCTTTCTAAGCAGCTGGATAATTAACGCAAAGTATAACTGTTATCTAAACAG
Source organism: Neodiprion pinetum (assembly GCF_021155775.2). Taxonomy (NCBI): domain Eukaryota; kingdom Metazoa; phylum Arthropoda; class Insecta; order Hymenoptera; family Diprionidae; genus Neodiprion; species Neodiprion pinetum. Next base: position 28,961,998 of record NC_060233.1, read on the forward strand.
CACAATTTCAAATTAAATGTAGTATATATGCATATGTATTCTCATGAGAAAAATGATATATTTATTACTTGCTGAAAATAAGAAAACAAGAAAATCTCTTTCCAAGTACTTGGTTAAATTACACACGAAATTCAGTAGATAAAGTGACGGAATTAATTGTTCACACCATTTTCACATATATTTAAATTTCAATAAAAATATTATTATAATTTACTAACCGGAATTACGGATAATCAGGATTGAACCACGAAAGTCAGTGAAACATGCAAGCGTATAATTTACTTGGGGTGAGCATGATTTTTAGATTTTTATCGTACGATGCGACAGGCAATGTGCCAATTCCAATTTCGCTAACTGCACTTTCGTTCAAGTGAAAAAGATCTTTAGTCCAATTTTCCACAAGGATTCGGAGTCCCCACGGAAAATTTCAAATGACTGATCAAATATCGATGTATAAGGAATGGCTACTCAAGCATTGTACGCGGAGACAGATTTATTTATGGCACATGTAGTATGCAACGTGTTTACAATAGTCACATCAAACGCTTATCCATATTGCAGGTGTATGGTTAATCCTTTCGTACGGGATCCCGTGAATTATTCCAGGGTGAAATTCGGCGGTTTCAGCTACGCCCGTTCATTGCCTGTTCCTCTATTCCCTATTCCCTTTGGATTTTGACTATTCCCCATTTAGCGCTAGCAGTCTGCAGGGAACAGCCAGACGGTTCAACGTGTGTCGGCACGCGTGAAATTTAATCAGATTTTTTCATATACCGGGAAGAACATAGGATCATAATTATAATTCTGCGTTCCATTCAACTTGTAAGCAGTATTCCGTTCCAAGTTTGCGATTTTGATTTCACTTTTTTCTCAGTTTCACTACGAGATACACGTGCGTTCTGCGTTTATAAAATTTTTATACTTGTGAGATACGAAGATCTTTTTAAAAATACTAAAAAAAAAAAAACGGAAGATATCGGAGTTATGAAGAAAACCTTGTAAGATATTGATGATTTATTTTAAATCATTTCAAAATCGTTGAAAATCCAGCAGATTCATTCGATTTCATTCTACAATGGCTCATTTTATTCGAAAGTTTATCTTCTACAAATTCACCGAAACACTTTTTTTTTTATCGACACGCTGGCGTCGTGAAATATTTAATTTTATAACATTACACCGATGTCAATAATCGTCAATGTATAGCGATATTAAATAAATTATAGCACAAAAAAAAAAAACAAAAAAACAAAATCAGTTCCAGTGACACCGTAGAAAATAGCTTACCGAATAAAATGATTCATTTTAGAGCGAAGTTGAACGAATCTGTTACATTTTTTGCAATTTTAAAGCGATTCAAAATGAAGCGTCGACATCAAACTTTTGTTTGAAATGAGGATATTTTATATATTCTTTATTTTATGGGGCAGGATTAAAGTTCTGAATTTGAAAAGTTCCGAAAGGGCCTAATTCCGAATTGTTTAGTGGCAAAATTTGTTTCTCAAACTCGGAATTTCAACCCCACCCGATTTTTAGTAAACATCTTCGTAGTTTTACACGAATATAATAATATAATAAATACTCGTCGTCCGATCGTCTCGTAATTAAATGAATAAAAAATATCAATATTTGGCCATCCTGCAAATCTCCTCAATAACAATCAATTCAGTTGTACAAAATCAAGCTGTGATATTTGATGGATTGACAATAAATTGGGTACGTAAGCTTTTCGAGCGCTAATTTGTACCCAGCAATCAGCGACCCGTATAAAACGGAGCCAAGATGCGTCACGTAATTAGCGATCGTTAAACCACTCGAGTCAAAATCTCGTTAAAATGAGGGAAATTTCACGGTGCTGTCAGTTGAATGAAAAACGGTGATCGTTGGAGAGTGGTGAACGAATGTCGGAAGAAGAGAGTGTTAAACGTACATATTTTGCGCATAATATTGATTAACGGATACGGAAGTCCGATAAAAATGTTTGCCGAAGCCTTCATCTTCGTCGTCATCAGAGAAGTAGGAGGCGGAGGAGAAGCGCGTTTATACGTTCAACTTAGTTCGCCTCGATAAATTTTCGGCACCTACCCGAAAGACACGTAACCACCAACGCGCATTTAACACCCGGACGCGTTTCAGCCGCTTAAACACTATCCTGTTACATCGGTAATATACGTTTGATGTAATTTTAGAAAAGTTATCGATTTGGAGGAAAATTTCAATGAAAGTAACTTTTCCCCCCTAATAACGATTGCATTTTTTTCTTCTTTTATACAGCAATTATTTCATATTCTGCGGTGTATTTTCTGAAACTCGAACAGGCGATGCAGTGGATGCAAATTGCATGAAAACCTCGAGACGTCGATTGCGAATTGACATCCGGAGTGATCGCTGCCGCCGCTGTTGGATTGGGAGCTTTTTGCTCGGGGGTAGCGAATTCTCTTCGGCTCCGTATACATGCATAAGCAGCGTACCCCATGAATACAAATAAGCGTCGTGGCGACGAGCTCGCGGGTCGCTCGGTTCGGGCATAACGAGCCCGAATAAGAATTCGAAATTTAGGCAAACGTCGCGACGGATGTATAGAGCCTTCGGAGATAGTAAGTGGGCCCCGAAATAAGTCCCAAGCTTATTATAACGTATCGGATCAGAGAAGTTATAACGCGGCGAGGAGTCGAAAACCTGGACGATAATCTCACAGGGGATGAAAAGCACTTTTATTGCCGACTCAACCGTAACGTTAATTTTTTTTTTTTTTACTTGAAAAGTAGGACAAGAGTGGCATATTATTTCCTCTTAACTTTTCTCCCTCATCAGCGAGAAAAACTAGCACTTTTCTCCCACATGTGCGAGAAATACGAGGCCAAGACCCGCCAGCGGGAATAATCCTCGACTTTATTCCCTTGTTACGTAATGTACCGCTAGTTTTAAAACACTCGCTCGCTAAAGTTCGCTCGGGCTCGGATGCCTAGTGTAACTGGTTTTTGTGCTCGTGCGCTCGTTTACTCGTTGTCAGTGTTTTACCAGATGACACAGTTGTCGGGAAGACTGGCGTGCGATGACTCCCCAAAAAATTCTGGTATTTGCTTCACAGTATACAGAATGAACACCGTCTTTGTGCATGTGACGCAAACCGAATCTGCCCGTAAGATCTTTTCTATATAATGCTACAAATCACGTTTACACATGCATGTAAGTATAACGTATTGTGATTTTATGACAATAAATTTCGTCAAAAAATACCACAGAACAATCAGCCAAATTCTGACAGATTTGAAACACGAAACACAGCAATTTTAGCTCTAATTGAACGACGTTATTGTCATCTATTCCTATGTACCTATATAATGCCAAACACTCACCAATTTCAATATGTTGATCCTGGTCCTTCGGTTTTTTTTTGTCCGATTCAAAATGTTATCTGAAGCATGCATATTGGTTTCACAGTGCAAAACATAACCTGTTCGATAATCATACTTGTAAACTTGAAAATTAGCCCGGAAGGTCAAAAGTCACCAGGTCAAGGACCTGGACAGCCAGAAGGATCCAGGAGGTTGAGAAGCCGGTACTCGAAATTTCCGGAGCCCGATTCTCATCCGTCCGCTCTACTGCGCGGTTGTTTCCAGACTGAGGAATTCGGTTAGCTGATTTTGGTCTATAGATATCGATGACGTCAAGAGAAAAGAAAATTTTGGGTGACGTCACTTTCTGAACATCCGAACATCCAAACTTTGGTTTTGATCTTTAATACTATGTACGATGTATGATGTATGACGATACGATGTATGATTACTCCTCTCGCGAGAGAGAAGACTCGATTGGACGACTGCTAATTCCTGCATCGTTCCTCCCCAAAGTTGATCGGCATTATTTTTCAGCGATCAGGAATGAAATTACGGTATAAAAGTTTCCCCGCGTGTTTTTGCGATCCTCGCTCTTTTCGCCAGTTGTAGTTCATCATTTCCGTGTCATCTTTATTTCTATATTTGATACGAATATTATAGGTATACTGCAGACACAAGAAAGCCAGAGGTAAAATGTAAAGTTGCAAGCTTGGCGCGGTCGCGGAATTGCCCTGGTAAGGTTCCAAGAACCGCTGGTGAAGAAGAGGATGACACCGTTCTTCGAACGAACAAAACGTAACGGAATTCATTCAATTCCATCCATTTTATACTTATATTATTATGTATGAGGCATTCAACTCCAGACCGACCTAAGTCTGATGATCCTCATCATCGGCAATTTTTTTTATTTGTAGTACGGCGTAGAGTATACAAAATAAAACAATTTTCACCGAGTTGTAGATTTTTTCAATCACGAGTTTTATTTTTACTGATCCCAAAAATAGGAAAACCTATTTTACGAATGAATAGCTTTGTTCCATAGTCTCTAAATTTTTCTCATGAATTCTTTGTTAGAAAACGAAAATTTTGAGATCAAGATGGAAAGCTTTTGGTTCAGCAGTTAGAGGCGAAACAAGTAATTAGAAAGTGAAAAAAATCTAATGGAGTGTAAATTTGAAAAATACGAATCAATATTTCATAAGTTTTCCCTCACTTTTCAATTACCTGTTTCGCCTATATCTTGGTCTGAAACTTTTTGTTTTCTAACAGAGATTTCGTAAGTCAAATTTGAAGATAATCGATTGGATTTGTTCATTCGAAAATTGGGTTTTCGTGTTTTTGAGAGCAGTAAAAATCGAACTCATAGTCCAAACAAATCTAAAACCCTGCAAAAGATGTTTCTTTTTTTTTTTTTTGTACACTCCACGGTATTCTTAAGACTAAAAAAAATCGCCTCACATACAACGCCCAAGAATAAGTTTGAAATTTGAATTATATTATGATAATCAGCTTCTCTATACGGTTGTTAATAATCGCGGAACAATGTGTTAGAAAATCATTACACATATTACAAGAACAAGATAAAGAGTCGTGCAAATGGAGAAGCTCGCGTAGCGTAATACGTACGTACAAAGGAAATCCAATGAAAGGCTTTCACTCGTCGTTTCCGACAAAGCAGGAGGAACGGTTTCAAAAGGTGAATTCTTCCTTTGCAGTTTGTCATAGCGTAAACAAGACACTGCACACAGAGGGATGTGGAAAAAGATCGCAATGAAATCAGGAAATGCGAGGAATAAAGAGGAAGAAAGAACTGGCAAAGACGCGGTGAGAGAAGGCTAAAAGATATCCTTAAAGTACCGATAGTCACTAAGCTGAAACTAATCGCTGCGTCGATTAATCGAGTCGAAAAAAAAAGAAAAAAAACGAACACGACTCAATTGAATCGGTAAAAATTAATCGATTAAACAATTGTTTCGTATTTTTTTTTTTTTCTTTTTTTGAAACGTCGCATAAGAAACGAAAATTTCGTAAATTTCAGTACGTAGTCTTAATAGTGGAAAGGTTTGTTGATCATTTATAGTTTTATTCAAAATGTATTTTTTATTTCAGGTGAAAATATTCATTTATCTTTCACTTGTTATATCAAATAGGTACTTGGTGACTACGCCAATGATAATAATCGATACTTTAATCATATAAATTGATACCGTATCGCGTCGTTCATGGGAGCAAAGAAACAAAAAAACCGATCACGAGAAATAACAATCGAGTTTGAAAAGTAATCGATTCATGTTCGGTCATTCTTACCCTAAGTTCGGTTTGCAATTGGCCGTATTGCACCAGGCTGCTTGTGTTTCAATAGATCCTGTATACGTACTGCGAATTACCAATTGTTGTCTCCCGCGAACGGAACCGCTGTGTACAGAATCGCGTATCGCTGCTAACCGCGTAATGCATATTAATCAGAGACAGCCGGTTCTGTCACAAGCCAATTCTATCCATTTCCATCCACGCGCGGCATGCACACCGATACGCGGTATACGGTTTACACATACACAACGGAATCAACCTCGACACACATCGTACGAAAATTTCGTTCGAAATTCGAATCACGCGCATCTGGAAAACAGATGCTAAGGTATAAGAGAAGCTTATTGTTAGATATTCGCAGCGTAGCCGCTACGCGATTTGGATATATTTGTTCTTAAATTTAAGTCGGGTCAAGCTCGTCTCCGAATTTTCGAGACGGCTTTTAACAGGTGCGTATTAGTTTGAACATTCGCTTTCCGACTTTCTACGGTGAAGCGGCGTGTTTGAAAAATTGAAAAACCCCCGATTTCTCGTACATACAGACGGAGTTAGCTTTTCCTCAGCTCAATCAAAAGGCGTCGGACTTTGTGCAACAAGGGGTACGAGGAAAAGTGTTCGTAGTTTGGGAAATGAGCTGTTAGATATAAGACGATAGAGTTCCACGAGCCTCTTCTTATCGAGGACCGGAATTTTCCTGAAAAAATTGCCTCTCCGTCTCGCCCCTTCCGCACCCTTACATTATTCGCCCCGCAGTGCGAGAAGTACACGGTTCGTTTATCTTTATCATTTTCGTTCATGCGGCAATTCTCGCAGATTTCAAATTACCCTCTTTTTCTCTGTTCTTTTATTTATTTTTTATATCATTTTTCAATCCTGCAGATCGGGCAACTCAAACGCGTTGTGGGTTTCTTGTTTTTTTACCAAACGCATGCGTTACGCCCCGGCGTACTTTTTTAAAAATTCTATTTTATCTGAAACAATCGCGCCTTTATTGTCGCTTCGAGATTTTTCTCTAACCCGTTGAGTGACAACTAGTTCCATCCCCCATAGTAAAAGTCACGCAGAGACCGATAGCAGTCCTCGATATTATACGGCGTAAGACTTCAAGTTGGTCAGTACCGAGAACCGAACTAAGAAACGCTGGGCTAAGTACCAGTTTCTCAATTTAAAAATTTCTCTTTCTCTTAAAATGTATTTCAAATCAATAAATCAGGACAAATCGCTTACGTCAGAAGCATCGAATTAAATTAGATTATACTTAGTAAACAGTCTGAATGCGTGGGTGAAAGTTGCAGCAGGATAAATGTTGTTAATATTTTAATTACACAATAGGCGAGACTAAAAATCGATGGATTACTCAAATCGAACTCCAGCAAGAAAGGCTGACTCAGAAGTCCAACTTCAGGTCAATTTCGCATTTGATCGGCTAATTACCGCGCGCATTAATTCACCAAAGTTGCAACCGCGAGCTTTCGAATCATCAAGCCCAAGAAGCTGTTTGTCTTCCGTTTGTAAAGTCGCTAAGAGAATTGACGTCAACCCGGGTTCGCCTTTGCGGGCAGAGTAGCGTTGGAAAATTTAAATTCCGACCGACCTAAGTCTCGTGGAAATTCGTTAACGTCTGGCATTTAGTTTATTTTATTAATCGAAAAGGACTCGCAATCACTTTCGATTCAATTTTACTGCAATAAATACACGTGTGTAATTTTTCCAATTTCCGTAATTAAATTTAACTTCTACCGCGACTCAGCAGAATCGAGTAATATTAAAATATAAGAATAACAAATAATTACGCTACCACATTCAATTAATAATACTTTAATCATTTTGTACTATAACTAATTTGTGAGTGGACTGAACCGTTATATTGAAAAATAAATTTTCGGCGCATAAATAAAAATTCCACATTCATAAAGACTAAGTGGTTCATTATCGTCATTTTAAATTCATCAACCCTTCCGATATCGAGGCTAGGCTCTGATCCAGATTACAACTGATCACGGACCGATTACGAACACCTGACGGCTTTCAGTCTCTACGATCCATCCATATAGAGATAAGTTAATACGAGTAGTTTTCTTCAATATTGTGCGAATCATTGTTTTCGCCATTTTATAAAAATTGTGTATTTCAAACGTAAGGTGACGAGCTTCTCTTTTCAGCAATAGAGATGAAACATTTTATTCTCTGAGTACTGTAAATAATATCCGTTTAGATATTTCGAGAGAGTCTTTTGTTTTCAGCTCGTCCCGGTCATGTCATTTTCATTATTTTAATTAATTACTGGTTTCATTGCAAATTAAATACAATAGTTTACTTTTAATCTAAAAACATAGATATTATACCAATTATAATCAACCGACCAACCGTAGAACTAATAATAATCCTTTAGGATATACGTTTCTTGGTAACGACTACATTAGGTACACATACCTAGTTTATTTCGTTTAATATTACATTTGTTGATGAGCGTAAACGGTTGAATTTAACCTTTTCTGCAGTTAGCTTGTATTTGAATATTAATCCCCCGTCAAAGTTACTTTCATTTACTAATTTATTCATATTTTACCCATAATAATGTTTCATCCGGTTTCATTTCATCAATTTGCTACCGTACGTTTCACTCGCAAATCGTTCGGAGAATATACGTTATCTTTTACCAGATTAATTCATATTCAACCATTTATTTTAACGGATAACCCATCCTACATTATCAGTATAAATTAGATATTGCCTTTGATCGTTTATAATTATTCACAACCACGGCTCTTCCACGTCTCAGCTCCATGAAAAACATAAAATTACGGCAGGGGGATTTAAGGAGACCATCACGTTAAGGGAAAACGATCACTTACGTAACAGCCAACCAGCATTGCTGAAAAATCGGCCCACTGACTATCGACGGATCGTTTCAAATGCGGTTTTCCACGTGTAAACTTTAAACGATGATTTTTTCTACACGAGGCAACTCGAAATGCGATCATTACTCGAGGCGATCGCGAGTCGATCGAGGGTCGCGAGGAGTCGACAATTTCAGAGATAGCAGTGGCATCATGGACGTAATATACAGACGTTGGGGTGGAACAGTCGTTTCCCTAGCAAATGCTTCGTTCATTTTACGATTCGATTGCAACTTTCACGCGCTAGTGGGCACAAGTAAAAGATAGGAGAACTCGCCAAGGAGTCTGTGCAAGGATCGAGAAACGGTGCTCTCCGCTAAGTATTTCCCGATTTCCGGTTGTCCGAACGCCCGCAGCGCTCGCTTGGCTCATTGTCAGCTATTGCCTTATTTATTTCGACACGCCATATAATCATCGAGCGATGCGTTCGGACTGCAGTGAATTCGTTCCTTAATATGACAGTAATAATATGTATAATTCGTGTAATACGCTGAGAAAAATTACGTTTGGTACAGTAACTAGAAAAATTCAGTAATACAGGTATCGTTAAAAAAAACTCGTCGAATATTGTTGGAATTACGAAAAACCAAGTTTTACGTAACCATTTTACGCTACCGTCGATCCTTTTTTGGTAATCGCAATGCAAAATCAGTTTCTGAGGTTTACTCTACTTTTTTAGTTAAACAAGGCTTTAAGGTGAATTTATTCTTGCACGAGCATTAAATTTTCGCAACAGTTGCAAGAAAATATAGCAACAGCGATCGTAATGAGAAAGAATAGTAACGGATACTAGAAAACTAATTTTCATTTTCTACCTAGAACTATATTTTTCGATTGTTGTAAAAAATGAAAATAGTTAAGGACTGAGCGGTAACCGTAACTAAAAATTTCTCTCACAATCAGTGTAGAACGAGTTTCGAACGTAAGGGATATTCTCATTATCACACTGTGATTTTTATTTTTTGTCGGACCAAATTTACCGAGTGCATGTAGGTAAATACGAGCTTGGTAACGAGGTATTTCTTCCTCGGCAGTTATGCTCACATTTCGCCAGTTGCACCGTAGTGAAAATAAAATAGGAAATAATGCAGCAAGTGAATCGAGTAAATAACAACCTACCTAGTTGTAAAAATTCTTTGCGCAACAGGATAAGGTCGTGAACGCGTACACCTTGGTTAAAACGAAAATACCGCGTTGTGGGTTTAATCATGTCTGTGTATTACTTTCTCATATTCTTATTCTTCTTTCTTTACTTCATTTTAGCAAATATTTTTCTTCACTTCGTTTAAGGAATATCGTTAAAGAGGTGCAACATTAGCGAGCGTGATATACGATCGCGGTTTTCCGCAATTTATCAATACACACACACACACACACACAATACGTGCACTTCTCCATGTAGCAGCCGGTTAGACGGTGTATAAATTGCACACCAGCCCGTGTTGCGGATGATAGTGGAGGTAGAATTGAAAACGGTATGTCTTGCGCGGCATGCAAAGCGGCGCTGCAAGCTGCACGCGGGAAAAAGCGAGGAGTGAAAAATTGACGGCCATAAGTTCGAAAAAGAAAGAAAAGAAAAACTGAACAAATTGATGGATTGAAAAGATTTGAAAAGATTGGAAAACACGCAAACAGAATGACGGGGGAGAGTGAGGAGAAAAAAGCGCACCGTCATCGTGGAAAATAAAATATGCGGTAGGGGGAAAAATGAATTAAATTACAGGTATACGACCATTTATTAAACGCCAGGTGGATCAACGCTGCTGTTGCTGCTGCAGTCAAAACGATTCAATGCCATCAAATGCGCATCAACTATTATATATTATACCTAGATAATATTCGCACGCCCGGATATTAGTGCATGAATAATCTACCTTAATTATTATTAATATTTGTGTAAGAATAAAGAGAATTTCATTGAAGGGAGAGAAGAGGGAGAAAAAAATCATCGAATCGGATAATAAAATCAAACCAATTTTTTTCTTTTTTTTTCTGCGATATAATTTCAACGCGTCAGGTCATATTGGAAAAAAATGCAGTTGCATTGGCGAACTTTTAGCCTAATTCGTTCCGCTACTTCTGGTTAGTGTCCCATGTATTGACCCTGTCCCAATTATTAATCTTGTCGATTGTATCCGTTTGATCGTTAGTTCTAAAATTATCAAAAAATAAATTTGCAGCGTTTAACCTCTAGCAATTGGTTTTAGTCATCGAGAAATCCACAATTTCTACCGTGAACTTATAATTTTGGTAAATAAAATGTTTAATAATTGGGTCTGAACGTGTCAATAACCGTAACACGTATCTTACGGCTTACACGCTGCACGGAAACTGAAAGACGGTGCGAACGCGTCACGGTATCAAGTTGTTTTCAAACTTTTTCCTTACGACTGCATTATTCTCGTTTATTCCATTCGGTGGTACATAATCTAAGCTATACTCTACTCCGCGACAATGGGGGAAATTTTTTTACGATCATATTATCAGAACGAACTTGAATATGTATAATATTTGAGAAGAGGAGGAGGATACAAGGAAAGAAGAAAAGAGATGAAAATTACGAAAAGATAAAACCATGAGCGAGGATCTTCGGACGCTGGGAACGAAATCTGATAAATATTTCACTCGTCGTCGAATGGAAAGATTCCTGCACTCTTCGTCATTTTGAATTACGTGGATGGATTGTGGAAATTTATGCGCGATAAGTAGTTATTACGTACCAAATTGCATTCAACGATTGAGTGTCGATAAACCAATTGAATGAAAATCAGAAAATGATCTGTTCTCTTGAAAATTTATCACCTGCGCGGTACAGGATAACAATTTGTCAATCTTACCGAAACTTATTTTGGTGAAAGAAATATTTTGTCGATTTGAACAAATGACGTTTCACTTGAAAACGCAATTGTTTTCAAAAGAAATCAATCGTGTAACGATGATACGTTTGGTTAATCGATTTAAAAAAAAATTCTTTCATCTCGATCGATGGCTATAATATATATTTGTTAAAATTATACCGAATCCTTTCTTTGCGCATAGTTTCTTCTTAATATAGAAAAACGACAGATGAACAACAAAATAAAATAAATAAAAAATGCAAGAAACGAAAAAAAATTAATAAATAAATAAATAAGAACGCAGGGTACGAGGTTGGATTAAATTCTAAGCGAATTTCACGTACAGCTGGATCGCAAATGCAACATTATAGATCTCAAGATGAGATGAAACCTGCGAGAGGTGGGAAATCTCTAAGCAATCGTAGGACGCGAGTAAAGCTGCGTTTCGTCCATGAGATGCATTCGAGAGATTCTCGAGTCACGAAGCTGGCTCAGCAGCAATCCGTCTAGTGCATTGAAGGAAGGAAGGAAGGAAGGCAGGAAGGAAGGAAGGCAAAAAGAAGACGCAGCATTTCCGAAGCGGTGAAGAGGATGAACAGAGAGAGAAAGAGAGAGAGAGAGACTTGAGTGAAAATTTGATACGTCAGCACGTCAAGGGAAAACGAAGAGTTGGGCGTTTAGGCATCTGCAGGGTTGTCAAATTCATGGAGGCTATTTGAAACGTGTGAGTGAAATGATTCCGTATAGCTTCAAGTTATCGAATAAGTTGGTTGGCCAAAAATCGTCATTGTTTAAAAAATTTTATTACATGATTTTTCGTACGCTGAATATTTGACAAGGGCTAAGAAGATCTCTTGAAGACATGCAAATAGAAAACACTGGAATTGTGAATAAAATAAATAAACGTTTGCTGCTAATGCTTGGTTTTAAATAGTTTCAAAATTTTCAAACACCTAATTTATTCGTATCCATTTCACTCCACGACGGCCCGTTCTGTTTAAAATACTGTATTTTCTGCGATGTCGCTGAAATTGATTTTTTTTTCTATTAACAGTTAATTCAGCAATGCCATTTCTTGATAGTAATCGATATCTATGCAACGTTGCAAAAGTGAATGTTCAACGAAACTTTCGTAATGAAGAGAAAAAAACAACCATTCCACTGAATTCGAAAATACTCTACGGAATCGAAGGAATTTACTAGATTAAAAAAAAATCTATAATCCTTACGAAACGAAGCATTAACAATCTAGGCTTTCGTACATGATTCCGGCACTCTTTATTTTCATATTTTTTAAAGAGACCATCTCACCTTGCGAATATAACAATTGTATGAAAAATTACGCGACTATCTCGTAGTAAAATAAATAAAAACTATAGATTTTCGGGAAACCGATTCCGGCCTTAAAGGTGGCTTCACGAACTCGCGCGCAGATTTTTCCCTCTTAAAGTTAAACGAAGTTAAAAAAAAACGAGGATTCAATTAACTAAACCGGATTCACGAAAGCATGCGCCGAAAATGTGTGATATTTTTTTTTTCATCCTCGTCAACGGTCATTTTCCACACCGTGTTTATCATATACACAGGTATAATAGACCAAAAAAGCGGGATGAGATCGTTCACTCGCCATTAAGGGGGTATTCTAGTGTAGAGGCATGAATTTGAGGTGTTTTTTGAAGTGCTATAAACAAAAAACAAAAAATATTTTTACCATCCATTTTTTTATCAGGCGTTTATTATTATTTCACGATTACAAAAAAAAAAAAAAAACAAGTCAAAAAATACAAAATTGAAAGTGCTATGAGTTGTTGAAGTGGGGGGTACAAAAAAAATGGCGCGCCAATGTTGTCACGATTGCAAGCATTTTCAAAATCAGAAAAAAAAAAGAAAAAAGTTTATTAATCTACATAAATGCAGCTATCGTACTAACTAAAAAAAAGTCGAAAAAAAATTTTTTTTTGCCAAATTACGGCTGTCCGAAAAAATAATACGTTTTTTTTAACTTTTTTGGACGTTTCTGAATTTTTTAAAAATAGTAAAAATTATTATTTCGTTATAATAATAGTTCGTGCGATAGAGACATGTATTGAGAAGATTCTCACCGAATTTCAAGTAAATCGGTTCAATAGAACTTGAGAAATCATGTCAACCGTTTTGAAAAATGTAGTTTTGAGAAAAACACGTTTAAAGTTTCGAGTAAAATTCGTTCCAGCCGAGCCAGTATTGAAGACGTGTCACTAAAATAGCTATATCTCTGAAAATAATTGAAATTTTGACTTGTCCTTTTAAGGACACATTCTTGAAAGGTTAAGCTTTGAAAATATAAAAAAAAAAAAATCGATTTTTTCAAATTTCTACACTAGAATACCCCCTTAAACAAGATAAAAGAGAGAGAGGTTAATTCGTCGAGTCGAGACAGCTGTCCGTCTGTCCCTAAAGTTTTTGCCGGCATAATTCGCCGCGACGTTACGCATATAACAAATTGGGGAGATCCTGAAAAGCGGGATTCACAAATGAATATTATCTCTCCCTCGCCCACTATTTTTTTTTTTTTTTTTTTTGCATTTTTCCGTTTTCACTTTTTTTAATACGCCTCTGTCGGATCGAAACTGCGAGGCTTTGAAGTATCAACGTTTGCACATCTCGGCTGAAAATAATCGCGACGATCGCTTGTCATACACGCCGGTAAATCCGCTTTTATCTCCAGCCCTTCCCGCGTTGATTGGGGCTAACAATGGATATTGGTTACCGTTTAAAGGGCTATAGGGTGACCCCGTTCTTCCACCCCTCCTCTCGCTAATCGGTAGGGGAATTTTTTCTCTATTTCTGCAACGATGGCTGTCGCTAATTACCTGCACGGTTAACGGGATGTCGATGGATTGTATCGTTTTTCATAGCTGTGCGTTATAATTTTACAGGAGGCGAGGTGTAAAAGGAATCGCTCGTTTTCAGGCGGACAAATATTCATGTACTTGAATAAACGATCTTATTGTTACACGATTCTCAGTATACGGAGTGCGAGTACCGATATGCAAAATACAATTGAACTTCTCAATAATTTCAGGCTTTTTCAAATGTCTTTCAAGAGAATATTCGCAATGGCAGGAAAAAATGCATGAAAACTGCAAACTGCGATTAAAAGTTAAAAGAGGCAATTATCTACTTTCAAAGAAATTTCGTACCAACGAAAGAAATGTTTCATACTTGTAACTATATAAAATGAAGAACCGCTCGATTGGATTTAGAAACTTACAATTGATTTTTCTGAATTTAATTTATTACTACTGACTTACGATGAAGCATTGAATCGATTTTACCTTGTAACGAAGATAAGTCTTGCAGAATATTTACTTAGCTTCGGTGAATGCTGATTGTTTTAAATTAATTTTTGTTCCTGTTTGACTAGAATTTACGATAATTTTTTCCGTCAAATGTATTTGTTTTTTTTTTTTTTTTTTTTTTTTTTTTTATTTCGTCCTCCGCAATTAATTCACCGTCACGGATAATTGAAGAAAATTTTCTTAATTCAACTAAATAATTGGTAATTTTATCCGCTAGACGAAAGATTTGAATACGTCGTTAAACCAAGCGTCTTTTCGCGAAAGCGTGATTGAGTTGAAATTATTCATATCACCTCTTGAAATATGAAGAAAGAAATTTTTTTTTTACCGCACTCTTAACGTCTTCGTACCCTGGTGTGAGAAGTGATGAGGTATAAAAAAAAAAAAAAAAAACCACGCGCATATTAAAAATCGTACACGGCAAAGGATAACGAATGCAGGGTTCGAACGGGCTTTGAACAAGAGAGAAATGGCGAGGAAGAGAAATAAAGCGGTAACAAAGATACCGTGGAAAGATTGAATTGGTTGAGGAGGGGTTTTGCCTCCCTTGAGAACGGGGCCAGCTGCAACAGCGAAGGGCGCGAAGGGCGCGAAGGGCGCGAAGGGCGAGAACGAAACACACCCGCGATGCGGGTATTATACCGTGATATTTTAATTTCCCAAGACGCCTCCATTTTGAAGGACCAACTTTAAATTCATAGGACCGTCGGGACGAAAATCTCGGTTTCACCAGCCGCCGACCGACTTTCAAACCGCCCGTCCATCCACGGACGTTCAATATTCGAGTCTATGCGTGAAGGTGCGTCTATACCCGAAAACACCTTCTTACGCATATCACGCCACTACGCGAGTCGACCGAGTTTCTTCATTCCATTGAATCCAAAGACGTCGAACAGCTTCTGTCAGCGGCGACAAAGAAGTTTGACTTCATTTTTCCGTACGTGCAAAGAAATAATTACCCATCTTTGCTCTGTAAGTCGTCTGAAATGACTTGTTGGAGAGTGTTGTTTGTTGCTGTTGGTTTTTCTCTCTATTTATTTGAAAGAGAAAAATTACGTTCATAGTTTTTTTTTTTTTTTTTTTTTAAGATATTAACTTATTTCGTTACAATATTGACATGACATACGATATACAAATGAATATATGTATATACATATATTTCGGAAAAATGGTTTATCCTAAATAGTTGCGTGATCTTTATCGCTTGGATTGAGAAAGTTTATTTTTTTCCACCCCCCACCGCCCCAGTTAAGAATCCAGAAGTCCTGTTACTTCGATTCTTATCAGTGTGTATAAAAGAAGAGCTCGGAAAACAAACGCCGGAAGTAAGAGATTTGGAAACGGGAAAGGTTATTACAGCGAGAACGGAAAAAGTTTTTGTCTCTCGAGTGAATTGCCTCGTGTACAATTATGAGGAACTCGCATCTTGAGTGAGCGAACACGCGGTTATAGTTAAATAATTATTTCGTTGGTGGATATCGGTGAAAAGAGAAGCGAGGAAAAACGGTGAGTGAATTGCATAATACAAATTGAGGAGAAATCACAGCTTGTTATATATTCATCGTATACAAACATTCCATAATGAATAAAATAATATTACACGATGAATGTGAAATTATATTCGAATGCTCATATAGGTAGATTATTTTTTCCGCTGGTCTTTCGAAACGATTTCTAACCGTTGATGAAAAAGAAATCCCGTAAAGCTCTCGGAACGGAGAAAGTAAAAAACGGGAGGAGGTAAAAGACTGTAATGACCGATTGACGGAAGGATCAAAGTATCGAATTTTCAAAGACACGAAAATCTAATTCGTCTAATTATTAAAATGCAGAAAGTACAAGTACGTAAAATTGAAAATATAGAAAGTTGGGGTACCGAAAGATGAAGTATTGAGAGGAAATTTAGAATCTTTATACGATTCTACATTATCGAGAGAAATTCTGACGATTCTACATTTCAGCACTCTTTAGTCTGACCCTTCTATTTCTCTACTTCTCCGTACTTTGATTTCCCACATTTTAAAATTCTATATCAATTAAATTTTCGCTTCTTAAAGAATTCGACACTGCGGCTCGTTTGAAAAATTTTTTATTTCTCTACATTTCAAGCCAAAATCATCTCAGCTACGACGTAATATACTGGCGATAATACACAGAGAGTGAAATTATAGTTCGAGGACGATTTTGAAGTTGGTAACGTTATCGTAACGAAACATTAGGAAAAACGTGACAATTTTTTTTATATTTGCAACGATTTTGAAAGAACCAAGATTTCAGAATATCAGCCTTCAGTCTTTTATCATAACGGTTTGCTGAATTTCAAACAATTCCAAAGTCGCAAAATAACAATTCGACAGAGTTTGCCGTGCGGATCGTATGTGGAAAGTTGAGTGGTAAATTGGCGAAATTTGTCAAGAACGCATACAGCCACGGGGGTTTAACGACAAGTGCAGAGGACGGGGTGGCATTTTCGTTTGATCGAAGTATAACGCCAGCGGAAATTTCAATACGACACATTTCAGCTGCAGCGTTATAGCGAGTATAACCAAGCTTCGTACCGCGACTAATGCACGGTTATGGAGATGGGCCAATAAAGTTAGAGTTACCCGAGTTTCTAGGCAACAGAGTGACTGGCCGAACCGGGGCTGCATGCAAAGCAACCGACTAACGCAATAAGTGTAAGTAACTCATTGTCAACTATACACGTGAGTATCAGCCGTAAGGAGAAACGCGCTCCTTCTACTTCTCTCTCTCTCTCTCTCTCTTGTTTTAAAATATATATTCAGACACATCTTTCGTGACAGGATACTTGTGAGAAAAAAATTTGCAAGTTTAAAAGAAAATTCATCACAGTATTACTTACACAATACAGGTATAAGAGTCAAATTTTCAAGACGATGATCTTGATTCTATTATAAATTATTATACGTACAACATTTTTGGCATATATACGCGGAAAGAAATTTCTTTTTCCGTATCGGTTATTTAATAGGAAATTAAAATTTAAGTCAGTATCGTTGCAATTGCAATAAACAGTGGTACGAGTAATTATTGTATTCGGTGTTACTTTTACTTGGCAATAATATAAATTTTCTGGTAATTTCAACATCGATGTGTATTTGTTCAGCCAGGATAAAATATACTTCACGCGAGTGACCAACAAAAAACACTCGTTTTCAATTTTTACCCAGAAACATACTCAACGATGTTAAAAAAAAAAAAAAAAAATAAAATATTAGCGGGCCGCGTGCATCGGCGACAATTAAAAATCTTCCTCGATGTATAGAACGCAGTTAGCACTAATCACACACACACGTATTTAAGACGTCGGTAAAGAAAGTATTTCGAAATCCGGCATATATATGTATTATTGTATACATATCGGACACTCGATCATTCAAGGCGGTCTGATCCTCATTTTTCCATTACGTCAAAGAATAATGTAAAAAGTAGAAAAATAAACACACGCACACGCACACATACCGTGGTAACGAAAAAAGAGATAACGAGGGATGAAAATGGAAGGGTGAAAAGTTATCGGGGTTACGCGTATATGTACGGTGTGTGGCATGAACGCGGTAATATCGATCGATCAATTATATGGAGATTACGGAGGAAGAGAGGTGACCTATGGTTCCCCCCCCCCCCCCCCATAGCCCAGCGGCGTTTCATCCCCCGACGAGACAGTCGTTCTCCCTCATACGGGTGTGACAGAGTTTTGCGAGGCGAAATCGGCTGACGGCAACAAAGCATGTCGACGAATGGTAATTCCCTGTTTTACATAAAAATCTACACACTTTCGAACAGATGGCGACGACGACGACGACGACTATTGCTGCACACCGCGGCAGGTACCGCGGGTACAATCACCCGGGCTTACTGTGCGCCTTGTTCTTTATACGTTATTGTTTTTGTTTTCTTTTTTTTTTTTTTTCTTTTACCAAAACGCGCGCGTATTATTAGCAGGCTAGCTCGTGGCTCTGGGAAATTAATGAAACTGCGAATGAAAAGCTCCGTTACACGCTCGACGCCGCCGTGTAATAGTTATATGGGAATAATGTTCGTTTGAGAGTGAGTCAAGATCGTCTCGATCAACGATTTTCATTTTACTAACGATGAGTCGAAACGATACTGCAATTAATGATTATTACTTAATAGATAAAATATGAACACCGTTAGTAATTAGAATTTTTTTTCACCAATTGACCGTTAGATTATTCTACCTATCTAAAAATTTCAATTTGACAAATGTGCTGTAATATAACGAATAAATTATAGTGTAATTTGATGATTTTGAATCATCTGTAACACAGAGCTTGTTGAATTTTTTTAATCGAAGTGGAATCAACATATTATATGCTTCATACATGTTGTAATTAATATGTTGTACATATGTATTAGGGTAGCCCTTATTTAGGGTATCGACGAATTTTTTCCGTGCCGCCACACAAATCGACTTCAAATTATTCAAAAACAATTCTTAAATTTTTTCGGTTTTTTATCTCAACTTCTGACGGTCCATAAAACGTGGGATTTTATGTTACCTTCACACTTTATTTCTTTTCTCTGGTAATTTTAACAGGAAATAATTTTAATCAAACGAAATCGAAATTTCTGAAAATTGCGTGTTAGGTATACTATACGTCTGTTTTTTTTATTTATTTATTTTTTTTTTCGGAAAAAAAGCATATCATCAAAAAGATCTATAATTATACTTAACAAACCCTAGTTTAATGCAGATTTTACCCATGAAAATTGACGGAGAAAGAAAGGAATTGATCATAAAATCCCATGTTATTCTTATAGGAAAAATTAAGGGCTCTTGTATATAATTCCATAAATTATTATATCCCGCGGAGGGATACTTGGCTAAAAGTAGCAAATGAGAAAGAAAACAATTGTAACGAGAAAAAAGCGTATTCTAATAAGAGAAGGAAAGAAAAACAAAGAAAAGAAAAAAAGAAAAAACGCTTCCGCGTGACGATGGAATGGAAAAAAGTACCGCGAGCAATCCTTGTCCAGAATCAAGAGCCAGGCAGCGCCGGGACAAAGTCGGGAATGCACGAAAGGAAAACAGGACTGAAAATGAGTTTGTCCTCGCAGAGGTATAAACACGTATCTTTGTACATACGTGTGCATGTTAACACTTATACGCGTAAGACACAGAAGGAAGGAAAGAAAATGGAAAGGGAGAGGGGGGAAAAGGGAAAAGGGCGAGAGTTTACGTTAGACTTGACTTTACTTACTACTTCGGCGCGACTTTCGTCCCCTGCGCCCGGCAGCTATTGACGAAGGAAGAAGGACCCTCGATTTTCCCGAGAGGTTTTTATCCCGACGCGACGCGATAATTCCGGCCTCGCCATACGCATACGTATACATTAGGGTGGTTAAAAATAAAAGAAAGTTTCTTTCTTCTCGCCTTACCCCCGAAAATGTTAAGAGTTTTTGATAGAAAAAAGATCCTCCCAAAAGAATGAGGCTGAAGCGTGTTAAAGTTTTTGGAAATAGAAAAATCGCGGTTCAGTTTTATCCTCATTATTTCGTAAAAGTATCGGGGACTCGAGACATTTTATTACTTAATTAACTTATGCGAATGAATATTAAAAAGTTTGGCAGCTAGGTTCAGCCTCCTCACAAAAGATGAGCTTTCTAACTAAAGTCTAACAGGTCGCTACGTCAATTTTCATTCCCCACTCGTTTGACGTGAGAAAATTTTCATTTTTCGTGTTAAATGTCAACATACTCGTAGGCTGTTTAATATTTTTACAATTCATGCACAGAGCCATGAAGCTTATTCCTCAAGCTTTTGCAAACCTGTACAGTGTTTCCTTCCTTTTTGAAATCAGTTTCCAATTTTTTTGATTCTTAAATCACGGAAGAAATAGTAACACTTACGGTATCAATCCAGAGCATAACTGCAGTTGAATTACAGATATAACCCTCGTGTCAATTAGCATTAACAATTAGAAAAATCATCAGCATCGGACGAACAAAAGCGTGGTTATACATCAGAGTTCCATCGTCGCGGATCGGATATAAATTTTGACAGATAGGCTGGTCATAATTTATCGGACTAATCGTCCTACAATAGCTATTAACAGTTATTCGCCTGTACGTTACACTTGGCGGGAGAAGCTTTGATCGCGAATTGTTTCGTCGTAAATTCATTCCCTGAACGCTGTAATTTCAGCCTCGATATTACAGCTGTCCCAGCGTATAATAATCGGCGGCAGTCGCGTCTAATCGCAAAGTAATTCCTGATGTAAAAAGGCGGCAGAATTTGATAAGAAAATAATATATAGTAAAAGAAAAAAAAAAATAAATAAATAAATAAATAAAAATATATTGGCAAAGAAAAGAAAATGGAAACCTGGCCAACCCCTGAATGCATGCGTCGGCGTACCTCCGTTCAATTTACATACCGATGACGTATGGCCGTTAATATTGATTTTGCACGTTTGGTCAGAATCACCATCCATGCCTTTTATTATGCTGCGTAACTCGTACATCCCATATATATAATATATATATATACATATAATATGTAAATGTATATAGTTATACACATATATGGCTACGACGCTGCGTCGGCCGTTTCCCACCTCTTTCACCCTGGGCACACGTGTTTCTTCCTATATATCATATACAACACTACACGGCGAAATATGAAAAAAGCGAATCAGTAAAATTGAAAAATGGCTGTATTAGGATTCACGGGTATAATGTGCATAACAGTTTTATTTCGAGGGTTTAATTAAATAAATGATCTATGAGGCAAGTATGTGATATGGGTCTAGAGGAAGAGTTAATGAACATGATGGAGGAGAGATGGAAATAATCGTAAACCCAAGCGGCAAACAGGCTTGAGGGCTGGAACTTTTCGTGTAAAATAGTTAATAAAAATCGTTTAGCACAAAATAGATGACCGACAGTGAGATCAGGCTGAAAATGGAAGACTCTGATCAATTGGACGGTGTAGATCGAGTGGAACGTGAAAATTTCAGATCCTAATCTACGGCTGTTTTGGTAACAATTTTCAATTTTGCTGTCAAGAGAATTTAATGCCCTACAAAATATGCCTTGGAAATTTTTTTTTTATTTCAAACGGTTCAGAAGTTATATCGTTTCAGTGAAAAAAAAAAAAATTTGTTTGCACGTTATTTAATGGGAAAATTTCAAATGGCCATGCAGCGACACCTTTTAAAATTGAGGTAAAAATTTGTTCAAACGGGAGAATTTTCTTTCTCAGTAAACAGGTCCTTTTAAGACCATAGATTCGATAGGTTTGTTTTTTTTTGGCTCACCCTAATATAACATATGCGTGTGTGTGACGGGCAGGTGGATATTACACGATCCTGTCGGGGGTCTGCAGGTAGGTTGTACACCTATCCGGATCTGAGGAGAGAGAATACGAGGCGAGGACCCCGTCCCATTTCTCAGGCTTATATTTTGGATTTTGATCCCGGGTTGAGCTCTTCGCTGATGGATCTACACGCGGCGGAGGAAGCCTCGCGAGTGAGAGAGAAAGATGAAAAAGCGAGGAGTGATAAGAGGACGAAGGATAGTTATTTCGCATTGCGTTTCTCTGCCGTCGTTGGAGAAAAGTCTTCTGAAGAGATTGATTGAAACGCCCGTCACGAGAGCACCGAGCCATATACAATATAGAGAGGGAGAGGAAAAATAAGGATCATCCTAATATTGGTTATAACCGGAACGGATACGGAATTTTTATCCGTTGCCATGACGCGGTTATCACGGCTGGCGCCGTTTGTCTGACGGTTTGAAAAGCTCGGAGATTGAGAAAATTAAAATACAAATTTGCCTGGCTTTAAAATTCTCCAGGAAAATTCTCCAACTCTCTTCAATTTACTGAAATACGTTCTCCTAGCACTCGCTGGAGCGGAGTTGAAATTCCGAAATTTAAAGCAAAGAAATCAAACTTTGGTGAAACGTCAAAGCTCCAAAGTGTAAATATGATAAAATTAAAAAATATGGAAACATCGAAATTCCGAATGGTCGAAAATTTTGAGTTCAGTGTATTTCTGGCTTGGTGAAATTTCACACGTTTGATCTGTCTGTGTTTTGAGTTTTGGATATTTTTACTCTCGGAATCCTGGTGATTTTGATTTACGTTTTTTCTGATTTTTCCCACCCGCTAGTTGAGTAAACTACCCTGTGTGAATATAATTTACTTTTCGGAATTTTACTTCATCGAGACTTTATTTTTCGCAATTTTGCTCTATGGGAACTTTACTTTTCAAAACTTTGCGCTATCGTATGTAAATTTGTAAAAGCGCAGCGATAAATCGACACGAATAAAAGCAACAAAAGGAATAGGAAAAAATGGTTATCTATGTGACTTCGATCTTCGCACCCCTTGTCCCTGAGAGTATTCGTTGCTTTCCAGGTAGAGTATCCGGAAAATTTTATTCGTTCATTTTTCGCCTTGATTTATCGCACATGTTTCCAATATTCGGTCGGATAGATGTATTGCGTTTACACTTTCCGAGCGTGATTGCAACTCCGTTACAAATTCTATCTTCTTCCTGAATCTCTCTGCGCTTTGTTCATCTTAGATAATTTCTAGCACTATAGAACAACGGATTTCCGTAAAATTTAACCCGGAAAAATGATCGCTGTATAAATTACATGAATATTGAAAATGCGATTTTGAAATGAATATGAACAACTTTTACCAGTTTGTTTCCTTGTTTCAAAATCGGTGTAATTCATGACGGTAATGAAGAAAAAGAAAGAAAGAAAAAAAAAATGTTATAGAAATGAAAGAAAAACCTATCCGTCATTTTACTAAACTTCCAGATGATTGCGGAATAGTGAATATAATTTTATAAATATCATCCCGTTTCCATTGATCAAACTGGTGAAAATCCATTAAACGTACCCACGTTATCCGACTTTCCCTTTGGATATCTGTGTTGCGAAACACGGTGCCATTCGACATCGTGCATATTAACCGTTGCACGTCATAGGATACAGAAGCGTTGAAATTTACTCACCTGAAACAGAAAATAATAAAGAGAAAGTTAATATCAGTTGCAACGCTTTAAAACGTATATAATTTACCTATTGCATACATGACCACATGTATAATTGTGACAAAACGGGGAAATATTTGTGTTTTCGAGTAGGTATATTATAAATTAAACGGTAAGTTTCACGACGAAATCTTTTCACTTCCAAATTCATGATAACAACAAGATGCGAGATGCCAAGAAAAGAGGTAAGAAGGCTGTAAGATAAGTGAAGGAAAAGAAAAACGAAGAGAAAATCAATCGAATGAAGAATAGTTTGGGAGTATAAAAGTTACGCGCTGATCGTTTCAAGGCATTCCGATAAATGCTCAATCGCAGTTCACGTCCAAACACCGTAATCTCGTTCCTGGCAGGTGTTTTCTATCGAATTCAGCGGGATGATCAACGAATTGATAACTCTCACCGTAAACGGTTTTTCTATCCCTGTTTAATGGATGCGGTGTTGCATTTATATGTATGTAACGTATACAGAGTGTCCCATTTTAGAAGGCATGCTCAAATATATTGAAAACTAGGACACCCTGTGTAACATAATTTATTAGAGAACCGACAAACCAGCAGTAAACAACGGAAACCGGCGATAGGTTTAATGAACCATAACCTGCGCGAAGTCGCAGAAGTGGTGTTATTGTACAATAAGCGTACGTATGATGTACAGGGTATCAAAAAACACACAAAAAAAAAAAAAAATTCAAGCCAATCAAAAAATCTTTCAAATAAAAGTTGTCGGGTATCGAGGTGCTGATCCAACTATGACCTTCACTTTGTCATTATTTGAAGGTTCAACTTGTGTTTTTCAAATCAATACCGCTGTCTTTGACCTCGGATTCCGAAAGGGCACAAAATTCTACGTTCAAATAGATATCCATGTTAGGGATCAAAGTGACCACTAGGGGTCATTTGATGGTGAAACTTCCGTTTGGTGGAGGAAAGCTGGTAAATCGTGATATTGCTGTTTGGTTCAAAAAATTTCATACATCGGTGACCTTGACCAATGACATGTATTTTTTTCATGGGTCGAAATGATCCTAAAAGCCAAACTAATGCATTAAATGACTTGTTACACGACTCGCGCTTTTCCTCGATGCTTACTCGCGCACATTTTCATGCCACGTGAAAGCACCGCCAGAGCCAAATTTGACCTTCAAATGACCCCTAGAGGTCAATCCGACCCGTAACACGGATACCTATCCGAACGTGGAATTTCGTGCTATTTCGGTATCGGAAGTAAAAAATAAGGGTTTTGCATTTGAAATACACAAGTTGACCTTCAAATTATGCCAAAGTTAAGGTCATAGTTGGGCCAGATCCTTGATGCCCGACAATTTTTATTTGAAAAATATGTTGATTGGCATGCAATAATTTTAGTTATTCAGCTGTGTAAGTTAAAATGGGACACCCTGTATATCGCACAGATACCGTCCTCATCCCTGTTTCAACAACATCCGCATATCCGGCTGCGGGGGTGTAATAGAAGTGGAAGTAGGAGACGTACGTATAAACAAGTAAAGAAACGCAACGAGTAACGAGGTGCGAGGCAGAGGTGTAGAAAAATCGAAAAACAGGGCTAATACGAAATTTTCGATAGTCGCAGCGAAACGGACGCCAAACAAACCTGGATGAGAATTTTCCCGAGATAGGGGAAAATAAAATTAACGAATCCAAAACCGCGGTATCGGGACAAACAAAAATATTATTTGCAAGTCTTCCTCCTCGAAATATCGTCATCGTTGAGATATAAAAATGTTGGAACGAATGAAAAAAAAAAAAATGGAGGAAAAAAAATGAGAAAAAAAATAATCAGAATAAATCAACAGTACGGAAACGGGAGAGGGAAAAAAGCGTTTACCCGCTGCAGCTGTGTTTGACGGGAAGAGAGAGGGGCGGAGGAGAGGGGTGTAATTTTTGCGTGACTTTTCGTCGGTTTCTTGCGCGACTACGCGAGAATGAGTGCTCTTCAACTTCTCCAACCGCGAAGAAAGATAGATGGACGGGGTAGAGGGAGAAAAGGAAGGGAGGGAAAGAGGGTTGAGAGCCACGAAACTTGTACTTTGTCATTTCTTCGCTCGCACACACACGCACGCGCATGTATATACTTACAATGTTGAGATATATGTAGGCGCATACAATGTAGGAATGTGGTTCGTGTAAAATTCATCCTTCCTTAATAATAAAATTGATAACATTTATTGGTTATCTTCGTTACGCTTTTTTCCCCCCCATCTTTTATTATTTGCGAGAACCGCCCTTTCTCGCGACGGACTTCTTCTTCCCTCGTTTTCGCATTTAAATTGAAGCTTCTCCGCAAAACGGGGCAATGAATCGGGTATTATAGAGTGCAGGAGGATCGCTTGATAGTCGGAGTGGAAAACCGTTTGAAAATAATTAAAAGGGATTGTATGAAATGAACGGCTTGATTTCGCATCCATTATAAGTCGAATGATGGATCGTTTATTCTTTTTTTATATTATATATATACATCAGGCAAAATCTTATTAAGGGGATACCGCTTCTGGGTTTAAAATTACAACGTTGACGAATGGTGATAATATACAAATTTAGTCACGTTTTTGTCATCTTTTCTTTCTTGTGTTCTTTTTCTCTTCTTCCTTTTGCTTCCGAACAACTTAATTTCTCCTTGCCTATAAACGAAAATTATCGGTGTGATAAATCGAGGCTCCAAATTTCTGAAACTCGTTTCAGTTTACATAACCGATGCTTGTGGGCGGTAATTGATGAAGAAATTTTTATGAGGCGGGGGGGAAAAAAATTTCTACCAGAACATAATAAACTTGGAAAAATTTTACTCGAAAGTGTTCTTACTTGTCGATGACAAAAAAAAAAACAACAAACAAAAAGAAAATCATTATTATCCCAAACTGTAACGATAATACATACAGGACGGTGAACGAAAATTTCGGCACTACAAACCGACTATCAAAACTCTCCATCAGCGATTATCGAACGTTAACAATACAAATGACAAATGTCTGATAGAGAAAAATTGATCTATAGATTCGTGTGAATATACATGGATCAGATATCGGTGGAGTGGAACGTCTGCTCTTATCTTTAATTTTTAATCCATATAATACATGTCTATAAAGTGTACAATAAAGTATCCAGCAATTGTTTGAAACGATGCATCAATTTAATTGACTCGACAATATTTTCATCTGCAAACAATCCTTCGATTTCGTAATTACTCGCTGCCATTGCTAAGCATTCAATCATCATAACCAGCTATCTTTAAAATAGACTGACAACGAGTTACAGAACCGTGTTTTAAAATGGAGGAGTACACGTTTACCGAGGAATGAAAACTGAACGGATATTCATCACGAATGTTGAGCCCTGGCTACACAGTCGGAATACGAGGTTTAACGGAGAGCGGGCTTTCGACAAAGATGGAATAATAAAAAGTTTAATCAAATTCTCTCATTACATAGCTGTCGATGAAACGTGATTTTATTGAAGAGAGGGTGCAGTACACTCGCAAATGGAAAATAAAGTAGAAAAAAAGTGGGTATAAAAAGAAATTTCAAGTGAAAGAAATAGAGAGAGGGAGAGAAAGAGGGCAAGGCGAGGAGGAAGAAAAAGACGAAGGAAATAAAAAAAAAATCTTATCCACCGTACTAACATTATCATTATTATTCTTTTCTCTTCGTACCTAATTAATATATAAAGCCGGCAAATATTCGGGACGCGATTTAAACGAGAAACGAGAATCACGCGACACGCACGCGTGATGGTGAAAACTGTAACTTGCCCAAGAATTTTTCAAAGAAGCTGATGAGATAATTTGGGAAAGAGAGGACGGAGAGAGCGACGCCGAGTCAGGTTCAAGGGTGGCAATTCTGGCAAGAATTAAACGCTTCCCCTTGCTAGGTATTCTCCTCGACTGTGCAGGTCTACCACCGCTGCTGCTGCTGGTGGTGCAGACTATCAAAGAACTCGGCATTCTGCGTGACGGGTAAACCGGGCAGCGATGTTAACCGTGGACCAACGTCCACTGAATTCCCGGCGTTTCGACCCAACAATTTCCGCTATCATACCTCTTCCACGCCACCACCGCCATAATCTCACACTCTGCTAAGACTCTGATAATGCGTACCTAACAGTTGTGTAAAGCCGACGCGACCCTGTGTATTTAGGTTTTTTCAACGAAGCGTTAGACTTGAATAATTTTTTCTCAACTTTCAGTACAAAGTTAACGGGTTATAAAGTTGTATTTTATTTATTTTACTTGGTCCTCATTACTTTGTGCGCTGGAATGATCTGACGCGATGCTTGAATCGATTGATATCGATAGAAAGTTAGACTAGAAGAATGATGAAATTTTGAGATACCAAGAAAAAAAAAAAATAAAACGAAAGAAAATTGTAAACCAAATGAATTTTCAGCGGAAATGTACGTATGATTATACGGTCCTTCAGATTGAAAGGAGTTTCGCTCTCTTTCTCTTCTAGCGGGAAGAGATATAACCGGGTGAAAAACAACCTTTGGGCTGAGAGAAGATTTCGAGTAATTTGTAAAGGCAAGGGTGCCCCGCAAGTCTTTCCTTGGCGGTAGATTTTTTATACTCTCTTCCCATTTCTGTTTCCGCCGAGAGAAGAGGAAGCGGAGAAACGGGAAAACAAAGCCGACGTGAAAGAGGGGGATTTCTCTTCCCCGGTTCCGTAAGACGATCAAACAAAGATCTAACCGTTATCGCAGAATCTACGTCTCGATACTTGATAAACTCAACGTCCACATACCCCACTTTTTCAATTATACGTATTTTTATTTTTGCAGGTATTTTTCTCCTTTTTCACGGGTAAATTGACAATTATACAAAATTCCGTAGCCGTAAGTGCAATGTATTATAACAATAACAATAATATTAATAATAACCGTCAAATTGATTTTGTAAAGAAAACATAAAAACGACCGAAAAATAATAAGTAAAAGACACTCTCAAACAAATACGAAAGTGAACGAAACAATTGGAACGCCTCATTGATATTCGTTCAACGTATACGGTGAAACGAATCAACTTTAACGAATTTTATATTTTAGTCGTATTCGGTGTCGTGAACGAAGAAACAGTGAAAATAATAAAAGTGAAAATTCTTTTGATACGTCGAAAAATTGTTTTCACCTGCGGCCTTGAAAAAAAAAAAAATAAATAAAAAAAGGATGTGTAAACGCCGCATTGTATTTTTTTTTCCTTTCACTCCTAATGCTTCCCTTTTTCGCTTGCTTTTTGCGTGGGATAAAGATCGGAAAGAATGTACCCTTAACGCTTTCTTTCCCCATGTCTCACACTTTTTTTTCTTCCCCCTCTCTAAGGCTTCGGGACCCGGGGTGATTTCTCCGTTATCAATCAATCCGGCGTTAAAACGTCGGGTGGACAGGTATTTTCTGAGATTGTTTAACGGCGAAAGGTCGAAGCGAAAATAGACGTTTCACTTGTACGAATTTTCGAACGACAATTATTATCGTCAATTTACAAGGCAGTAGACTTTCCACGGATGTAAACGTCTAGGAACTCTCGCTTGATAATAAAAGAGAAACTTGAGAAGCGCGTTAATTTTTAATAAAGAAACCGTATCGAGTAATAACTAGTGTTATTGAATTACAACGGCGCTTATGAATTCTGGAATATTGCTGTCTCTGAACAGCGAGTATAATACCTGCAATGTGAGTGCTTGTGTACCAATCGTTAAATATTCCCCCGCTGACCAAAGTCACACAAGTCGATAAATATGAGAAAGAATCTTCGGTCGAACGTCGTTGTTGTTTCTCATTGCGATCGGTGTGTAACGTCAAATTTAATGCGTCAAGATCTATAACTGAAATCGTAAATTTTATCGCAGCTAAAGAAATTTAATCAACGAAATACGAAGAATATTACAACTTTACGGTCGTGCGTGTATTAAATAGTTATGTATTATGCAAATCGGAAAACTCATAAACAGCATTAAACGAAACTTTGAGAAATTATTTAACGAAGAAATTTTCCGAAAAAAAAAAAAAAAATTGAATAAACTGGATCGTATTTCTTCTTGTCAGTTTCACAATAATTTTTTATATTCTCAACGATACCGGAAGCTCAGCAATGAAAATTGATTTTGTTGAACAATTCCATTACTTGCCAACAGTCAACGTTCCAACCAGCTAACAATTTGTCATATTTTTACAGCCGTCGAGTAAGAGAGTGGCAGGTTATTAAAACGAGTTGTAAATAAATACATTTTAAATTGATAGTTCAGCGTTTAAAATTATAATTTTTATCTTATCGGAGCAGCGGCAGCTCGCACATGTCTGTAACATGGGCAATATTAAGTCGTTATCGCGATGAAGAATTCCAATACGTAACTCGAGTTCAGGTGCACTCGACGCGTTTCAAATAACGGATAAATGCAGGTGGACAAGACACGTGAACCGAATCGATCGAACGTGCGATAAAGCATAGAATAGAACACCAAAGAGAAATAAACCGAAGCCGGTTAATAAAGAAGAAGGAACCAAAGTCCGCTAGGAGAGTTCGTTCGAAGACAGGAGTCTGCGATACACGGACACGTGGTAGATTTTCTCTAAAAACTTGACGTCCGTTTCCAAAGACTCCCGGAGTCCATTTGTGCCTTTGAACCAGAGTTCAGGTTCATGCCGCAGTTAACGTCGAGCTTTCTCATTCTTCGCTCAACTTCCCTTGGAACACGGCGAGTACACCTGTGTGTACAGCACCGACTTCCTGTCAAGTTTGTCAACCACAACCTAATCTTTGCCCGTACTCTAACCAAGTTGTTCCAGCACGCTGTACAAGCTCCAGCAGCATCCCGCAATGAGGACGACACTTCCTATCGATCCTCTGAAATTTGTAAAACGAGAGCAACAGCCGAAGAAATAAAGGTAGCAGGACCTCGTCTTTTCGCTCTTTCAACGAAATCGAAAATTCTCACCACACTCCTTGACAATGATCACTAAAAATATTCCCCGTGAGTAAAGTCGAGTTTTTAATTGTGGGTACAAAATTAGTCGAGAGGGGCGAGAAGAAGCGTCGATATAGCGAAGTCGAAGTTCGGTAAGGTTACTTTAATGATGTATGTTCAGAAAAATCGTTAATCTACATTCAGAGAAATTTTTAGTTCCGGTTACCGCTCAGTCATTAACTATTTTCATTTTTCATCAGAATCGAAAAATATAGTTCTAGGTAGAAAATGAAAATTAGT
Organism: Neodiprion pinetum; assembly: GCF_021155775.2. Lineage (NCBI taxonomy): Eukaryota > Metazoa > Arthropoda > Insecta > Hymenoptera > Diprionidae > Neodiprion > Neodiprion pinetum. Next base: position 28,992,994 of record NC_060233.1, read on the forward strand.
TTTCTAGTGTCCGTTACTATTCTTTCTCGTTACGATCACTGTTGCTATATTTTCTTGTATCTGTTAAGAAAATTTAAGGCTTGTGCAACAATAAATTGACGTTGAAGCCTTATTTAACTGTAAAAGTAGAGTAAACCTCACAAACTGATTTTGCGTTGCAATTACCGAAAAAGGACCGACAATAGCGCAAAATGGTAACGCGTACCTCGTTTTTCGTAATTCCAACAATATTCGCACAGTTTTTTAAACGACACCTGTTTTACTGAACTTTTCTAGTTACTGTACAAATGAAATTTTTCTCGGTGTACCGCAGTTCTAGAATTCTCTGGCATTTAGCGGTAGTGGTGAAAATATTATGATGACGGAAGTAACGGTGGTGGTGGTAGTAGTGGTGGTAATAGTGGAAGCATACTCATATTTCGAAAATACAACACTCCTGGATTCCGAAATATGAAAATAGAGCGACGTTATTTTCTCAATGCTCCGTTACAAGTCGACGTCGCAAACTTTAGCCTCGTTAAATATAATAGCGTCTAATATTCCCTCTATCTGGTTTATCCGCGAGCAAGCGCCGCCACGGCCCGAGTCCCAAAGGGCATCACCGTTATCTGCGGTCGTGAAAACGGTCCGGAGTCACGTGTCGACGTCTGCTGCCTAACTCCGTCCTTTTCCCTTATTCGCAAGGTACAAGATTGCAGGCAGGCAGGGAGCGTAATCTAATAATCCAAGTATTACGTCATTCCGTGTACAGCAGGGATCTCTGAAGAGAGGAAAAAGAGAAAACGTCGAGTCGGTTAAGAAGCCGTGTAATTGCGTGCAACAGACGTCCGCGTAGCTGGCGTAAACGTAAATCGAATGTCGACCGTTGATGTAAACCCTGAGCGACAAGAGTTTCAATTTTCACCTGCAATTGCGAGCCGAAAGAAACGCTGGATAAGAAATGTCGATCCTCGAAATAAAGAGAATGGGGGGAAAAAGTGGAAACACAAACAGACGCGTGTAATATTTGATTCCAAATTTTTCGTTTTCATGATCTAACGGACGATGAGTTTCAGGAATCGATCGAACGTTCGAATGGAAAAAGAAAAGGTGTCTGTCCAACATCGGTAAAGCAATAACTCGTCCATCCCTGCGGCAAGAGCGGACAGACGCAGGCCATCATCTATTCTTCATCACGCGTACGGTAGTAATCTCTGTAGTGATTCGGATACGCAGGGAAGACGGATAGCCAGACAAACGAACGAAGAGGGTTGTTCCGAAAGAAACAAACGACTATCGTAAATGTGATATTACAAGAGAGAAATATTGGTCAAATTTCGTAGGCAGTAAAATATTATGGCGCAACCTGATGCCGTCATGAATCAGCTGTTGGACCGGCCATACGAAATAAAGCTGCCGCCTCTGGTTCTTGTCCTCCCTCTTCCTCTCCCTGTCAGCACGACATTCTCTCCTCGTCGATACACTCGACAAACCCTCCGGTAGAATTGTTTCTGGTGTTTTTTTTTTTTTTTCACCCGGTGACTGAAATTTCAGTTTCATTTTGTTTTATTTTTTTTTTATACTTCTTCTTCTTCTTTCATTAGATTCGGTTTAGGGGATGAGAAAAGTTCGTCATCATATAACATCATCGGTAAGTCGAATCAGCTTCTGAACCAAGTACCGTTATACCTTTATACATATATAATATAAATATATATATACATTATTATACATGTGTGTGTGTGTGTGCATACTGTATAATACTCGTATAATAGCGATAATCAGGATCGTCGCAACGTTTTAGGATTCATTAATTCTAAAGCTTGCCGGGGGAAAGCCTTTGAAACGAGAAAATTGAAGATAACGGGTGAATTCAATTGCATTAGTTAAGGTTCAGAGGGCAAGAGCTTAAGCCAACTTGGCGAGCTGATGACAGCCGAATTCGAGGATGATATACAGAGTGAGGTAATGGGGTAAGTATAACCAAGTAATTACCGCACCGATTCAAGCGAGGTCAACCTTTGGGGATTCGAGAAGAAAAATTTCAACCAAAGAAAGAAACGGAATCAGCAGTACCTTTTGATCCACGTCAAGTCCGCTTCGAATTGATGATTTTTTTCCTCGATTATCCCTTGATCAATGGCATTGATTCAATGGTTAGTTCGTAAACGCAGCAATAATAATGATAATAATTTATCACCGTGAGCGACGGTTAATTACTACTCTAAAAGCTTTTGATATTCCTGGTCTGGTTTGATAACTAATTACGCAGACCTGCAGAGAAACGCTCTAGCTAATTCAACTAATTGTGTCACATACAGGTTCCGAATATCCAAGAGCATAATGGCATGACGGTTGATCAAATCCGCCCGCTTGCAAAATCATGCAAATCTCTCCCCGTCACGAGTTTGTTAAATATTTATCGTCGCTCTCTTTTCCTCCACTAAAGAAAAAAAACAAAAAAAAAAAAAACATTCGACGTAGGTAAATCAACCGACGACGATGACGTTGTCGTACATGCAATCGGATTAATAACGTCCAGGGCAATTACTGATTAAGCTGTAGATATATGTGTGAAAGACAGACGGATTAAAGCGTGGAATTACCTTATCAGAAATAATTCCGATACATCGAAGTAACAGCGTTGCCGAATGATTAGTCGGATCCCCGGCAGTCGATCGATCGTGAAAATATTTTTCGAAAGACAAAAAAAAAAAAAAAAAAAACCACTCAGGCGTTAATTGCCGAAGAATTAGTTTTCCACCCGCAGGGTGCGTCATCCCGAAACTTAACGCATATCCGTCGCGTTCGTAGCGCAAACGTTTCGAGTAATTTCTGAAGATAATTTATTACGTCGCGGACAGTGGGTGTAGGCGATTCCGCATTCCGATTCCGCGGGACGGAATTCAGAGAGGGAGAATACAGAGTCAACCTGACCTCAAATCAACGCTGCGGCCTTTTCGACGATAATGATAGGGCAGAGGATTGTGGCTGGTGGGAAGGTCGGGTTGGCGGGCAAAGGTTGCGAGCGTATAGGCACTGTACCTACACCTCCGGAGAACATTTATTTCGGCAATTAAATCCCTGCCTTCTGGATGACGGGATAATTAGCCAACGATCGTGTTCCAATTAGTCATTACTTTCCGAAATTCCGTCAGGACCGACTAGCGAATCTGTCAATTCGATGACACGTTTGTTCGTTAAAAAACTTACTTAGCCAAATATTCCGTGTCCGAGATGAAAGCAACGATGAGAAGAGAAGCGTGATGAATTTACCAAAAATTATATCAATTTTAATAAAATCCTGCCCTTGATTTGCAATTCTGAAAGTCGTTGACGTTTTTACTTTTCCATTAGCGTGATTTTCTCGAGAGAAATATTTTAACCGGCATATATAATGTGTGCGAGTAACAATCGTTGAGGAACGCATACATACCTGGATAAATATTATACGCACACACATAGATGGATATATATATATATTCCGTTACAGAGTGGTAATAAATTCCGACACCGGAAACAATATCGTGTATCACGATTCGCATTATACACGCAGCAGCGAGACATTTTCCTCTGAATTGTTGGACTTGAGAAGGAGAAAGATCGAAAAAAAAAGACAGAGAAATAATAATGAAGAAAAAAAAAACCTTATCTTTATTTCTTTTAATTTTGTGTAATAACAGAATTCCGCTATACACACAGACACACGCATTATATATGTATATACACAGTAACCCTTTTTTTTCTTCACACCGTTTTAATCTGTTTTTTGTTTCTTTCGTTCCTCTCTCTCCGCTCTCTTCCAGAAAGGGTGAAAATTCCGCAGGGAAGTTTTTCTCCGGAGATAAAATTGCAGTAGCGGCACGTGACGAACGTTAACCCCCGAATTAAGAGGGAGGAAATTAAAAGGGGGAGAAACGCAATTGTCGACTAGTCGGCGAATAAACTTACCGCGCGAGACGTCGACGGGGGGTGGCGAAGAGGAGGAGAGAAACCGTGAATTTAGTTACAACGACGGCGGCCACCTTTCCTCCAAATGGCTTTACCCAAATTTCAAAATATCATCCCGAAAATTATTGCAGCCTCGCCGTGATTACGTTCAATTTTCTGCCGGTGCAGCAAATCCTGCGTATTTCAATTCTACAGCTCAGTTGCAAGAAACGACGTGTTGGAAGGACGTGTGTACACTGAGAGAAATTTTTTGTTCAAGTTACCGCTCAGTCCTTAACTATTTTAATTTTTTATCACAATCGAAAAATATAGTTCTAGGTAGAAAATGAAAATTAGTTTTCTAGTATCCGTTACTATTCTTTCTCGTTACGATCGCTGTTGCTATATTTTCTTGCAACTGTTGCGAAAATTTAATGCCTGTGCAACGATAAATTGACGTTAAAGCCTTATTTAACTTGAAAAGTAGAGCAAACCGAGGAAATTGATTTTGCGTCGCAATAACCAAAAAAGGATCGACGATAGCGCAAAATGGTTACGCGTACCTCGTTTTTCGTAATCCCAACAATATTCAAACAGTTTTTTTTAATAATACGTGGTTTACTGAATTATTCTACTTGCTATGACAAACGAAATTTTTCTCAGTGTATAGGTAGAAAGTTGAAATAATTCATGCAACCATTAACTTGACCGTAAACCGAACAGGGATATAAAATGCAATATATGTGTGTTCGTATAATTATAACGATCCTTTTAAATTTCCTGTCGTCAAACAACCGTGCGGTAATTAAATCCCGCACGGCCGTAACAACACCTGTAGATTTTTAAGTATCGTCTCGATTCTCCAGAGAATTTCGTTTATAATTTATAAAACCAATTCCCTGCTCGACGCATATTATTATGTATACGTAACGTGGAAGTTTGAGTGGATTTTCGTTTTGTTCACAACGTCTAACGATCAAAGTTTCTCACTGCAAATGGAAAAAGAAAGGAACTGAGTATGGGTTTAAAAAAAAAAAAAAAAAAAAAACCAGTCAAACACTAATGAGTTCACTGAGTTTGTTTATAGAATTTTATTACGGGTGAAAGGAATACCCGTCGTACTACAATGGGGGATAAAAAATGTTTTCGAGCAGTCTCTGCTCCTCGGTAAAAAAAAACAGTGACAAACAAACAAAAAAAAAAAAAACAATAACGGCAAACAAAAATTGAAGAAAAAAAGAAACTGTAATTCATCGCCATTAAATACACAGACTAAACATGTAAAGAAAAATCTGCTGCTGTTTAATACAGATTTTTATTCTGTAACAGCAAAAGATGAACGAAAGCTGAAATACTTGTACTTTATCATTCTACAGTATAAAGTACAGATTTCATTAATTCAACGAGCGTAATCCGCGTCTCCTTTTCTAATGAAATTTTCATTTATTTTTTTTATCTTTTTCTTATACAACTCTCTCGATATATCAGTCCATATTTTTATCCCCTCAGATCTCTAGATCATTATATGAGTATTATAAGGCACCAGGGAATTCGGTACAAGATGCTGACTCTCAATTCCGCTGGAACGATTCGTCGGATGAAAACTTTTTAAATAATTTTTCCTTCAGACCTTCTCTCATCTTTCCTTTTTATTTCTCTCTCTCTCTATATATATATATATTTACATTATCGATCATTTTTCCATCCTGTATATCACATGTAATATATATATATATCGTTAAAAAGTATTTTGAATTTCTACGCCGTTCAAGAGACACCGATTAAATTCTTCGTACGATCGTGTACCTACATCCGTATTTTATTCGTGTATGCACGTGCGGATTTTCGCAATATTCAAACGTCAAAGCTGAATACCATCTGTGAATTTTTACATCTTGAGACATACCCGTGCGCATATGCGAACGAATATAAAACGGCGTTGAGTATATAAGTAAGTAAACCGAGAGCAATATTGTAAGGTGATATATTATACCTGATTCGAGTCTGCAATCTCGATACCGGTTGCTGCGGATCCATTCGCTGAAGCCATCTCGAAAACTCCTATCTTATTCGAGAATCTCTTTTCTCTTCTTCGCTTATTACTTGCCGCAGTTCTATTTGGACGGTTCAGAATTTAGATCGCAAATTTAAGATACCAGTTTCTGACCACGAGACTCTGAATTCTCGATTAAAATTTCTCGATTCAAGATTTTAAATTCCAGCAAACGATTCGCGATCCTATAAATATCTAGATTTTTCGCATTTAGCTCCCGGACTTTACACGCTATTTTCAGATCCTCGATTCCGGATCCCAGTAGCTGAACTTTCCCGACTCGTTTCAAGATTTCAGATTTTCGATTCCACGTTTTTCACATTTCCATTTATCGTTTAGAAAAACCAAGCTCTTTAGATTGCACGTGATCGTGTATTCCGGTCTCTGTATCCTGCAATATCTCCCTAAATTAAAAATGCCGCGTTTGGGTAGAGATACTTAAAAATTCCGAATCGTCCAAATCGCTCGCTCGCTCACTTGCAATTATTCCCGTTTCCGAACTACCGATTACCGAATCGAAGGAAGGAATTACAAGAGTTGAAAAAATTCAAACGAATCTGTAATATACACGGTCATTGAAGCAGCAGTCGGGCAAGAGAAAGCTAATCGCTCAACGTCAGCCTACCAAATTCGATAACGAGGTACCAATGCCTGATGAGTGGAGCACGCGCGATGGTTTCGCTGAAAGATCCGAGTTGTGACTGAAGCCGGGTTGAACTAACAACAAGTCGGAGACAACGCAGCGCAATCTGTATTCCCTGGCACAGCGAAACGAACAACAACAGCAACGACATTCGTATCTCTCCTCGCTATCTTATTAATCATATTATCCAATTGCGACAGGTGTGGTTTACCTACAATGATCACTTTGTCGTAAGAGACGACGATGACGACGACGATTCGTATATCAGGTATATACATGTTATATAAATCCCAGACGACTCAGAAACGGATTAAACATATTATTTATGCAGAAGTACTTTCGAGTTTCGTTATACCGGCAAAGCAAAGTGTGGGTATATGGAGCATTCCGCGTCAAATCAGCGGATGATGTACCTCACCCCCTTTGATTCGGATCATTGGTTAGTCCGATTTTCTTACTAATCAAAAAACGTCTTGGGAATTTTTTCATATTTTCTTCAACCACTGGTGAGATTCGTACAAAATCGCAAAATCAATGACGAAAATTGCATTTTTTTAACCTTGAAAGATTCACGCTGATTCTACGATTCAAAATGTGATTTTTGATCTCAATATTTACTATTGTTTTCGCAAGTTTTTAGTTTTTTCATGTCGGAATTGTTATTGCTCTTTTCAAATTTGAACATACATCGATCTGAATAGATTACAGAATCACATTGTTTTCATGATTCCGTGATCTATTCAGATCGGGGTAATAAAAAACACAAAAACCGAAATAGACTCCAATTCCGACATGGAAAAGCTAGAAACTTACGAACAAAAAAATAGTAAAAATGGAAATCCTATTATCGTGTGGTGTTTGAAAATCATATAATCCGTGTGGATTTTTGCCGATCGTTAAAAAAGGCGTTTTCGGAATTGGTCGTGTTAAGATTTTTGTAAAAAATGTGAAAAAAATTCCGGGACCTATTTGAGCCGGTACGAACATTACACTAAAAATTGATTAAAATCGAACATAATGAGATACGTTGGCTGCTAATTTGACGCGGAATGGCCCATATATAGATAATAATGCGTAATATCTGCACATACGTTTTTCAGGACATTAGCATTCGAAAAAAAAATTCTCTTGCACGATTCTAAATTGACGACGACGATGATGACGATGCTGATACGAACCGCACGGCATGCGCCCGAATTATTGCAATGTGGGGATAAAGTTGGCATCGCGACTCTGGCGGCAGATTCGATGTTACGCGGTATCTAAAGCGTGTGTAAGATAGATGTTAAGGGGACGCCGGAGCAGACGCGGAGAGCTGTTTTACTTTATCGCGGTGTAATCCTTTACAAGTTCATTTAAGTACCTTAGCCTTAGAGTTCGAGTTGGGAAAGATGCGCAAGGCGGCGGCTCTCGCGTTAACGCCTGAATGGATAAATCCCGTAATTCTAGGCGTCGCGGCGTCTGGTCGACAATCGACCACCCCCTCCGTGAAAACCTTAGCGTTCTAAGAAGGTCTGGATTAGATCTAGATTAGGGTGCGCTCGATCGGCAAGGGATTTCGATTCAGACGACGTCAAGTACACAGACAGTGATTTTGGTAAACACAGGGTGAACTCTGCGTCGCGTCGTTTCGTTTAACGTCTATAGGATGTGTTTACGCGGCGTGAAGCGTCGCGACGCTCGATTCGAAATGACGAAGACGACGGCGAACGGACGACACGCTTCTGCTAGCTACTGCTCTTGGAAAGAGCCGATAGTTACGGAGGATCGTTGACGTCGTCCTTTCGTCCAGAAACAACGAACGTTGTTTTAGTTTGAATAAACTCGTAGCGATCGATCTGCTGCGTACGAGTGGAGAAGAATAGGAGAAAATTAAAATTAGCAAAGAACGTCTCGTGCGCGGAGTCGAGGGATTCTATATTTTGGATTACGGTCGAACGAATTTACGATATACGATGGATAAGATTCCTATGAAAATCACAATTTCGTCGTAGATTTCTGTAATATGCAATTGGTTTCGTTATATAAAGTGTAGACAAAAGATGCGACTAATTGGCTACGTAATTTCAAGTAATTGGCAGCTACGAGGTACTTTGTAACAATCGGTGGGATCTCGATGAAAAACGTTAAAAGACTGATCGACGTTACGAGAAAAGGAAATAGAATAAATCACGCATGACGGAAGAAAGAACACATTAAGCGGTATATACGAGTATATATGTATGTACCACGTACAATGGGAATGGAATAACGAAGAAGTTTAATGCCTTTGAAGAAGGAATATTCATTTCGCGAAACTCTAGATAAAACGACGAGGAGACATTGCTCAACTTTTACGTAGGAAAATGTCGATAATAATTTACAGGCGGACTCGGGTTATACGCATTATAATGGATGTGACGAACTGTGGTCGTGTAATAATTAGACGTTCAAGGTGTAGATAAATGACAAATGAAGTACGATAGTCGTACGTTACTGCATAAAAAGTCGAACGGAAATATTTCTCTGCATACCTGAACAATGATCGATTCTACGTCCATGAATAACAATGAGAGCACCGGAAAATCGGCTGTGCTTATCAATTATTTCAATTCTCATGTTTACCACTATCGTCAACTTTAATAATACGTGAAACGAATGAAGTAAATAATTAAAATCGAAAATGAAATACCTCTGTGCGTTATTATTTTCAACATCAATTCCACACGTGGTCCAATTAAATTTCCGTTCATCTTCTGTCTACGTAGCTTTGTATGCATAACGTACATAATTATTATCGGACAGTTAAGCCGATTTTTGGAAAATAAAAAAGCGACGATACTACGTGTCCAGGAAAACAGATGAACATCATCGTCATATGTTTGCAGATTTTTTTAGAAACCGAATCGAAGAGAGCTGGCTGATCATTTTGCCACTGGTTCGTGAATCGCGAATTTTGCTAAAGGTATTGATTTGAAAGTGTAAAACAAAAAAAACCCCGTCAACGTTCATCGTCGTTGTTACTCTTTGTCCTCGTTGTTATCGTCCAACTGCCTCACTTGCACTCCGAGCAATTACAATCAATGCAACCAAGTACCCATTTGTTGCAGAAATTGGAGCACATGTTTTTCACACTATGATCACCGTACTCTGCAAAGTCGCGTTGAACCGTGTCTCGACGATCGAATTTACATACAGGGGTTAAACAAAGCGAGAGGGAGAAACGGGAACGAAGTTGGTGAAAAATATCCGTCAGAGTTTCTCAAGTAAGAAATCAGTTTCAACGCCGGTAGGAAATTATACCAATTTCCATGGGGAATTTTTCCCTATCGTTTACAGGGGTGGCAAAAGTAGAGGTGAAAAAGAAAAAAAAAGATGAAAAAAAATCAAAAACGATTGAACACAATATTGAATAAATGTCATGCAAGGGTGTCACGGATTTCCGTATACATATATGTATGTATACACAGGTTATCACCGAAAACACAGCTTTGCAAGCATCCAAATCCGTCTTCGTGTGACACGGACGACGTACAGTATCGATGTCATGACTGACAGCGGTGAAAATTTCAAACGGATACGATACGGTTTCGCGGTTCTCGAATACCGTATGTCACACGGTTTCCGGAAAAAAAAACAAAAACAAAAAAAAAAAACAGAGATGAAACTTGACGCGTTATATTCTAAACTTTTGACCACAACTCTGTTTCATTACATTATACTTTCCTACCATAAAATGAGTAGGTACCTAAGTTAAGGGAGAAAAAAAGAAAAAAAAAAAAAAAAAAGAAAAGTACGATCGAACAGGAAGCGAGAAGTGAAAAATGTAGGTTTTCTTTCTGAGTTTATACGATGATTGTAACCCGAGCGGCATCGCTTTCGCCGTGGGAAATAATCGTTTCCGGTACATATTTCTCGTAAACCAGACGATCGTACGCAAGTACATAGAGCAGTGATTATCAAGGGGATACGAGAGTCATTTGCTCCGGCATAAGATCAAAACCCTTCCCTTCCAGCACTCAACACCGCTGCTAATTCGACTTCCTTCCTGAACTCGACAAGATAATAAGGACCGGGGAGATCAGCTGACGTACCTAAAGGGTGCGGGACCACCTTTCCGAATACAAGGAAAACTTCTTCCTTCAAGATTTCTCTTCGTTTAGAATGGTTCTTGTTTTCCTCAAACGAAGATAAAAGAGAGTCCGACTTTTCAATCAATTTCTAACCCCCTCCAAAAAGCAATTCGGATCGCTATAGTCGGATCATCAGTTTTCCAGGGATCGTTAATACGCGTATGCTCGAACGCTCCCTTTTACCCCGTGACCTGAAACACGCTCGAGAAAGGGAGAGAGAGAGAGAGTGATATTGGACGCGATGATTTAGCGTTGAAGCCGCAGCTCGTGCGGGAACGGGCAGCAATGGGATCGTGCGTAGGCCTCGCTTGTCCAATAATGCCTCTGTACCCAAATACCCGGGACGAGGATTAGGCACTTCAGAGTTGACATCGAGGGCTGGAAGAGGAAGGAAGGCTGCCTCGGGAGAAAAGGTCACGGATATCGGTGATTCCCTGCCTCCTCCTTCACCCGAACCTCATTCACCGCCAACTCCTTTCCCTCGACCTCGCTCCCTGAGTTCCCGGTTTCTCCCTCCTCGCTGAGGGATGAGCCTGATAGAGATCCTTCCTTTCGGCAGGATTATTCGAGCGCGTGGAACGCGGATATAGGCGGGAAGCGGAGGAACGGGGGGCAGAAATCGACGGGAGAAGGGTGAGGGGTATAACCTGAATCCTGGCTCCAGGGGACTCCCTTGCTTCCTCCACCTACTTGGATCGCTCTCTTATCATCTGTAACGAACAACGAACCCCGTCGTCACTTGTTCTTATACGTGTTACACTCGCTCATCCATAAATGATGAATTTTCATTCCCTCCATTTCCCCCACGACGATCGATGACGATCGCTTATCAAACCGGAGGAAATACATTCACCTGTATCGTCGAGCGGAAAAACGATCTCAGACTCGATCCCGATCGCTATCTGCTCATCTCCCTAGATCGTATAAACTTATCGCACGATACGTGAACTGGAAATCGACGATTTTTCAACACAACATTTCTCTGTTACAATAGTACAAACGGAACGTAGTCCAGAAAATTACGAACAAATACTTACAAACTTGACAAAAATAAAAAGTATACGTTCGATTCATCCAGGAACAAACCCCGAGACCCCAAGTAAAATTCGCAAACCCCGTTACAACTTCGTCGGCAAATAATTTGTCCCTATACTTATCGGGACGTGGAAATATGATCACTTTGAGAGAAAAGTTTGACAAAATAAAAGAGATAAGTTGAACATTGAGTTTGTACAAATGGCTTTTCTCGTTCGTCGGGCAATCGTGCGAAGGGAGAATCGAGCTTCGTGATACTTACACCGACGATACGCGTACACACTCAGCGGCGACAAGGTCTTGAGGGATGTTCAAGGGGCCCACGGCGTATCTCGCCATTAGGGTGCGGGGTCGTAATCATGAACCAGTCGGAAGACGCGCTATTAATGGTTGGCACACTTGCCCCCCCCCCCCCCCCCCCCTTCCCCCCATTTTGCTACCCGGCGTAACCTGTGTAATATCAATTTCATAAGTCACGTTCCCCCGTTTAGAAGGGACGCGAATGTGATAGCAGCCGAGTGGAGGTGGACGTTTTGGTGTACCGAAACGTTGAGCTGTCTGCTGAAAATAGTTGGTATAGACGCGTAAAAGGCCGCGGCCTTAGAGGGTGGTATACCTATACCTGGACCAGAGTCAGGGGGGGGGGCACTTTGCTCTCCCGGTATTAGGTGAAAACGACGATCGGTTTTACGGCGAAGACGTCCGAATCACCGTTTTATAGACGGTAGAAAACTGTCGTCTACAGCTCCCCGAGGAACCCCCGTTCGTATCCGCTCTTTTAAACAACGAGATTTTCCCGAATTTCAACGAATCACTGTACGAGACTCGTTTCGAGAGCAAAGGTCTCACTCTTGAAATCGGGAGCAATCGCTAAAGCCGCTCTAAGACGATACGGGGTGGCTGGAAATTTTCGAGAACAAAAAAAAAAAAAAATTCCACGACATTTCCAGGACCTGAAACCTAGTTTTCCCCTCAATGTTTTCCCAGTTCTAGTAGGTAAGTTGCTGAAACCTTAATCGTTCAGTTTATACACTCCATATTCGGTTCAAATTCAATTGGAATTGAAAAAGAATGTAAAATGTACAAAAAAAAAACAAGTCAGTTCAAGCCGATTTGTTGTTTCGTCGATTAAAAGTGAACTTGTTACATCGAAAAATCATTTCTAATTCCCACGATGGAAAACCGATATTTTCAGTTTTTTTCCATGACCGAATGAAAAATACCCCAACGATTCCAGGTTTTCAAAATCTTCGAGTTTCTCACCTCCGGTGTGTAATGGAGTTGTAACAACGAAGAACAAAAAGTCTGTAACATTTTTTGTTACTTCCGTGCCGTCGAGGATGATTTCGTTTCTATCGATACGCATACCTGCATGGATTACGGAGTAACCGGAGTCGGGAAAATAATACGGAAGAGATTTAAATCGGAATTATTTTTATCCCGAGGTAGAAGCGATTTTGCAGCGAGGGAAACTGGGACGTAAGGTGAATTGTCGCAGAGCCAAGTGAGAGTACCTCGTGTCCCGAGGAGGAAGACAATTGATGGTATCAAGATTCAAGAGTTATTGCCGACGAAAAGTAACGATTCCAATGAAACGAAGCGCCGCGGTAAATCAAGCGGACAGAGGCGTTGTCAACCCACTCAATTACATCCTGCATGTATACACACCCTTTCAGGTTTCTCTACGTCGGCGATCTACTGCGGTTTCCTGTTGCCGCTATTCGTCTTTCTCCGGCAGCGTAGCAGCGGACATCTAAAGATATTCCAGCCACGTTAAAACGAATATTTCACCCCCTTTTTACGATGCTAAAAAGGGTTGCCTGCAGCCCGAGCGTATTAAGTAAAGATCACCGTGGCTGGAATCTCGGAGGCGAAAAATTCTCAGAGAAAAGCTTGGGGAGCAGTTCTTCTGATTCTTCGTTCGAACGGCATAAAGAAGTTGAAAATCTTCCGTGATACGAGTTGAAGATTCGACATTTAAGAGTCGAAAAGAAGACAGCCGCGAAAACGGATACCGCGAATTTCGAATCGCGACAATTTTCCAATTTCACACGACAGCAATCATCGGTATAAGTAATACACATATATACCTAGTATCACTCGAAAGAGGGAGGAAGGTGTGCTCATTAGTGCTCTGAATTATAATTTCCTCAGGGTTAATTAAAGTCGGTTAACAAGACGACCTCAGCTATATTACTTCCGACACTCTCGAGGCTTTGACGTTGAATGTGCTAACATACCAACGTACCTCGACGATACGGTGTGAGAGTGTATGAGTTAAGAATTACAAAGTTTCCGTTGATGTTTGGTTACCAAAGAAACGATCACAATTATCAACGAACCAAACTGAAGTTGGAAATACCTTAGAGGTGCTTAAACCTCCGGACTAAATCGACGATATCGTCATAATGCAGGCCTAAGATCTTGTGTTTGTAGTATCCTTACACCTCCAAAATTGTATAAACAAATAACAATTGCTTCAATTCTCCGCGAAAACTTTTCACTCACTTCGACGACGTGAGTGAGCCACGTTGCGTAACGAAAAAGGAACAAGAGTGTACGAAGAAATTGAAAGAATAATGGCGTCCAAATTGAGACAAGGCGTAAATACCAACTCTGAGAGAAAAGAGGATGCACCCTTACCTCCTCGAGTGAAACGGAATGGATTATTTATTTCATTTTTCACCAAGAGAAGGAGGGCAAAGTACTTGCCTGGGGTACGTATAACGAACACATCTTTGATTGCAAGTGGCTAAAGTAAGAATTGAGCGTATAACGAGATGCGCCCTCGGAGTTTGAGGAGGTTGGTAAGCGCTTCTCAGGGGGGCAGGAGGTGAGAGAGGGTGATGGTTCTCAACGTCGTTCCAGACTACAATGAAGTAATGATAAAAATTTAAAAAAAAAAAGAAAAACATCTTCAAAGTGCAAGGTGTTCGACAAATTACTAACGCAACATGCATCGTTCGTCATCCAATCACTTTTTCCAAACGAACTCAATTGCGTTTCGCTATTTATACAATTACGAAAAAGTATCTTACGAGAATTCGCTCGAAAACACAATTGTCAAATTCATGCAAAACACTTCATATTTTTTTAAGAAGTACAACTTCGACTATTAATTACTCGGTATCTACGCGGACCATTCGTCTGAGGTTTTGCGTAGCAACGTAATTAACATCGATCGATATTGTGTAAAAACTTGAGTCCCGTGACTACGTTTTAATTTTTCTCATCAAGCTCCTTTTAAGCACCCGCCGAGGTATTCCCGGGGCGTATATCCAACTCCTCACTCCGCCCACCTCGAACCCTTACTGCTGCAGATACATTATGTATGCGAAGGATTCGTTACACACACACACACACACACACACACACACACACACACACACACACACACATATACACGCAGCCATCGGAGCGAGCAGATATACCTGCCGAGGGCGAATGCAGGGAGTCTGAGATACTTGTTACCAAGTGCAAAGAGCCAAGAGGCACGGAGATGATTTATAAAGTACGACGTTTGTTCAGCTTATTCAACGTTCTCGATAGAAGAATAAAATACGCAAGAAAGATCGTTCGTACGCGATTCGGAAGATCAAAGATCTGAAGGAACGACGAAGAATTCGAGTAGTTGAAAGGCTTTTAAATCAACCGGTTGCTCGATGGTACGGAAAATTCCAAACTGCACGAGGATCGCGATAACATTCGCAACTGTGCGGTAGTGAAATGATAGAATCGCGTCGAAAACCGAGGCGAAAACGATGACGCAATTAACGAGAGGACTGCAGTGCAGTGCAACCCACTTGTCACACAAGTATCACCGACAGCGTTTACCGCCGGTGAATCGTTTCACCTGTTCGAACAATGGCTAATATCGACTGATTTTATGCACCGATTAATTTAAATTAAAACAAATTACTTTCGGTGGCAAACAATGCCGACGGGTTGGACGTCATTTTACGCTCTATTAGCTCGAGCTGCGTGGGCATCGGGCAAAAGCAGCGGCGAGCTGACCAACGATGAACGGAATTATGCAACGGCTTTCCCTCCATTTTCATCGATATTCATCGACATCGAGGTCAAAGAGCAAAGCCGCATGTATATATTTATACGACGAGGTGTTTCGTGCCAATGCGAGAAACTGTATCGAAAATTACGGAAAGGAAACGAAGAGACTTTCTTCGGTCGCTTTTCTTTTTGTTCTCGCAAATTATTGCACGCACGTAACGCGATTCAACGATGTTTGAATCGCAGTACAGTGAACCTTCAATTACTTCGGTTGCACGTTTATCAAGGGGTACGGAAATACTGACGTATAAATGAGAATGACGTCAAGATGGAAATACTTAAATATTCCAAGCCTTCGTGATTGGGAGATAAAAGGTGTATAATTTTCAGGGGTTTTACAGGTATTATTAAACCGGACTGAACCCGTTGTATTCGGGATTATTCATCCGGTGTCGTCTTTACTGCGGGTTACCGTATGGATATGCCTTCTTTCATGTATCGGTTCCACTCTGTATCTTATACCTAACAGTTAGGTACGTATAAAAACCCTATAGAAATGTTCAATTTGCCTAAAAGTTCCGAACGATATTACGGCACGTTAAAGTATCTATATCGGGTCCTCAAGTATACCTTTATCGGTATGTAGTAAGTAGGTATGAGTGTATCGCATGAATACTCGTTATACGAAGGAGAATTTTACATTTTCCAATAATCGAATTTAGAATTTTCAATTCGTTTTCACACCCGCACGTTTTTGTTGTAGATAATTTCACTGCAGTCACGTTCGTTAATGGGTTGTCGGTAGCTCACCATGTTTTTGGAATGAAAACTGGAACGAGTTCCCTCTGTAAGCAAATTTTATGCGCTAATGACTAGAGACGCAAGTGAAAGGAAAAACAAACGATGCGTTGATTACAGACATTCAACATTTACGTAGAAAATATACTCGTTTCAGTATTCATAACAAAAACATATCGAGCCACTGGGAACCCATTAATGAGAAAATACCACAAAATTCGAGGAGAAGATGAATCGACGACACACGTTTGACGAATTGCATTTTCTCCCGGTCATACTTATTCGTCACATTATATTCCAAATACGTACGCCAATATTTATTATTAACAACAAATATTACACAATTTACTACGAGCAAATTACATACATCATTTTCCCCAGAAATTGAACGTGCCAAATGAACGAGACATGTGTCCACAAAGACTTGGGAGTACTAATAAAAGTAAAAAAAGTAAAAAAGTAAATATCGCATACTGGCAAGTGGCGCGTCACTCGAGACTGTTTCGATGCCTTTGTCAGCCAGGCTCTGAGATGTAGAAATAACTAATACCGACTTTCCCACACGTTCAAACTACACGTTCAAAGTTTACCCGACTGCATTGCGGCGTGGTATAATTTTCCGATATCAAACTACCCGGGGTGGTTGGTTGTTCCGAGAAGAGGGAAAGAGAGGGAGAAAACAACGAGAGGAGAGGAGCCAGAGAAGCGTGATGGTGACCGGCGGGCTTCCCCCTCCCCCCAGAATCGCGGAGTTATTCGCACCCTGTAATTGACGTTAACTGGCCGTCGGCGGTAGCGGCTGAAGTCGAGACCACCGATGGCAGGCTGGAGTTAATGCGGGGGAGAAAGGGGGGGATGGAAGGAAATAAGAGAGGAGATAGGCGAGGGTGGAATGGCGTGGCGTGGCGTAGGGAAAGGGGTGAAGAAGAAAGGGGGAGGGGGGGAAAGTGGTAGGTATATAAAATTCAGAAGGACCCGAGTGGTGTTAGCAACAGGTACATAAGTAGACGTGTGCGCAATAACCTGCTGTTTATTTGCGGCGAGAAAGGGATGAGCGTTATTGTATACCAGGGTTGGATAAATTGAAACAATCACTAGATGCGGGAAAAAATTATTCCAAGGGAAAAATTAACGATCGCAAAATCGAACGAAACTTATTGATATGTGGTTCCAATATCGGTGGATAAATTAATCGAAACTTGGGTCGTTTTGTTGAAATTTCACGGTTTATATGCGATTAAACGTACGATGGATTAAGATTTGCCTGCATTTATGCGATTGAGGACAAATTTCGTTGTTGACAATTTGTCGATTCCTCTCTCTCTCTCTCTCTCTCTCTCTCTCTCTCTCTCTCTCTCTGTGTTTCTCAACTTTTAATCGTTGATCATAAGAAAAATGTCGATCGTTAAAATCTATCCTGAATCACATCAATTCATTCAAATTTAACCTGATGTTAAATAAGTTGTTCATTTTCTCGTAATCCAGCAAATAATCCAGTACAATACATAATTGTTGATTGTCTTACATACATTTTGTAAAAAATTATCCCAACAAATCAAAGATTGTAACGTAACGACGCGGCGACGTTGCGCGGGCAGAAACTGTTCGTGAAGAATTGTTTGAAACTTTGCGATGGACGAAAATTTGATAGAAAAAAAAAGAAAAAATAATTTACAATTAAAAGCTTCCCACTTTTACTGCAACTTAAGCGCTAGTTTTATCGCCGTGATATCAAAAGTTATTACTATCGGTACGGCGATGAATAGAAATTTGCGGAATAACTAAGTCCTTCAACGTTTAGCTTTCGATACATGGAGTTCCGGAGAGGCAAGTCGGGTAAAACGGAGACGTTACTGGTAGAATCGATATAATTTGGCTGTTTCGATGAATGGGTCATCGTCCACTCGTGTCCGTCATCTGTGAACGTTCGTCTGGCTACCGTCAAGAGGAAAATTTCGAATATTTCTATCATTGGACGCAAAGAGAGTAAAAAAAAAAGAAATAATAATTTTATCCCTGACCGCGGAAATCCCAATTTTACCCTACAACGTTCGGGTGAGAGGGGGAGCCATAGAAAAATGATGAAAACAGTTGTTTATTCAAAATTGGAATGAAATAATTTGTTACACAAACGAAAGTTACACTGATACCTGCAGTCCAGTAAAAGTGGCAAAAACGCTATTTATTATTCATCAGAATAATCGCAAACGTATTCTATGCTTGCGTCGTCGCCGCTGGAACAATCTTTGGACCAGAACTACCGGTTCGACTAATAGCTTTTGTAAATACTAGGCACCTGAATGCAATGGATAATCTATTTTGGCTCGATGCAAATATGACTCCGTCACGCTACGGTAAAGTTACGAAACGGGTCAAATCGTTAATGGAAGGGGTCAAGTTTTCTTCGGAACTTAGATCTGCACACGCCTATACGTACGTATGTAGAAAGTAAGCGTGAAAAAAGGTAAAAGTTTCATACGTATCGCAGAGATGGAAAAAGATTGTTAGCTCGAGGGGAGAGAAATTCGCGCCTTGGGTACAATTCCTGTCAGAGATTCAGCCTAGACGTATTCCCCGTATGACGTATACATACATCTGCGGCATTATACCGACGTAGGTACAATACCGGTGTCCACTGCTCGATCACGATTCCGCTACAACTCGGGAAATTGGAAATGGAAATGGGAATGGAAAATTCCGGGCGTGAAATACCAATCCCAAGTTTTTCGTCCGCGTCCAAAGTCCGGAAAGGAAACTTTTCATTCTACGTACTCATACACACACGTTGTTTGTATGCACACGGTGAGACGCAGTCCATTAAAAAAGAAAAGTTCGACGTTGGTTACGCGGAGTGGAAAAAAAAGTATATTTAAATGTCCGTTAGAGATATCGTTCGATTTATGCAATTTATAGTTCCTCGTGTAATGTACAATTTATTTCATCCCGACTTAGTTCAGTAATTTTAACGAAAACGTCGAGCTTTATACTCTCAGCTGTTTGATCAGGCGTATTTTGTCCTTCGTATAAATCGGATCTGTTCAAAGAACCCTCGATTCCATACATCGAAAACAAATTTATACCTCTGCATAGAGAAGAAATAAAAGTGACGAGTGAATAAATTTGGAAAGTTTGAATCGGGTATATTTTTAACGAATTATCGACAAATATTTCACTATTCTTCGTCAGATCGTATTGGCTGTAAAAAAAAAAAAATAAATAAATAAAAAAATTAAGCACAATTTAATTTAGCGCCATAAGGCGTCTGATCTACTTTAACCTTTCTAATGTATCGAAATAGTCACGTTACTAACAATAACAAATAATAATGATTATAACCGATAACCGGTGTTAGGTATGAACAAATTGATTGTGTGCAATTTTTATTCTTCAACGACTAAAGTCCAGCAGAGATTGCGAATAAGACCGATTTTAATCGATGCAAATACATCATAGATACAAATATTACAGGGATACTACTTTCTTTGTAAGTGATAAACCGCGTTTCTGTCTCACTGGCGCGGGCGTAAAAATAGTAGTTATAGACAGGAAGCCATCTGCAGTGTGAAACAGATGATCGCTTGCTACGTAAGTTGCAGGTACGTTACAACGACAGTCGAGGGATAGGCAGTAAAAACTATCGGTTGGCAGAATTGTCGCAAGAACACCTTTCTCGCCCGTTACTTTACTTACTCTATCTACCTCGCAGGACCATCCGTGGTGCCGTTAGTGGCGATCATTTGCAGCGTTCGCGTTTTACTCCCTTCAGGATAACGCTTTATGTCCTCTCGCACCGACATGCACCCCGTGAGTCGTCGTCGTTGCTACCGGAAGGGGATGAAACGTGCCACTCTGATACGTGTATAAAGACGTGTAACATAAGTACACACAAAAACAACGACGCAACCCGAATACACGTTAAGCTCACGTATCGTACTCCAACATCGGGATGTTACACGAAACGTGATACGTGTCAGTGTCGCTGTGATATAGTATAATATAATACATGTATCAGGGTGGCCCTTGATGTTTTTAAAAAAAATTTTGTTTCTCTCACCCCTCAAATTGACTCGGAATAGTGAAAACTAATTTTTAAAAGTGAAATCCGCTCTTAATTTTAATATCAACCCGTGCCACGAATTTTTTTTTTTTTACCAATATTAAGGGCCACCCTGATACACACGCGCCCATATGAAAAAAACAAGAAGAAAAGTGACTGCGAGCTAGGTATAAAACACCTATTTTTTTTTTGTTTCATTTTCCGAAGAGGAAATATTTTAACCGTTGCGTACGAGAGAGCTCTCACCCCTTATCGCCGAGATGTAAACGAAGCCGAGTAGAAGGGTTCGACTGTCGCGTGGCCCACGTCATCGTTGGACAAGAAGACGGGCGCATTTTCTAAAGCTAGCTTTACGAATACGATTATTAAATAATTTATCGACACGTTACTCAGAAATTATTGCATCGCGAACTCTCGTACTAAGTTTATATATTTTACGGTGCTTGCGCGAAATGAACCCTGTTTAAATCGTATATTTAGGACGTTTCTTTTTTTTTATAATCCTTCTTTTCACACACCCAAGCAGAAACGATTACGTTCAATTTCTATTACACATATATTTACCGATATAGAACTAATTTTTGTCAACCTGTTTTTGTAATAGCCATTGATCAATATTATTATAAATTTACATTGGTTTTTCGAACTTCGGTATGAAACTCAGAGGGAGGGAAGGGTAAGAGGAAAAAAAAAAAAGAAAAAAAAATATTAAAAAATTAAAAATGAAAAACTCGGCGCGCAGCCGGACTGAAATATTATTTCTAATTACTTCTTCACGGGGTGAAGTGTTATTGTACGTATAATTTGGAATAACAATGTTTCCAACCAAAATGAAAATACGCGCCGCAGTATTTGACCTGATTTTTCCAATATATGGGATTTTTCATTATCATTTGTGTTTTATACGTCCAGTAGCTGGGCGTTTGTTTTACTTTATTTTTATTTCTTTCTCGTGATTCCTCATTTTTTGGTACCTTTTCATTTTCCATATAATAATTTCCAATTTTCATGCACTGCTCGGAGGTTCAGCGAGCGTGAATACGTGCTTGGTACAGGCGTACAAGACACTATACGTGTATGGTATAAAACATATACGTACAGACACGTGTCGACATGTATAGACACGTGCGCGTATACGTTCGTCTTTTTTACCTCTTTGTTTGTTTATTTTTTATTATGGTTGTTATTTTTTTTCTTTTCACACGAACGAAATATAAATTAGTTTTCACATATAGGGAAATGACAGAATATCGATACACGTGACGTGCTGTGATACGATATTATACATTACAAGCATTGGGGAGAGGGAATACACGTACAGGTATATTATGTATGAAAGAAAAATGAGGGTGAGGATAAAAAAAAAAAAAGAAAAAACCGTGAAAGTAAAAAATTGAAGTAAATTCAGAAATAAATAACGAATGAAACGGAAAATACGGAGAAAAGTAGAGTTGGTGAAACGCAATGGCGGAGAAAATACAAGCTTAGACAAGCTAGCTTAGGTAGGTCGAAAGAGATAAGTAAATAAATAGATGTAATAATACGTGTGTGCAGCGGCGGTGGAAATATTGCTACATAGGTATAGGTAATGTTACAAGTGCTGTTGAATTATTCATAAAATTGCAGTATACATGTATAATATGTGTAGTTATATATTACAGAATAAAAAGAAGGCAAAGAAAAAGTATATATATAAAAAAAAAAAAAAAAAAATACACAACAAAATCTATATTTTTGCCCGGTCAATTTCACGCAGAAGGATACCGTGTGCTCGTCGATGCTATAAAACCTTTTTCTTGACCGGGTTTCGCCGTAACTCTCAAACCAACCACCACCCGCGATGCGGATGCCGACGCCACGGACCAAGGAACATAGACAAATCCCAGGTTTAATATCTGCCCTGCATGAGGCGGGGTTGAAGTTGCGAATTTGAAATGTTACGAAAGCGCGCAATTCCGAATTATTCGGTGGCGAAACTTGGAGTAAAGAAAACAAACTTTGAAGAAACGACAGAAAGAAATGCAAGATTCCGATAATTCAAGTTACGATAGAGCAAAAGTCCGAAAAGTAATGTTTCGATAGAGTAAAATTTCGAATATTAAAATATACTTACACAGCGTAGTTTACTCAACGAGTGGATGTGAAAAATTAGAAAAACCGAAAATCAGAATGACCGGTGATCCGAAGGTAAAAATATCGAAAATCCAAAACAAAGAATGATCAAAGTTGTGAAATTTCATTGAGCCAGATATTCACAGAACTGAATATCTTCGCTCATTCGGAATTTCGATGTTTCAAAGTTTTTAAGTTTCTCATTTTTGCACTTTCGGAGCTTTGACCTGTCCAAGTTAAGCCCTTTCGGCATTTTGTCCTCCCGGAATTTCGCCCTTTCGGAACTTTGAACGTTAGGTTTCGGCCCATTAGAGACTTTCATGGTTTGGTCAAAGTTTGACTTCTTTACTTTAAGTTTCGCCACTAAGAAATTCGGAATTTCAACACCATCCCCCCTGAACCTACGGCGATAACAATAATAATGTTCAACGATATGTGCGTAGGTAATAAACGACGGAAATAAAATTGGATCTTTTTTTTTATTTTTATATATTATATTTATTCGATTATGATCGATCCCTTGAACTAGACGTATAAAAAGCACATAAATTATACATGTCTGTGAAGTAAGTAGGAAGTGATGTCGAAGATGGCAAAAATACGTTAATGACCGATTGATAACATTTCCAGCGTATATCATGTGGATAATATTAAACGTACTGAACAGGGTAAGAGAAAAAGAGGCTAAGAATAAGAAGGAGGAGGAGGAGGAAGAGGAAGAGGAAGAGGAAGAAGAAGAATAAAAAACAAGAAACCGCCCGCGCGAAACCAAACTACGTATACGAGGTATTTAACAACTTAAATTAAGGTGATAAATTAATTTTAGTATAGACTAACTAATAATAGAGAAAGTATAAAGTTTGTCGCGAAAGTTCGAAAACAAACGATCTACCGGAGCAAGGAGCTGCTGCTGCTGCTGCTGCTATATTGTTGTTGCTGCTGCTGCAAGAGAGAGAAAACATCAGCAGCATCAGCAGCAATGCCCTGCAGGGAGAATTAGCCAGAATGGAAGTGAAAGGGAGAAAGAATTTATTAATTACGAGAGCTACCGTTTCCCCGAGGGCGTTTGTACCTTTTCCAGTTTATACGGAATTCTGTGATTATAGGGGAGAATGGAAAAAAAAGACAAAAAATAAATAAAAATACCAAATACTTCATAAACGACAAATACCAATTTTGTAGCAACGAGGCTCGGCGGTTGAAAGCGGGAGGAATAAAAACTCAGAAGTTTGCTGAAATTTTCCCACAGAATATAAACAAAAGCGAAACAAAATTTTTTTAATGAAAAAAGAACAAACGAAACATGCAACGTGTTCAGAGAAATTCGTAACGCGGTAAAACAGGTTCGTACAAGTATGTATAACAAGGTGTTTCGAAAGAGAAAAATTATTTTCTGATAAATTCACTCATCTTTTGCAATAGTGAATTTATTATCAAATGATCACAGACCTTTTTCTAACAGTGTTCAATTCTCTACAAAAATATAGCTGCGAATATTCTGTACGAAGCATCGTCGTCTAGTTATAAAAATCAGAAGTTACAAAACCCATTTTTCTCACGTTATTCTTATGGAAAATAGAAAAGTGCGATGCGCAACCTCGTAATGTCAATATCAAGAGTCGAAATTTTAACATGCGCATTTTCATACCTAAATGGAAGTTTTGAATTTTTTTTTCTTGAAACACCCTAAAAGCGAGAAAAAAACAACAACGTCAGCAAGAACATACACACTGAGGAAAATTTCGTTTGTGTAGTAACTAGAAAAATCAGTAAAACAGGTACCGTTAAAAAAACTGTTTGAATATCGTTGGAATTAGGAAAAACGAGGCACGCCTAACCATTTTGCGCTATCGTCCATCCTTTTTTGGTAATTGCAACGCGAAATCAGTTTACGAGGTTTACTCTACTTTTTTAGTTAAACAAGGCTTTGACGTCAATTTATCGTTGCACAAGCATTAAATTTTCGCAACAGCGATCGTAACGAGAAAGAATAGTGACTTTCCGGTAACAGCTAGAAAACTAATTTTCATTTTCTTCCTAGAACTATACTTTCCGATTGTGGTAAAAAAATAAAATAATTAAGTAGTGAGCGGTAACCGGAACTAAAAATTTCCCTAAGTGCGTAGAGAAAAACGAAAGTGAACAGGTGATGTTAAAATTGTCGAGAGAAAAGGTTAAGGAAAGTGCGTAGGGGGGAGAAAGGGTGAGGAAAATTCGTCGCCCTTTTCGTAAGCCTGTCGCAGGTGTCGCGTGTAAGTACACCTTCATGCATAATATAGCCGAGGGGAAATTCCCCGACAGGGTGTTGGAACCACGGCATAAAGTTAGCATATTCACATATTTTTGCGGGAGTAAACTCGTATAATAATGTATGTACTTATGTAGATTATGGAAGTTTGCCTACTTTCCTCAGCACCCCAAGACGCACATTCTCGCGATAGTTGCGGTAAAGGACCCATATCGCCAGTCCCCCTATCAACGGTCCGAGAAGGATACTCGAGAGGAACTGTTAATGTTTCGCGTTGAGGAATGACGGTGGAAAAAATGAAAACTCGCAAATTTTCGACGTGAGATAAAATTGGTCGCGTTTACCTCCTCCTCATCCTTCTTCTTGTCTTCTTTCCTAATCTCGTATTTTTTAATCTTCTTCTTTTTCACCTCTACTTCTGTACGATCAATTTCTCTTGACACACTCGACTGAAAAACGGTAGGTGGAGACATGACCGCAAAGTTGGTCTCTCAGCCCCACTCTCCGCCTTTTTATTCTTTTTACAGGTACCGTAAGTTCACTATGTACGGTTATACACCGCAAGACTTTGACGAAATATTATCCATCCATTCGAGAGATTATAAAACTTTCCATGTCGTACTTTTCCAGTCTTCGGCAGATGATCGATATCGGGAGTTCAGTTTTTTCATTATTCTTTCGTTATATTAATAGGATAATATTGAGTGGTATTCACCTTTTCTTCTTTCAAATCCAAAACTCTCGATTCTAACGATTATTTCGTAATTTATACAACACGCGGTTAAAAGATATCAAACAAATTCACACGTACCACGAAGAACAATGAAAACGAACAACAAACCGCCGAGGTTGCTGTAAATAAACTCGACTACAATTGTTACAATTTGTACTAAAAATGAAACTGAAAGTCGTTTGAAAATTTTAAATCAACCAAACGGTAGATACGCGTTGCAGCGATTTTGAAGAAGCTAATTGCAATATACAATTGAGTATAAAAAAAAATGGTTTGCCTTCTGCAAATCTCGAGTGAACGTTATAAATTCTTGCATTAAATTCTTGAATTTTGCGCAAGGGTCAGGCTGTCGTCGTGGGAATATCCCGGAGTGCAGTTTCACCTCGTTTTCGGCTATGATGGCACCTACCAACACCACCACCACCACCACCACTATTACTACAACAACGTCTACTACTAATCCCCGGTCCCTGGCCCCTTTACAAAAGTTTCATCGCTCCTGGTAAAGCCGCAGTTTTGAAGTTGGGAGTTTGACGCTCAGCAGTTTTGCGGTTCAAGGTATATATGAGAGTGGAGGAATACAGAAGTTGCTCACCGTTTCGCGCATAGTCGTAGTTCGTCCCGTCCGTGTCGAGATGGTAGGTATATCTACGCTCGGGTGGCGAAAGATAATTGAAATTTAACGGCACCGTAAAAATAATACCCAAGTCCCGCAGGTGGTCATCACGACTCTTGAGATGATCGCTGCAATCGCCGCTGGGTAATATTTCAAATGGTTTCGTTTAAAATAGGCGTTTAAAACGTAATCAAAGCAACCATTTAAATGATGTTTCCGAAAGGTATTTTCCATTTTTCGATTTAAACGGATTTGTTAAGAGAATTTTTAAACATAATCAGAAACGGTTTCGAGTCTTGACTGGAGAGCTGCATATCCTGTACTAACAATAAAATCACGTCGAATTCGCACAAGAGCCAGCGAACCGGATCCGTGACGTGTTTACGATTAAATCGTATTGCCGGATATGCCGCAGCAGCATCGTGTGTTTTGTGTAACGAGTGTAGGGACCAACGGTTTTCGCCAGCGTGTGTAACTCTCCGGTTGGAAGTGGTAGCCGGGAGTTTTATCGCAGGTGACACCTAAATTTCGTGATAAAATCACGACGCGAAACGTGAGAGAGATTCCCGGTTATTTACATTCTAAAGTTTTAGCCCGTCGGCTGGTGCATGAGCCCAGGAGGTTTATCTCTGGATATATACCGGATCATGAATCAAGCAAGCCGAGTGTGCCCTCCTCAATTTACAGCCAGAATTTTGCACGTCTACGGATGGATGTAACCGTACACCTTGTGGGTAACGCGACGCTTCCACGTGAGGATGCCCAAAAGCGGCACAATTTACCGACGACATCGATGGATTTGAGAAGAATATTGTTACAAGGCGTCGGTGGACGAGGCTGAAAGTTGGCAATGCTGACGCAACGAAACATCAGGGGGAAAATCATTATTGCGCAAATTTAGAATGACTTTGAATAAGTTGGCTTAGGGGCCATCCATAAATTTACGTCACGCGTTAATGGGGGAGGAGGGTGTCACCGTAATGTGACATAGTGAGACAAGGGGCAGGGGGAGGTCAAAAGCTTTGTGACGTCACATTTTAAAATTTAACATACTAAAACACGAAATTTATATATAAAGATTATTTAATAAGGATAAGAAAAAAATTAAAACAACTGTTTTCTTTTGATTATTTTTAAACACATGCATAAGTTTGAAAAATTTGTGACGTCACATCAGGGGGGAGGGGGTTCTAAAAATGTGACAACCTGCGACAAGGACGGGGGGAGGGGGGTTTAAGAGTTCTAAAATTCGTTTGACCTAATTTATGGATGGCCCCTTATCGAAATAAAAGCAAGGTGAGCGTACGAGTTATTGACCTTTTTTGATTGTATCTGTGTGATCCTTAGTTCTAAGATTACAAAAGAATAAATTTCTAGTGTCTAACCTTCCAGCGACTGGTTTTAGTCGTCGATAAATTCACTATTTGCACACTAAGAAAAATTTAATTTGTTACGGTAACTAGAAAAATTCAGTAAAACAGGTATAGTTGAAAAAAAACTGTTTGAATATTGTTGGAATTACGAAAAACGAGGTACGCCTAACCATTTTGCGCTATCGCCGATCCGTTTTTGGTTATTGCAACGCAAAATCAGTTTCTTCGGTTTACTCTACTTTTTTAATTAAACAAGGCTTTATCGGCAATTTATCGTTGCACAAGCGTTAGATTTTCGCAACGGTTACAAGTAAATACAGCAACAATGATCGTAACGAGAAAGAACAGTAACGGTTACTAGACTTTCTAGTAACAGCTAGAAAACTGATTTTCATTTTCTACCTAGAACAATATTTTTCGATTGTGGTTAAATATGAAAATAGTCAAGGACCGAGCGGTAACCGAAACTAAAAATTTCTCTCGGTGTACCGTCAATTTATAATTTTATAAAATAAAAGGTTCGATCATTGGGTCTAAGCGTGTCAATAAGTGGTACGCTTACCCTTATGCTTTGTTCATCGTGTTTTACTAAATTTCAGACATTCGTAAAGATGCAAAGTAACGATTTTTCCCTAAACCTGCATCGTTACAGTAACGTTACCAGCTTCATTCTCATTTGGCAAGAAACCGAGTGTGTGGTAAAAATTCACGTTTAACTGAGTAAAGGTGGGGTGGTTAAGGTAAATTAGAAGTCCATACGTTGCTATTCACCTGTCCAGGTTGTTCTATTTGCCGGTGTATTAATTTCCGGCGGAGGAGCGTAACTTCCGTATCGCGTCGGCGAGGTTTCCTCGGTCACACCGATACCTAGATGTTGCGGTACATGTAACACGGCTCACATCCCACTGCTTGGTTGCAGCCTGGACCGCAATCTCTCTTGTATTTTGCAACGGCAAAACATGTACAGTCGGTAAACAAGGTACGTGTCGTATTCTACTCTACATCACCGGGCTGGGTATATGTATTATGTATGTGCATTAGACGTATATTATATATATATATATATTTGTATATATATATATATATATATACATATACACATATATATACCCATGACGATGTTGCAATTAATTAGGGTTGGCACAGGTTGGTAAATTTACTCTGCACGATAGGTGCAGGTATACTTTATGCATGTGCAACTTCATACCTGAATTACGAAATTTAATCATATTATGTAATATACAAACAAATCGCCGTAGCATTTAGTCAATGACTTATTGATAATGAAATTAGTTTCTCACCAACCGGACAACATTTGATTAACATTACGTAAATATACAAGTAAACAACTCGACCCCAAAGATGTATTCTCAAATCGGGTGTTCGATCGTACGTGAACATTTACAAACATCTTTCCGTACAAAGTTGATCAGCGAGGATGGTGAGAATTTAATGAACTAGAAAACCTAACGCGTGAGTAAAAGCGTTGATTATAGTTAGATTTGAATCACGGGGTGATCAGGAAACTCGTGGCGTTGTTTCAGGGTGAGAGTATCGAACCCAAGACGACCCGATTCAAACCCAACCCAACCTAACCTAACCTATCCTAACCTAATCCAACGTTACCTGACTTAAATTTGGGGTTTTCCCAAAATGTAGATCAGAACCGAGAACTATGAAACAAGGATGAAGGGGCGGAGGAAGATTGAAGGTGACGACGAAGCGGACGAGGAGAGAGGAAGAGAGGGAGGAAAAGGGGATGAGAGAGCTGCAGCAGCCACGGCGGAGATTGTGGCTGACCAAAAACCACCGGAACGTTTCAGAGGATTGCGGTGTGTATACGGATATGTATGTAGGCGCGCGTCTTTCATGCCGACCGGAAGTTGTTATTATGCATGTAAGAGCATTTAGGCTCGGGTTGCTTCTGTTGCTGTATATGCCTGTGGTGTACAACGTTTGGATGTACCCGGATATTCGGGGATTCAAAATCTCCTTTTCGCCGAGTACGAGATTTCGTATTTTCTATGTTGACGT
This sequence comes from Neodiprion pinetum, assembly GCF_021155775.2. Classification (NCBI taxonomy): domain Eukaryota; kingdom Metazoa; phylum Arthropoda; class Insecta; order Hymenoptera; family Diprionidae; genus Neodiprion; species Neodiprion pinetum. The sequence continues at coordinate 29,022,725 of NC_060233.1, forward strand.
GTAACGCGCGTGTAATGAAATGCATGAAACGTCGGATGGGGGAGGATATCAAAGGTAGGAAGGCCGTGCGTGCAATTGGGTCGTTGAATAAAAAATTTCATTAGGTCCATCGGATAAAGCGTCGAAAAATAATTGACACGTGTATTTTCTTTTTTCAGTTCAATGTTTATTAACAAAGATACATAAGAGTTTGAAAATGACGCGTGAGGTCGCAATGTCTATATTGAGAAAAAATTTCAGTTCCGGTTACCGCTCAATCCTTGACTATTTTCATTTTTTACCACAATCGGAAAGTATAGTTCTAGGAAGAAAATGAAAATTAGTTTTCTAGCTGTTACCGGAAACTCTAGTATCCGTTACTATTCTTTTCGCATTACGATCACTGTTGCTAGATTTTCTTGCGACTGTTGCGAAAATTTAATGCTTGTGCAACGATAAATTGACGCCAAAGCCTTATTTAACTAAAAAGTAGAGTAAACCTCAGAAGCTGATTTTGCATTGCAATTACCAAAAAAGGATCGACAATGGCGCAAAACAGTTTTTTTAACGATACCTGTTTTACTGAATTTTTCTAGTTACTATGACAAATGAAATTTTCCTCAGTGTAAATATAGTTATACTACAATGTGAACATTATAACGTCAGGCAAATTCAACCGGCTATATCTTTGTTAATAAACATTGAATTGAAAAAAGAAAAAACGTGTGCCAATTATTTTTCGTCATTCTATCTCACGGACTTGATGAAATTTTTCGGAATTTTTTATTCAATGACCCAATTATGCGATGAGGTTGAAATTTCGTTGTGTGAAAAATCATCATGCTTTCTATACATATATATTTACATTTTACTTTTATCGTCTCACTGCCTATATTACATATACGTATAATATAGGTATACATATCGATATTTTAAATTATCAAATTTTGCCAATTAAATTTTCCGACCTTTGAAAATTCGTTGATACAAGTTTTTTTCATTTTGTCGCCATTCCACTTACTGACCTCAATCATACGTATTTATATGAAGCTGAAGTTTTTGAGAAAGAAGAGCTGATTTTCACGGCAAAGTTTGTAAAGAAAAGCAAAATACGTTTTCATTTAACGAAGATCAAGTTAGTAACTATACCGTAACGACGCCACCGTTATAGGAAAAATCGTTAATTCGCACCTCTGTGACTTTCCAAAATTTAGTCAAAAATTTTAAACAAAATATACATACTGATTCTGAGAAGCCGACTCCTTGATAGTCATCCTAAAATTTTCCGATAATGAAGAATTGGAAAAAAAAAAGAAAAACCAAGAAGACCAGTTTCTATAACAGCTGCACTGCCAACGAACGAAAAAAATTAAGAGGCACAATATAGAAAGTTGACAACAATTTGACAACAACGACAAGCAACGGTAGCTTACAAATGTATCATGTAGCTGTAAATATACCGGCAAGGCAATCGGTTCTTCCTGGTAAATCTTGTCAAGTTTTGTCGTTCGCAAAGATACGATGAAACGCCGGGGAAAGAAGCTCTTGATACTTTAAGAAGCTTAAGGGTCTCTAGTCTTCGATGTATCGATACCAACCGAAGAAATAGAATCTACTCTAAAACGGGATTGTCAGTGTACGTTATATACACGATGTAGTATTATACATTATACAGGGCATATCCACCTGTGTACACCTTCTGAACAGATCATGCTTTCCAAACACATAACGAAGTAAGCGAAACCACCTGCGGTGAAATAGAAACAGCGGTAACCGCAAGAGCAATTTATGCCGCATACACAACGATCCTCGATTTCTATTACATCAAACATGAAAAACACCTGTAATTTTTCCGAGTTAAGGGACTCCTCATGATTCGATCGTTCGCTCTTTGACTCATAAATAGCCCGATTATCGATCAGCTCAAGTGTCAGTAGGTGCATCTGAGAAGGATGGAAGCGTGAGCATTATGTGTACGTAGTTCATTCTATACTATCTCAGAGTTGATTACAGAGGACTGAATTATCAGGGTAATTTTTTTTTTTTTTATTTATTTTTTCGACAATTTGAAAACGTTTAAGCCCCTGGGACTATAAAAATTCAAAAAACAACCTTATATATATATCAGGGTGGGTAAAAAAAATCATATATTTTTTTTTTTGTATCCGACACACGAAAACTAGTTCCTAGGTACCTCTAGAAAGTACTCACCGAGTATGAGCTCTTAATATTAACGGGAAGATTATGCTCATCATAGTTTTCCATTTTCAATTTAGTGTCATATAAAAATGGTCATATCTTATCAACAATAGATCGTTTAACCAATCGCAAAGTCAATATTTCTAGGAAATTGAACGCTCTACAAAAAAGGTCTCTTGTAGTTAATCGATTACTCTAGCCGTTCAAAAGATATTCGCAGTAGAATTCCAATGCCTACTGATTTTAATGGTTTTTCAATAAATATTTCCAATATAATAATAACGATATATATACATATATACACACAGACAGCAATAAAATTATTTTCTTCGTATACAGTAGATTGAATCAACGTGTAAGATATTTTCTCCACTCATCAGCCGGATTATAAAACTTATATCGCGTGCGATTTTGACCATTTCAACGAAACGTCTTCTCCTCGCGCTTATAATTCGTACATTTTCTTATCAAAATGGCAAAGTTCAATCAGCTGCGGGTGAGCATCAATTTTCCAAGTAATGGGGATCATCGATGTATAACGTCAGAGATCCGAAAAGTAAGAGAAAGAGAGAAGGCAAGAGGGAAAGGGACGGCTTACAGAGTGAGCGGCAAACGCAAGGAATGAAGAGGGTTGGGAGAGGGGCAGGCAAACGCAAAGCAATCAATAGTACGTCGGTGAGGAGGAGGAGAAGGAGGAGGAGGAGGAGGAGGAGGAGGAGGAGGCCGCAGCATCCAAGAGGACTTAGCCGGGTTAGTGGGGTACACCGGCTAAACTGTGGAAAAACTTGATGGAGAATAATGATCTTGTAGGAATAGGGAATTACCTTTTCCTTTCCTTACTCTCTTTTCTCTCTCTCTCTCTCTCTCTCTCTTTCCCTCGTCGTCCTTCTCTCTCCGTTCCTCCCCTCCGTCCTCCTTCCTTCCTTCCTTCCCAGCTAGCTTCAGCTCGCTTTATCTTACCCTCTAGCAGAGTTCCTCGTTCGAGGAACCCTCTTATCGGCCCCCTTTCAAACCCCTCTATCAGGCCGGTGTAAAGAAATGCGCATTAACGAATTGTAAGACGTCGTCGGTAGGGTGGGGAGAAGGGCGTGAATAATGCAAACACCAAATTAGGCGCCCCGAGAAGCTCGGATGATTATTTCGCGATACGACTTGAAACCTCCCTTCAATTTTCCCCTCGTTTCGTCCCCATTCCTACACAGCTAGCGGGAAATCACGCCAAAATTTACGAGCAAGCCGTTCGGCGGTGAAACTTATTGTTGGCACATAGTTGATCCGATGATCGGCCATAACTTGCATGCAATAATCCAAAGACACTTTTGCCTAATTAATATCTCGTTAAGGACGTCGCCGAGCTGTGACAATAAAGTGTTTCGCTCGCGTCGCGTACGTATACGTGAATTATTATAGTTTGCCACAATGGCTGGCTCCGAGCTAATGGAATTTTGCTGTTCGAAGGGCGCAAAGTTTTACCGGTGCAGGGAAAAAGTTTTTTTTTTACCGTCGTGGCGGCAAGTCCAACGGGAAAAAGGTAAAGAGAGCCAAAACCGCGGAAGGAAGAAACTGAAAGTGATGATTTTCACGCTGTTGCGGAAAAATAAAATATACTATAATTTGAAACAAAACGAATTCTCATTTCTCGATTATTGACAACGATTAACAACAATTGGCTATGATGTTAGAGCTAGCCAATGTTTTATCACTGGCATCAATGGGCTGCGTGTAACGAAGTAAAAATGCTATTTTATGCTTGAACAAAACTTCAAACAAAAAGGAAAACAATTTCCTTCCTCGACAAACACGAACAAACAAACCTTACGTAATACCTGCGCGTAAAAAAAATCTTTAATATACAAGAAATAAATTTTAAAAAAATTTTGACATCAGCCTCGGGCGAAACGACGACAGCATTTCTATATAAATGAAATGTTTCGAAGCAAAGGAAAACATGTAGCGACTTAAAATTCCTGAAAGAAGATTTTTCGTACCGCCGACAAGCCTTGCGTTCAATTTCCCTCTTGTTATTTTTTTTTCTCTCACTCACTCTCTCTCTCTCTCTTTCTCTCTCACTCCTTCATCTCAACGAGAGATAAAAATCATCGTGAGAAACGATCGACTTCCTAATATTCGCTCGTACCATACGACGGTAGTTTAAAAACAAAAATTTCAACCAAACAAATGCTGTTCCACGTAATATACGTAAATAACAAAAAAGATAAAAATAAAGAAAGAAATTACCCTCGAAAAAAAAGTTCAAAATGGAATCAAATTCAATTTCTTATCTGTGGAATCTCAGAGCGGAAAAATGACCAAGTATCGGGGATTTTGGAGTAAAGATATAAAACCAAGCTGTTTCGACAGATATAAGGGGCAGATCCTTCCTTGAGTTTTGAGCACATTAAGTTGTCTAATGGGGGGGGGGGGGGGGGGGGGGGGGGGGGGTAATTTGTGGAAGGGCGGAAAAGGAGGGAAAGAGCAAGGCACGGGGGTAATATTTCGCAAGACGGATACGTAATGGGTATAATAACGAGAAGCTGGGTACATTGGATTCTTTTGTTGCAGCCTATGTATGTACGTGTGTAATGGATTATGTACCGTACGTATAATATCGTATATATGTGTGTACGTGTGCGTATATACGGCAAGGCCTCGCGCATATTATTCTTATTGTTGGGTAAGTGGCGGTATATTACGTATACATATGTATAGAACATCCCGTCCCAAATCATCCACCCGGGGACCCTGACCATTTTCGATTTTATTTTTATTTCAGATGAGGGTAAAAATGCATAGAGATCGAAAAATCGGAGGGCCGCAATATCGAATGTTTGAAGAAGCGAAAACTCAATTTGTAAAGTTTGAACATGTCGAAAGCCGAAGTACAGAAAAGTAAAAGATCAGAAAGGTCAGTACCATAGAATGCCAAACTGTAGAATCGTCAGGATTTCTCTCGATGATATAGAATCGTATACAGATTTTCGATTTTACTGTTCCATGTTTTAACCTTTCTATATATATTTATATGATTTTCCGGTTTATGAAAATTCGATACTCTGGTCCTTTTGTCAATCGGTAATTCTAGTGTTTTCTCGTACCTGTTCAACCTCGCCCTAAAATCGACAAGAAACGAGAAAAAAAAAAATTAAAAACAAAAATGATACCAAGTGTTGAATCACAATCGATTCAACATAATAACGTACAATTTTTCGTTAGAGAATGACTCACTTTCTCACGATTTTCAACAATTTTCGAACGAACAAATCAACCACAAACAACCAATTTCACAAATTTGTATTGAACCGATTAAGACGTGCAACACCAAAACCATTCTCAAAAAATGGTCATCGTGGAAATCGCACCCGAAACGAAACCTTACCATGTTCTTTATTCACGGTGGAATATATGGAGAAAAAATTTGATTTTTTTTATTCATTTTTTTTTTTGGATTTTAGAGCGAAGGCAATCATTTGAAGAAATAAAAATAAAAATAGAAAATATTTAAGATCACAGGCTGTATGATTGTCGTTGGAATGATCCGTACATATGCGGATATACATATATATATATATATAATTATATATATGCACACGCACACTTTCCTATAGTAGAAAGGAATTAAAAGCAGAGGCCTTTTATAATAGTAACCCCTGCGAGCAGCAGCATAATCCTCGTGTAGCCCCCGTATAACCACTAAAACTGTTGAAACCCGGCTGTATAATCGCTTCCCGCAAAATACCCCGCCAGCTTAGTAGTGTAGAGGAGGGGTGTAATAAATTTATAAAATTGAATAATAAATTATTTTAAACTTCTCGTAAATAGCCACTTTGACCGTATTCCATATACTACACGTATATGTATATATACATACATATATAGGCGTGTATATACGCGCTTTTATATATATATATATATATTATATATGTGTAAAATGCCCGGCAAAGACTAGAATCTCGAATCAGGATCGTTAGCATAATACGAAGGCACCTGCACCTTCTCTCTCTCCTCTCCTCTCCGCCCTAACCGCAGCATCCCCCCCCCCCCCCCCCTTCATACCCCATATATATCTGGCAGCAGCCCCCAACGATCCGTAAGTATCTATTCGCAATTGTAAATTTTAACGTATCGCAGTGTTTTGTTGTATTAATGGATGTGACAAGTACTTACTTTGATTAGAAACGAAAAAAAAATTGGTCATCGATTTATGGAGCTCAATTTAAGCCATCAAGATATGGTGATGAGAAAGATGAAGAAATAAAAAAAAAAGTTGAAATAAATTAAAAACGATAAATCAATTTCTTCTCAAACAATTTTTTATCCTTCTCTTTTTCAAATTCGATAATTATGTACAGATAAATATTCGACGATTACGAATTGAGAGAAGATAAAAAAAATTAATCACGCATACGATGCATCGATAAACGTGAAAAAAGAAACAAAGTTCACCGTACCCAACAAATGTTGCAAGGATCGTGAGAAAAAGATAAACCGACAAATATATTAATTATTTTCAAGTTCAAGGCATGGATTGGTGTAGCAACGGTTTAGAAAGCCGGGGGACAGGCAACCCGTTGGCAATACACGCGGCCTCTCGTTATATCAAAAGCGGGGGCAAGGCAACCCGGGGGTCTGATAAATTACAGTAGGCCACGCGTTACGTGTTCGGGATTATCGAAGGATTATTGCCAGATGACTGCCGACCATTAACGTAACATAGATTACGGGTTGGGCCAAGATTAACGGCGAAGGTTGAGCCCCCTTTTTTTCTTCTTCGTCCGGTCCGCAGTGCAGCATCAGAAAGCGGAGGAGTGGAAACGCCGTTGCCTAAGATCCCGGGAGGGATGAAGATGAAGAGGAAGAGGAAGGGGAGATGAATGGACGGTAAGGATGGATATGCGTACATACGTCAGTGTCTGTCTCGTTATCCAAGAATGTCAGAAATATGTATAAAACACGTATATATTATGTATAAACGAGTTTTGTTGCAGAAACACCTTGAATAACATTGGAAAGTGAAGAAGAAGAAGAAGAAGAAGAAGAAGAAGAAGAAAAAAAATAAAAATAAAAACACCATGCTTGCAATATCCTTTATATATATAAATATAGAAATAGATAGAAATTTTTCCCAAACTTCTGCCAGTATACGTTTTTACTTCGTATCGAAGGATGTAAAATAAAATTTAATGAAAAAAAAAAAAAAAACTATAAAAGAGAGTCTGAAAAAGAACAGTATGTATTACATACGTACGCAATTCATTTGAATTTATTTTCAAAGGGGTTTATGGATGGGAAATATGATTAACGCTTTGATTGAAACTACGTTCTATACGCATACATAAAGGTACGTGTTTGCATGCTTTATTAAACGCTATGTAATTGTCAATATGAAATTCGAGGACCGAAAAACATTCGTTACCTCTTTCTTTGATGTGTTTACGATTAGTTTCAACGAAATTACGTCAGACTATGCGTAAATAATATTTATAATACATACATATGTATTATTAGTGATCTTGCACATAACGTAGAAAGCTCTTTTTTTTGACAGAACCTTTCTTTCAACCTAAGCAAACTTTTTAGGCGGTGCCATGGTGGAAAATCGCACATTATTTTTCTTCGAAAGACCCTAATATGTGTAAGTAGAAGCGCGAAAGCAATATCTCGGTTGGTTGGTTGAAAATTGTTCGGACCCGCTGGCGGCTTGGAGGGTCCAAGGGTTTAAGGTTTCGACTTGAAAAAGAGCAGGGAAAGAAAAATATCCTAGATTTTACATCTCCTGTAGCGAATATATGGACAGCACTTTTTTTAGAGTTAAATCTACAGCAATTATGGCAAGATTTACAAACCCGATAACAAGAGTTACAAAACCAATACTGACAGTCACAATATGCTTAAGTAGATCTATCGGAATTGATATAGATTTGACTCCAAAAAACGGTTTTTCAATTCTCCCTTGATTAAAAGAAAGTATTACGAGTAAATTTTTTCCGACAATATTTTTATGATATGGTAGTATGGTCTTTGAAAATAATATTGTCAATCCCCTGCGATGAAAATGTATAAGCAAGAAACCTTTCGAAGAATATTCTGCCCACCGGTTGCCAAAAATTCCTTACGCACACACTTTCGTCACGGAAAATTGAAACTTTTTTTCAAAGCTTATGTAACACCCTAATCTAGAAATTGGCGAAACCTCTATTAAAGAGCACATTGTGCTCGTTTGAATAATAAAATATTTGTAAATTATAAAAACTAATAAGTACAATGTGATCCCAAATTTATTAACGAACGTATATCGTATCTTCACACAGCCAGTCTTTAAGCTTATAGAAAATATCGGCCTCACTTTTTTCGAACGATAAGCGGCCCTGGAATTAGGGGAGAAACGAAAAGGATGAAAAGTAATAAAAAGACGAAAAACGCGTGCTTGCAGATTTTCTTTTAATATTCTGCGGTGGTAATCATCTCTTCCTTTTCCTCCCATTTTTCATTTTTCGACTACAGTATAAAGCAATGCATATAGTATATATGCAGGAATATACCTATTCTATTCTATTTGTCTTTTTTATCGTCTCAATTGAAACCTTTTTTTCCTCTGCAAAGTTCAGCCACCCACGTTATTTGATTATGTACTGCACGTGTGTGTTTTTCAGCTTTACGTTGATATCCTGCGGGGAATATTTTACGACTAATTTTTTTCTGCATGAGATATTTCCCAATCACGCAGAGTTTCGATCAACCTCAAAAACGATATTTCACGCGGTTGTCGCGCGATTTCACCCAAATATCTGTAACGCAACACTTTTTCATACTAAGATAATTGTAATATATATATATATATATATATATTATAAATATCATCCATAATTGCAAGATTTCGTATATATAATATGCATAACAGCGAAGAGAAAGTTGTTTCTAGTCAAATTACTGTTTCGCAGACAGCTTGCAGAACTAATGGAGTACCTATGCGTAAAATTTGAAAAATATACACATCCAGTAAGCATCGAACATGACGAGATGTTAGATTCAGATCAGAGATCTCATACATCGATCTGTTGAAACTTTTTATCGATAAGCTCTCGGTAGAGACCACGGTAAGAATAAAAAAAAAAAACAACTCAGATAAAGAAGAATAGATTCGAGCAACCTCAAAATGAATCAAGCGATGAATACTTCGCACGTTGAAAGAAAAACATTTTTTTCCAAATGGGTACAAAAGTTATAAAAATATGCCTATCAAAATTAGTACAGAAAATTGACAGACATATTTTGATAAAGAATTGAACGCTCTTGAAAAAAAGCCTCTCGTTATGTTCTGATAAATTCACTCGTTCGAAAGTTATTTAAGGGACATTATACCGATCGACGTGACGTCTCGTAAATCTCAGAGTTTCGAATTCTTTCCTTCTTCGTCTTCTCATGTTCGAGTAACACCGTCTAAGTGACCCGAAACCATCGGATTTATCGAGTGTAATAAATTAGGGGAGAAGTGGAATGTTTCCTTTTTCAAGGATAGACTCACCGAAGCTGGACGACGGTGAATTTCATTTAGAATTCGTACCCACAGCGAGTCTCAAATGCGCGTAATTTGTATTCAATTTTCCCGTTTGCTTTGTCACACCGAAATCCCTGGGGAAAGGCGATTTATTTCGATACCCAAGCTTTTTATTTATCGGTTTCAAGTATCGGTCTGATACTTATTTTTAAAAAAATTAAAAACGATCTACATTCATACCTTCAATGATGCATCTACAATGGATAAATTATTTTAAACGCGATAATTGTTGAATTTTTCAGCAAAATAATTTCGAACGGCCGTTTCAATTCGTCGTAACCGATCATTTCCACCTGCATTTTCAATTGAATTCAAGTTACTTGACGTCACATGTCAAACCAGCGAGTTCTCATCGATTTTCAATTGACTATATACATATATATGTATGTATACACATATCTCTGACTATTAATATCAAGTGATTTCAAACAAGCGCCGCGGTGTATAAAAAATCAATTAAAAATGGTAGTTTATAACTCGGCTGTACGTTCCAGAGCGTGCGTAAAAACCAATTTTTATATACCTATTTTATCGGACAAGTAACGCTGTAAAACAAATATGTATACGTGAAACTGTCGAAACTATTCAAGCTGCAGCTGCTGGATAGGGCTCCACGATATCGTGACAACGAATCAAGCATAACATAAAAATAAGGAAGAATACAAATTTTGCAATCGATTATCAAGATCGATATTTATATATTGTTTCGAAAAATCAAAAAATATGTAAAACAAAGAAAAAAAAAAGAGAGAGACCCGCGTAATTTCCGTCAGAGATTATTTATTTCGTTCCTCCTGAAACGCATCGGTGTACAAATTATTTACTACCTAATACACGTGTATAATATTGAGCTCAGCATGAAAAATCGTACGGCATGGGATACGGGATTTTACGGGGGTTACGGATCCGCTGGTCCGTTTAAAATGCACGATGTATCGGTCGCATCAAAGTACCCGTATACGCAACCTTGCCGGCGATATCGAATAAGCGGCGGGTTGCCTTAAACTCGATTCGAAAACAAAGTTCAATTTCCGGGGACGTCAATCCCTGGGGGAATCGTCGTCGTCGTCGTCGTCGTCGTCGTTTGTACCTCTCAACTAAATGCTCGCATTCACGTCGCGTTGCTGGACCCGGTAGGTAAAACGTGACAATGGCAAGCCAATAAGCATTCGTACAAGTGATTAATGTCCCTGAGGAAGAAGGAAGAAGTCTCCCGATGTTTGTACGCGTACAGATATTCGAATCCGTCGAAAAATTACGCATTATTTGTTTATTTATTTATTTTTTTTTTTTACTTTCACATCCTGTTAAACGTCACACGTACGCGATTAATGCTGATTCAAAAATAATGTCATTCGTTCTTTTGTGCAACATCGGTTCTCCTGCGCAGGCACATAATATATATTCAATTAATTAACCGTAAATTTGTCATTTCCGAAATAAACATTATACAACTTGTGATATTTTTACTTGTAAATAGAAGAATGAACACGGATGAAATTTCTTTTATCGCCTTCTTTCGTCCTTTTATGTTCCAGTGCAAATTTCTTTTTCACTATTTTAATCTTCTTTGCTGCAGTCGCGTTGTCAAAAGTCCATTAGCTGTTAAGAGTTAATTCACATCGGTTCGAAAAAGAAAAACGGTACATTACCTATAATGGCTATAACATCGTGCCGCAGCGACGAGAAGAAGCTTTCGCTTTCTTTATACCTCGTACATATATATACATATATATATATACCTATATACGTACGATATATATCCACCCACTTCTTAAGATCGTCAGAGGTATCGTATACATACGTATATGTGATAGGTATGCGTATGGGAGAAGGGCAATAAATTTTCCTCTCTACCTATACTGGTAATAATGATGGAGAATTTTACCCCTCGAGATATTCTGATGGAAGACGAAAAAATAAGCCGAACATTTTCACTTCTACTTTTCGCCAACTCGAAAGACAATAACTCTCCGTATTTGAATATCAATTTTCAGCCTTCCGCGACTCGCAATCGAAAGAAATATTACGTTTTTATATTCCGATCACGCGATATTTTTTTTTATCACGTAATATTTACCGTGTAGTATATATAGAAAAATTTGTTGTAAAATCGATAATTATCGAGTGCCCCGGAACCGCGTTTCGTCGAGAAATTTTTCATCTAGAAACGACAAACGGACATATTTACGTAGCTGCATTTGGATACGTAACTTACTATACCTACGTAAAGCCGAAAGAAAACCGTATTTCATTCAATTTTTGTACGACAAATTATTTTTTCTTCTACCTCAAATTCAATATTTTCCCTCAACGAAGAGCCCGGAAATCGCAGGGAATGGAAAGTAGGAAAATAATCTCAAGAGCCGGTAGATTTCGATGCCCTTCCGACATTTGACATGGAAAAAACGGATTTTGAAAATGTAACTCATTCGTACGCAGCTGCCCAAAATTATTAACCTGTTCGCGAAACTTGTCGCAGTGGATTTTCGTGCTCTTCGTAAACCGGCCGATCAAAAATTGGAACAAGGTCAGCCCGCCTTACCAGGTTCGCATTCCGCGTTGAACCGTAGAAATATCGTTCGAAGGACGGATTTGAAAGCGGCGCCGTGACTTTCGCTTCTTATCAAGTATACCTACATTATAATGCAACAACGATCTGGCACAAATTGACGTAATTTACAGGGTGGCCACTCAATTCCGCTCACGGAATTCCCTGACTAAAATCATTATTTTTCCCTAACATTTTGATGCACAATTTGTGCAGAAATCACTAAAAACTATATTAACCTAGGTACAGTATGGCCAAATATATTAAAGTTATAAAAGTTTTTAAAAGTTGTTCATTCCGTTCATTATGATTTTTGAAAGTTGACAAAAAATGAAAGTTTCCATTTGCTTGGTCTTGTTAAGTATATATTCAAGAAGGGGCTCCAAGAAGCGAAATATTTTTAGAGCTATTATTTGAACATTTATGCTGTTTGCAACGAAAATCGAGGTTCGAAGAATTATGACTAATTAACGAATGTGTAACTTTTTGAAAAATAAACTTAAGAATTTTTTTCCAACGGGACATTCTTCTTTTAAGCGTCAAGAATACACCACAATTTATCCAAATTTTTAAATCGATATTTAACACAGCAAAACAATTATTTTATGCGGTGTACCGTCTGGACGCGGCGCGTCTTTGCCGTAACAGTTGCGCAGAGCCCTGTGTTCAGCGTTAAATTAAAATTACTAATACTGAAGATAGAATTCCAGGTGCTTCTACTTTTTTATTGGAAATTTCCTCCTCTTTAAGAATCTTTCTAAAATTTTCGCTAGCGCTTTTACTTTTTGAGTTATTGCCAAAAACCTGAGGCTTCGTTTTTTCTAGACCATTAGGCGTCGGTGAACTTGCGTCTCCGCACGCAGTGACGGCCATAGATAAATCAAACCGATGTCTGCTCGTACTACTGAATTCATGTGACAATCAGCAACTAAGCTTATAATCGTCAATAAGAAGAGAAGAAAAATTGTGACGATGCGGTGATAGCATCTCAATTTTATGGACAAAGCTTTTGAAATCCGCGAGTTCTGTAAAAAGTCCCTGACCAACCAAAAAATTCCCTGACTTTTCCCTGACATACAAAATTCCCTGACATTTCCCGATTTTCCCGGTTTTCCAGACGGACGGCCACCCTGGTAATGACGCAGGTGCGTGAGAATTGAGAAAAATATAATCGAGAGGAAGAAGATACGTTTTTCATACAACTTCGTATACTTTTTATAATTTTTGTTTTTTGTTTTTGTTTCTGTTTTTGTTAATTTAGTCGCCTCCGCGCCAAAAAAAAAGAGACAAAATTTTAATTTTCAATCGCAGTTGCGGATACGTACAAAGCGCAATTTCCGTATTATCATTTCATTTCACTTTATCGTTGTACCTTCGTTGAAGCGAAACAACTTCTCGTTGGCGCAAGTCCCAATTAGAGGAGCTTTAGAAGTCGAAGCCCGCTTACGTGTAGGTAAGGTATACCTCATACCTTACTGCGATACATTCAACAGAGAATACAGGAGGTGAAACTATAATACCGGTACGTATATAATCTACGGGTATTGTTCAAACTATGATCGTGAGCGTTAGAATTTGTTCGCAATAATTACCGTGTGATTCATCAACTGGTTGGAAAGAAATTTTGCCAAAAGATTCAAACTCTACGTATTACATACTTAAAGGCGAACGAAAATACGTAACACACAGATGGATAGGATTAACGCATTCGCTTTTTTGTACACCATGGTGTACAGTCTTGATTTTCGTTTTCAACGATTTCCTCGATATATACCGCATATTAAATAATTAAATAATAATCAAGTATATGAAATATGGGTAAGATTTATCTAGCAAATCGATTGCCGATATTTATTTGGCACAATTATTCTCATCTTGCGGGAAAAAGGCAGATAAAAAAAAAAACACCGAATGAAACATGTCCAAAACATTTTAAAATCTTCGAAAAAGTCTTTCATTACTCCAACAAAGGCATTTTTATTCAATATTTTCATTTTAAAATGAACGGATTAACGTGCAACGGGTGAATTTTTCCACATCACGGCAGAGATAATTCACCTGTATTAGAACGTAAAAAAAATTTCCAAATTTTGTAAAATTCAATATAAGCTGCACGTTCGATGTACATCAATTCTCTCCGCACGGTGCAAGGACGTCAAGATTTATTGGCTTTTCACGAGGATAGGAAAGAAGGTAAGGGTGTACGTACGTACGTAGCTACATACATATATAGGTATATTTCATATGTAGAGGTGATCCACACTCGGCACGTGTTTTATATGTATTATACACGTGTATACGTAGAGCGACTTTTTCACTCTGCCGCTGGTCCGAGAAGAAGCCGGAAGGTTTGCCGAGAATCAAGATCCCAACACCGGTGGGAAATCTTAGTGAAATACTTCTATTACGGAGAAAATCCCAAAAGTTATTACCGCAAGGTAATTTGATTGCTAATAGAAGGGGCGGAACGTTGATAATATACAGAGAACTCTGGATACGGTTGCGTCTTTACTTTTTTAATAAGTCACCGCGTTTATTACGCCGTGCTTGTCAGGAGGAATATGTATATACACAGATGTACGCATACAGATGTGTATAAAATAGTACGGAGAGAAAAATACGCGGAGTTGTTGAAACTGCAACGCGGTGCAAAAAAGAAAAAGAGAAAACGCGCGAATGTCGTGTCACGCGGCTAATGAAAAATCCGTCGACAAAGAACCAGAGAAAAATAGGAAAAAAATGAGAATAAATTTGTGTTAATTAAATTTAAGAAATGTGAAATGCTTGGTAGTTATTGGCTATAGGTATATGTGATACATGTATTTTATAACATCACGTTACATGGCGCGGTGGTAAAAACAAGCTTCATACGCAAGTGAAAATTTAATGACCCTTTAATGGAAGTCCAAAGTACGAGAGAGAAAATGAAAGTCTAATGCTAAGAGAGGAAAATAAGTTTAACCCGTGCGTAAGTCCGGGAATAAAAAAGTAACGCGAGAATTTTTTATTTATAATACAATTTAAACAAAATCACACCTAGTTGTATTTGAAGAGTCACAAACAACTCTGCAAATATGCAAAAATAGTAGAAAATAATGGAATTGTAACAAAAATCTGGGTCGTTTCAAATCGCTTCA
The DNA here is from genome assembly GCF_021155775.2 of Neodiprion pinetum. Classification (NCBI taxonomy): domain Eukaryota; kingdom Metazoa; phylum Arthropoda; class Insecta; order Hymenoptera; family Diprionidae; genus Neodiprion; species Neodiprion pinetum. The sequence continues at coordinate 29,038,146 of NC_060233.1, forward strand.
AAATTGTTAAAAATCTAGTAGATTAGTTCGATTTCATTCTACCATAGCTGATTTTTTTCAAAAGACTATATGTTACGTACAAATTCACTGGGAAAGTTGATTGTTTTTTTTTTCAACATATTCGCATTATTTGACATTTAATTCTACAACCTTGCACTGGTATCGATTACGTTCAATAAATCGATGTATTAAATTGACTTACACCGGGGGGAAAAAAAACAGTTACAATGATTCGGTAAGAAAGAAAAAAAGAAAAAAAAAATTGCATTCGAAAAATTAAAAATTACGAATCAATTTTAAATGAAGCATCGATTATCCAATTCTTTTAATTGTGCACAATTCCACCACATCCAATTTTTGTAATATCGAATAAATCTCGTTACCCAATACCGGATATAACAATTTGTCAAACAGATACACGCGTAGAATTATTATCCTAGAAAAGTGGCTACACCCAGTAACAAAATTGGTAAAGAGTATCGTTTTACACCGAGCCAACATCCTCATCCAACAAAACAATACACAAACTCAAAAATCCTTTTAATACAAAGATTAGTGAAAATGTAAAACCCAAAAAAAAACATTCGCAAAACAGACGTTCTATTGTACATTATAAACTGGTGCAAAAACGGAGAGTAAAAAAACGGCGTAGCGAAAAAACCGTCCGAGGATTTCGTAACGCTGTGCATTCCCCGGTAGATCCTGAAGCGAAACGGGGGGGAGAGGGGGGGAAGGGGAGAGGGGAACGACAGACCGGCGAGGCTAATCTTCGAGCGAGCGATGGACGTCCTAAACCCTCGGGATACCCGGGAGGAGATCCAGACGCGGGAGGATCCTGCAGATTTCTGAGGGCGACTTGGCGCGTCCCGTCCTTTCCCTTCCCTTTGCTCCGTTCCATCCTTTTCGTCGGGACAGGGGGACGACCCCCCCCCCCCGCAGGACGCCGGGAAGCCTGACGTCCCGATAGGAACTCGAAAGCGGGCGACGAGGACGCTAGCGCTTGTCAAATTTCGCACCATATCCAGGCATAACCGGGGAGAGGGATGCGAGTTAGGCGTAAAACGCCGCGACCCCGAGGGGCGAGATTTTCCCCGATAATTACCCAGCGCCCTACTCACCGATTAACGTCCCATCCTCTTCGGGGAGGATTTTACGTCTCCTATAGAACGTACATTTATTCACTCAGGTGCAGCGGTGCTTTATATTTCCTACGGTGGGTGTATAATCGTGTATGTATAAATATTAGGGTGGTCCTTATTCAGGGTGTCGACGTATTTTTGCCAGACCATCCCCCAAATCAACTTCAAATAATTCGAAAACAATCGCCTAATTTTTTCAGATTTTTACATCGAATCCGAGATAGTCCGCGTTGTGATCGAAGTTTCTTATGGAAATTAACATGGGTAAAACTTTTTTTCTCAGTATATATTTTATTGCAAGAGTAATAATGTTCCAAATAATCTGTAACCGCGAGGTTTTGGTGAGAATTAGCGCTACTATCTGGGAAAAAATACACATCATCGTACGAGGCAATCTAGACGAATTGCACAACCTCGAAACCTGACTTTTTTTTTTATTTAGAGGAAATGCAATTCGTCTAGATTGCCTCGCACGATGATGTGTATTTTTTTTTTCATGTAGCATCACTAATGCCGACTAAAACCTCGCAGTTACAGATTTTTTGCAACATTATTACTTTCACGATAAGATATATAGTGCGTAAAAAAGTTTTTTTCATGTCAATTCCATAAGAAACTTCGATCACAATGGGTGCTATCTCAGACTTGCTGTAAGAATCTGAAAAAATTTGGCGGCTCTTTTTAAATGATTTGTAATTGATTTCAGTGATGGGGCGGTGAAAATTCGTCAACACCCTAAATAAGAACGACCCTAATATGTATATATTTGTTGTGCACTACATGCGGGGAATTCTTTTCGAACCCAACCAACGCACGTCTGAACCTCGTCATTTTTTAGTTCGTTGAAAAATTTTCTCTGCAACTGTCCCAACTCTGAAACTTTGCCCTGAACTTTTCCAGATTTTTTATTCAACTCCAGTCAACTATGGTTGATTATTTATAAATATTGAGTGATTTTGAAGAGAAGCTTTTTAAAAAATTCTCAAAACTTGTATCTTCTTTTACACATATATCAAGACCAATTGTTCTTGTATTTTTTTTTTTTTTTTTTTTTTGCGTTAAGTCTCTTAATTTTCTTGTTCTTGTTTAAGTGGACCAAAAAAAAATTGAAAGTGCTGAAATAAATTGAGAAAAAAAAGTTGCCCCAGTCTTGAAATGTTTGGAATATAAAATACAATTTCTGAGAATTGTTTAGAATTTAAAAAAAAATGTCCTTTTCAAAATAACTTTAAATATTTATAAATAATTGAGCAGTTGAATAAAAAATTTGAAGAACTTTAGGACACTGTTTCAGAGCTGGGACAATTGTACAAAGAAGTTTAAACAAAATTAGAAACGGTGAGGTTCGGACGTTGGTCGGATTCGCATAAAATTTCCCATACGTAATATAAAATTAGGATGCGAAATATGTTATCATCGTCACCCCTTTTCAAAAAAGGATTTCAAGGTTTTTGACACGTATGATACATTTCTATTCGAAGGTGGGTTGTAAAAAGCGATACCGTTTTTCCCGCGTGGATCAAAATCGAATCTTTATCGGGGTTCGTGGTGGTAAACATATGAATGTATGAATATAAAATAACAATTCAAAAAAGGGTGTACGCGTATAGAAATGTTTGCAGTACCTCGTCGAGGAGGAACATTTTCGAGGTAGGACGCACACATTGTGAAGCATCTGTGTCGCGGGATACTTGGGTGAATTTTATGTAGATCCCACGGGACTGTCAAAGATGGTACAGGATACATGATATATTTTCGTTCTACTCATAGTCTGTAACTCCCAAACGCCCATCGAGTAATGAAAAACTGAATATACAGATGCGGTATAAATATCTAAGCCTTATATACCCGCATGTATAGACGGAGTCTCTGTAGAGCTTATGATAAAAAACGATGGATTAAAGTTAGTTTAAGTAAATCGTACCGAATCAAACATACCAATATTTTTCAAAAGCCAATTAATTCCTTCAGAGTTATTCTAAAATTGCAAAAAAATTAATATCTTCCCGATGTTTCGTGACGTTAACGTTACTTACTTCAGCCTCGTAAAAAAACGACGATCTCTCGCTGCGCAAACAATAAGTTTACATCATTTTTCCACACTCTTCTATCGTGTCGTCGAATCTTTCTCGAGACTTTGTTGAATTTTGAGAAAATAAACGATATAACGTCGATTATTTTTAAATACTTGACCGTGTTTATTGATCGAAAAAGTTATTCGTACAAGTTTATAATATAAGTAAATTTTATTGATTTTGTTCGTGAATCTGATATGGTATGAAAAAAAAAAAAAAAAAAAACATTATTTCGAAATTCTACTTCACACTTGCCAATTTCTCTTTCTTCTTTCTTTATCTCGTATGTATCAGATAACAAAACAAAAGTGAAATTGTATAATAAGAAAAATTTATGCGTGAAAAATTTTTGCAGACTCGTTCACAAGTTCACCGTACACAAGATATGTAAAGAAAATGACAAGAGGAAAGCGAGTGACCGAAAATTTAGACTTCGGTTTCTCCCGAGAGTTGAAGGACAGCCACAGCGGGAGAGAGAAGTTTAAAAATTCAGGTTTCTTCCCGGTATCCAAGGGCGTGTACGGGATACTACAGTATGAGTATATATAATACGCATGTATACGTAGACCCGGTGTACGTGTATATACTAGGCTGATTCAAAAAAAACGGCTAATTTTTTTTTTTCAAAATCCTCACACAAAAACTTCCGAGAAGGTGTGAAAAGATGCCTGTAAAAAGCAGAGCCCTTAATATTATTATTAAGAGGTCGCGCATCGGGAATTTCTATTTCCCGTTCAAATAACACAGGAATATATTTTTTTAAATTTTGCAATTTCGTATTTTTGTAACGGCTAATTGAATTAGCGGACCAAAGCATATTTTTGTAGGAAATTTGACGCTCTACAAAAAAAGTCCTTACAAAGTTTTCGATAGTCACACTCCTTCAAAAGTTATTCGAGGTCAAAGTTGAACTTACAAAAAAATTCAATGTTTTTTTTTTTTTTCGATGATACTATGAATCTTTTCTCATTATTTTGTCATAAAGAGGATAGATTTCGGAACAATTACATTTTTAAATAGTCAAGTGCATCAGTTATGGATTCTCCATGATAACATGTTTATTACTTAACATCGCATTTTCGTAAGGTAACTTTATATTGACTCGATGGGAAAATTAATGATTGAAAAAGCCCAATTAGAGTAAGATGTATTTATTAAATATATCTTTATAACAAAATAATGAGGAAAGATTCATAGTATCACCGAAAAAAAAAAAAAACATTGAATTTTTTTGTAAGTTCAACTTTAACCTCGAATAACTTTTGAAGGAGTGTGACTATCGAAAACTTTGTAAGGACTTTTTTTGTAGAGCGTCAAATTTCCTACAAAAATATGCTTTGGTCCGCTAATTCAATGAGCCGTTGCAAAAATACGAAATTGCAAAATTTAAAAAAATTTATTCCTGTGTTATTTGAACGGGAAGTAGAAATTCCCGATGCGCGACCTCTTAATAATAATATTGAGGGCTCTGCTTTTTACAGGCGTCTTTTCACACCTTCTCGGAAGTTTTTATGTGAGGATTTTGAAAAAAAAAAATTAGCCGTTTTTTTTGAATCAGCCTAGTATATACATATATATATATATATTATATATACACACCTAAACAGGAAAAAAGAAACTGTCCGGTTGAGAAAAAATTCTATTCCTCAGGTTCCCGATGGGTGGCATGAAAAATTGATAAAATTTCCGATGTTTCACGCGGATACGTAGCACGGTTTCCATTCCAGGTGCGCGATGTGTGTGCGTGTGTAAATCCAAGAGGTGAGGAGAAATCTCGCGTTCCATGCGAGCATAAACAGCAACGCCGCAAAAGCGAAAACGGTTTATTTGCTCCTGTAATAGCTGTAATGATTTTCCACTTGACCCGTTTCACTCGACGAGAGATCCCTTCGCCCTTTCCTCAAACTGCCGTTACTCTATTGTCTCTGCAACGTTGCCTGACAAAGAGGGATTTCTGGTTTACTCCTAATGACCGATCTCCGCTTTGGTAGGTGTATATGCGTGTCGCGTAAGCATGCGGCATTTTGGTTCTATTGTTTTTATTTAGTATTGATTCGTGAACTTTGTTAAGTTTCTTAAAGGAAGTTTTTCGCATTGCATATGATTTTGTACCATGTTACGTTGATTATAACCTCTAATGCTTCTTCGTTTCTTCTCTCGAATTTGTATTTGTTTAAAAATGTAATTGTTTTGCCTTGAATTTAACGATAGTAATCGAAAATAGGTTGGAAATTAACAACAATGCGACTTGCTGCCGTTACGTTCACTTCAAGTTCCCCTTAAAATATGAGGAAAAAATGCATCAGCCAATTTGAATAGACAGATTTGACCTCTTTATATAATACACGATGTGTATTTTTCTTCTTTACTGCGTCTACGTTGAAAAAAAAACAATTACATACGGTGCAAAATCAAATTACAATATGCGAAGGAATGCGTGTGAAAATACGCGAAATACATATAATAAAGTTGAATCGAAAAGAAACTCGATTTATTTTTCATTTGATTCGATAATTAGAAGCTGAAAAATTCATACCGCAAAATAAATTTGTCCTGCTCATTTTTTTCTCGTCTAATTTCCATTACCTCTCAAATCCTCACAATGTACATCATCATGGTATATTACGTAACGGTACATACATAATTCGTTTCGCGATTCGCAGAAAATCTGTTCAACCTACAATACGTGCTTATATCCGAAAATATATAAAATACCCGGAGCCATTATTTATTTTTCAAATCAGAGCCATTGTCAAGTTCTCTTTAATATTTTTTCCCTCCCCAGGGTTGTTTTTCCTTCGGTTATTTCCGAATAAGCGAATTCAGAGCCGACGTGAAAGGACGCAAATGAAATATAGAATTGACTATACGTATGTGTGTATGTACGAGTATGTATGGGTATAGGCGTGTGATACGGAAGGAGAGAAGCTGAAGGGCTGCTATGCGGACGATTGAAAGCGCGAGAACCGGTTCATTCATGAAGTTATCGACAGGCACGGGCGGTTGACGACGACGACAATGCAAAACCGAGAGAGATAAATAAATAACTTGTTTTCCCCAATTCCACATCCTATCCTTTTCATTTCCCAACGCCGTTCTATTTGCGATATTCCCTTTGTTTGCAAAAATCAGAGTATAAACCCTGTACACGGGTATATAATATCCATACGGTGTGGTTACACAAAAGGTGTGTTACGTAAGTATATGAATAAAAGATACAATACGAGAGATAAAGATGGAGATACGAGGCGTGAACTTCTGCATTATTCTATACAATATACCTTGTATAAATTATGAGAAACGATAACGCGAGACTAGGTAAAACGGGTACTTAAAATCACTGCTCGCGGTGAAATGATTTGGAATAAAAGAATGAAAACAGAGAATTGAGAACAACTTGGAGAATGTGATTTGAACAAAAAATAAAACAAATAGCATTTTTTTTTAAATTAGGTAGAACAGATTAGAAACAATGGTGAAAAAAACGAAAGCAGTAAAAGTATGACACGAATAATAAAAAGCACCAATACGGTTCTATGTCATGTCCTTTGATGCACCGATAGTCGAGTGTTTTCACATTCGTGTCTTTCATCGATAATTAAATCGATAGATGACCGGAAGTAATGAAATTTCGCAGAAAAATCCCACCAGGATCACACAAATCGTAAGTAAATCGTCAATAAATTATTGCTATAAAATGCATACGAAATCATCATGGGAAACTTCTTTTATCCCCTGATTTATATTCGTGTTAGTTTTCTGGGATCGGAATCACGACGAAGCTTGACCGAAATGAACCCGAGCATTTAGTACAAGATAAACATTCTATTTCCAGCAGTAAGATGAAATTTCTTTTGCAATATCTGAATTTTTTTTTTTTGCTTAATCAGCTTTGCTTGTGGTATAAAAAAAAAAATTTGAGAAAACGTAACCGACTCGATCATAAAGCACGCTGTACCAGACGTAACGGCAAACTATTAAACACGTGTCAAGTAAATGTCAAACAAGAGAGCGATAAATGGTATAATTAAAAGAATTACGGCTATAAAGTTGTCGTATAAAAAGTTACGAGATGCACAGTATAATCATATGTGCAAGTTACAATACACACCGAATTATAAACAACGCTGCACTGTTCAACTTTTCTCAAACGATTTTTTTTTTTTATATATATATATATCTTCCGACTGGCACGGAGATGAGACTGTATAATAAAAATTAAAAAAATAAATAAAAAAAGCTCAACAACGACAGATATTACACGCAGTGGAGAAGAACCGGAAACTGTGATACACGGCCGCTACGTATTATATGGCCATGTAACATAGCCATAGACTCACACACGGTGTAGCAAATTTTCAAAAATAGGTCTGCATCGAGGCGGCGAATTAAACGATGTTTAGAAACATTTTTCCGTAAAGTTGTTGCCGGTCCGAGTCCAGAGAGAGAATTTTGCGAATCGAATTCGTACATCGCGATATGTCCCAAGCGTATGTAACGACATAAAAATATTATGCGCGTAGATACGTCGTTTCTGGGTTGGGATGAGCACGGATATTTGTAGGTTGAGATGGAATCGCGAAGCGGAGGACGAGCAGAAGGCGTTTAATGGATCCCGGCATGTTGGGCTTGTAAACTATTATGCACCTAAGAATAGCCAGGAGGCTCGAAGGCACGTTAAGCAGAACGGGCAAACAGCCCAAGGCTTGCGAATCAATTCCTTCCTCTTCGTTGCTACCGTTAAAGTTCCTCGGGTCCAAAAGGCTCCGAAGTTATACGATCTCGAGAAAAGAGAACGAGCCAATTGGTCGGAAGGGGGAAAATTGGAAGAGTATAAATTATATACCCTTTGTTATAATAGTCGGGATTCAGGGTAAAACTTGTTCGTAGTTTCACTTTGAGGATGCATGTATCTGTATAAATACTTGTAACGCTGATCTACCGCAAATTTCGACTACCTCTGTGCAACGAAGCTGCAATCTTGTTTGGAAAGCACGGAATAAAGAACGTCGCGCGATAATCACCCGTAAAGTACGTCGGAAAAAAAAATAATCAAGAATTGTGCGAATTGTTGGTACAGCTATTCGAAAATCAGTAGCGTCAATTTCATGTGAGGATCCATTCGCTCGAAATGCAAATGGATGATTTTGATTCGTTAATTAACGTTCGTTTCTAGCGATTTTTATCGATTTTCGGTGCATTTCGGATTTGGTATAATCTACTAGTGAAATCGGAACGGTCACAGAAAATGATCTAGAAATTCGTAGGAGAATCAATTGGTAAGGTGAAAATCAACGAAAGCATGAAGCGTTATAACGTGTATAAGAGATCAATAGAATGTCGATGAATGGAAAACTACGCAGATTTGGCATTTGCCGTAGCACTTGGAAAATTTTTGTTTTACGCGACGCGCGATTTTCTCAGAACTGTCGTTACAATAATGTGTAATTTAAAATGGTTCGCTATACTTTCCAACGATTTCATTTACCTTGAATGACTCCTCGCGATTACAAAGAGCATTTAGGAAATTCAAGCTCCTTTGGTTGAGGCGGGATTGAAATTGCGAATTTTTCGGTAGCGAAAATTGAAATCGAACTTTGACGAAACATCGTAGTTCCGAAAGTGAAAGAATGAAAAAATTTTAAAATCTAAATCATAGAAATTCCGAATGATCCAAGATTTTCACTCCAGTGAATTTTTGGCCGGGTGAATTTTCACGATTTTCATCCGTCTTTGTTTTGGAATTTCGATATTTTCACGTTGGGAATCGTGATCCTTCCGATTTTCGCTTTTTCTGATTTTTCACCACCACTCGCAATTCGTTAAGCTTCGCTGTGCGAGTGTGTTTAGATTTTCGAAATTTTACTACATCGAAACTTTGCTCTCGCTTCGTCGTTTCTTCAAATTTTGAACTCTTTGCTTCGCTTTCGGTCCTCTTCAAATTCGTAACTTGAACCGCGCCCCCTTTGGTCAAAAATCTGATTTCCCAACCCTCGCAACTTGTGACTCCCTCCGTAAGAATCAACGCCAAGTGTTACACTATATACGCAATATCCCTTCCGGCGGATAAAACGCCACGGAGAAATAACGATATTCCCAGTGAATATCCACGCCGTGGAGTTCCGAGTTCCGAGGGCGGATGGATGCGTACGCGTATCCTGGACGAAACGGCGGCACTTTGATCCTCTGCCAACTCAATCCGCGGTACGTAACCACCTAGGTACAAGCGAGGAGGGCGATGCAGCGCAATGTAAGATTCCGAAAGTCTCCAGGATTGAATTCCACCGATCCTCCTCCCAGCGACGAGCTAGCTGCACATAGACTCATCGTCTCTCCTCTCCTCCGTTATTTGCGACCCCGGTGCCTACTTATATTCGATATTTTATTAACGCTCCGGAAACGACACCTAAGCGTTCCCCTCGACCCAGAGGCGTCTCTGCCACGGTAGTAAATGGAAAATCGTTTGCCCCCCCCCCCCAAGTTCATCGTGGTTTTTCCCCCCACGTGCCCGCAGAGTTTTACCCACGGCTCCGGTCGATCGAATCGATGGACTCTCCGATTGTTCCGGTTTTTCTACGATATTCGTGCCGAAAATTATGCTCGCGTGTGCGAATACCGTTTTTCCAAGTTATGCCTCTTCGTGCGGAAAATTTTTCCTCGGCAAAAACGATGGTATTTTTGTTTTTTTTTTTTTCTTTTTCTTCTTTCTTTCTTTGCTCCCCATTTTTCGTACCGTTTACAGATATGCAACGACTATCGGACTTTTTCTTAATAGATTCTCTTCCGGGGTGTCAGTTTTTTTTTTTTAAGATTGTTTGCAGATGATTTTTAGAGATAAAGATAATGCGAGTTGGATTCATCTTCTTCCATACAATTCTATCCTTTGTTCTCATATTTTTCTCACCGTATGAACATAAGATAAACTTTTTACCGGAACATTATAAACGACGTTATTCAGAGTCGAGTCTTTGATGTAATTCTGTCAATACAAATAATCCAATGATAACGACTTTCTGACGGTAAAAAAACTCTTCGCAATCTACTAAACCGAAAAGGAAAAAAAAAACGTATAATTTGAGCTCAATGAATATTTGTTTGGAAGTGGCGGAGAGGAAAATTTTGTCGCTCGGTGTAAATTTTACACTCTTATCTCCCTATTATCTTCGTGAAAAAAAATTATTTCCAGCAACAAAATATTTTGCCGAATCGGCGATTCATTTTTTCTTAGCGTATTGTAAGAATCTCCATTTTTCATGTTTCATATCTTTTCGACTATCTAGACTGAAACTGAGGATAATCTTAGCTTTTATATACGAACGGACATTTTTTATGACAAACTATCCTCCGTCTAATATCTAGATGCGTATTTATAGTCATATTTTCACCTAGGTATAAGAAATAATTCTCATCATCTTGTCCAGCATTGCAAGGTGTAAATTTTGAAGCATGCATTTAGTCGGTTACTGCGGCACGCTAGCATTTATAGAACGGATCGATCCTTGGCTGCGGCAGCAGAGAAAAGCTTCCAGAGCGTTATAGACAAAAATGAGGAAATGGAATTTTCACTCCGTCGATGAAAAGGACGAAATCATTAGCCGTGCTGCGTTGAAAGGTTTTGTGACCAAGTTGAATTGAGGGTTGAGTTAAGGGTGGTTTCGACGAAACGAGGAGCGGATCGAACACCGCGGTCGTAAATTAAACTATATATTACACGTATATACGTACCTATAACAAATATCAACGTACAGCCTCGCTGAGACTGAAATCAGTGTCGTAAAAAGCAATTATACATCATGTTGACGATATCATTGCTGCCACAAGTTTAGATACTGTATATTAAACGCGATTTTCTCAATCTAGACTCTGAAAAAATTTTCCGCTTCTATCGTAAAAATTAAATTGTAGTCGCATTTTGTAGAAAATTTACTTGTGGGAACACAACATTATGATGTAAATGACAAAATTATTGAAATCAGTGTGTCTAAATCGCATACAAATTTAATTCAATAAAATATACTTGTCAATAAGAAATCTCAATTTTCACTTTGTCAATTTGATCAAATAATACTTTTTTGCGTGGTATCGTCAAAATATTAAATACCCTATGGTAAATTAAACTAAATCGCTTCGTACGGTTCACCGAGTCTATTCGACGGATAAAGGTCGGTAAAATTTACGAAGTCATGAGAGCTACTAACCGATTACCGCTATCAAATAACACCTCGCATCGTAAATCCACAAAATTTTTGTTCAAGTGGCAAAATACTCTCCGTAACGCGTCGAAAATCCTGTCTCTCGAAAGAAGTAAGACGAGGAGTTGTTACGAGAGGCTTCGGGCGTCTGTCTAGTAAATCAGTAGAACTAACTCGTTCGTGGTTCAATGGGATTGAATCATCCCGTCGATTCACATTGGCACGTTTCTACGTCATTGTTTGACGTGGCACTTAATTCCTGTATCACAAATTGCAATAAAACTATAATTTCTTCAGTTACGGTAACCAAAAAATCGTTTTTCTATCCTTGCGAAGTGATTTCGCTGTGTAGATCTGATTTCGCCACCGCAACAGAATCCATGGAATTGCGGCGCAGAACATTATCTCAGACGTAACCAAAACATCTACTTTTCTCGCACCGTAAAATCGACTAAACGTCGCAGTCGTGTGAAAATAATGTTTGGTCGGATGTACATTAACCCTGAAATTTCGTTGTCAGGATCAAATTTTGGTCGTTACGACGAAATTTTTTGTCCGAGTGCACAGCAGAAGCTTATTTAATAAAAGTTTGCAAATTGACAACCTGCGGCATTATCAGAGAGAGAAAAAGCTTTTCCCTAAAGCGGTGTAACATTTGGATACTCGAGGAGTCGGAGAAATCGGAAAAGCCCGCAGTAACCAATTGCAGTCCGACAGCACGGCTATCCGTATATCCGCGATGTATGCGCACGCGTGTGTGCATAAATAAAATATGGGTAAAAGGTGAAGTTGAGGTAGAGCGAAAGTATCAAAATTTAATGCGAGGCGAGGTGGTTCGAGGCCCGTGCTTGTTTCTCTCCGTTTCAAAGCAATTTGCTATTCATAAGAGTCGTATGCAAAGCCAACGGCGGCACCAACGACGACGCCCTGCGAGGCGCTGCCAGCGCTTGCAAGCTTTCGGCCGAGTAAGTCGAGGGTTTATTAGCTGCTGCTGGAGCTTTCAGGCGTTGCGTTGCAACGTTGACCCGAAGCCGCAGCTCGATTACGCCTCACTTCACCGGACTGTAAATGAAGGTTCGGTGTGCACGCGTCATTTCACCCACCCACCCCAAAGTATAAGCGAGGGAGAAGAAGCTCGAGCGGAATACAAGTCGAAGAGTCAAAGAGTTTCGTATCTACCTATTTTTTTATCGATTAAGAAAACTTTATGTCGCCGACTTTGATAGCGATATTTATTTTCATTGCAGTTTTACGGGCAAGCTTCTAAAAGATAGCTATGTTACGCAACCGCGGTAATACGTCCCAGTTAAAAGTAATAATAGTAAAAAGAATATATATATATATGTATATCAAATTAGATAGGTAATATAATTGCGATGGTTCGATTATGCTGTATAAGACATTTGTTCACCATCGGGTAAAGTTAAGCGCCCTGCAAAAATTGTCTGCGTTACCATTTTTGCATAACAAAAATCATCTAAACTCCTGTACACTTGGGGGGGGGGGGATGTAAAAAGCTACGTTCATCTGCAAATTAAAATCAATCACGCGGTAATCTCGAAGGTTTTATAATACGCATAGTTTTAATCCCGCGTGAAGAATAATTGTCTCCGTATACAGTATTATAACGAAAAGTTCTAAATTTTCTTTTTTCTTCTACCTCTTCCGCTGTGACGCTCTATTTTTCATCATCCCCTTCTTTTCTGTTTCTTCCATAGCTGCACGGTAAGGGGGCGGCGAGAAACGGCGTAAATAACGGACGATTCGCGTGCCAAGGAATTCGGGGGATTCCTGCTGGGGATTCGAAGGGTAGAATTTTATCGGATTTCGCATTTCGATATATGGAATTTCGATCCGTTTACGACTGGCGGCGGGGGGGGGAGGAGGGAGAGAAGAGATCGCGAGAGGGAGACAAAGAGAAAGAGAAATAATATAACAGGGATAAAGAAAAAAGAATAGGAAGAGGATGTAAAAGAATAAGATGGAAAATAAAAGTGGAAAAAATTCTCTTTGAACGTGAAATAGAAGTTTTGGAAATTCTAAACCGTGGCGCGTAAAAGTTGAGGGTGGAATGGCGAACGATTCGATAAGGCAACACCTGCGGACCGAACGAGTTTTCTACTCGGTGACACACGCGTCATTTCGTACGAGAAATTCATTTTTCAAAACTCGTTGAGCTATCGTCGTGCACGTACCTGCAACTATATTATTCTTTGCACGTATCGTTAAAATAACATGCTATTATACGTAATTTTGTTTGAGCAGGTGAAGATTCGACAATTGTTGATCGGAGTGGAAACGATAACTCAAACAATACATTATCAAATCCGATCGCGAAGTTTTATCGTCACTTCGGCAATTCTCGTTATAAAAAATAATCCCGTCGAAAGTAAATTCATCAATTCGTCAATTATCTGCTTCGAATGAGTTACAGTCAAAAAAAAAATACGTATTTGCGGTAATTGGTTCGACTCACCGTTCCGAAAAAACTTGCAAAGGTCTTTTCGTTTTTGACGATCATTGCATACGTCGTTAAAACTACGTTAAACAAACAACTTTGGATTATAAATAAAGCAGAAAAACTACTTCACCTACTACGGGTTCAAACAGAAAATATCTAACACACTTTTCACGATTGCTTCGAGAAAACTCGTATAATATTATATATAATATAGTACATACTACACGCACGTATGTACATAGAATCTCTAACTCTGGTGACGAAGTCGCGTCGTCTTTTGACTCTGGAATTACTCAAGTGGCACGAACGACATATTGGAAGAAAATCGTGCCGGAATATGTTATAAGGTGAGGTAAAAATTTCGTCACTGCGTGTCAATGTCAAAATCGAATACATCTCTGTTTGAAGATAGACCCCTTATACTCATAAAATATATACGTATATTAGGGTGGTTCTTATTTTGGTCACGTCGGAATTTCTTCGCACTCCCCCTCAGAAAGTAATCAACATATAAGAGAAAAAAATCTGGCTAAATCCCCGATTTTTTCGGACAATACTCTAAAACGCCACGCTGAGCAACGAAATTTCGCTAATAACGTGATAAATGTTAGATTTAAGAAAATTTTACAACCGATCATTTTTGTAGAGCATTCAATTTACTACAAATCAGCTAAAGGAAATGTTTTTATGATAAATGGTTTTGAAGCGATAAACAGTTTTCTTTGAAAAAAAATTTCAATTCCATGCATTTTTCCATGCAAAAATTCTACTCCCTGGCGACACGTGTTAGAGTTACGGGAAAAATTCAAGGATTTAGCCAGATTTTTGTCGATATATTTTGATTACATTCGGGGGGGAGGTGAGCGCGACGAAATTCTGACATGACCATAATAAGAACCACTCTAATATATGTATATATCGAAATTTTTGCACTCTTCTATAATAATATGACGCACAAATTTCCATTATATAATATCTTATCACCTCAATCCTTTTCCCCCCCGAAATTGACCTTTTTTCACCGTATATACAATTACAACGATATTAATGGCAGATGATAAAATTTGACGTTATCACTGTCAAACGTATTTAAATATCTGAACGATAATAACCAAAAAAGAGAATGTAAAGTTTTTATCGCATTGCATATCGACCGCAAGTATATGAATCTTAAAAAAGATTCCCTTTAAATTAAGCGACTCGCGTGAGAAAAATCATTACTTCGCGCTTTCAGGGATGTCCGAAATTTATTAAACCATGACAAACGCAACGTACTCTTAATTCGAAAAGCCAACTCCGTATAAACGTCGTTCTAAAATTGTGGAATAATCAATATTTCCGCTTACGTTTCCGTCGCGTTAACGTTACTTCAGCCTCATCATCGACTCGCCTCTAAGTTTCAACAAGCGGAATACGCGTACGTTGCATGAAAATTTGGCAGGAATCTTCCGCGTCGAGATCTTGATCCCAATCACTGCACGCTACGAAGTTGCAAACTGTAACTATTCCGTTCTGTACAACGTGTAGGTGTAACAGACACGATACGTGCGTACCTAAAGCAGTATGTAATACATAACAGAGCTGGCTAAACACAGGCGGTATGCGACTAGCCGAACGGATTTCGGGAAGGGAAAAAGGAGACGAGGAAAAATCGGGCATCCTCTTACCCATATAAATACGATGAACAAGAGGCGACGTGGGGCAGCGAGGAAAAGTTAGGGAGCCAATTTGGCAGGAAAAAAACATCCAGTCAAACTATACGAGGCATAAAATCACCGGGAAGGAAATCGCGCCCCGTGCCGTACATTTCCGGAATATTTTAGCCTGTGCAGCTACACGAATCCTACACATTTACAGGTATTGTTATTGCTATTATTATTATTATTGTTGTTGTTGTTGTTGTTGTTGTTGTTGTTGTTGTTAGAATTATTATCACGACAAACAAATGTTTGCAACGTTACCGTTCGTTCATTGCCTGTTTAACAGCGATTGGTACAACGTATGTACTTGTATACGTGTGTCAATTGTGTACGTATGCAACTAAGATAAAGTATACGAGAAAATGAGACAAATTCGACGTTTAAAAGTCACTCTCTCAAGTGTGCGTTGAATCTCGTACCTAATATAAAACAACGTATGCATACTCGTGCAGTCGTGCAAGTGTTTGCATGGCACGAGTGTGCATTTATACGTATGTGCATTTAGTGAAACATGAATATGTACGTTATACAGTGATGATAATTGGCAGAGTAGCGTGCGCGATTACAAAATTTCACTAACGAAATGTTGTTTCTGAGACAAATACATGTGCATGTGCCTCCGTTCGACTGATGTAAATTTATATCGTTACGTAATCAAATGGCACGCGTGTGTGTGTGTGTGTGTTACAATCAAGAATGCGGACGTGCCGTAGCGTAATAAAAACGTAGCGGCAAATCCGAGTCTTATACATATATTGTATAGGTATTATTACACGAGAGCAAAGAAGAGAATGGCGAAAAAATAAGAGATAATAATTATAGCCCAAGGATCTGATGAATTCTATACAACATCATTACTTTACACCTGTATATTACATTTTTCATCGATGAAACATTAATTCAAGGCGTTTAGAATCGTACAAGAATGAAACAAAAAAAAAACACGTAAATTAGACACGAAATATTCAAACTCCTATTATTATCGTTATCTGTCCAAAGATAAAAAAAAAAAAAAAAAAAAAGAAGCTATCCATAGCTTGTAATAATCGTTAAAAAAAAACCATGTCTTCTCTGAAAGTATAGAATGCAAAGAATCGCCCGATCTAGCGAATGGCAGACATCGGGTTTGCCGAACCGTTTCCACGCCCATAACCTTCAACAACTTATCCGCGGATCAGGGTTAGTGGGCTACATCTAGTTGTTTTGTTTTTTGTTTTGATTATTACGTACCGTCGAAAAGTCTATCAGCCGCACAAGAAAACAACTTGCACGTGTACGGTGAGTACGTTGAAAGAAATTTTTACCGTATATCGGATCCCGAATTAATTTCGAGCTTTCCAGAGTTTGTTAAATAATATAACTAATACCAATAGTAATTACATATATATATTCTCTAAACGGTGAACCAGATATTGCGCTAATAATATGTATATTATCAATCAGGGTCCTTGCTGCGCGAATAAAAATTTCACTTTTTTATGTATCTGTGAATAACAGAGAGAAATGTAAAATAATCAGGTCACGTCCGTGTCTTTTTCGTTGAAGAACATCGCAATTGGCAATATTATGCTTGAAATTAAAATTAACACGTTTTTCTGACACATGCTTGGAAAGTTGGATTTCCGAATCCTGTGAAGCGTGCGTAAATTTCGCAATCTTACGCACTCGGACTTCCTTTGCGCATTCGTATTTTTCGACGTAGTAATTTTATGCACGAATTTTACGCATGGCTAGTGACGTCATTGGGCCGACAATGGGTTCAACCTGAAGTTTACGCAGTTGGGTTTGGTTTCGTGAAGCCGGGTCTCTGTGCCTCTGGATTGTCCCTGATCTACCGCTATTGAATTATTACGTTACATTCGTTTTCTTCTGAAATCAAACTTTTCTTCACAAGTGCTAGAAAAAATATCGTGCATGAAAAGTGGGGCTTCACGTAGCAGTTTAACGGGGACAAAAGAAACCAATTTCATCCCAGTGTTGTAAAGATAAGTTCGCGATCGCTTCACTGGAATATCACTTTCGTCCCTAGGGAAAATAAATTGACCACTCGCATCCCGCAAAGCTCCACCACTTTTCATTCGCTTGTTACAAAAACTATACTGCGTGATTCGAGCCAAAAGTTAATCGCGACTCGTACGATTGCCGCAAGCTTCGCACTAGTTGAAAATCGCCCACTTTCCGCACTAGTAACACTTAAATTACTGTTACAGTGTATATGTACAGATTATACGCGGTACGTTAGCATACCGAAAGATATTTTTACTTGTCAGAACGCACTTTTTTACCTAGTTTAACCTTTTACCATAACCGACGATTCGTTATGAACAGAATAGAATAAAAAAGACAAAAACTACGAAAATCAGACGACGCTGAAGTTGGTAACGTTAAGGTAACGAAATATCAGGGAATAAATCGTGACCGCCCAATTTGACAATGATGTTTGTTTTTTTATTCAAACTACAAGCACGTTTCGTTTATCACGGCTTACCAGGTTTCAGGCGGTGGTAAAGTTGCGAAGTAACGATTTTTTCCCAAACATATGCAACGTTGCACTAACGTCGCTAACTTCACCCTCGTAAAGATAAAACGAGTTTCATTTTTTACATGTCGCGGTGTATATCTGCTCAAACTTCCGTTAAATTGACAACAACAAAATTATGACCCGAAGGCTTTCTCTCCCTGGTAAACATCATGTGACAAAATTTTTCACGCAATCATTTCCGCAGGCAAATGTATTTCGTACATCGTACATCGTATATAAGTGTACAATGCACCGCACGTACGTATATAACGCAATACGCTTGGCAAAGTTAAATTAAATTTGAAACAAGGGACAATTCGCGGGCGATAAGTTAAATTGCGACTATAATATTATTATTGACTTACGCTAACGTCGAGTCGTCCCTCCGTCATAGCTGTTGCTGGGTTTGCCGCAGGTCGTGACTCCAATTCGCAAATCCGGTACCCAGTTCCCAATCAGAGATCGTCCCAACTTCTCTTTGCATGCAATTTCAATCCATCAATCCCACTGCGCAGTGTCCTTGCACTTTCTGTTTGCACGAAATTGGGGATCAGGAAAGTACGACGAATAGAAACGGACGAAGAAATGCTATTTCGATGTATACAACATTTGCCGATTAGCGATTGAACGAAATCCTAGGTCGACTGTGAAAACAAAAAGCTCGTACGAGTCTAACGTACGTCTTAGATGCGCGGTAATATCGGAGTCGTTATTATCGACGGAGAAGACAAATGAACGCGCGCGTTCAATCGAGTTTTCGCGCTGTTACTTTTTCTTCCTTCAGATTATCTCTTCTTCCTCGTACATCGCGAGTACGCCCGTATTTGTACGTGTCTTTCTTTCCCCGATTCGATTTCTTGTACTATACGTACTGAACGACGATGCGTCACTTTTTGTCGTTTGCACTCTCGACCGCAAGACGACGGTGGTGAAACCGACAGATCGACGACGATGATTTATACCAATCCATTCGCCTCGAGTTCGATGTTACGACGTCAAAAGGGCAGAATAAACTGAACGGAGAAAAAAAAAAAAAAAAAAAAAACACCTCGCCGTCAATCCACCGACACGATTTCATAATATTCACCTACGCTCGCGGCTCTTTTCGGGTAAAAACAAAAGCCGGTGTGACGCCCACGGAAATCTTAAGAGGGTTCACTGGTCAATGTCGACGTTGATGTATATATCGCTAAATATCAAAGTGTACGTATCACAAAAGCGTAAAAGGCTTTAACGGCCCCATTTTATACGCTATATTCAACATAAACAATCCAACACATTTTCACTTGACGCAGAAATAAAGAAATGGCACGAATTCTATGAATTTACTATTGCCATTTCGTTGAATCCGTGCCATTTCTCTATTTCTGTATCTATTGAAAATGTGTTGGGAGTGTTTTTGTTCAGATTTACGTATAGATTGGGACTGTTGGACCCTTTTTCGCGTTTCAGATGCGTAAACTTCGATACGTTGTGATATATACGACAACGTCGAAATTGACCAGCGAACCCTCTACAATCCCATTTCGCAATGAAGAAAAATAGGAACAGGAATAAGAAATAACCATTATTTTCCAATCGGTAGTAATACTTAGAAAAGTGTACAAGTAAACACCGATCTTCATTGAATATTTTTTATTTCTGTTCCTTTTGTTTTTTTAATCGTACGATGGGTTTGACACACTCGATAATAAAAACGAACTAATCGCGTTAACAATGAGAGAAAGTAGTTCGGTTTAGGTTAGGTTAGGTTAGGTTACGTCGAGTCAGGTTAGGTATCACTGATTCGCTCTCGTGAAAAAAAAAAGGAAAGAAAAAAGAGGAGCGAGAAGTTGAGAGCAAAACGGCAAAAAAATAAAAACGAAAACAACCAACCAACAAAGTCACAAACGGATAATAACAAATCGATATTTGACGCACTGCATTTATCGCACATACATTATTATGCATACATATACCATTAGAACGAAAAACGAAAGCAAACTAACCCGAGTCAATCTAACGATCGTAAACAGTCGGTGATAAACAAACGACGACACACGGAGAAAGTTTGAAAAGTTCGCGCCCGCACGTGACGAACAAACGACAGGCGGCGGTGCAAAGAAGACGCGGCTAAATTCACGTGTGTCGCGCGACTGCCGTCGGAGGACTGAAGCCACTGGGCGCAACTCAGCTGGCTGTCAAGCGCGGGCCGCGAACCTCTCTCTCCCTCCCTCCCGCGCTCCCTCTCTCACTCTCTCTCTCTCTCTCTCTCTCTCTCTCTCTCTCTCTCTCTCTCTCTCTCTCTCTCTCTCGCCGATGCACCGACGGCGCGAGACTCGCGCGGCCAGCGTCGGGCGAAGAAGGGACGGAGGGGGGAGATATGCTCGAGGAGTTCGGGAGTTAGTTCTCGGGGTGGTGATCTTTGGAGAGGATGAAACGGCGCCGGGGGTGAAAACGAAGGTGCGAGGGGCCCCGCCGTCCGTCGTGGAACGGTAATACCTGTTGAATGCCCGCACCTTCTCCTCTCCGCTCCTCCCTCTCTCGCTCTCTCTCTCTCTCTCTCTCTCTCTCTCTGTCTCTCCCTCTCTACGCTCATCTCATCTCACGCAAGAACCGCCGCCCGCGCCTTAACTTATCCAGGAGTCTCCTTCGGCGTGACAGCAAACGCGTCCTTCTACACCCGCTTCACCTACTATGCATTTTCAGCCTTTACTTATTCACCTTCCGGTCAAACGGAAAGCTCGTTCTCGATGGACATATTCTTATTACCATACCGTTTTACCGGGGACGCGACCTTTTCGAATTTCGCTAATACGTTGCCGGCATACGGGTCCTTTGAACGCGGGTCAAACCGAAAGTTCTAGAGATTTTTTGGTTTTTTCCGTGGAAAAGTGTTCGGTGAGGTCTAAGTATTGATGATATTGTTTTTTTTTTTTTTTTTCATTCGAGTCGGATACCGAGCTATTCTAATTTACGCCCCAAGTTTTTGAACGTTGAGTCGTCTTTTTATGAAAATTCTTTTCCCGACGGAGAGTTGATTACTTTTTGGAAGGTCGATTAATCTAGGACAGGGAAAATCATCGGAAAACTGGCATCGATCAGCATTTATTAAGCGCTTCCGGTCTCTTATAGTTTCAGTATGTTAACAATATTATAAGACTGGTTACACAGGATACATGTGGGAAATAACCATCGATAAATAAATCAGAATTACCTATTGCCGATTCGATAAATTATTTCTCTGCGAAATGTGGAAAAAATATTCAATGGTAAAAATTATTTTTCACAAACACGCGAACAATATTTTCTCTCATTCTCGCGGTGTTTTTTAATATACCGCCGTTTCACGTACAATACAATGATGATATAATTTAGATACTTTAAAGTCGCTCTCTGTTATCCGAAAATCGCGTTACACAATATTCTGCGCAAATATCGGTAGGCCCTGTTTAACCCCAGCTTACGTGTATTCCAGATATTCAAGCCTCGTGATCGTAAACGTGGAAATTAAATTTTCATTCCGTCGTCGAAATCATTAACCGCCAGGGCGTTACGGTAAGGCTTCGAGAGAGTTCAAGGGGCATTTTGTGAGGCTTAATAAAGTCGGCATACTTCAGAACCGATTTCAACCTCTTTCGTGGCTCTTTCAAACGTAACTCCATAAATTATGCGTTGAAACGTTGCTGCAGGTTCGTTCTGTCTATCTCTCTCTCTCTCTCTCTCTCTCTCTCTCTCTCTCTCTCACTCTCTCTCTCTCTCTTTTATACGTTATTTTTATTTTTATTAGAATGTATTCATGAAGAACTATATTGACAAAAGCGTAATCAAGATGAATTATACTTATTACAATAATTAGAACATATTTATCAGTATGTAAGTATCTGGAAAGAATTTAAACTCAAACTTATTCCATATATTGTAATCTCATCTTATTCATATCTTGCCAAAGGCTTGCCAAGGCATAATAAATAATCATATATTTCTCTCTCTCTCTCTCTCTCTCTCTGTTTCTCTCAAATCAAACCCGTTCCTCTCGGTCAGAGGCTTCGAGCTTGCTATTTTATACGCGAATCCTACCGCCTTTTGTATAATGAGCCGGATTTTATTCCGCGATATAACGAGATTGATATTCCTGCGGAAATTGAGCGCGGAAGGCACCGCGAATGAATGAGAAAAATTGGAGAGGCTGACCGCGTTACGACGTTTTCTCGATTCGCTTGATTTCTTATTTTCCGAATCCTTACGTGCACCTGCCGTCACAAACCAGTAATGAGGGAGAAAATAACCGAGGAAAAATAAATTTAAAGGCTCAGATCGAAGCAGTGATTGCTTAGAAAATACGTGCGCGGAGTGCAGAGAGGGCGCGGGGTGAATGTCTGTAACCTGACACACGGACACATGTGTGTAGGTGTAAAGCCGATCGCGAGGGAAACCAGCTTCGGGTTTCCCGGCAGACATAAGCCGCGTGTCGCAGTAACTGCACGTGACTACCGACCCTTTTATCCCTGGTCCAGAAGGCAGGAAGCCTTTGACAGGACGAGAGGAAACACGGAATTTCAAATCACGTGTTGCACGCCGTTTCGTGCGAAGTGCCCGAAACACTCTTAATTTACCCACCGATTGTACTTCCGGGAAAATCGATCCCGCTTATGCGACATGTTGTCATCTAGATGTTTTTTGCGTACATTAACGACAGTCGAATCTGGACGATACGAAGGATAACTGTTTCTCATGTGATTATATCTATAGATATCTAATTCTGATTTCCTTTACGTAACTAATGATTGAGAAAATAGTTTTGATTATTATATAAAGTTTGTTTTTGTAGAAACCAGAATGATATTTCGGATTTCAAGAAAAATCACCTATTTTCTCAAACATTTATGGTAAATAACAATTGAACAAACATTCAGTTCTGCATTTAAATCACTTTTATAATACAAAGATTGTAATTATCAATAAAATACAGATGTAAAAGAATTGATGAACAAAGTTTAAAAGTTAATATTTTTCGTACTTCTATTTTCGTACGGATTTTTTTCGAATCAAACCCCTAACGTAATCTCCCATCGTGCTTTCGCTATACCGCCTCTGATAACGTTAATAACGATAAAATCCGTCACATCTTGACGCAAAACGTTTTCCTTTTTCTTCCGAATAGGCACCCATATTAGCTATCAACCAAAAATTAGAAGATTTATTTATCAACGTAAAAAAGACGAAGACAAACTTTATAAGTAATAAATAAAGCTTTTGGTTATTCTTCAATGTATAGAATCAAAATTTATCTATTCGGATAGAAACTCGAAAATTTTCTTTCCGCTGACCTACATATATCATATTATATAAATTAGTATAATCCTATTTATCATACACTGAGATAAATTTTTATTTCCGGTTACCGCTGAGTCCTTAACTATTTTCATTTTTTACCACGATCGAAAAATATAGTTCCAGGTACAAAATGAGAATTAGTTTTGTACCTGTTACCAAAAGTCTGGTATCCGTTACTATTCTTTCTCATTACGATCGCTGTTGCTATATTTTCTTGCAACTGTTGCGAAAATTTGATACTTGTGCAACGATAAATTGACGTCAAAGCCTTATTTAACTAAAAGAGTAGAGTAAACCTCAGAAACTGATTTTGCGTTGCAATTACCAAAAAAAGATCGACGATAGCGCAAAATGGTTACGTGTATCTCGTTTTTCGTAACCCCAACAATATTCAAACAGTTTTTTTTCAACGACACCTGAATTACTCAATTATTTCTACTCACCATAAGAAATGAAATTTTTCTCAGTGCAATGTAGAATTCAAACTGAAAATTCGTGCTGACCGGTGACAGTCGAAAAGATAACAAGAATAAAAACGTGTGAGTAAAAAAATAAGTGATATTTCCTTATCGTATAACATATATGTGTATGTATAAGATAAAGTACGACGTGAATTTATCAAAAAATATTGTACCTATTATAAATTTGTCTAGAAAACGCGCAAAACTTTCAACGCGTAAGCCGGCAATCGCGCGAATCGAAGCATTTCATCCGAGCGAAAGGTACACGTCGGTTTTGTGTGCGGGGTTATAAAGGTGTAGGCGGCAGGAAAGGACGTGTCGGGGGCAGCTTTTCTCAATTAGTCGTGTCGGCGGTATGATTCAAGATATCAAAAGCTTTGGCCTCGCGCGCTGGGCGACGGATGAGGAAAATAGCCCGGGGCTGCAGACTGTATCAAAGGGAATCCGCTAGGTGGAATTCCCGGCTCTGCCCTCTACGGAGTGCTAAATCATTCCTCTCGCCTCCCGCTCTCTCTCTCATCCGTGCCCAACTTTCTACCCTGTTTTTCGTTTTGTACCTTCTTCGGTTTTTTCTCCTCTCCTCGCGCCTTCTCCTTTTTTTTTTCCTTTTTTTTTTAATTATCTCCCGCGGCATTGCTTGCGAAGCTAACGACGCTTCTTACGCTTTCCGTCGTTTCTCTGCGTCGTCGTCCGTAGTCGAGGCCATTCTTAATTATGTTCATTGAAGGAGGCGCCCGCGTGTGGATTTAAAAAAAAATGTATATATTAGCCAAGATATTTCGAAAAAATTTCCGGCAAATGTCGCGAATTTAATAACTTAAAGTATTCTAACCACCCATTTCATATCGATTTTTGTACGTTTAGAGAAATTTGAAAACATATTTCTTTGCGGTTTTGTGCTAGTTCTGATAGCAAACTAACAGGTTTTCAATACTCGAGAGTAATTATGGCGATTTTTGTTGTTAGAGGCAAATTGATTGAAAAAAAATCGTGAAAATTGAAGTAATAATTCATTTCCGATAAAGTTACCTCTCTAGTCATGAAAAGTGCAGCAAATTTCTTCATATCAGAAATAGAAAAAAAATGCAAACGCGAAATCTCCCGCTGCGAAGTTCGATGTAAATTTCCAGTACGAAGGGTATCCATGATTTTGTACACGTGTTTGCATTTCACAGTATCATATACATATTATTGCTATACTTATGTATACATATTCACGTATCCCCGACCTGCAAGTATGTTTGCGCGTGTTCTACGGTAAATTTCTATTAGGTGCAAGGCAAACTTCAGTTCAAGTTTAAGAAGAGCTTTGTCAGTTGTTTTAAAACTTATTTTGTACGTACGTATATTGTTAGTGTACAATATACGAAGGTATATTTTATCGTGCTTGTATAGGTGATCAATAATTAAGCTTGTTTTCAAAAATTATGCGCAATTTTGATGACGTAACTTCGAGGAACACGCTGCCGGAAACTTTGTAACGAGCCTGTCAATTAAATAATTGATGTCGTCGTTAAGAGGCCGATCACGCGTACAAAAATAATTAAGGATAAAAGATTGAAAAATATAAGAAAAGTATATACGAAGAGCTAAAGAGCTAAAAGTTATAACAGAACCGAAATTTAAACAAAACACCTTTTGCTAAAATTCAATTTTATTATTATTACGATTAAATTTTTTTCTTTTCCATCACAAACAAAAGAATGAAAAATGGAGTCGGGTACGCAAGTAAAGGACCATTCCGTACATACGTTATTGGTATATATAGGTATTAAGGTAAATGTAGCGTTTCCCTTTGCCGAGGTTGGAAAGGAAGAAAGAAAGAAAGAAAGAAAGAAAGAACGAATCGAGGGAACCGGACGACGTAATGGGAAATCGTTTAAAGGAAATTGGAACTTATGGCGAATTGTCGGAGCTTTTCATCGCAATAGGATGCAGTCGTTGGCTCGCGCGAAAACCTTTCAGCGTTACCGAGTCCCGTCGCCATCTTCGACTTTGCTTTACCATGCCAATTTACCAAAAGATCTTCCGAGTTGCCCTCCTCCCCTCTCATTTCGTTTCGCTATATTTACATTACGAACTAATCAGAACGCTTATTACCCTCGTTCGTAATTCATTCCTTCAACATTTTACGGTCTTGTCAAGCTCGAACCTTGTAAAAATAACGAAAAAAGAAAAAAAAAAGAAAAAGTTATGTAACTCGGCGATTTTACAACACGTCACTCACTCTGATGGGTAATTAATAATTCTACAGCTTGTTTTTTTCATATTTTCAAGCTACCCGATGCAGAGCGGCTCAATATTCTTCGTTTTTATTTTTTTAATCAAAGCACCGGGCGATTTCAGGGCTGATAATTGCCCTCGGGATATCGAAGCCTCGCCGTTAGTCAAAATGTGAGCGGATATGAAGTTTGTTCAAATAATACTCAAGGCATGGACAAACACCAAGCAAATTTGTGGGAATCATTTGAATATTATCGGCTGATTCGTAGCAGTAGCGAATTATTATTACCATACATACTTTGGAAAACGAGGAAAGAATTTTCGCCTGTAGTTTTTATGTAATATACGGAACGGAGATCTAATTTTACAAAACGCGAGATAACGAGTCTCGATTAGTTCCGCCTCGCGTGAAGCTGAAAATAAAACCGCGGGTCGGGGATAAAAATTTTTTACGAAAAGAAAACATGGCGATGGAACAACGCGCGATGAAACGAATTATCAAATATACACGAAGTAGTTCAGGTTCCGGTAAAACGTTGAACCGTTTCCCATGCAGACGGAAATAATTAATTGTAGACCCTCCCGTATATAATACGAGTGCAATTTAGCAACAATTGTCATACCTAGAGCTGCAGCGGCGTTCGGTGCGCGGTTCGCTGCACTTCGCAATCGCTGACAAGAGATTTAATTAAAGGTGATCCTCCTCCCCCACGGCGATGGATGAATTAATTAAGCATTGTTTGTTCACCCGCAGCGATTGCCCGCCGCTGCGGAACTTGAACCTTTTTGCATAATCCAGCTTCATCGTAATTGTATTAATTGATCATTGTCTTCGATTCGTTTTCATTCCTTCGTCGATTTGCGTCTGTAATAATGCCTCGCGTTTTTTTTGGGACGGGGCTGAAGGTCGGAATTTGAAATTTTGCGAAAGTGCTTCAGTCTAAATTATTTTATGGCGAAACTTGAAGTAAAGTATTAAATTTTTACGAAAGAACAGAGTTTCGAACGGACTAAAGTTCCGACGCGGCGAAATTCCGGAAAATAAAGTTTCGATAGAGTAATATTCGGACAATTAATGTATACTCAGATAGCGAGTGGGTGTGAAAAATCAGAAAAAACTTGGAACGTAATTTCGAACGTGAATATATCGAAAATCCAAAATGCAGAAATATCGAAGTGATGAAATTTCGTCAAGCCGGAAATTCGCAGAGCTGGAAATATTTGATCATTCGGAATTTCGATGCTCCAGATTTCTAAATTTTCTCATCTTGGCACTTTCGGAACTTTGACTTGTCGGAGTTAGGTTAAGTTAGGTTAAGTTTCGTTAGGTTAAGTTTCGCCACCAACATATTCAGAATTTGGCGTTTTCGAAAGCTTTCAATTTCGGAACTTCAATCCCACCCCGCTTTTCTTATATCTCTGGTGAAAATGTGTTAGCCGTATTGTATTTATAAAATCTTTCAACAAATTTGGAAAACATCAATCATGCAATAACATATCGTTAATTATAGATGAAAGATTTGATACGGATACGTCAAAAAGGAAATAAGATTATGGATAAGAATTCGCGTCATGATCTGCATTCAATGTAGATACACACCTAAACAAGTTGAACGAAATAATTTTTCAAACATTCGACAGCGATCCCATTTATATTAAAAAAAAAAAATCACGTGAATTTTATTTACGGTAAAATAAACCTGTAATTGAAAAGAAGAATTAAAAAAGGATGTAAAAAAAAGAAACGAATGAAATCAGTTTTTTTTTTTTTTTTTTCTTTTGCCGCATAGTTATTTCTCGCTTGAATTCGTTTGAAAATGATGCCACTCACGGCACATTTCAATTCTCCTCTTCAATTCACTCCGCGTGAACAAACAAGCGCTCGTTTATACAATTGTAATAAATTTATCCCTGCAACAGAAGAAGGGCTCACGTTTCGATTGCGTACAAATACGTGTTCGAGTTTGATCGAAGAGAGGTGCAAAAAAAAAAAGAAAAAGGGAAAGCGGTTTTTCCGATGTTTACAGAATCTCGAACCACGCTGCGACGCGTGCGTTTGACGAATACATATTATTCGTCAGCCGTGTTTCGGAGTAAATAAATGTGCCGAATTATCGAGTTCAATCAGAGCGGAACGGTGCGCGTGACGGCTAATCAGCCAGCAAAACGTTCCACGGTGGTCAAGCTTTACTCTCGCCGATGCGAAACGCACGCTGCGTGAACTCGGAAAGATAATAACAAACACGAACGCCGTGAGCGATGTTTTAAAACGGGTTAAGCACGTCTGCACGCCTGCACGCCTGCACGCGTTTCTCATAATAGCCGCGAAACGTGTGAAAATTAAATCGGTAACAAAAACGCTCAACTCTCGTTTTACATAGAAATGTTAGTTTTTACTTACTTTACTGCAGAGTTTAACGTCTAATTTATATACGCGAATTCGGAAATGATTTACAAATATTCGGCAGTGGTGGAGGAGACTCGGTACAAAGTCGTAAAAAAATCAACGACTCCGATGACTCGTCGAATTTTTAAATGACGGTGCAACTACGAGAAGAATCTGTCCGCTGCGATGACTTTCCGAGATTTGGAGAATTGTTTCGCTGCAATTTCTTAAAATTCCTGCATATCGGGTCTCGTAAAAAATTACGTTGTACTTACGGATTATAACCTACGATGATTATGATTAGGGGTAGGTAAAATTTACTTGAAAAATGACTCGTTTCAATTCCCGGCATGCTTTCTAACTACACTGAGAAGAATTACATATGTTACAGTAACTAGAAAAATTCAGTAAAACAGGTATCGTTAAAAAAAACTGTATGAATATTGTTTGAATTGGGAAAAACGAGGTACGCCTAACCATTTTGCGCTATCGTCGATCCTTTTTTGGTTATTGCAACGCAAAATCAGTTTCCGAGGTTTGCTCTACTTTTTTAGTTAAACGAGGCTTTAACGTCAATTTATTCTTGCACGAGCATTAAATTTTCGCAACAGTCGCAAGAAAATATAGCAACAGTGATCGTAACGAGAAAGAATAGTAACGGATACTAGAAAACTAATTTTCATTTTCTACCTATAGAACTATATTTTTCGTTCGTGGTAAAAAATGAAAATAGTTAAGGACCGAGCGGTAACCGGAAATAAAAATTTCTCTCAGTGTAGGCCATAAAAGCCGGCCGTCCGGAAAGAACTGATTTCGGCTTTGGATGGAATTCCGAATAAGAAGTGAGCTGTACCGTCGGTTTGGGTACGTCGAGTAGCCATGCGGCATTTTATAGAGTGGTTATTTTCCCGCACGTGTTGATATGTATGATATTGTATAATACACACGACACAGAGGCGCCAGAGTGCGCGATGAATGGCTAAACGAGCTTACAGGCTGGAGATTAGCCACAGTCATGGCTCGGTTATAACAAAGCTGATTACGCAGTTACATGTGAAACCGTCAGAGAGTCCGTCCTTCCTCTGCAGACCCGCTGAAAACATGCCGGTTGGAAAAAATTGTGTATTACACAGAGAGGAAAAAAAAATTTCCCCAGTTACGAAATCACGCGGTAATTGTGACACATGTATTGCCGAAGTATCGTTAATCCGGTTGATTCGCCGCGTCCAGTTCATTTAAACGCAGACACTCGCCTAATCTCTCAATGCCAAATTCATCACGTATACTTGTTTAATAATTTAATCCCTAAAGCGGCCAATTCGTCGGGACGGCGTTGAAATCCCGAGTGTGAAAAGACGCGAAGGTGAAAAATTCAAAATTTGAAGAAATAAAATTTTGACGAAACATCAAAGTTTTGGATGGCCCAAAACTCGACGCTCAGAGTTCCGAAAGGGCAAGAATGAAAAAATTTTAAGATCGGAAAAATCGAAATTCCGAATGATCCAAGATTCTCAGTTCTGCGGATTCCTGGTTTGATAAAATTTCACCAGTTTAATCTTTCTTTGTCTTATTTTCGATATTCTTACGTTCGGAATTCCGTCCGTTCTGATTTTTCTGATTTTTCACAACCACTCGTAATTCAGTAAGCTTCGCTGTGTGAGAGCATTCTAATTTTCGAAATTTTACTATATCGAAACTTTGTTTTTCGGAACTTTGCTCCATCGTAAAGTAAATTTTCGGATTCTTGCATCTCGGAACTTTGAGCCGTCGGCTTTCCGACCATTCTAAACTTCGTCGTTTCTTCAAAGTTTGATTTCCTTACTTCAAGTTTCGCCAGGAAATAATGCGGAACTTCAATCGACTTACACAAGATGTAAAAATTAAACTCGTATAAAACAAAAAAACAAACAAACAATAATTAAACCTCTAGTTTCTCTCACTACAGCTTCCATTTCCATAACCAGTCATGCACAGTGTATTATAACTTGCCGTCGGAGCAACGTCGAGATAAAAGATCTCGACTCGCGCGCTTTTTCTCCTCGCCCCTCGTTCGAAAGCTCAGGAATCTTGAGGGTTGCTCGCGGATTCGCCGGGGGTGTACGAATCGCCGAAGCGAAGGGTTGCAAGACGTACGCGTGGAAAGACAAGGCATTGTTGTACGTACGTCGGCTCGTCCCGACCTCTCGATCTCCTCTCGCCCACGTCGAGTCGCCTTCCCGATATCCGCGACCCTATTTCGTATTCCGCAGGGCGTAGGACAAAGCTCTTAAATCGCAAATACCCAGGCAACACGCGCCTCGACGCTAATCCCCATCCTCATACATAGAACATGCGGACCCCTCCTTATCAGCGACATTTCCCAATCCTCCCACCGCTCCTTCCTTCCATCTTGGAAGGCTCCTTACCTTGGCAACCTACCTACCTATTCGTTCATACCTGCTACACCCTCGTGCACTGAGAAAAATTTCATTTGTTACAATAACTAGAAAAATTGAGTAAAACAGGTATCGTTAAAAGAAACTGTATAAATATTGTTGGGATTACGAGAAACGAAGCACGCTTAACAATTTTGCGCTATCGTCGATCCTTTTTTGGTAATTGCAACGTAAAATCAGTTTCTGAGATTTACTCTACTTTTTTAGTTGAATAAGGCTTTAACGTCAATTTATTGTTGCACAAACGACAGTTACAAGAAAATATAGCAACAGTGATCGTAACGAGAAAGAATAGCAACGGATACTAGACTTTCCGGTAACAGCTAGAAAACTAATTTTCACTTTCTACCTATAACTATATTGTTCGATTGTGGTAAAATATGAAAATAGTCAAGGACTGAGCTGTAACCGGAAATAAAAATTTCTCTTAGTGTACACTCCTCGTTCCGGCCTCTCGTCTCGCGGACAACGTATCATCACCCAAAGATTTCACCCTCTTGCCGGATACATCCGGTAAGTTATAATACGCCTACATTCCTGCGGAAACGGAATAATTTTAAACTTCTCTCTCGCTCTTTTTAGTTTTTCTTTTTCTTCTTCTATACTGTTATCATTTTTTAACATCACGACAAATATCTTCCTCGATTTCCGTTCTTCGTCTGCTTCTTATTTTCCTTCGATTTACGTAAATAAGAAGAAATCATAATAAACGAAAAATGCGACGCGAGAAAATAAATAAATAAATATTGCACCCTCGAGCAAAGGTTTGCACTGTTCGAGGTTTCGATCGATACGTAAGTAATGGAATTTTTCATCAGTCTTATATTCGTGCAAATTTATTTATATCAATTCGTTTTTCGTTCTCATTACTGTCGTCATTATTATTATTATTATCATCGCTATCGTTATTTCGCACGCGTTTCGCGTGTACAAATTTTTTTTCCCCCGAAATCTAACGAACGCATCATCCGCGTGGATGTATTACAATTGTATCGAAAAATTTAAAAACCAGAGCCAATCTCTCGGTCAGAGAGTTCGAAATTCGTTAGGCGAACGGGAATAAATTTGAAGAGAAATGACAACTTGTATATATCGGTATAACGTTACGTCGACGGCGTGACGGGTACGTATAACGGACACGTGCAGACGACGTATTTATGCAGGCTCTGAACCATGAATATATTGCGACAAGTAAACGGGGCGGCAACGAAGGCGGAGGGGGAAAAAAAAGGTAATCTTCAACGTTGGAGGGGGGAAAAATAAATGATAGGATACATCGCGGTTCGTTTATTCCAAAGCTACGCTGATTGGTAGAATTATTTGTAATTGCATAAGAGAATATTAAATCCACATTACGTCGGGGAAGGAATATTTCTGTAAATATACATTATACGTATATACACGTCTGTGCAACAACGGCAGCCTCAAAGAAAGTGAAAGATGTATATCCGTCGGTACGAAAATTGAATGCGGAGCTTTTGTTGGTGCAGTTATTCAAAACAGGTAGAGGAAAGTTTACGATACCGTTTGGGGTAAATATTTTTCCGCTCCGTTAAGCTTGAAAAGCTGGCTAACAGAATGAAGAAGAGTGTAGGTATACCGCAGAGCTTCGTCTAAGGCGGCGGAGCGGACCGCTCGAGCTTTTCCCGATATACATAAGCTGCAGGTATAATACAATTGGAAAAGAGAACCAGATCCTGGTTTCGCGTTGTCGACTAGCCGGCGGTTCGAAATAAGGATTGAGGGGGGGGGGGGGGGGGGGGGGTGTAAAGGTGAGGCGGAAAGGGTGGTGAGGAGTGGTGGAAAAAATCGATGGAGAACGAGGAGGATAAGAGACAGAGAGAGAGAGAGAGAAGTGGCGAGAAGACGGAGGAAGGAGAGAGGAGAGTGGAGGTATTTCCGCGTCTTATAAAAAGCTCAAAAAGCTCGCTTTGAAACGGCCATTACGGGACAGCGATGGGTAACGTTCGTCCTTCGCGCGATAATGGGCGCGAAGAAGTAGAAAAAAAAAAAAAAGTGGTGGAGGAGGAAAAAGAGAGGCGGAAAACCACCTTTTCAGCCTCCGCGAATCGGCTTATCTTTGGCCGTTCGCGAAACGGAAAGAGGTTCGAGAAAGCTCGAAAGATTAAAATAGGTGTAACGAAACCGACGCGACGGCGACGATCCGACCGCAAGCTCGACACACTTGAGGCATACCCGCGAATAAGTTCGATTAATTAAGCCCGGAATTTATACCGTCCTGCTCTCAACGGATTCCTTAGCAAGCAATTGCCGTTCGGTAAGCATCTGGACGGAATAATTTCACTCGGCAATTCTAATTCGAGACCAGATACGAGCAGCCTTGTCATCCTTGGAATTTAGGGGGGAGCTTGAAAAATGATAATTACTGTAACGAACACGAATATTAATAACAGCGAATACTGCGAGAGCATCGTTATTTTGTCTAGGTTTTGTTGTTTTCTTTTCAACTTCCCGTTTCTCTGTTTTCAATGAGAAAAAGAAGTTATCGTAATCACCCCGCAAATGGGAAGTTGAGTTTTCCACTAGATCTCGACGTTTCATGGTCAGAGAATCACACTCTCCGATAATTTTCGGACGAACGTCTCTGTGACGTATGCGATCAATTTTTTATTGTGATTTTCATCTGAATTGACGCGGCTTTGCCAAACTTAGAACCGATTAGACTTTGGCTTTGATCGGTTCAGTATGTTTTCAATAATTTAAAGAACAGAATTCCAAGGAGTCAAGTGAGCACGATGATATCTTGAGAATGGATGAATGGTATTAAACGAAAATTGGTATAATCAGGTTTTTTGGGTCACTGATCACGAATCTAAGGTCAGATTTGCCAAAGTTAAATTTTGCGTATTGAATAAGCTAAAGAAAAAAAAAAAAAACTAAGAACATTTTTATATTGCTGAAAATTAGTACTCGCCGATTTTATGGATCGCTGATCACGAATCTGAAGTCAGATCGCGAAATCGAAAATGGCGATCCAATAAGGTGGATCAGAATCTAAAAATATTCCGATTTTGGTAGAGATTGGTAAGCGGAGGTTTTTTGGGTAACCGATAACGAAGCCAAGGTCAGATTTCCAAAATTTGTAACGCTAGGTCAATTACTTATAGTTGTTAAAAATGAACAAAATTCGTCATGTTTTCTTGTAATATCATTCCTTGTTTTCTCTATAAACTTGAAACCTGCAGTGTGATAACGGGTAGTTCGAGGGCTGGCTCATGGCCAGTCCAAACCCGCTTTTTATCTCACAGCTTCATATCCCTGCCCAACTACATTGCAACGAATTTAACTCGAAACGGGCAAATTCGTACACAGCATACCGCGAGAGTTTTCCTGCATTAAACTGACCGTTTCACAGAAGAAAACTTCCGGTACACGTACAACGCGTACGTGACCGACTCGAATTCGACCCAATAAAATTGCCAATTTCGTTCTACGCGATATTTTTCGCACCGCTTCCCCTCAAATTCAATTCTCAATATCAATGCTTCGAATTCTGCAGACTGACAACAAGTGATTCCAAAAACCTTGTAGGGGTAAATTCTTGATAATATTTTTCTAAATTACGATGCAGCTAATATCTTCAAGTATATCCTCGACGCTGAATTCCCAAGGGTTGAAAGGTTCGCGTGAATTTGATTTGCATTGGCGCGAAGAAAAGGCGCGCGGGATTTCATACGAGGAGATTTTGCAGTATTAGGTACGCAGAGGGTTCAAGTTGAAGATTTTCACTTTCTTTATTTGCGATTCGTTTCTCTCTTCCGGTTCGCGCGAGTTACACGGCCAAGCTCGGATGTTACAGGCTCGCGTGCAAGAGAAGTTTGCCGACTTGGCGCTGGAAGCTCGAGTCGCCTGCATGGCAGGATGAAAATCTACGAGGTCCTGGAAACTTGGCAGGGAGGCGGGGGAGTCTCACAACTGCAGTTCGCTTGTCCGAACGACTTCGGTCTCGATGGCAATACTTCCGATGCGGTTGTCGTTCGGAGCTTAAATCAGGAGCTTGAAATTTTCTTCACGATTGTATATTTTTCCCGCCTCCCACCTTCGGAGAAAAACATGCGAAAAAGCTTCTTCTCATCTTTCTATTAAATCCAGACTAAGAGAAATGTTTATGTCGGGTTACCGCTCAGTCCCTAACTATTTTCATTTATTACCACAATCGAAAAATATAGTTCTAGGTAGAAAATGAAAATTAGTTTTCTAGTATCCGTTATTCATGGATGAAAAGAATGCAGAGACAGAATAATTGAGATCGAGATATGAATTGATTTCTGATAATTGGCGTTATCGGAAAAATTGTCTCTTCAACACAGGAGAACAACTAAGAATCGTAATTTTTTACCAAAATAGTTCAGTAATGAATAATGGCACGACGTTTTGATAACGTTTTATGAATATATTTATCATACGCAACCTGTAATGATTTCATACGTGTCTTTTTGGCCAATTCAAGATCTTTAAAAGATAAATTTAAGTTCCGGTGATTCGTACGATAGAACAATCCGTTTACAAACGAAACGAGCTATGCAATTGGCAGATTATTGACAGATTATAATTAAAATTGGCAGATATGATCTACAGTTGATTTTTTTTTTTTTTTTGTTAAAAAAATAACCCAGGTCTTTCCTTATAAATACATTGTTTTTTTTTCATTTCGGTTTTTTTTTCCAAATTACTTTTAAGATTTCGATCCTCTTCCGATATTCGTAATTCTCCGTTCCGTACATCGTTTCGACATTATCGCATAGCTGATACCTATACTTTTAATTACGACCATAAAAGTAGACGTAATGTTTTCACGGCATCTTTATCAGGGATAAAAAATGAGATGTATGAAAAATTAAAGGGTATCTCGGAGCATCCCCTGGTCCAATTGGATCGGAGATTTTCTTTGAACGCGGCTGAATCAGAGGATGATTCGTCCGTAAATTCGACGATCATCGGAGAACTTGCCCGAGGGTAGGGAAATCGGGGGTGAGTATTCGATTCGACCCGCCGCACGGAGAGAACAAACAAATAAGGCGAATCGCAGCGGTTCCGAGTGTCTAGGTTCGGTTATTCGAGACCGAGTTAGGCGTTTCGATGCTGCGGCGTTTCATGTACGAAACCGCACGCTTTGCATGTGATTCCCCGAGGCTCGAGAACTGCAATTTGCGGTCGACGGGAACACATCGAGGACTCCGAGGGTCGCTTTCGCCCCTCGACCAGCTGCGGCGGGTCTTCCTTCCTCGGTGAGCATGACTCTATCAACGCGGCTTGCGATCAGCTGCACGATCTCCGAGCCCTCTTGAATTCCGGAAATTTTAGACGAACGCGTTGCCGTAATTGAAACCATTTGTTGTCGTTGTTTTCTTTTTTTTTTGTATTTTGTTTTTTACTTATTACTTATTTATTTCCATTTCTTTTCAAAACTTCGTCGTAACGATCAGGATTTGAGCCTGGCAACGAAATTTCAGGGTTAATGTACATCCGACCAAACATTATTTTCACACGACTGCGACGTTTAGTCGATTTTACGGTGCGAGAAAAGTAGATGTTTTGGTTACGTCTGAGATAATGTTCTGCGCCGCAATTCCATGGATTCTGTTGCGGTGGCGAAATCAGATCTACACAGCGAAATCACTTCGCAAGGATTGAAAAACGATTTTTTGGTTACCGTAACTGAAGAAATTATAGTTTTATTGCAATTTGTGATACAGGAATTAAGTGCCACGTCAAACAATGACGAAGAAACGTGCCAATGTGAATCGACTGGATGATTCAATCCCATTGAACCACGAACGAGTTAGTTCTACTGATTTACTAGACAGACGCCCGAAGCCTCTCGTAACAACTCCTCGTCTTACTTCTTTCGAGAGACAGGATTTTCGACGCGTTACGGAGAGTATTTTGCCACTTGAACAAAAATTTTGTGGATTTACGATGCGACGTGTTATTTGATAGCGGTAATCGGTTAGTAGCTCTCATGACTTCGTAAATTTTACCGACCTTTATCCGTCGAATAGATTCGGTGAACCGTACGAAGCGATTTAGTTTAATTTACCATAGGGTATTTAATATTTTGACGATACCACGCAAAAAAGTATTATTTGATCAAATTGACAAAATTAAAATCGAGATTTAAAATGTGATAGAGTAAAGTCTGAGCAAATTCGAATAACCCAAACTCACAATCAGATATCAACTTATACTTGAGTGAAGGTTTTATAATGACGACCTTCTAATTTATCAAATTCTGGTGTCTCTTATCCGATTCTTAGTAGACTTTGTCAGCTCATTTTAATCCCTGGACCTGGAACCCGACAAATTCTCTGAAAAAAAGGTTCAAGAAATCTTACATTATTATAATTTAGTTGCAGCGCGTAAATGTAATTGTCGCCGATCTCTAAAATTCTCTGCGGTGATCAAGACGAGCTGAAATATATTACAATTGGATAAAACACACCAGAGTTTAATGATTTTGAACGTCCTCATTATAAAACCTCTTCTCAAACGGTCGATATCGTGGCCTAGATGTTATTCAAATTTTCTAACTTTTGCTCCAACCTGTGGGTCCCATTTATCCTTAAACATCATCAAAATTCAAATTGAAAAAATTGCGGTCATTTTCTGGGACGTTGAACACCGTATGAATTGGAAAACTACCGAGTTTGCATTCGCATCGGTGAATTTATTCCTAATCGTTGATATGAAAAGTTGTGTTTTCGTCGAAGTCAGTTATTGCCAGACCTCCCGACCGTTTTATATTCTCCCTTAACTTGTACAAGATTGAAAAGATTTCTCGAAAAACTCGGCCCACCAAAAGTTTCTACTTGTCTAATTAATTTTTCAATTTGCATTTATTTTAATTACTATTCTTTACTCTCGTCAATTGGTTTGCTCCAACTTTGATTAATTCAAATTTAAATCAAACTGTTTTCAAAAAGCGAGAAATTTCTCGGCGAACAAAAGGCCCGTATTATTCGAGAGGTTGACGCTACAGAATTAACAGGTGATAAAACTTTTCCAAATATCTGCTCGTGGTAATTAATTTCAACGGAATAAAATCATGATTGTATTACATTGCCTCGAGTTTTCATGTTATTGCAGTATTGTAAGGGAGGGAGGGGGGACGGTTTCTAACGTAATCATGATTTTATTCGTAAATTCTTTGTTCTCAGATATTAAAATTCATCGAAAAAAAATCAGAATTTTATTATAAGAAAAGTAATTTTCCCAGTCAAGCCGTGTAATATTTTTTTGACAACTTTAGATATAAAAACAAAATAAGAAAAAAAATGGAACATTTCATCTAAATATCGATTTTCGGATTCCTATCCTATTAGAAACCATCCCCCTCCCTTACAATACTACGATAACATAAAAACTCGAGGCAATGTGATACAATGATGATTTTATTGTTAAATTCTTCCGGCAAGGAAAAAAATTCTTTTCGTTTGTTGACCCGTGTAATAGTAATACAACATTATACGCATACGATGGCAGGGCATTGAAATCGTTGAGGAATTTTCAATCACGTCGATTTGCCTTTGATATTCATCCTCGGCAAAGTGACCCTTTTTCGGTATGGGGATGGTCGCGGGTCGTACGCGACTTATACCTATGACAAAAGAGGGGGGAGGTCGGAGTTCGCAAGGCGATCATTACACGCACATGCATAAGTTCCGCAGGGTCTCTGGCTTTGTGCCGAGCACAATGCGCCGCGTTTCGCCCCGGAATCCCTCCGGCTGAACCGCGCCGTTGAATACGCACCGCCTCGCATTTCGCTTCCCCTCGATTATGCTGTTACTACGGTATTGTAGGCACCTACCTATCCCACCGACGAACCGCACTGCGCCCTGTCTATACCCGCAATTTACGATCTTAGAATCGCTTCGGCAACGTTGCGCCGAGAGCTCTCAGGACTTGATCCTGCATCTCCGATTTCCACCAGTCGAGGAACTCGCCGAATTTCAGATTCACCGAATTTAATCAAACGGATGTAGAATGAGAATATCACGAAACGATAAAAATCTTTTGTCGTTGATACTCTCTTTGCAGAAAAATAGTTTCTTTATTTTTCGTAAAACTATCTCCTTGTAATACTGCATTATTTTATTTGTTTTTATAGTACCTAATTTGTATGAATCGTGTTTTTTTGTTTTTTGTTCAAATAACGTTCCATAAACTGTGTCAAAGTGCTTCGAATCGTTGAAATTTCGATTTTTTTTTTTTTATAGAAGCATATCAAGAAAAATGGAACATGGCAATTTTTTCACCCTCATTATTTGAATGGAAAGTTCTGTAAACTTTAAGTTTCTTCGTTCGACCGATTCGAGATCATCGCGGGAGTTTGGCGGAACCGACAGGCAATTTTCAGCCGAAACAAATAATTTTTTACGCTTATGCGCGAAACATAATTA
The DNA here is from genome assembly GCF_021155775.2 of Neodiprion pinetum. Lineage (NCBI taxonomy): Eukaryota > Metazoa > Arthropoda > Insecta > Hymenoptera > Diprionidae > Neodiprion > Neodiprion pinetum. Next base: position 29,077,475 of record NC_060233.1, read on the forward strand.
ATGACGATTCTGTTATATTCTCGCGTGAAAAATTCTTCTCCTCAAGAAGTTACAATATTCAAAAAAATATGAATTTTCTGCAGCAGTTTATCGAGTATAACCTCCGCGTTAAAACGTACGATTCTGTTTGTCGGGGGAATGCGAACGGTGAGGGTTATTATCGGTGTTTGCGAAAGGCGAGAGGAGATAAAAGGGAGGATAAATTTTTTTGGGAAAAGAAAAGAAAAATAAGTATACAAGAGGCTGTATAAAGAAACTCGCTAAGACTAAGGAGAAGACAGGAAGGGAGTTTCGAAGTTAATCCGATAAGCAGTTCGGTAAATATCGAAGAGAGAAAAAGAGGCTGCGTAGTAAGGAAGCTCTCGACTTCTTTCACGTCGCTTTCGTATCTCGCACATCGACCAAAAATAGTTGATTCTAGATTAAATCGATTATTTTTCAAACTCTATTAATCAACCGACTCGATTGTTCTTCCTCACAATTGGTATTTATGCTTTTTACTCCCACGAACGACGCAATACAATATCAATATATGTGATTAAATTGTCAATTATTATCATTGTCTTACTTACTAAGTACCTGTTTGATGTAATAAGTGAAAGATAAATAAATATTTTCACCTGAAACTATAAATTATCAAAAAACTGTCCCGCTGTTAAGATTACGTACTGAAATTTACCAAATTTTCGTTTCTTATGCACCGTTTCAAAAAAAAAAAAAAAATACGAATTTAATTTGTACCGATTCGATCGAGCCGTGTTCGATTATTTTTTAGTCCTGAGCTTTAGTTGATGCGAGCTGAGTGTTCCACATCCTACCGGAAAATAACGATGGAAAGCACATAAGGTTGGGACAAGTACGGGATGAATTTGAAAAGTTGTAGGTATCAGTACGGAAGCCATCCACCCTTCTCGGGGGAGATTCTCCGACGTACCGGAAACCGAAGAAAAAACGAAATTGGAAGGAAGGACATCCCAGCTGTCTAATATATTTCAAACTTGACGGACTTTCAGAACTCTCGATGCCCGGAATGCGAAACCCGTTTAGAATTGTGGCAACTCCAATTTCGCGAGGAAAAATTTATTACCGATACGTGATGTTTTATTTTATCCTCCTTTTTTTTCACTCCTTCGTTCCTTTTTTCCCCATTTGCCCGGTTTGTTTATTATTTGATTTAAGCAACGTCCCGAGCTTTACTTGCGTGTCGAAATAAAATTCCCACTTTTTCTTTTTCCTCTCTGTTCAGGTCGCGATCACGCGTTTCTGATAAAAATTTCCTCCAATTCTCCAGTGTTTTCAGAGCACGGTCAACTTTAACTCCCGGTTTATTTTTTACTTTATCTTGTTTTATTTTTATTTTATTTTATTTTTTTTTATTCTTTCTTTCTCTCTTTCTTCTTCTTATTTGTCAACTTCTTATGAGAAACGAGAGAAACGTCCTTTCTGCTCGTAAACCGCTTATCGGACTTTCGCCGCTCGAACTACGCCGCAGATCAACTTTTAACTGACCCGTGGGATATGCTCGTGACATTGGTAGGGTGTAAACATACACGTGTACGTCGGTTCAAAGGTCAGATTATACGAATTTACGATATTAAGGATGTACTCGATGTAAAATCTCAACCAAAAGTGAGTCTCGTTGACGATATTGAATATTTTTTGATAAGATGAAAATCGGGAAAAAACCAAGCACAATAAATACGATAATAAGATTTAATTTGAACAATACTAATGCCCAAAACTTGTCAATCAATTGTTTAAACAAATCATTGTTTAACAAATTTGCGGGGAATGTTTTTTTTTTTTTGTCATGTGAAATGAATTCGTTGATTTTTCTCAACGCACATGAATTTTTAAAGAATTTTCTCATTATTGTACATTACGATTAAAAAGTTTACGGGACATTGAACGAATAGTTTCGTGAACACAGCCTTGACAAATTTTGGAAAACTGAAATTTCGAAATAACGAGGAAATTCATGTGTGTTCGGAAAAATCAAAAAATTCATTTCACATGCCGAGAGGAAAACATTCCCTGAAAATTTGTTGATAACTTTCGGGCGTTATTATTATTCAGATAAAATTTTCTTATCGCCTTTATCGTCGTCGATTTTTTTTCCCAATTTTTATCTTATCATAAAGTATTCAATACCATCGACGAGACTCACTTTTGATTGAGAATGTACAGCCGAGTACATCCTTAAAGCGTCTTTAACAACGAAAATACCCGAAGGCATACGCTCGATGATAGATTTATTCCTCAAAATCAAATTTCCCGAGACGAATTTCGTATTACATACGAATGATCGTTTCCTTGCAGGGTGTCGCGGAACAAAAAAATCATCAACCGAATGAAATTCTCCGATTTTAGCGCTACTTCCTTTAATTCGACGAATCAGCCCTGCGATTAACCTGCAATTTATTTCCTCATCGGACAACGAAAATCTGGCCACGTCAGAGGGAAAATTATCAACACCTTTGAACTCGGAAGGAAGTTTTCCTCGTTCGGCTCATCTTCGTTTCGCGAGTTGTACTTGAGAGGATCTTATATACGCTCAAGGGAAATGGAAGAGGGTAGCGAGAGGCAGGCAAAGGCGGCAGACACTTCACCCGTGCCGTTACACCCACCTAGACGTAAACTGCCTCGAGGCGCAAAGAGGTACGGAAGACCAGCGGGGGAATAAGGGACGAGGCGAATGGCGAAGCGGAAGCCAATTCGCGACTCGTCCCGAGCTGACGATGAGCAAAGCGAGCCGTGTAAGCCGCGCAAAGGCCTCGCCGACGAGCGCGGGGCGAACATGACGCGGATGACGCGGATCTCGAGGAGGAGGCGAGGATGAGGCCCCTCGAATTCAGGCCGCGAATCAACCCTCGGGGCACCTGCCGGCCGACCTGGATTAGCGACGCGTGCTTGTCAGATTAGGAACACTCGACGGCCCGCCTTCTCCTCTTCCACTTTCCTTTCAACTTTTACCAAAGGATGATAACGGCAACGCCCTACCAGAGACCGGAAGCTCACCTCGAGCAGTCCGCTGTTATCCGAATTTTTGATGTAAAGCTAAAACGACTTTCGTTTTTCAAACTGATTAATCTTAATATCTTCGTAGAAGTATCGTTCACGCGAACCCTATTGTGCGTTGGTATCGGATACCACGTGAACTCCTACAACGCGAATTAACGAGTTACAGGTGATTAGGTTTGAATGATGTTGATAGTAATTGACAGAATATAAAGTGCGATGGGTAGATTGGTTGTATAAAATCGAATGGTTGACTGATTACACGAGTTGACGGATAAAGTTAAATTTAATCGTGGAGCTACGCACACGTCTGTTCTATTGAAGGGTGCGTGGACGACTGCATTTTGAAATTGAAGGAGCGCTTGGGAGAGGCAGGATTGTGGGAGAAGGTAGAGAAAAACCGGAACAAAACTCGTAAAATTGCAGGATGCGGTGGGAAAGATGCAGCTAGGTAGTTGGAAGGGTGAGAATAGCAGGAAGGATCGGACGCTCAAGGACCTAGCGAAAGTTAGAAAAAACCAGACAGACGTGTGGCTGTAAGTTATCCCTTTTTAGCTAGCGAGGGTTTTGCGACGTAACAAATACATTATACCTAATTTTAATCGTGTTTTCATCTTGTTGTTCTTTCAACAATAACGTTTGCGTTACACTCGTGTTCAAATATGTTATTCGAAGCTTGGTCTACCATTTTGTTTTTGTTTTTTTTTTTGCTACTTTTTGAAAAGTTTTGGTACCGTTTCAAAACAAAGTAAACACACTGAGAGAAATTATTAGTTACGGTTATCGCTCAGTCCTTAACTATTTTCATTTTTTACTACAATCGAAAAATATAGTTCTAGGTAGAAAATGAAAATTAGTTTTCTAGCTTTTACCGGAAAGTCTAGTATCCGTTATTGTTCTTTCTCGTTACGATCACTGTTGCTATATTTTCTTGCAACTGTTGCGAAAATTTAATGCCTGTGCAACGATGAATTGACGTTAAAGCCTTGTTTGACTAAAAAAGTAGAGCAAACCTAAGAAACTGATTTTGCGTTGCAATTACCAAAAATGGATCGACGATAGCGCAAAATGGTTACGCGTACCTCGTTTTTCGTAATTCCAACGATATTCAAACAGTTTTTTTTAACGATACCTGTTTTACTCAATTTTTCTAGTTACTGTAACAAATGAAATTTTTCTCAATGCACACAGAATCGCGTAAATAAAGGAAAATTTTTGTACGTATGTGAAATCAATGGAACCGTCGATCCACCTTAGAATTAATTGTCTCGGAGTATTTCCCGATTCCGGACGAGTTGTACTTAGACTTTTGTCACAGGTTGCTTGAATTATTTAAAAACTGCGCGTTATTTATCACCCTGATTATTTCACATTTTTGTTCCACAGAGAAAATTGACAATTACGATGTCAGCGATGACGATTGTCAAAAAGTGAATCTCGTTGATCCAAAATCATTTTCAGCAACTAAAAAAAGATGGAGGAGGAATGAAATTTAAAAACTCCCCAATTTATTGCTAGTTCTGCTATACATATATTTGCCTAGCGTTTATATGACGCCGAGTTTCAGCTCGTCGCTTGATTGTACGATGAAATTCCTCCCTCGAGACGTGAGCTTATTAATTTTGAGGTCAGAAGGAGGGGAATATTTGGGCACCTGAAACTCCGCAGGTTACTGCAGCTGCACCAACTTTCGGCGATAAAACTGCGCTTTATAATACTGAGTGTAGGTAAATGAAGCGCTTTAATATTATATGGGAATATTTGCCGGATATTGGACACTAAACTATTGAGTATCCTCCTCGACTTAAAGCTTAATACCCCGAGTCCCGCAATACATCCTCAGTCGTGATACGGGGCGATGAGAACCCGGCGCATATTTCACTCTGTAACGTGCTTAAATAACCAGCGTTCTAATAAGACAGACGCCTGCAGTTTGGATGCGCGATATTAGTTCGTTAATTATTTCACCCGGAAAACGTGTGCGTGACGGATATTGTAGTCAATTTTTATTACCTCATTTTGCCTCTCCTCGAAGCTAACGCGATTTACTGAAATGGTCATTTGACAGAAATTTGTAAAAATCAAGATGAAGAAAAAAACGTACTCGGTGCGCTTTTCTTACCAACCGAACGCATTTTCTAAATGTTTGTAAAAGTTGCAGGGTTCAACGCAGGAGGAAAGAATCGATTAACGAGTGACTAAATCCGCGAATGTATCTAAACGAGAAAAAAACGAACTTATAGTATCCTTAATCTCTAGATCTATAATTCACCCGTTATCCTCCAAACTCGGTAAATTTTCCAATTTTAATTGGGCCGCATTGACCGGAAATGCTGCAACGCGTCGAGACAAATTATAATTAATTAGGATCCGCCGCGGGATCAAGTAAATGAAAAAATTCTTTACGCCGAGGGCTGCGAGTACTCACCCTTATTTGCACATCGTGCAGAAGCTCCTGCTTCAGCCTCGCGGAAAGTCTAATATAAAATATTACCTAATAAATTGCAGTACGAAATTGGCTGAAAAAAAACCTCAAACGAGAGCAAATTCGGGTCGACCGTAAACCCGTACAAGGCACAATATCCACGCATAGGGAGAGCTAAAATCGCACGGCGTGCAGCGGGTTAAAAAATGCATAGAAAAGAGCCGCGCTACGAGCGATGAATTTTTATCAGCATAATTATACCGGAAACGTTGACGTTTCAAGCACAACTCGCGACCTCAACGATTAATCGACGATTAATAATTACAACCAGAGATGCTTCGCGGATCCGCGATTGTTACGGGCAATTTGGCGGGTCTGATTTTCTTACCATTTCAGCCCACCGCTAACGGATAGGCACGTGTGCACACTGGCTGAAAGCAATTCCGATGAAAGGTTGAGCCGTCGATGCAAACTCTGTCGTACAGCGAAATAGCCGGAAGAAAAAGGGGCGCGGAAATCTTTGCTTAAAAGTAGGGTGCAGGCGGTTCTTCTTCGTCCTTTTCCTTTTCATTTTACGCTTATTCTTATTCTTCTACGATGCAAATGTCGAATCGCAGTTCGCGCGAATAGGTACGTAGACGTTGTGCCGAAGGAACAGAGAGACTCCGGGAACCTGGAATTTTATCCGTAACCATACCGTGGTTCGAAAATAAGTTTTCACATTGTCGCCGCGAATCGTTTGACTCCTCATACATACGTATGGGGCCGAGGCACCGATCGACTATAACGACCACCGCTCGATTCCTTTCTCGGATTTTATTTCATTTCGGTAAAAAAAATTACCCACTTTCGTCGTCCCGGGCAAAGGAATCGAGCAGTGTCCTTCGAGGCGGGTCTGAATCCTGATACAGACGACAGCCATTCGAGGCTTCGCCGACACTTTATTCTACACCCTGCGCGAAAAATTTCAGACAGACTATTTTTTGCCCCGCTTTTTTTCAAACCGTTGGAATAATATCCGAGGAAAATATCCGCACAAGCCAAGATCCATTTTTCGTCACGGGGGCAGGGACAAAAGGATCGACGAATCACGCGTACGCCATACATGCCCGTAAATGGATTTGAAGAAATCGGGGAAAAGAAGAGCTCGAAGCTGCGCGGTGCTCCGGCGGTGTAAAATAAATACAGCAAAGCCCCGTTTCGCGATAAGAGCTGTGAGTTCTTCGGAAAAGCGGCAATCAATTTGGCCGAGAATCGTGCTTCGGTTTGGTTGTCACGGCTCTTGGCGAGATACCAACGAGCAATAAACGGTGAATACGGGAAATTCGGAAAACCCTGAAAGCCCCTTCCGCTCGACAATATTAAGAGTAATTTTTTCCCCCTCCGATTTACCTCCCTCGTAAATTAGGAGGTGAACCGCAATTATATGCTCGGCGTTAGCCGCGGTATCCGACGAATCAAAAAGAGCCGGAGGCACTTGGAACATCCTGTTTTATACGTCTACCGGTTCACGGGTCTCCGGAGTCCCACGACCCGAGGTCGCTTCCAACTGCAGTAGAAAGTGCCTTCGCTCTTCCGTCCGCAACTCGATCGGTGTGCACTCTCCCTGAACTATTTTCTATACCGCATAGAATCCCGCTGATGATACACCGCGAGTTCGTACCGAATAACGGAATTGCGAGAGTTGGAACAGAGGAGAGGTACAAGGTACAAGGTATACTTTGTTCCTTCTTTCGACGACCTCTTCGTTTTTTTTATCCCGCATTAAGGGAGGGGGGATACAGCTTGGACGGATCGAAAACGCACTGAGAAAATTTTTATTTATTACAGTAACTAGAAAAATTGAGTAAAACAGGTATCGTTGAAAAAAAAAACTGTTTGAATATTGTTGGAATTACGAAAAACGAGGTACGCGTTACCATTTTGCGCTATCGTCGATCCTTTTTTGGTAACTGCAACGCGAAATCAGTTTGTGAGGTTTACTCTACTTTTTTAGTTAAACAAGGCTTTAACGTCAATTTATTCTTGCACGAGCATTAAATTTTCGCAACAGTTGCAAGAAAACATAGCAACAGTGATCGTAATGAGAAAGAATAGTAACGGATACTAGAAAACTAATTTTCCCTTTTCTACCTATAACTATATTTTTCGATTGTGGTAAAATATGAAAATAGTCAAGGACTGAGCGGTAACCGGAAATAAAAATTTCTCTCAGTGCGTGGTCGTTCGCTACTTGTATATGCTTGTATTTTTTTTTTAAACCCCTTGCCCCCCCCCCCCCCCCCCCCTTCTTTAAGCTCATAATAAGTATGCAGACACTCTTATTTCAATCCCCGTTCAAATCTTTTCACCTGCGGCCAAATTTCAAGACTCGAGTTTGCGATAATTCAGCAATTCAGCTCTCGTCAAGTCCGGTCGACGTCGATCAGAGGGCTTCGCTTTCCTCCCTCGATTACCGCTAAAAGCAATATGAACTCCTCGCCTTTATTTATCTCTTCCTCTTTTCATCTCCCTCTATCTCTACCGCACTACTCGTAGAATCGAAGAGGATCAAGGGTCAACGGTCAGAGTTCAATCTGACTGCGGGCGAGTAAAGAATTGCGGATAGCGCGGAGGTAAAAGGCAACAGAGTTGTATGGTCACGACAAACATTTGCGGTACTTGGATATTTTCGATTCAAACTCGGCTTCGCGTTCTTCCTTTCATTCCATTTTTATTACAGCCGACCGGATTTTACGCCACTCGAAAAATTCCCTCCATTTTTGTACCGTCGCACATGTCCGGCAAATAACTGCAATGCAGTCCCACGGCACGTGTCGTATAAGTAAGTGAAAAATATGTCAAGTCTTCCACTTTACAATATCAACTTTCGAATCACGCGGCTGAGCAATTTTGCACTCTCGATTTTAAAAAACGGATAAATTTACCCCTCTGTGTTAGCAATTTCGAAAAACTGTCAACGTAATTTTGGCAAACAAATTACGCGTTCTCAAATTATAATGCGATTAATTTTTGCGCCAACTTTCTGGGAGAAAAAAAAAAAAAAAAAAAAACGCGGCACACGTCATTCATGCCCAAATTCTAAGTCCTCGATTTTCCAATTTTCCTTTGCATTAATTCTCGCGAAAAAAACGCGCTCCACTCGTTGAAATCCCGACAATTTGTGAACATCAGCCCCTTTCCTCAGAAATGATTTCCTTCTAATACCCAGATTGATCGGAAAATGTCTAAATCGTGATTCGAAAATGTGTTATAAACAGTTATACGAAAAAAACCTTCGCATTTGACTTATTCTCCGACTTTTTTTTATCCGAGTACTCGGTGGAAAAAAAAAAAACTTTTCGTTCACGATTCCACTGCGAAGGTAACCTTATGCTATAGAAAAGCCAGCGCAGCGTACAGAACATCGCTTCAGCTCCGGCACTCACCGCTGATCGTTGTGGGTAAACCAGTTCTTGTACGCCTCTCGTACAGAGTTGTCTCTCTCTCTCTCTCTCTCTCTCTCTCTCTCTCTCTCTCTGTTGGTGAAAAAATGAAGAAAAGAAAGAAACTAGGGAAAAGTACAAAGGAGAATAAAAAAGAACTTCCGAAGACCGCGCAGTAGGTCGCATGCCCGGCAGCACGGTAGGTTATATACCTTGGGATATAGAGAGTCGTCTTCAGCTCTATTCCGTCGGCATTGTGGCAATCGGCGTATCATACCCCATACATGCAAACTCACACTGCGACATTGCCTGCAATTTTACAACCGCAGATACTCAGGTCGTCAGGCGCGTATTTTGCAACGACGAAATGATTATGGTTGCACGCGGAAGAACGGTACGAAATGATGTAAGCATATACGGGCATTATTATTATTTGTTGAGGTTAAACGAAGTCGGAAAATCGTTTGAAGCATTCGATAATCGCAACTTTTTTCCATACAACGGAACGAACCTTGTAAAATTATTTCTACAAATACACGTATCTTGACATTAACGCTTGGCTTGAGCATGGAATCGAAAGCTAATAAGGATCGAATCTTTTCTTCGAGGGTTTTCTTATTGTTAGCCTCGAAAATGTAGAGAGAAGTCAGGATTGGGACTCTCGGGGGGCCCCGCTTGATACGCGACTGATTTCAGCTACGGAGAGAAGGTCGATCTAGCATCCTTTCACTTCTATCAGCTCGGTGGCATCGGGTGGACGGAGAAGAATTCACTGTTGTATGGGTCATTCCACGTAGAAACGTGATACAATGTTGATCTCGGCATACCGTGTATCTATTGGTTTTGTGAACCGGAGGTAGATAAGTTCGGAGGAAAGACGGGCTTCGTATTTTCTCTTTCTTTTTTATATCCATCGACGGGCGAAGCCCTACTTCAATCAATCCCATGGTCAGAGACGTGAAAAGTTTTGAAAAAGGCTCTCTCATTCCTCAGTCCCTGCGGCAAGGCAAAAGTGCCGGTTATAAGAAACGAAAAAAGTTTCGCGGGTGACCGGAGTGGTCGGCATTCGCGAGTCGATCTGCATGTGACGTATAATTTCAGAACGCCCCGCCTGGACAGAGAATCGGGATGAGGATGGGACTTTTTCAAATGTCCCGTGCCTAATATTCATCGTCCTGAATCTGATAAGCCTGATTGGATACTTTGAAAAGTAAAGATGTAACTGCGATGGTGGTAATTAAAAATTCCCGGTACTCGTTATAACGCAGACGAGGATCGAACAAAGATCAAACGATTTTCTGCAAGCTTTCAAGTACTGCATTTCTACACGATTACAAAGCTCAATTACTTCGGTGCATGGATATAAATTGAATAATTAGTCGCGAATCGAAAAATTTACTTTGAGCTTGAAGCTGCACGATCGTCTCAACGAGCTGAGAATTTCAAAGCGAAAAGAGAGCGCTGCACTAGACTAATTAAAAGAAAACCTAGCCCGCGAAATTACAGCGTCGAGTGTTTTGAAATACAAAAAAGTATGATTTTTACCACGCCGTGCGTGTTTTAGACGTCTTGAACCGGAATGGGAATAAATTGAACCGCCTTGCTGCGTCGGAAAATGAGACGAAAAGCTGGAAGGGGAGAAATTAAAAGACTAAAAAAGAGGAAAGAGAAGACGACAAAAATTAGGAGCGCTAAACGCTGTAGCGATTAAAATAATTAAGAGGGAGGGCGAAGGTCGGGAATGAATTATAGGAAGGACTTCCGGGCTGCAGGAAGGGGTGGTTTTCTTCAAATTCCTTTCGGCGCGGGGCGGTAAATTACGTTTAACTTGTAGCTGAGAACCAATTCGTTCTCTCGTTTCGAAGCCAACGACGATTTATACCACGGGATGGTCCAAGAAGGTGTTGGCCAGAGCCAAAGGCCTTCCCCGCGGATAAACGAGAAGTTACCGCGCCTATTCCCCTCGGCGAATTCGGAATGCGCCTTCAGGCGTTGGTATAAACAGATATCTGCAGACGTATGAATTCATTTGTTACGATAGAATGTGGAAAAACGTCAGGCCCGATAAAGTACAATCTTTTATTGGCATATTCCTGCCCTGTGGGCCCCGAAGCATGCGCGTATAAAGATGCGATGTGTGGGAGACATTTCACCCCTAACCGACCTACGTCTGACCCTCACCATCGGCGATTTTATTTATTTACAGTCTACCAAAAAAACCATCTCGCGTTGAGTTTTAGATTTTTTCGATCACGGGTTGGATTTTTATTGCATCAAAAAACACAGAAATTCAATTTTTGTACGAATAGCCTTGATTCGTCGATTGGTTTCAAATTTTTCTCACCAATTCTTTGTTACAAAATGAAAATTTTTCGAGCAAGATGGAAATGGGCAAGCTTTTGGATTACAAGCTACGGGCGAAAGAAGTACCTAATTAGAGAGTAAGAAAAATCGAATTGAATATAAATTTGAAAAGTACGAATCTGTATTTTGCTTCGTAGGTAAGAAGATACCAATAATATTGGTATAATAAAATGATCGCGAAACAGGATTTCCCGGTTCATTTTTAATTAACAATTTTGGATGTTAGACACCATTTCAGGGTTCATTAATCGATAATTTAACTGAATCAACTTTATTCGTTTCGTCACGAAAATGACCGAACTGAGAGAAATTTTTAGTTCCGGTTTTTTTTTAAACATTTTTTTTAACGATACCTGTTCTACTGAATCTTTCTAGTTACCGTAACAAATGAAATGTTTCTCAGTGCGTATCGCTCACGATTATGCGATGCACACCTACGTGTAAGATTGAAGGAGTATTCGCGTCAACTCTAGGTCACCGACACGTCGCTCGGAACTTGACTTATCGACTTTCTAATCCGTAGCCTTGCTCGTCCCATGCGAGATCCGGCAAAATTTCAGACGTGTCTTTCGCAGCAAGTTTCGAACGAGATAGCGGTAAATAATTTGGTCAGTCGAATTGCCGGGGCGTGATTCGGAAATTTTTCGGAAGAAACTCGGAGCCTCGGGATATCGGCGGGTGAAATAAATTCCCCTGGTAAAATTTATCCAAGTTAAGCAGACCGGTGTTTGTTTTCTAAATTGAAATTTTTGACCGCGAAAATCTGCGCAATTAATGCATCAACCCGTTTCAACCCCGGACGGGGTTAATAATTAAGCTGAATAAACCCCGCGAGGCATTATATGTACTTAACCAATTTAAAAAATACACCTTAACCATGCAGCTTATCGCGGGATTATCCTCGGAGCTCGAGTTGAGCCCTTCGGTTGAAATATTGTAACGAATTAATATTCTATTTCACCTTTTGCTATTCGTTCGTTCATCGCTCGTGCGCCTCGGCCAAGACTCGATAATTGCAACCCGCGAACGAAGTCGAATGAAAAATCGATCCTTGATCGTAATAAAGTATCCCATAAGCGAAGAAAAAGAAAGAAACTCTTGCAAACTTGCACGGCGAAGCGAAGACGGAACTTATTCTCTCGTTTTCTGCGGGCACAAACGGAACTGCAGAACCGCAACGGGGCAAAAACAATTCCCCGTTGTAAACGGAAACTGAACGAAGGAGTTCGGCCCGGGAAGTTTGTCGATTTGCACTTCCGATCGATCTCCAAGCTGAGCTTGTTCCGGGATATTCGATCATATCAAGATCATATTTAATCACGTAGTTTGAGCGAAGTTTTAGCGAACACGCGTGCAGACACGTAAACGTGGAGTGTTCCATCTCAATTACGTGCACAGCTGTGGCGTGTAAAGTATTTCGTTTTCTACGTTTTAATGTTTTTTTTTCCCCCAACCTTTTTTCTCTATTACCGTAAAGCCGCCAGGATGACGGAGTGCCAAAAATTGAATGAAAAGTTTTCGTCATCAAATAACGGCCGTTGATTTTAGAGCGTGTAAAATTCAATTTGTGGTTCAATTTCAACAAATCGTACAATTTTTTTTCTTACTGTGAGCGTTTTTACACGCCGGCATCACACGTACGAAAGACAATAATTTTCACAATTTACCATCAAACAAAGAATGTCGGAGCTCTTTGACTAAAATCTACTTCTAGTATCCGACAATAAATATTGTTAGACGTGTATAAAATTTTTCAAATCGATATGTCGAAGAGTCGCGTCAAACGCGCATACGAATATCGTTTGAGAAAATTCTTTCTTTCAGCATATATCAAAGGTGAAAAACGTCGAGTCAAAGAGTTCGAAATTTCGAAAGCAAGATTTTCTATCTCCCATTGAGTCCTGGTGAATTTTCTTCTCATATATTTGTTTCGAATAAGAAAGAAAGAAGAAGGCAGCAAGAAAAGAAAAAACAAAAAAAACCAACAAAGAATCCGAAGAGGCAAGTGTCGACGGCTGGTATAAGAATCGAGATAGAACTCCTCGTACATGTGAGCGTTCAATAACGCATTACGATCTTTTCTTATGAATATGTTATCAGTTATACCGTAAAACAACCGCGGGTCGTTACCCAAATGGAAGATTCATCGGCCGGGAAGTTTGATCGGTTTTCGGTATACATACACTCGTGAAAAAAGGAAAGAATGGCGCGTGTGCGATAAAATTTATCGAGTTCAGTTTTCAAGCTTCATCGGGACAATCTCTGCCTGATATTTAAACCCCGCATATCTCGTGCGTTAGGATATTTGAATTTTCTTTACATTCCGTCTCTGCGTTTTTCGAGCATTAAAATTTTATCGTCAACCACGCGTGTCTTCCGCGCGTTTCTCCAAAATCGTAATTACGCGTACGAAAATATGGACAGCCAAGAAACTCCTCGAGAAGATAATTCAAGTGCAGAGAATATTCAACGCTGCAACGCGTAATTACGCGTCGACGCCGCAACGTTCATTAGGTATATTCAACGCTCTGCGTTACCTCGTGTTCACCTATGTACATATATAACTATACCGAATTCCGAATTAGACCAAGCCACCCGATTGGCGAAACCAAAAACTGGCTCGATTAGCATTTTCAGGATTTGCATGGCAATGAGAATCGCGGTGTAGGCGATAGCAGGCAGTTGCATGGGTCTACCTTTTACCTGCATGGCTACCTAATAACGGTGTAAGGTAAACATACATAACCTCTGTGTATAAGGGTACTTTGATATAAACATGTGCGTTAGGGTGAATCAAAAAAACTAACCTATTTACTGACAGAATAAAATTCTCCAGTTTGCAAAAATTTTCAACTCATTGTCAATTTTAATAGGTGTCGCTGGCCATTTGAAATTTCCCATTTAAATAACAGGCGAAAAATTTATTTTTTATTAAAAATGGTATAACTTTCGAACCGTTCGAGATAAAAAAAAATGTCAAGGCATATTCTTGTAGGGCATCAAATTCTCTAAAAAAAGACCTCCGAGTTGCTAGACTCAAAAATTCGCGTACTTACGGGCCGTGAAAGTCGAAGAAAAGCAGATACATGCAGTTTTAGGGCTCTACGATTGAAAATATCCATGCTAAATGAAAAAACTTGAACTAAAATGAAACTAGATTCGTCAAAGGAGTAGAGTTTCAACTCGTTTATCCATTTTTTATTGCACTTTCAAACGTAAATAATCTTTTTAACCGTTGATAAAACTTTGTTTGTTACAATTAGGATATTGCTGGCGATGTAGATGCACCACTTGCGAAACAAATTGCTTTTGTTTTCCATTTTTCGATAAAGTTCGATTATTATTTTATATTATCGCTGTACTCCATATTTCCGCGTTTCTTAGACTTTCACGGCCCGTAAGTATACGAATTTCAAGTCTAAAAAATCAGCTCCAGAGTCTTTTTTGAGAGAATTTAATGCCCTGCAAAAATATGCTCTGAAAATTTTATTAATTCAAACGGTTCAGTAGTTACAGCATTTTTAATGAAAAACAAATTGTTTGCGTGTCATTTAAATGGGAAATTTCAAATGGCCAGCGACATCTTTTAAAATTGAGCTGAAAATTTTTCCAAACGGAACAATTTTTTTCTCAGTAAATAGGCCTTTTCAAGACCATCGATTCGATAGGTTGGTTTCTTTGGCTCACCCTCATGTGCATGTGAATCCACCGAATTCCAGGACATGCATAAAAATGGGAAATATTATTATAATATACGCGCATCGAATTACGCTTTATACATGATAAAAATCCCAGCGAATATGTCGCATTATATGGCATATCATATTTGAGGAATAGATTATAGCTCAAGGCTGTTTTGCCGATGTTTGTTTGAACAGCCTGTTCGCTTTCGGAAACAAGTAATAATACACTCAGGCGGCACGGGTGGTTCCCCGTTTCGCGATATCTTCGATTTAACGACGACTGTCGAACGAGCGCCGAGACTTTATTTCCTGACCATGTTCGATAGGTAGACGGTTTTACACGTACCGCGATTTTCTTCCAATTTGACCCCCTGTCAGCATTTGTCAGAATTTTATTTTTCTTCTTCACAACGGTATTCATTCCAACGCAACAGTCCCATATTTTACAAACCTTCCTAACTGCGGTTAAACATTTTTGTCGAACAAATAATTGACACTCAAATATTATTAAAAATAATGCGAGTAAATCATTGACGCTGCGGAACGTTGCGAAACGGTTTTAATTCTGCGAAGACGAAAGCTTAAACGTGACATGTTTCGTCTTGGTCGAAATTTTGACAGACAAACAGTTTCGTAATCACAACAATTTTAAACATACAAATTTCTGTTTTCGTCTCAGTTTCTCTCTGGAATCTTCCATTTTCAATTCTTTCGTTACTTATTCCGCGAAGCAATTAGTATATAAATATAGGCACTGGTACGTGTATATTACACATGCACAGCGGTAAGACTAGCCGGGGAGTTTCAAACCAATTTAAACTCCAATTACCAAACTATACGTGTAAAATATCCCTGTCCCAAGTTGTTTAATTTACGATTATCCCAATCCCAATCTAGTTTTCCGTCTATCGTGACTTTGTCTTCCGGCTTCCCGTTTCTCTGTGCGTATCTTGGATAAAAAAATGTCCCTCATAAAGACAAATAAAAAAGATAAAGAAAAATCGTCTGAAATATGTTCTACCGCCGCGCTTCGGTGATCGCGAAGTAGGACAGAGTTGAAAAAAAGATCCAAGAATTTTGATACGTCTCATCCGGTGTAACGCGAAGATTAAATTAAAATTCAACTATCACGACGCGTCACTTTTGCGTTTGGCTCTGAATAAGCGCGCGTGCAGCGGACTAAGATAATATATCATCGTAATACAGTGAAATTTGTCACAAAGGAGAAAGCTTGCGGCACTCACCAATCGGAGGTCGCCCTCGACGTCCATCCGCCGGTTCCGCTTGACGAAGTCAGGATTCCGGGACTTCGGCTTCTCGACGGCGTCCCGAATCAGTGGATGTTCGACCTCGAGATCGCTGTCGTCGGAACTCTCGGACTCTCGGCCGAGACGTTTGACTTCCATTTTATTTGAAAAAAGTCAATCGCACACTCGGAAACCGCAGCCTGCAGCCTGCAGTTGTGCACAATCACTTCCACGACACAGACGCGATCCAGAAACAGCATTTGCAGAGGCTCTGCAATCACTCCGAGTCTGTTCCGCGATCGCTGGATCGCAGTTCGGCACTCTCCTTGAACGGAGGGAGTTCGGAATTCCGCGTCTTCGCGACTTGTGCTGAAAGCTGAATCAATCGTTGCCTTGGAATAATTAGGCACCGTTTAATCGCACAGTGAGTGTGTGTTTCAAATGAGTTTCTCACAATGGACTGCTAAGGCAATTTCATCGCGATTAACGCGTTCTCTAACATGCCAGGTGAACGGGCAGATTTCCACGTTGAAGAATCGATCGATTTTATTACCGACAACGCTGAATCGGTTCGACTGTA
The DNA here is from genome assembly GCF_021155775.2 of Neodiprion pinetum. Lineage (NCBI taxonomy): Eukaryota > Metazoa > Arthropoda > Insecta > Hymenoptera > Diprionidae > Neodiprion > Neodiprion pinetum. Next base: position 29,094,217 of record NC_060233.1, read on the forward strand.
ATTAACCGATTAATCGATGCATGTTTTACACGAATCCAAACATCAAACACTCTTTTCACGGTTGACTCGCTGTTTATTTACCGCAAATTTCGTCGTGATAAAATTGGCTAAACTTACGGATATCGCGATGTTTGGCACGGAGCGAGGATTTCCAGCGCTCGATTTGACTCTGCAGAGAGTTTTCGAGTACGTATCCATGTATGTGTGTAGTTACATACATACAGCAAAGGAACTACTCTGCCGAACTTTACACGCCGCGAGGATAATCTTTCAACTAGGTATATCTAGCACGAAAGTACGACGCGACTGCAAACTTCGCGAAACTGTTACGTATAAATTAACTGACAACGAGGTTTGACTTGGGCCGCTCTTATCAGTTGTCCGCGTGAAAGGTACACGCGCGCAACAATTCTACACGCGTATACGTGCATCGAGAACTCGCCAATAACGTAAAAGGAACCGATATTTTTTCAGGAGTACGTATACATATGTATCCGTGGTCTGATCGACGGCAGTTTTTACGCTTTGTTTATGTTACGTACCAGCGATTGCAATAATGACAAGTGCCGTTCAACTACAAAATATTGTTTCGTCATTGTGAATGTATGCATCGGTGTAAGAAAAACATCGTTCCGGTGCATAAAATACAGTGAACTGTGAATACCGAAGTATTTCGTCATTCTAGCAATTGAATGTATGAGCGGCTTATGTATAATATGACAATTTTTAACGCTCTGGAAGAAGATAAAAAATATCTGAAAATCTACACAGGTTCACAATCGAGCCGTTTCTATACGTATATGTACAAAAAATTACTCATTTCGTCAAATAAGAGTGTTCAAAAAATGAACCGATACCCATGCATGTAACACTTTACCAAAGCTCTAACCGCAAAAGATTTCATTATCTCAGGTAAAACTGGCTTGGAATTCAAATATTGTCTTTTCGCTCGCAAGTGTTTCGAATGAAAAAATTGCGTGAGCTTTTTTTACTGAGGTTTATTTTCATCAATCGGACCCCGATGTCGCGGGTTTCGAATTTTTATCCGCAGCCACAGATTGGGTTAAATACAAGAGTGTTCGCTGTATATTATGCAAAGTTGATAAATGATTCTAAATGTCGCAAGAACGAGACCGTCGGGGCAGGAATATCCGTCAATCCGAGATATCTGTACGTTTGAAATAGAACCCGAAAATCCATGTATCACCTCGGCCTTGGAAACCGGGGATAAAAGCTCCAGTTTAAAAGCTCCGAAGGGGAAACTTTAAAAGAGTGACAGAATACCGCGCGGTTCGTAAAACGTGAATTTTTAACCACCGAACACTTTGGCAGATGTACGCATAGGCATGAATCGTGGTTTGTCTTTCGGCATCATGTTTTTCCTCTGTACATTCTATCACTCGACACACAGCGATATTATAAAAGCAATCGTTTAACACGAATAATTAGTATGTAAGTAATATTTGAACGTTTAAGAACGTGAATTTACGCCCACAATTTCAGAATCCAAACATATGCATACTCAAGTGTGCAAATATTATAAATGCATACGTACAATATATAAACAGCGTGAAATATAAACACGCGACCTTTTCTACGTTCTGAAATTTATCGTTGTTGGTTATTTTTACAGAACAGTCCGCAACCGTATGAGGTTTACCGTTTTTCTTTACTGGCATATACTTGCAGCTGGCAATACGGCGGCCAAGAGATACGAGAAAAGTTGAACTGACGTCACCAAAGCGATTGCGAATGTCCCATCGGTCAGCTGCAGCGGTGCAAAGACTACGGGAAAGTCCCGAATTGTCTTACGGTTAAAACTTTCGATGGAAAAATTCCCACGAGCAGTGGGAGGAAAAGCAACAGTATACAAAGACTGAACAAAGAAATATATATAAATAGAGAGAGAGAGGAAGCTTTTACGGTGTATACTCACGGTAAAAGTTGATCGAAATCGACAGTTTGAAAAATAATTTTCGCACACTGAATCGTCCACAAATTATTCCCACCCAGGCATACGCTCGGTCTATAATTTCCTATGTGATTATGTGTTTGTTGAAACCGTTCGAGTCCGTCGCGACTGTTACACACGTGTCCAATACTCATGCAAAGTACCACAGTAACCGGTTACTATCTTTACGATTCCTTTCCGAGCACTGTAGGTACGTATGGTTCACGTCTCACCGTCGGAACTGGGTCGTCTTCCGACTACAGTCCACGTGTCTTCGACAGAGAGAGAGAGAGAGAGAGAGAGAGAGAGAGAGAGAGAGGGGGGGAGAGGGTGAGAGGTGAACGGATAAATAGATTACTGCAGGTGCATGAATGGCTCGTTTGGGTATTTCCTCGTTCATCTTTAGAGACCTACGAGACAATCGCACTTCGTTAGTGGGTGAAAAGAAATTGAGCCTTTTACCTGTTATGCGAATGTGTACAACAAGACGATAACAAATAGAGATATCGAAGACGAAGCTATGAAAATCGTACCAACAAGTTGCCAACAACTTGTGGTTGTGGTCTTCGGAGGAAATGATCGTTCGAATGACAAACAGGGTGGATGAACGTTTATAATCCACCGTATAATCGAAACAATGTTATAATATCATGATAATATCACTGACATTTGGATTGATTTATACAATTAATGTTATTCCGGCGGGTTTTGTGAAATGATTTCTTTCACAAGTAAAATGTAAAAATAGACAATTTTGGCCGCCAGGTGAAAATGAACAAAGGACGCTATGTCTCAATGATTTACGTGCATAGTTCGGGAATGGCGAACCATTTTTCCGCTAATGGGTAAAAACTGTTCACTAATAGTGGAAAAATGATCCGCCGGTTCTCAACTAGCGCTTCATTCGTTGAGAAGTAGCGTCTTTTGTTAATTTTCAGCAGATGACCAAAATCGCAAAACTTTGAATTTTTATTTCGAAAAATATCGTGGGCAATGTACTTTATGAATAATTGCAGGCTTGTTTAGAACGAACGCGTCGCATCTTTAACGAGGCCGACAGAACCGTGAAATACGACAAAACTGACGACACGGTCCAATGTTTAACCGCGCGTCGTGTCTGCTCGGATGATTCTAACGAACTGCTTGAACGTCAGGACAGATAACTGGCCAGAGTCGATTAACACGCTGCGGCAGCTTGTAAGCAGTGATAATTCCGAAAATACATACATAGAATCTGTAGTAACCGTCAATAAGCCTTTGTAACGTGTAACTTGGTAGGCATAGGCAGTATCGATGTCCGTACAGACGCTATGTTGAACTGGTATGCAATCGTGAAACCGTAGCTGCAGGCTGCACGTTGTCGTTTCCGAGAGCTTAAAGTTCATCTGAAAAATAAATAAATCCAATCATACACTGGATTCCGGTGGAACACATATTCGTACACTAAAGCTGACTGGAGTAACGAATAATCTCATTTTCATCTTCAATCTCATGAATAATAACTCGGACATTAGTGAATTATGGAGTAAGATTAAATTCTATTATTCCATACGAATTTTAACTTGACAGAGATATATCTTCACTGCAAAGAGAAATGAATCTTGTAAATATAAACAAATATATAACTAATTTCATTCATTTAAGTAAAAACTTGTTTGTATAAAGGTTATCAACATATTTTGTTACACATATAAGTATGCTAAATTGATTTATATACTTTATATTGGGTAACTACCCGTTTTGTGTTCAATAAATAAGTAAATAAATGAATAAATCGGTGATACATTCGACGTGAAAAATTTCAGAATTCGTTACACCGTTTGCGTACCTCGGTGGCGACGAGATCAACGGATCGTCCATTGACCGTTGGAACGAAGCTTTTCCAAGCAGTCGGAAAGGTCGCTCTGTAATCTTTCACCTCCATCCAGACGCTTTCAATTAATTGTTTACGCTTGCTTTAAACAGCGTTTTGTTTATCGACCCGGGCGCAGCTGAACTCTCCGTTGTTCCCGGCCTTCCTGGCTCTGCCGGCTGCCGTTCTACTTCTTGTCATTTGAAATTCGGATATTTCTCTCGGGCGTCGAGGGTTGTATATACCTACATATATACCCACCGGCCGGTCCTTTCACCCTGACGATATTTATCACAGACGCAGGGCACAATGAGCGAGGCTCCAGAACTCGCTTAGGAATGAAACGAGGGCCAGAAGCTCGCGGATCAGGCAGTCACCGAGAGAAGGAGGATCTCCCCTGTTTTGGGTAAAAACATTCAACTGCCAAACGTAAAAACACTCCCTTGACGCGCGGCAACATCTCTCCCGAGAGCAAACGGGAAAATTTTACGACCATAGACGCCTATCCCGAAAACGGATATTCCGGGCGATAAATATGTTTCATCGGTCGGCCAATTCGACGGAATAATTATACGAAAGAAAAAATCGTCACTCAATTGTTTGCCAGACACGTCGAGGGCGGGAAAATTTGAATGCCTACCTAAATTCCGCGTGACACGCGCAAGCGATTGGAATCGTTGTGAGAACAATCTGAGCGGTTAAAAAAATCGGAGGAAAGTTTAATTTCACTACGGGTTTTACGTCTGTGCGTCGTTTGTAGAGTGATTTATAACGCGAGACAAAACACACGGAGCTTCGATGTCCAGTATCTCCTGCAATGCGAACTGTTCTGCGCTTCTCTGCTCGAGTCTTCGCCATGCAGCATCCCACTTGACCACAATAAAACAATTTAGTTTCTGCTCAGCTCCGTGTTCCATCCTTCGCAGCATAACGTTATCAGGTTCATATGTTTGATGTAACTGACCAAAATACATATGTGTCAATCCAATAAATCATTATCCCCGCGGTATTCTAGGGGTAGATTCAACGGTCATCGGTTAGGTTTTGTTTATTGAGATTGACTTAGTTTCGCACTCGGCCGACTATAGCGCTGTAGGTTTTCCGGCGCTGCCAACATAACTGTCTAGTGTAAAAAATTAGCCTTCTCAGATTCATTGTCCCCAAGTATACATACATGATTGCGGTATGTGCTGGTGTAATTAGGTGCCTCTCGTTTTACGACTCTCTCGCTGATTATACCTCCTCTCTATTTTCACCTGTGAGAAAAAGGAGCGGATTGCAATACACGTGTGCCACATGCACAATTGTCAACGTCCACGTAACCTTGTATGCATCTCAGGTGAAATACGTACGTGTACGTACGTATATAGGAATAAAACCCTCATTGCACGGAGGCGGACATGATAATAATAATGATGATGATGAAAATAATAATAAGGGACGAAACTTGAAACGAGTCGGTATATTATGCAGCACGCCAACTTTTCAAGCATGTTGAAATTGAGTGATAAAAATGTGAAACGCGGGAGCGCACAACCAGCGCAGCAAGCAACGACTCGAGCTAGAGCTGGACCAAAAGTTTTGAGACGGAAAAGTTAAAATGGCGTACACGCCATCGTTATGTTATAACTTTTTAACGAAATCTCAAGCTTCCTGCATAGTCTCGACTGTAAATCAAAACCCTCTGCAGCTCTCGAAAGTCCGGCGTTTCTCTCTTCTGCAACAAAGGCACTACGCCGGTCTAGTTTACTCCGAACTTTTATTATCGCCTCACTCCATGGCCAACAGAATTTGCAAGTACTCGGGAAACGGTCTCGCGACGTGTATGAAATTGTGATTTTCATTATTACTTCGCACTACGACGCGCCGTTGTTTCTATTTTGTTTTCCTGCAGGAATTTCGGAATTATTTTACAGAACGAAGGCCAAGCGGAAGTTGACGAACATGTGACAACGATACAAACTGCAAAACGTTGCTTTAGATAAACTGACTAGTGCACGAACTGTCAGAAGAAAATAAACTAATATAACATGTGTTGCTAATTTGTACATTTCCTAACGGGTTGTCCTTGCGATAAGAATAATTGCTTTCGTCAGTTGACGCGTCCCAATTATTATTAGAATTCAATTGACCAATTTTAGTTATTTCTTTTCTATGAATTAAAATACGCTGTTATTGGTCAATTTGTTTCCCTTCTCTGGGATTTGCACAGGTGTGATTATAGGCAATTACTAGTGTCAGCAAACAATGGTGTGTTGGTATTCGCGGTTTGTCCCAAAAATAACATTCATTATCATAACTAACATAGAGATTCGTATATTCAAAACGCGTAATACTCAATACGACGCTCAATATAACGTGTAAATAGTTGTATATTGCATGCGCAAATTAATTTAGAACTTGCAGCATCACGCAAATAACGTACTATAAGCATGCGCGAATAATCGTTGACTCCACACGTATGACGGCTGAAAATACTGCCCTGCTATATTCATTTGTTTATTATTCTTTTTTTTACGAGTTATAATTACCACTTTCGATGACTGGAAGACGCATTCAACAAATTATGAATACGTGTTACTCTTTCTGCGTCTCGAGATCCGCTCGCGTCTAAAATAGCCAAGTTACCGTGTGAGTTTTCTACTAAAATATGACCCGTCACAAATCGCGAGCTTTTTTCACAAGTAGTCATGGTAGTTAATTTGACGTTCTATAACTGAGCAGCAATAAAGAGAAGCTTTGGACAACAGATCAATTAGATTTGCAAAATACCACTGGCTTCAAATATAAAATTTTGTACGTGCAGATTAGATATAAAAATATTAGAAGTAAAACATATCTAAATTCACTAGCATTTCAAAATCACCGATACTGACCGATCATTGTAATGCCATGACTGCGACGTTCCATTTCTTCATCTGCAACTTATCTCCGTAAGATAGTATTGCAGAATTAACCAGTAGTGTCTAATCAATATATGAACCCGAATTTACTGTTCAAGTATTCCATATTGTTGAACGTAAGAGGAAAATTTTGTAATAACAAAAAACGAAAGGAATAAACTTGACGAATTGACCTCTTTGCGGCAAAAGTAGTACGTAAATTTGCCACCAGAACGGCGCTTCTTTCCAGCTATACATAGTAACAATGCAGCTTATTAGATGATGCGTCACGCACGTGGGTTGCATGTATCAAGGCGTGATCTAATTTCACTTTTTATCATACATAATTACATCTCAACTGTACGTTGATTTTTTTTTCCCAACTTTCTATTCATTCTAGATTTTCAATGTCGTTTTTCTTTACACCGTTTTCAGAGGTACAATTTATTGGAAAACTCCATATTTTTCGTTTGTATAAACATATAACCATAAACAAAAACGTAAATGTCACAGTAATTCATATGACAAATGTTAACATAAACATGTTTATACTTTTACAAAATTTAATATAAATATTATTCATGTATTGGTATATTTATAATATGCATATTATTATACGATTACAAATCAAAAAGCGTCCCGATTTTTTTTTGTTTCATTGAACTATCAAGCATTTCGGATATTTGTAAAAATTTGAGCAGCAATTGAACTGCCAAAATGAGTCATATGAAGTATTAATCTTATTTCTTATTTTTTTGCTCAATGAAGATGTGCAGATTATTCAGACATTGACAATGTAAAATTTAAACTTTATTGTTGTTGGTGGAAGTGAATGGTAATCGTAATAATTTACATTCAATTCAAAGACACTTTGCAACCGGCTTATTTATTAATACTGAGAAACCTGAAGCACCAAGTAAAGGAATATTCAAAGATACCCACATCCAGAAAAATCAATAGTACATTAAAAACGATGAACATAGATCGTCTGATCTGCTATAATTTCTAAAGTGCCATTATTCTAGTGAAACAGTCAAATACCTCAAGTTATGTTCCATAAGCATTTTGTTCCTCCATGATTTATCATTAGGAGTACATTTCACTTTTGCCTGTCCCTGTATTATCCTCAATTATTGAATTATTTTAAGTTAGTTTCCTTCCTTAGTACGGTTTTCTAATTTACGTAGAGCTGTAATATAATCAAAAATACAATTCTCTCAAAGCAACGACTTAGTCACGATTCGTAGAGTAATAAGCAACTGCACAGATTCTGAGATTTAATCATTATATTGAATCCGCATACGTATCGTATAGCGATGATTTATGCAGTGGTATTTTCGTTTTTAGATTCACGCTAAATAACAGCAATTCACATGATTTACCGTTGCAACAACAGTGCGAATACTTTAAAAAATGCAATGTCGAACATTTATGTAAAAATAGTAGCATGATTATTTGAGGTTTAGTACTTAGTGCTTACGTAGAGAAGAAACTTTATATCGGAAGCAATGAACAATAATTGAACTCGGTAAAGTACAAATTTTTTTTCAATCATTTCACGTAGAAATAAAGTGGCTGCTCCAGCCTTCTCGTATGCACGTCAACAAATTTTTAGTGTTAAAAAATTAAATACAATATACCTCTTAATATTCATCTTGTCTAATTCATTTTCCATACCTGGACGTTGTGTAAATTATTTACCATAAACATATTTAAATTCCTGTTGAATGTTCTTAAATCCCGCATCAAGCAACATTTCCATAGTATCTGTACAAGCACAAGAAAGTTATCACTAATTTATATTCACTAATCAAGCATTAAAATTAAGTAAAAGGTGCTCTACAAAGACATTTCTCTACTTTAAGCTATGATTTTCCCCTTACAACGTAAAAGCTCTAGGACTGAAAGTTTGCTTGAATAGTGTTATTACTAGTATGAGACACAAGAAAAGTACGGTTACCGTCATTTAAAAAATCCTATGAATAATTCGTCGTTTATATACAAAACCGGCCGGCCAAAAATTTGGGTACACCAGGTAAAATTTCTTGCTGCACTAATAGATAGCAGACTCAAAAATAAAGATCACCAAACGTTCCAACGGCATTTTAAAAGACATATTTACCTTTGTTTTGCGTTTTTGTAAAATTTTCTAAAATATTTTTGAATTTTTTCTGCTTTGCAAAGTCTTAAGGTGTAAAATTGACTGAATATAAAGAACTTCGTACAGAAAAACGAGGCACGATTATTACTTTACGTAATCAAGGCATGTCATATCTAATTATCGCGAAAAAATGAATGTATCTATAAATATGGGCTGGCCTTTCTTTTTTTTTTTTTTGCGCTAAAAAACAAGTTCAAAAGCTGAAAGTTTTTTTTTTAATATTTTGCCTTAAATCTGATAGTTTTCGAGACACAACAACTCAACTGACGATGATTCTCCAAATTCCAACCGAAAGTATTGCCCCTCCACTCACCAGAATCTTGATCCAAAGTTAAAAAGTTAAGTAAAAAAATGATTTTTTTTTAATTCTGAAAAAATTCAGACTACTCCAGTGTGAACCCATGCAACGTTTTACCTTTCTGATATTTTCTCTAAAGCCCCCTAGCTATTGAATTACAGCTTTTTGTCTAAAACATGTCTTGTTTAGCTAAAAATGCAATATTGGGGCGAAAAAAAATCGTACGAAACTTTTTAAAAAACAAAAATGTAGGTTTTGATATTCTTTTTACGTTTTTCATACAAAAAACCGAGGAAAATTTTTCCCCAAGATTCGGAATTAATTTCCGGTGACTAAAATATTGCCTATAACGGCCATGTTCAAAAATACTTTGCAGGGCCAAAAAAATACTAGAGAATTTTCCAAAAAAGCAAAATGAAGGTACATTTATCTTCTTCAAAACACTTTTTGGAAAGTCTAATTATCTTTATATTTGAGTCCGGTATCTAATTTTTAGTACAGCAAGAAATTTCGCTTGGTGGACCCAAACTTTTGGCCGAGAGTGTATGCTAGATCTATCGTTGTCCCGCCTAATATGTGGTATAACAATAGTTTCAATAATCTTCAATAATTACACGCTTTCTTTGTAATTCCTAAAACAAACAGTAAAGATTTTACGTTACGTCATCGCGATGAATGTGTCTAGATTGTTGCCTTGAAGTATCGTAATATGTAACACCAGCTCGCAACATTTCTCCATGCCGGAAAACATCGTGGGAAGAAGGCAGCGATGGCAACGAAGGCAACGGTGGAAGCAGACAACTCAACATGCCAGCTGTACCATCCGAAGAGTATATGCCGTTGTTGGGTGGACCCATCGGGCCGGCGCAAGAACTTACAGGTATGCTTCCAGAAAGGCAAGGCTGTTCTCCAGATCCTGCGACGCTTCCCGGAACCATTATGTTTCCTAGATGCGTGAGAAAGCAGAAATTCAATTGAAATTGAAAATTCGACAATGTTAACTTACCCGCAGCTTGCCACTCACCTGGTAGGCTCAAATTTGAAACACTGGAAACACTGGCAGTGGAAGAAACCATCGATAACGGAGTGACCGTTTGCATGTCAGAACTTTCGGTTAATCTCATGTTAGGATGATCTCGCGAAGACGTCATACTCGACAAATCTGCAGCCGTCGCATGTGGTTCTCGATTGTTCAGCAGTATTTGTGACGCACGATGCAGATCGTCTGTACGCTCATTTTTTCTGTGTTTAACACGGACACTGCCTTTGCTTGGTTTACCGTTTCCAAAATGAAGTAGCTCCAAGTGTCTTCTCAAGTTTCTTGATTGACGTAAGATTGCCCCGCACAATGGGCAAGTTGCTGGCTGATCGGACATACTCCTGGCTTTTGAATTTCCATCTCCTGTAATGGAAAAGATTGACCAATAGTTGACATCGAGTATTTCTGCCTTTGCTCTTTTTTGTTCAATACATTTCTTCGAGACGCATTGTACCTGCAATCAGGCGTTTGCAAGCATCCATACAAAAAGTTTAAAACTGTTCTGAGAATTAAGTACTGAATTAAATTACTTTCTCGTCGTTGTTTCGTGTTCATAGGAATTTTATTTACAAATTTTTATGAGATTAACAATACAATGTACATTTCTTAAAATTGCTCTCATATCCTATAGAGTAATATCTGTTTGTATTTTCTTCGAAGACTCAAATCACTGGACAAATATGTATTTAATTACTGTTACCCTTCTATTTATCATCGTTGAGCTTAGTAATTGTTTCGTGATATTGAATGACAAATTTGGAGGTCAATGAAATGAAATGTGTGAGAAAAATAATACCTAATTCTAGCAAAGGAGTGTAAGCCCAAGTAAAAAAAGAGAATATTTAAATAAAACAATGATTGCAAAATAATAATAATAATAATAATAATAGTAATATTTACTCCCCAATAGTCAACAGCCACATAGGGTTTCGTGACGGAAGTTACTTAGAATCAACTACATGCGAATGAATAAATCAGAAATGAGTATTAAAATATATCTCTTACGGTAAGCAAGTTTCGAAAAAAAGATTCAAAAATTATAGCCCTATTACCGTTTATACAATTTGGAATCAGTACAGGATTGTATCACGATTGGGCAGTATTTAAAAACTAAAACTCACTCTAAATATTATTCTAAAAACTAATTACTAATATTAATGTGTCATGCAGTCGAAAGTAAATGGAAGAATTTGATCAACAATAGGAGTTGTCAACTCTAAGCCCCGTTTTCTCCGTTAAGTACCTGATAAGAATGTTATAAAATAGTAGTATTATATTAAGATTAAACGAGTTTAATCTCTGCTGTACGCTTTGATTCGCTTTCGCTTTAATCGCGCACTTTTTTTTCATCTGGCAATCGTTGGCGATGATATATTACTTCGCGGTGAAACCATGTTCGATCCATGCGGCGATACAAGAGAACCGTGTGGCGATGAAGATGGTAAAGGACTCGGTTTGCACTCAATTTGTTCACAACCACTGCTTCCACTATCAGTTCCGTAATTGACAGACTGCCCAGTGTACCCAGGGATCTCAACTTCGGGTTTAATCTCAATAATCATTGGATCGGAAGAGCTGTGCTGGCTAGAATTGGCGTTAAAACGGTATTTGCACGACGAAAGAAGATGTCGTCGCAAATTTCTGGCTTGGCGCAACGTTGCTCCACACAAAGGACAAACACCCGGACAATCTGATGCGCCTCGTATTTTTGAGGCTCCAAGCATCATGGCATTCACGGAAGTACAACCAGGGGTTGAGGAGTTGATTGGAATCGGTACACTTGGAGGTAAGCCAATATTTAAAGAGTTTGGAAAAGAAGGTATGTGCAACGGAGAGTATTGCTGCATCGGCATCAGGGTGTGAAGGTGTGGCTCAGAATCCGGTGGATCTTGGTTTGCTGTCCCTTGAGAATCTTCACAGGATATAGGTGTCGAATGATGCAGTGGAGGTGAATGAGACCCATGACGGTTAGAATATTCCGAACGATCGTTAACTGTTGACAGACACAAACACAATGTTACCATTCAGGGCTGAACTGACCTTTACAGTATTACAGTGAATTCATTGAATGTGACTAGCTGGCTGATATGTTACTGTATTTCATTATTCCGAAGAGCTAGAGATAAGTTCATCAATAAAATAGAAACTGCACCTTTCTTCAGGCTTATTTGAGTACTTTGTAGCAAAAGCAACAAGATTTGTATATTTTCGAGATATTGGTTTGTGTGGCAAGTTGTTTTTTTATAAATTTTATTTCATTAGGGCTGTGCTGCTATGAAACATCTCTTACTAATTGCGTTATAGTTGCAAAAACTACTAGAAGTATCTGTTCAAACTAAATGTTTGAAAAGGAATAATAAGTAAATCATTCAAAACTCCATGTCTATTACCTGATCCATTTCAAGTGTTGCACTTTTCATGATTTTTTTAAATCCATACTCGAAGCGTCATCCATTGAAATATAGTAAATAAATGACATGTTTGATGGAAAGAACCGTGGTAAAACACAAATATCTTGATATCCTAAAACTGAACACTTGAATACGCCACAGTATTTGTCGATATCATATTTGAAATAGTGCAATTTTCATTGTATGAACATAACTTTAGATCACGACGAAATAAAAATAGGAACAGTAAACAGCCTTGAAACAATGCTATGCGTATTGATTGTTGATAGAATTTCGCTCATCAAAAATATTGTATTTGTATCCAATTAAAAAGCAGTTCAACCCAATTGATGGTTGTGCTTGTGTCCGTTTCCCAAGCGACAATTCTAGTGAATAGATCTCTCAGCCTTAAATAACCATTAACAAATTCACAGATATCATAACAACATTGACAGATTCATCGGACACAGAACACAAGTAACAGTTATTCCATCACTAAGAAAATTTATTTTAACAAAGGAATAAAACAGGTATAGAAAAGTACTAATTATAAAATTTACCTGACTCATCACCATGGTTTCCGCCACTCTCGTCATGTTTACTACGTTCGTATTCCATAGTCGTTCTACTGTCCTGATTGTGTGCTTCGAGCGGTCTGTTTTCAGTGTCGTGATTGTCGTCAGTTCTTGGCCACTTGCACGACGAAGAAGACGATTTCGTTCGTCTTTTTCTCCGCCTCAGCGGTAGATAGGAGTTGATAACATCACGAGCTAAGGCCTCACTGGCTGCTGGGATTGCTGACAGAGGAATTTCCTCGCCATTCTAGAAGAAAAAAGAAAGAAGAATAGTCAAAACATAGAAGTGGAAATTGGAAAGTGATTACAATTTTAGACAAGATTGGATATCAAGGAGGTGAAGTGGGTCTTTTTACCCTGAGCGTAAGTTTGTAATACACGTCGTTGGCGAGCACGAAGACGAATATTGTAAATATGCAGGGCATAAAAAGAATTTTCATACGTGGCGCACACTCAACTTTATGCAACCAAAGTATGGTTTAAAAGTGTTTTTGCACTGCCGCAAAAGCTATCATTCTGAGTAAGGAACATAGACAGAAAAGGACACATAAATCGTACTTGAGTTACACGCATAATTTCAATTTTTATATCTTCTGAATTTCTCAATATTGGTGTATGAAAATTCCATTTTTTCAAATAGATTACAAATTTCCTGAGTCTTGTAAGCTTGTAAAATCTCTGAAAAATGTCATTTTTCAGAACTGATTAACACACTGAACTTACTTCGGTAAGAACAGTAGGTGGTGTTAGTCCATGAATATTTAGACAGTGAGCCGCCTGAAGAAGAGACGGAAGTTGAGAGGGTTCGACGCTGATTTCACCTCTGTAGACAAATTCTAAAAGAGATTCTAAGTCTTCGGCTCCGATTCCAGCAAGCATTATGACAGGATGTTGACACGGAGTGCTCTAAAAATGATTGAGAAGATGGAAATATAACTGACGATGCATCGTTCCAGACATTATCATAGCGGCAAGTGTAATTCAGCAATCATAAGTTGTCTCACCTTAAGCAAATCTAGGAGGAAGGGACTGGCGGCACAGAGTACAATTTTGTGAGCAGCGAAGCTTCGTCCACCTGCAGCTAAAGTGACATCAACTAGCTCGCCGTGACCTCGTAATAACTGCGCCGCCGATGCCAAAGAGCTGCCGAACTCACCCCATGATAAACTGTAGAGATGGTTGCTGCCCATTCTAGACACGGAGGAAAGAAGTGATGAAAATTTGATTCATGTGTTACTTAACCAAAGTTTCATAAAATGTTTGTAAAAAATGTGAGGATAACTGGTCATTTTGATAAGCACGAGAATGGGGTTAGGGGGGAAGGCTTTGATTGTCGGTGGCTTACCTCGCTGTTTACGAGTTTGTATTCCTTCGGAGAAAGTCGATAAATCAGAAGAAACAAATACAAATTAGGCCAAATCAAAAGAGATCGCTTTCTGTCATAACAGCTTGTTATTCAAGTAGTTCACAGTGTCTGCGCAGCGGGGTTATATTTGATGTTCGTTAAAGCTTTGTCGAGATCCACTTGGCACCGCAATATTTATCGCACAAATCTTTTCGTTCACAACACTTTTGAATCACGCTCAAAAACTTTCCGATTATCTCTTGGTGATCCTAAATGTCACATTTCTCACGACTTGGACGACTATGACGCCATGGAACGTCTCAACGGAGTTCCGTAAAAGTAGAGCAGCAGATACGCCGCTACTCGCTCGCTAGACGGTGCTGCCGGCCTCGTCGGTACGGCCATTTTTTGCACTAACGCAAAGACGAACGATGCCTCCTTCAACCTTCTTGAGCCATAGACATTAATTTTGTTCACGAAGCGCATGCGCGTAGGCATTCAAAATTTCCCACGTTGTACATACCATGTGAGAAAATCTATTTATATAGTTTAATTTCAGGTATTCAAAAATTTCCGTAATTTTCTTCAATTAAAATCCAGTTCCCTCTTCGGAATCTTGGAAAAAGTTCAGAAAATAAGTTCAGCCTTCTACATATCTTTAACGTGCTTCTTATCTCGCTTGTAGAAAACTATTTCAGAATTTTTCAGATATTTTCAAAACTTGAATCACTGAATTTTTTCAATGAATAATTTGAAAATTGCTCAACAAATCGAAAAAAATTCTTCATACGAAGATTCCCACAACAATTGGAACTAAAAATGTTGTAGCTGAAAATTTTTATCAAATATTTACAACCCAGAGGTGACTTTCACAGTAACGATGATATGTTACCAACGTTTTGTACGCGATAGATGTTGGTTACGATGAACTTCCATTACCAGCGTGGTCAGCTGCTTGGTTGATAATACGTCAAACTGCTAATATCTCCAAACCCGACAAACTGTTACGAAAAATAACCCAGGGCTGTGAGTTTATATACCTATACATGTTCAGTCAATGCTGGTAAAAAAATGATGTAGAAATTGCGGGTGGCAACTTGTAGTTTTTACCAAGGGTTTTGAGTTTTACCGTCTAAATATCGCATATTCGTTACAGATGGTCTTGGAACACAAATTATACTTCAAGAAATCGCAAGAAAATACATGCGTAATAAAAATATTAAAGATCTAGAGAAGGTATGTTTGTATTTAAACTGGGCATTTCTGTGATGATTTTATGCAGTGCGCCTGAATCTAGGCAACTGTACTTGAGTGCAAGTCGTAGGCGTAAAGAAAGTCAGGCAGTATAAAAGTGGAATTGGAAAACCGATTAATTCTGAATTTTTTTTTATGTCAAGTCGTCATACGGCAATTGTTTCCACACTTTTCGACAAGGCCGGCTCGAATTTTCAAATAATATACCATCTATCAAGCATCTGACAGATATCATTTATTTGACCAGCTTTTGATGTACTGCCCGTACTTCAACAGCTGCCATCATGTTAAGTGAACTCTTTTTTTTTCTTTCAGTTTATTTACAGACAAACAGACTCTGTACACTGAAATGTCTAGATATTTGGTACTATTTACTGCTGTACATATTTAAAGCAATGACGTATCCTACATTTTACATCGCATCAATTATATTTCACGACTGAGGAATTTATCAACTTAACAAACCTTGATACAATTAAAATTTGTCGATATAACTATGATATTCGCATCACCGTTAACGCAATGTCGCGAATATCATGGAAATTCAATTACACACAAGATATTTTACTAATAATATAATAATTTTCCAACAGATCTTGAGTAATGATCACATTCATCTTTATAATCTTTGACACTATCGAGAGAAACGAGTTCAAGAATGGATAAACTAAAATAAGCACGCTGAATGTGTCTTCCGTGATGGAACAAGACATGTTCGATATTTTAAAGGGGTTGAAAAGTCCGATTGTACGTACGTAGCGACTCAGCAAGTGTATAATAATAATTGATCATATGATCTTTGATTCGCGTACGCGCAGTCGCCGTAGGCAAATTCATGAATATATACCTACCTGCGGTTCGCCTGTCGTAGACAACTGAGCCACAGACAATGAGTACCGTGGAACGATTTAATCAAAGGCAATCCCGAGGCCGGACTGACCGATATCCAGAGTAAGGCGAACCGCGGTGATAGAAACGTTGCATTATGCTTGTACTTACACATGGAGGATAAACGTGCAATATAATTTTCAATTATCATCTCGTCCTTGTGCGGCGCGTGGTACAAAGTGAATGGTAATGAAGTCGCACAATTTTCGTTGCTCCGTTGCCAGGATTTACAAACTGAAATTATTTGCCGGTGCTCCAAAAGGCGTAATAAGTACCTCAGTCATTGGGGCGTGAATATAATTAGTCCAGTCCTCGTGCCCACTTCGAACCTTGAAGATACAATTATAAATCGGCGCGCTGGATTTCAGGGTTCTACATGTTATTGTCGTGGCGATTTTCTTTTTATTTTTCGACAATTTAACCACGACGAAAACTCGAGGCACAAAGCGAAACTTACGTCGGAGAAATAATTTATTCATTTGTATCTTAAGTTTCATTTGTTTCGCCGTCTGTTGTGCCCTGGTGATTATCACTTCTGGCAGTTGTTACAATTTTACGCACTACTTGTCATCATCGGTTGTAACAAGAGTGGGATATGAAATTGAGAATTAATAGAAAACGAAAAACAAATTGTCCCGGAACTCGATTGTGATTTAGTTTTTACTGTAGACTATTTCTGCGATGTTTCACAAATTGTAATGTTTTAAAACCTTTGACTAGATATTGTATGAAATGAACAGATATCTTAGAATTTTCAACTGTCTAGAGTAAATTAGACAGACGTCTGAATTACCATATCAAGCCGAAGTATATAAGTATATATAATATTTCAAACTGTCGGTTATACCTGAAACAGTGGTTAGTTACGTACAAATATAAGTCTTTTCATTTTCCATATTGATTTTATTCCAATAATTATTGTTACCATTATTATTGTTGTTGCTGTAAAAAATTTTAGGTATAGGTAGATATATCATGTATTACAACAAACAATATACTGTCATAGGATAAATTATATCTGGTATAATAATCATAACAAATTGTTGTGGTTATTTTGATGGGCGATTAATAATATGCTGCAGGTACGTACCTATGTACTGCATCTAACGTGTATTATACTTATGTCATAAATACATGGTAATATCACAATTTTCCGTCCATAAGACGACACTTGACACTGTTACATGTATAACAATAATATTAGCTCTGTCAATTATTATCGTATATTATTATGTATGTACGTATACCTATACCTATTACCTAATATTACAGCCCATGCGTGTAGGTTCTCCGATACAATTTTTTTTCTATCCTTCGTCGCAGTAAATAATTATACATATATTTTGCTCCAAATAATCCGATGAATAAATTGCATAAGAGATTCGAAAAGTCGTTTTTTACACTTTGAGGATTACCTGTTCGTCATCACAGAGGAAAATTCAATTCCCTCGGCCGTCGGTCTCTGCGCGATTATTCATATACATTTTCTATGATATGTGTCATTAACATTGTATATCACTAGTATTAGTGTTGTTACAGTTACGTACTATCGCAAAAAAAAGAATTCTCTACATTCTCGCAAATTTTTTTTCAAAACTATATCACTGATCGCACAGCCACGTGTTGTTTATGGATTGTTCTTTTTTTCTCTCTTTCTCTTTTCTTGTATTCGATGAAAGCTCCGCATTTTCCGTGTACACATATTATGATGATGAATGTTTAAATATAAGGCAAGCTGAGTAATTCCTACCAAAATTGGTCAATAAAAAAAAAAAGAGAACGAACATCCGAAGGGAACATGAATGTGCCTACAGCGCTTTTTCCTGAACTATGTAGAGCAATAATTGAGGTAGTGCGAAACGAGAATTCAATATTATCGTCAGTCGTACGCCGAAGACGTAATGTGTATTGCGTGTTGCTTTATGATATCCGATATGGTTATAGGTGGTACACTTAATTTGTAAGAAACAATCGGAGTGTGAAACTAGAAAAATTCTACAGACAGAGTATAGAAGCGAGTTTTGTTTTTTACGAGAAATTGCCAGAGCTTGGATTAATGTTCAGCATGAATTTCTCGAGCATAATCTTATACGATAATTGTAATTGTTTGGGAAAGATTATTCACGTAATTTGCTATTAATTATACAACGTGACTCGTATTTCGGTGATGAAAAAGTCCAAAATCGATACGCGTAGAGATATATCGTGTGTAAAAAATACAATCCAACGTATGTGCAAGTTTTTTGGACAATTTTCTTCCCGAATGATGATAATAATACAGTTTAATCGATTCGTAATTGACAATCCTGTCGCGTTAGTTGATTATCTTACATTTGCGCGTGAGTAACGACTGTTAATTTACAATTCCACTATCATTTACGTAAATTTTTGTCGCTTCAACGTCTATCACAATCGAGTCCTTAATATTTATACCAAATCGGCCGACTCATATCCAGCTCTCCCAAATATTACATCAATGTTGCCACAACTGAACGTTTCATACTTATCAAATATAGAAAAGCTGGTTCTGTTGTTACATCAAATATTTATGCCGTTTTTACTACCATCACTTGTCAGATCTTGGCTATTACCTGCTGCTGAACGTCAACTTCAATCTGCTGCTGATACGGAGGCAGCTGTTGCTGTGACTGTTGCTGTGGCTGTTGCTGTGGCTCTTGCTGCGGCTGTTGCTGTTGCTGTTGCTGCTGCTGGATTTTATAAAACTGCAGCAACTCCGCCACTGACAGCCTCGACATCTGATTAGTCTGTGCGCAGTTCGTATGGTTCAAAGACGCCGACCCGATTGGCGACGGTGTCTGAGCTTCCACCTGCTTTTCGCAATCGACGACCACGTAGTCGAGCCCTCGTCGCATGGCCTGAACCTGTTTAAGCTGCTGCAGAGCCTCCTCATAGCTCGGAAGACCGGATACTAGGGTGTACGAAGGAAGACTCTCCGTGTCTCCTCCTCGGCAGTCCGGGTCTCTCGATGCCGCAGCTCTTTGCTCCAGCACTGCAGATTGTAGAAGCATAGGGAAGAAAAAGAAAGGAACATGTTATTCTTGGTCGACTGTGAGGCCGAGTTGCGGGCTCAAGGAACCTTATTTACGTACTACGTATGTACTTTCGAAGCTTTTTGTACCGGAAGCATTCATTTAGCGTCAAGCTCTTGTCCAGACACTTACAGTCCGGTCAAATTATACGTACTTTAAGCCTAAAAAAAATTCTAAGAACAAAATTTTTGTACGTGGAAAGGTACGAGAGGTTCTCAAGAGTTTGATTTTCCATTATCAACCTTCCGAGATTGATCGTGAAAATATGCAGAGAGATTCCGTACGAATTAATACGAGATGTTCTCCTCGGGTGAGTTTTGTACTTTGAGGACAAACTATACGCGACTCCTCTGAATGCCTTTGAAAAGTTGGTCTAGTTTCTGAGCTTCTCGCTCTGCCGGAGGATCCAGACTTGCGATATATCTATTATGACTACATCGTCGTTGATTCAAATTTAATTCTGAATTTAAGTCAGGAATTCCAACCAGGGCAATACGTGCAGAGAAGAGAAGTACTCGTAAGGAACGTCGATTGTTGACAGTGTAGTTTCTACATTATACATTTGCGCATTGCCGAGTAATGAGATACGATTGCAGTGCGTAATGAACAAGCAATATCCCATAAATAGCTATACATACATCTATCCGGGTATATTATCGTACCTATATACGTACACTTGTAAATACGGGTTTCAATGGTCATGAAGGGTGACAACGACTGGGATATCGGTTTAGCAAACATGCGATTATGTCCTCGAATATTTAGAGATATATTTTATAAGAAGAAATCCGGCGGTAATTCCGATCTGATAATTTCTCGAAGGTCGATCGATTTCTCCCGATGGTGCAGTTTCCCCGTTAATTAATTATACCGACCCTGCAGCGTTACGACAAGGAGAGTATCAGACCTCCGGATCATGGATTCTGCTGAAACTTCTTGGAGTGCCCCAAAATATGGCGATTCTGACGCGTAGCTTTATCCATTATGTCGCTCTTCACTCCGATTAAAATTGATTACGTGTGAAACGAAACGTGTTGTGTATTTTTACCTATTATATTAACTTGTATCCTCATCGCTTCAAGTTTCGCTAAACAGGTCATTACAGATTCATTTTATGAACTGTGAGTTTTCGACAACCTGACGTAGTGTAAATCGAACGAAGAAAGGCACAATGGATGGAACTACGTAACGGAAAGTCCGTATCTTAGACCGAAGAAACACCCATACAAACTTCATCAGAATCTGTGGTCCAAAGGTACGATTCTCTCCTTTTGAACTCAATCCACATATCCCCTGTCTATGCCTGAATATTGACAAAGAAGGTCCGCGCTGATTACACACGAAAATATCAACCAACTGCATTGCCGCGTTGCAACGAACTAAAACGTGCAGAGAAAATTTTACGCAAGAGGATAGAAAAATAAACTAGTAGAAATTTATCTGTAGAATTTTTCAATTATCGCGTTTCAGAGATGTCGGATTTTACAGCCGTCGACTTTACCGACTGGCGGCGAAAATCGCGACGCTTCACGAGCGGCGTATTTAATTTCAAAAATCGCTTCTCGTCGCATTTCTTGCTCTTCATCGACTCGATGTAGCAAAACAAGAATCTGACGGCTTGCACATAGTTTTCCGCAGCTCGGTATTCACGCAATTCGCCTAAAACCATCATCCGTTCGTCCACTTTTCGACGCCATATCGGTCACGCTACGCCTGTGTTTTGGATCCCGATATAATCCGTGACATCAATAGACGCGTTAGAAAAGTGTTACAAACGCGAATACGAACGTGTACCAAACGTTCAGTTGTTCCAACTGTTAGCACTTTTGTTGCAGTCATCTTTTAGCACCGCCGACTGCGTGACTAGCTTAGCATCCTCGCTCTTGACACGACAGTTTGTGTTAATAGGACCTTGGTACGTAAAAGCGGCCCGCCTACGTCACTGGGTACTAATTGGTTATCCGATTCCAGTTTATACGGCAAAATATTTATCCAAACACGCGTTGTAAATTTACTTTAAAAATATTTACACACGGCAGGTTCAACTATCCAAAGTTTTACTGCGAGTTAAAAATTTCGCCGATATCGTCAAAAATCGACCACCTAAAACGAAAAAAGACTGGATCAATCGGTTTGTATAATTTGTTTCTCTACCGATGGAAGAAAAAATTATTTACATCAGCGACGAAAATACATTTGACGCGTATATCTCTGCAAGTCGGATAATTTTAATACGGATTATTGACTTGGAATATTTTCGAATTATTTCAAGATAAGTAACGAAAACCAATTGTGATTTCAGAGATAAGAAATTCGCAGACAGAAACGAGGACCGATATTTTCGAGGTACCTACTCACAATCGGACATACAGCCAACAAATCAATAGTTAGAGTGTCCCTATCGGACTTTGCACTTATCGGACTGTGTACTGTACTGTTTTTTCGTAAACAAGAATTTAACGTGATTCGTTTTCACTTACGAATAGGTATCGTTGTTATAAATGCGTTTGAAGTATAACGTTCTGGAGGCAACGGAATTTTCTCCAGAAATGTGACCAGCATTTTACCGATTTCGAGTTATTTGTTAAAGTTGCTTGAAAAATTCACCTAGTCATTTCAGTTATTGCCATTTTTACACGTACAATTACATACACGGGAGGGGGTAAAGAAAATAACTAATTATCTCTCGAAAAGAAGGAACAATGCGGTATATAAACGGTATCGTCCACCGTACAAATTTTTGTTTTTGATCGAAATGCGATAATTTGATACCACCTTGCGTCGCTACCGCATGGCTGCAGCAGGCCTGTTTAAAGAATCGACGTATATGTATAGCGTGTGTGAAAGTTGAGACACGTGTGCAGCGTATGTTTTTCTTTTAAACAAAGTAATATTTTTTCAATGAAAATAATAATACAACACGTAGCAGGACTTGATCGCGGGAATAATTGAAAACAAGTTCCAGGTTACACGTTCGAACAACTTCCTGCAGACAATCGCGCTCGATTTTCACCTGATAATAACTTCTGTACGCGTACAACAAAGAAGTATATACCGATCGAAATATAACGCGGGAGTATAATAATTTAAGTTAACTGTATGTACAAATTCGTACGAAGACGAGAGAAGCGGAAAAAGAAGAATAGAAATTATAATGAATAAATCATGCACACGTGTAATATGTTTAAGGTGTATGAAGGCGCGTATTGTGTCTGTATTCACTTCAATTACATTTGGCAATAGAATAAAACGGCAATCCTTCGTCTTGTTAATATAAACGTAGATATTACGAAAGATTTGCGCCCACCGCTGACGTAACGAATAATAAAAGGTGATTTAACTTCGCGACTCATTTCATTAACGTCCCCAGTAATTCTTACTGGCCCCGTTGAGGCGATTTTCCCATTTTAAAATGTAAATAAGCTGCAGAGATTTAAGTCGAGGGCGCAAGGGCGAGTCAAGTTTGTCAAATGCAAAACTCTTTCTTTTTTTTTTTTCTCTTCACGTTCCTGCTGGTCTTATAAGATACGCAAGAGATGATGAAAATTGAAATCAGAGTAACGAACTACGCGAAAGTCATACCGTCCAATAATAGTTATCTGTTCAATTCTATTGTTATACTGTGTCGTCAATTACCGATAGCCGTCACACGAATCTAACCGTCAATTTAATTTTGTGTCAATGTACAGTGAAATCACGTGCTGTGCTAGAAGCTACAACGTGCTTACTAGTAATATATATAAATTAACGATCATCGAAACAGGATCGAAACAATCAGCTCAAAGCATAGAGCCGTGACAAATTTCTTCAAATTCTCCATCCGTCACTGGTCACTACTGACTTTTACAGTTGAATTTCGTACAAGGCATCTAGAGGGGATAAAACAATTCAACGTCTTGGGTGAGACGTTGGATTAATATAGAAAACGCCTCGTATCGCCCGTATCGCCGATGTAAATAGCTGTGCAAGTATTGGAAGGAAAACAAAAAATTATTTTACTAGACATAGAAATAAACGAATTTCTCCGTCACCCTACAAGTGTTTTCGCTGTTTCTCATCTCAACACATGGGCTGCGGGTGCAAATACACTGAAAACATTTAAAATTATTGAGGTAGACTCGAAGAAAAAT
The DNA here is from genome assembly GCF_021155775.2 of Neodiprion pinetum. Lineage (NCBI taxonomy): Eukaryota > Metazoa > Arthropoda > Insecta > Hymenoptera > Diprionidae > Neodiprion > Neodiprion pinetum. The sequence goes on from NC_060233.1 coordinate 29,118,032, forward strand.
TGAATTTATCGCAAAATAAATACGGGTACCTTACATAAAATATTAAGAGAATATATAAGAATTAAATAAACTCGCCGACAGATCGATCGGAATATGACGATCGAGAAATAATAGCCGTATCCAAAGTTATATATATTTATTGTTAATTCAAATTTAATCGATCAGTAATATGTCATATTGCAGAGGAATTAATCAGACAACGAGTCCAATAGTCGATTTAAATTAAATTTTGCTTTTCAACTTTGCATTAAATTCGATCGGGATTGTATCGAATGAGAAGAAAAAATCGCTGGTACAAGTTAAATAATTGTTACAATCTATGACCACGCATTTATTCGATTGATTTACGATCTATTTTCACCGTAAGTTTATAAGATTCATTTCCACCCAATGGGATCCACGGCAAAGAGAGCATTAGCTTGTACCAATATGAAAAGAAAAACAAAAAAAAAAAGAAGAATAGGAATGAGAACGAGGAGCGCAATGGATAAGTTAAAAAACATTTTTTTTACTTTCCTCAACTTGCGGATTCTTCTCTGCTCGATTACACGAATCAAGCGAGGCGTAAAAGTTTCTATACCGCTGTATATGAATATGCGCGGGTGAATTGATCAGATTTTCGTTTGAATCGGTGGATAATAAAATAGAGCGAAAAAGCATAAGGAATGAGAGATACTTGCGAGACTCCCGAGATGTGAATAAATGGTGTTTGTCGAGATTCAAGAGAGCGATGCACTCTGTAATCAAGATTTGAGAATTGCGCGTCAGGTTTGTACAGCATCACACGAAGAAAATACACAACACTCCGCGTCTCGTTGAAGATTTAAATTCACCGCGTTGCGGCTGACGAAATTTACAGTGAAAAAATAACAATCAAGAGCAATTGTAATTAACGTGACACATAGTCACGGATCAGATTCAATTTCAACTGTCCTGCAGTTTAATTATCACGCATTTCGACCTTAGATTTTAATATCCCGTTCCTGTTATTTCACCGAATGTGTATTAATGATATGAACGTTATCCTGAGATTTGAAATTGGGGTTAACACACGGTAGAATAAAACAAAGATTAGAAAAGCAAACAAAAGATTACCTGCAAACGCATACAAATATTATCTTCCTAAATTATTATTACATACGTCGTATACAGAATTACTTTTTATAACTTTAGTCCTGTTAAATTGATAAATCCTTATCAAACTCTTCAGGTGCAATGCAGCGTTTACGCCAAACAGTTTTTTGTAGTTTTTCTTTTTTTTTTTTTTTTTTACAATCTAAAAAATCCCCGATCAAAGTGCCGTGTGAATTTAAATGTGGAGCTAGAAACTATGTAGTAAAATTTCGTGACAAATCGTTGGAAAATAAAGTCACTCATAAGTTGTAAATCCACAACAGATATCAACGTAGGCTTGACTAAACGGATAAAGCACGCTATCGGAATAATTCTGGCAAATGCTCTTAACTGATAAGCTGTAAAGAGGACAGTTGTATCTTAACTCCTGGAATTTTAATTTCTTTTAGAGATAGCGCGAGACACAAATAATATATGCATGGATTATATCGGTCCTAAATGCGCAAAATTTGCCATTTAAAAAACATCGAATCGAGGCTCCTGAGTGGGTGAAAAACATTCGTATGCCAGTGCAGCTGAAAAGATTCAGAGATTGTGAAGTGATCGTAAATTTTCTCTTTTACTTTTCCTTGTACCAATCGACCAATACATGTTTCAAGAATATATCAGACGTTATCCGTGTAAAGTTCTAAGCTAAATATTAATCAAACACTGTTATTGCCGTTAAGAAAATAGCCGTTATTATCAAAACCTCATGCAACATCGTATTCTTTGTCAATAAAACGAAATTATTTATTCATTTATTCAATTTATTTACTTCTACCGTCGTCTTCGACTGGTTCTAGAGTCTGCGAACGTTGCTGTCGCGTAACTCCAGGTTCAGTGTAAACCGGAAATGAAATTTGAATGGAAAATTACAGGATCAATCGGGCGTCGTGCGAACCGGTCCGTTAAACCCACTTGTGCAAATCTCATACGTCTTCTATTGATGTAAAAATATACAATACGTGAAAATTACGAATTTCATTTTCCAAGTATAATAATTGAAAACTCGCAATAAATTTTCAACCACGTTACCGGTCCATCATCCTAGTTGCGTGATGTTATGCAATATTCTCAACGCACTTTTACATACTTTGAATCGAAATATTTCACGTAGATTTAATACTCGGCAGCTATTTATAACGTTAGTACAGCAATAAAAAATAACATCAAATTAATGTATCTGCAGGCAAGCGTATAGGAATGCCTATCCACCATTCAATGAGAATTCCGATAATATGGAGGAGGAACAGACGCGCGTCTGGGGATATAATTATTTAGCAAAAAATCATTACGTAAGACGAATTCACCCGGAAGCGTAAGATGTAGACGTATACGTGTGTAGGGACATGAAATGCTTCGGTCACATTTAATTTCGTAGATCCTAAATCTAATTTAAGTTATCGTTATAATTCGTCAATTTTTCTAACTTGATCAATGCGACTCGTAAGCATGCGCAAGTCACTCAAATTTAACTGAGAACAATTTCGGTTGAAAATTAGTTCAAACCGTGACTCCGTTGACGAATTTAAATTCATGCCAATAAATAATTGTACATACGAGAGAAAAAGGTGTGCGATTGAAGATACGGTAGAAAAATCCGTCCACAACCGAGAAGGAATAATTCTTTAGTTTTCCCCTCATCTCCGAAACAAAGAATAATAATCTGTTTACGTATTACTCGACGATATGAGCGTAGCGAGCGAATTTAGCATTCCGATCACGACATATTTATACCGATTTACGAACGACGAGAAACTCCAAGGTTGGTTTACGCGCCGTTGACGAGCGGCTGTATCGGCGTCGTGACTTCCGCTTACTGAACATGTCGCGATGTCGGCTCGAACAGCGAGAATCCTCCTTTACTCTTAAGGCTTTTTCAGTAATAGGGACAGGTTTTAATCCCGCGGTTGTTTCCATGTTTCTGATCTGAGTCAGGAGCAGTTTTCCCAGAAAAATCATGCGTACGGATCACGCGTATGAGTTGTTTTCCAAACAAATAGACTCACTCAATCTTTCAGGCCAAATTTGCGCGTTTCAACGTAAGAGGCAAGGAAACATTGGTTTTCTCTTTATTTCCTTGTTTTCCAGCACTGCTCCTCTTTATCTCGATTAACGCGATAACAATAGCGCTCATATCTTCTTCTTGCAAGCAAAAATAATATACTTCTCTTGCTCTTCTTGTAATACGTGAAAAAATGAATGAATACAGTTTAAATTTCGACGGTTTTACCGTTCTTTCGTAGCACAATTCGGGAAAGTTACTAATATAGGGAGAAAAAGTGTGTTGCGTTCGCTCAGTCGGTAAGGGTAGGAGTACCAGACACCCTTAAGAGATGAATTATACGTGTCTCGTATCTAGAAACTGGCAACGAATGACGGAAACTCAAAATAAATCAGCGAACGTTCAATCCGATCTACATTCGATCGATCGTGAGAAATAATGAACGCTCAGTCAGCCTCTCTCAGGTTCCTTTGTGGCCATCCTCCGGAGAGAAACCTTGCCTCGTGAATCACTGATTGCGAGCCAAGCTTGGCGGTGAAGCCGAGAACGCCGCACGCAGCCTGCGATTACAAATTGATGATTAAGCGACAAATGTTGGATTCTTGTTCATGCGACATTCGATCGGTTATTGTGCAATCGGTCCGAAGCATACCGGACGATACGAACATGGGCGGGCTAATTGCCTACTACTGTTTTCAGGAAGAGTCGTCGCAGATTCCCTGTAGACTTTGCCTGGCTTGGGCCTCGCTTCCATGCGAACAGCTATGGAATTATTCATGGATGTGGAAATGCTCCGCCGATGGGCGCTAAAGTCCGCGTTGTAAGAGAAGTGAATCTCGCTACTTGGTTAGCAGCCTTTTTCTTAAATCTCGTTTTCAGTAACGAGACTCTTTCGCTTGTAACAAATATTCGTATTTTTTTTTTCTCATTTCACTTTGAAAAAAAATAAATTGTGAAAAAATTAAAACGTCTTTCGTTCCAGTGTGGATCTGAACTAACATAGTCAACGTTTTGTACCTACATTGAGAAAAATATTTAGTTCCAATGACTCTTTCCCAACTGGTTGGTCACTTTAGTCAGATTCCGCGACAACTGTGTAACGTATTTGGATCAACTAGGTATCATCTGTATTATTACCTTGCTTAATCGCGTAAACTATGGTACAAGAGCAGTTTGGTATATTTTTTTACAGATGAATTTTCACGTGGGCATTCTTTCAGTCAGCTATCTAATTCTAGTTGCTACTACTTGTAATGCCTCTAATTATAATCGTCTCTGACGATGAGCTTAAACGACGAACTTTGTTTGGTTAATGCTGTCATATTTTATCTTGTAGAAAAATGTGAGTAAAGTTGGATCAACGGTGTCAACGGTAACGACGACTGAATGCATGGAAAACATACATACGATTATCCACAAAAAAAAAATAGCTGACTAAACTGCTCGGAATGGTAAAATCAGTTGTAGAGAATAGTGAAGTCACCGATTTTCACAGTTCAAATTCCTACTATATATTTGAATAGTCAGATACCCGAAATTCCTTCTATCATCGCGTCTCAAATACCTTCGCAAAATTGCTCTCTCTCTCTCTCTCTCTCTCTCTCTCTCCGTTTATTAATTAAATGCACAATGAAAATACCCATTTTGAGTATAACTGGGTCGAATAATCCCCCCAAACGATCACTCAAATATTTGTGCTGTTTAATTCGGATGCAAGCAATCGTTGAACGTTTCGTGGCAACGCGCATCTACCCGTACAGATTTCATTCGCACAATCATATTACACATTAGAACACATGTGTACTCGGTGCAGAATTTCTCGCAATAAATCCCGCTCTATTTGCCAAGATCAAAATTAAATAAACCGAAAAATGCACGTGCACAGATAGCGGTAAAATCAGGTCACACACCTATAACACCTACATTCTGTGTTTATGGTATCATTTAGCATAGAATCGAAGTTACAAACATTGTTTAAATCATTTCGGTACATATATGCATATTATTACATATCAACTTCACGACGTTTGCTGCACCCACGCGACCAAGGAAATATTTGTCTATCGTTAGACGAATATGCGACTGCGGATGGTTGTCGTCTCCTTTTTAAATTGTACAAATTTTGTCGAATATTTCACTTAGGCAACGGATGCAAATGTTCCTAACAGCTCAGAAGTCCGCCCGCGAATTTATATGCCATACGATATACGTTATACGCTCGTTTACTCGCCCCGCGTATATTATGCCTTATACTTGCGGCATTGAACTTGCAAATACACAATATAGCTGAGTCAGTAAGTTGCTACTTATAACCACTGACATAAATACACGTCATTTATATAGGCGGTGACCCCTTTTGTTAACTTCAATAAATTTTACCTCGCATAGGAACGCGAGTAATTAAGCATACAAAAAATCTCCAACGGTCTCATAAATATAAAACGGGACGGGTGTTTAATTAAAGGGAATTTTATACGTCATTAGTACGAACCTGCGAATCTTCGGATGCTTTGCGTATACGATATAATATATACCTATATACTCGATCGTGCCGAGAATTGCCAATGATTTTTGACACTTTTTTTTTTTCTTTTTTTTTTTTGTTCCTCATTCCCAGTGCAGTGGGTGGACGTTAAATCGTAATTATGTCGGATCGGGCGTCTACGAATGACGCTAAGCCGCATATAATATGGAATATATTACTTGGACAAACCTGATTCGCATAAATTGCATAAATTTCGGGAGTTCGTTGTCCTTCGGCGGACGCACCTACGCCGGAAGTCCGCGAAAGGATCGCACGCGCGAAATTCTACGGTCGTGTAATCAGATTGGCGGGATATCCGAAGACGGTTTACACGCGGGGAATTAGAACTAATTACGAACGACACTATACAGTTAACTTACAGTCATTCGACTGCTAGCTTGGGGGCTCACCGCTATAATTGCTTTCACGCTTGACAAACCGCTAATAATTACATCAGTGCGAATAAACGACGAAAACGGTAAGTCCACCACCATGAATATTCTCGCAAGTGAAGAGGATCTAGTCATTGCTGTTGAAGAAAAAAAGAGAAAAAACAAACCGAAAAAATCGAATATCTCGGAAACACGAGAGCAGAAAACATTCATCCAAGAGTTGTGAGAAAATTTAAACAAACGTAAATGCTATTCTACGAAAATTTCAAAACGTAAAATTACGCCGAACTTGGATTTTTGAAAGTTACATTTATTACGAAACAATACGAAGAAATAAAGTCCGATCACTGTTTCGCAGCAGAGAATTGGATAATTACTGTTTCCTTGAAAATGTATTTACAGAATTTGTCTTTCTGGAAATTCGAACAGCTCATCAAGGCGAGAGTAAGAGATAAAACTGCAAGGAAAAAACGGGAGGCATCGGGTTATTCGATAAAATATACTTCGTGAAATGAAGAATTTACTGTAGAATCGTTATGCAGAGTAAAATCGGTTACATTTACGGTAAAAAATGTTGACATGTACATTTTATGTATTTTTTTTTTTTTTTTTTTTTTTTACCAAAAACCCCGAGTTCCCCCACTTTTCCTGCAGTTTTCAGTAAAATCTGCTCTTTTTTTTTCTCCACGCGAAAGACGGTCTAATTTTCATCCAAAAATAGAGTGAAACCTGGCGCTTGGAGTTCGTTTGTTTCTCCCTTTTCTCTCACCGTGTCGTTTCCACTGCTGAAACTTGTGGTAGAGCAGACAGGAACACATGCAGCAGACGCAGCTGAGGACCATCAGGGTGAGTACAACGCCGATCCATACATCGGCAAGAAACTGCTCGTATTCGGTCTCGCTCATTTCCCTCTGGCTCTCGAGCTCCTGGACGACTTCCGACACGACCTGAACCAAGGTCAGGTTTTCATCGAACGCGTCCTGGGCCGAAGAGCGACGATCTGCGTTCTCCATTACGAACCGAGTAACGTTGGTCCCACCGTGAACGGACATTATCACTTGCGTCCGAACGATATCTCGATCTCCGTAGCCTCGCTGATTTTCACGGTCAGGATCCAAAGTCGGTTAGCGCTTTCGAAAAGCTCGGATTTCCACTGCTTCCAGATGTTTTGTTTCAATTTAATACCCGAAAATTACGCTACTTCGGTGTGTTCACCTTTACTCAATCTTTGCATTATTATACCCGGATAATTGTTGCTCGTTCAAGTGTTCGGTGACACTGTGATCATTGCTGGATCAGGGGTTTAACGCAGCTTATTCGTACAACGTATACACACGCCTACACATAAGTGCGCACCTTCGTTATGACAGTTGACAAACCGACGTCGTCGTCGTCGTCTTTCCCTGGGTTTATTTTCAAGCTATGACGGATCCCAATCGGATCGCCTCTGCGTTTTACTTTTAATACTTTGTTGTTGTTGTTGTTGTTGTTGTTATTATCGTTGTCATTGTTCTTATTAATATTAACTTCGCGCGCCGGTTTGCACTAATGATTTCAATTTTTAAACGTGATAAGTATTCTGCTGAATTTATATACAACGCGTCGAGCAGTAAGCGCGCAAATGACTGGAGATATTGACAATTGTCAAAACTTTCGGTATCACTTCAACTATCTTCGAATACCAGTGTGTATTAATAACTGGAATTGCAGCTCGGCACTTTTGACACGTAGAAATATTCGTTTGAATAAAATTATCGTTTATAGTAGACTTCGGACAATAAGCGAGATTTTTACTACTTGTAGATAAATACATTCACGTCGTCAATCCACTTGCACAATTTTTCCAACCAGAAAAATACCTTCCCGGTAAGAAAGGGGAGCAAAAATATATGGGAAATTTGAACAGCTACTTTGGTACTTTGGCACTTTGATTTTCAATCCTCGTATTTAACGTATATTTCCGCTTATCTCGTTGCCCGCAGTTTCTTCCCATAATATTAGTCACCGATATACGTATACGCAATGTGATTTCGGAATTCGGAGAGGCGTTGCGCTCGATTCCACCCTGCGCATCGTTATCCGGGATACCGAATGTTATTTAAAAACTTGCCCGTCGGTCTATACGCGATACTTTTTAACGCCTGACCACGATACCCTGACGGCTCGAGTCTCGCCGCGATTCTGAGCTTCGCGGGCTCGAGGCTCGCTCTGATATACGTACAAGGTGGATAATTGCGGCTGACACGCCGACTACGACCTACACATGCGGCGTTACGCTTGAATACGTGGATGCTCGGTAAATAGTGGATTGCGGCCTCTTTGGAGACTTCGGAGGTACAATCATCGGCTGCGAGACGTATTTCGACAGTGGCGCGGAAAACGATGACGATTTCCAATTTTTTACTAATCGGTATAATTCTGTGGCTCGATGCGGTTGAAGAAATTTTGACGACGTTCTTTGCAAGCGAATTCGCGATCTTCAATCTAGTTTCTGTTTGGAGCACGCTTTGAGTAAATACATTTTTTCGGAATTTCAAATTTTTTATAACAGTCACGAAGTACGAAGTACGTGCTTCGGTATGTAACGTGTACATCGACACGGTGGGTGTTGATCGTTAATTTTTTACAACAACTTTATTTCACTCGTTCACAGTATTACGTGCATAACTAATCAACATTTACAAAACGTGTTCGGTGATTCAAAGGCGATCGACGTATTTAGCTCTTTCTAAATCCTCCGCTAACGATCTTTCACCTTGTTATAGTACAGTGTCGAATCTCGAATCGGCCGGTATTACATTAAATCACACCTATGTAATTATTGCGATTCAAATCCGTTTGGCAAAAATCAATTCCTTCCTACACACGTCCGTGAATTCGATCATTGACGCTTCGCAAATATCGTCGTTGAAGACCTTTCTCTCTGTCTGGTGAATTTCCATATCACGCTTGTCGTGACCGCTGATTCCGCATCATTGCTCCGCGGCGAAACACTGATCTCGCAATTGCGAGTCGAGATCAGAAGCCAAACAGTCAACGATGAGACTGTCGGTAAAATAAATCGAGCTTTCTGATCTGGAGAGAATTTTTTACTACATTCGTATTTATGTTTTACACGAAGTTGCAATATTTCGTTCAAAAACATCACGTAAGGCGTGAAATTTATTGCACGTTTGTGTTATCCACTCGGAACTTGCAGATAGCGCGACACTATTTCACCTGTCATTTTTTTTTTATTTATTTATTTTTTTTTTTGCCACCGCGAATATGGGTATACAATACATAATGACATTTACTTCCGGTATCGGACTGTATGTAGCGCACTATTCAAACTAGGCAGCTAAACGAATAATTTATACGAATATAGCTACACGTTTTCCAAAGTAGTAGACAATAATGTGTTTTAAATAGAGCTGAAAAATGTTAATCGACTCTGACAATCGGAATAACTTCAAATGGGAGCTGTAAAGTTGATAATTTAGAAACTAAACTTTTTTTCCTCGATTTTTTTCGCAACATTCAACGAATTGACCGTGAAATTCTCATGCTTGTAAGTTTGTTCGCTTAGACGAAATAAATATACAGAAAATGTTTAATATCAATCACCTCCAGTCTCAAACAAATTGAAAAGAAGGCTAATGTGAGTTGGTGTAGGTGATTATAAATCAAGTGTCTATCGAGTCGCCTAAATTAAAGTATCCATCCGAAAATTCAAGAGCTGTTTCTTGACTTTTTGCCACGATGTAATTAAAGTTTCATTTTATCTAAATAGGTTTGTGAATAGGAGTTATTTCAATTTTCAGGTTGTCGCGGACGTTCACAAAGTGGATCACACGTACAATCATTGCGTATTGCGAAATTATGAAGTGTAATTACAAGAGACGGCAAAAACGCTCATCGCTCACAAATTACTATCGGATAATAGGTGAGCTAGTTTACGTAAGCGCGTAGACAACGACATGTTATAAAATGTAAGAACGGGCGTACAAATTGCAAGCTAACGCAATTTACCTGAATTATTCTATCGGCCACAACGCGAAATGAAGAACATTGAAAAAATTAATTTTTTTCTAGACTTTCGCCCGTGATCTATTAACCGATGACTACTCATAATCAACGGTGTATGTGTTATTAATTGTCAAATGTCGTCAAATCTAAAACTGCATTCGGATTGTCGTTGGTACAATGTTGTTGATATCATATTAACCAGAAGATGTAAAGTTTGTCAGAAAAAATGAATCGATTATGCTGTATAGCGTAAAATTCTGTAATTTAAACCAATATTCCATCCCGTGGAAATGAAAAATAGTCTATCAGTCAAGTCATAAATAATCTGCAGTACCAATCCAAGGGACTATCATGCAATGATTTTTTTAAGTGCATGCTGGCATAAGAACATGTGTAATGCACATACCCGTACGCATATCAGATGACACTATTCGTATCTTTGTTGTTACCATCAATCGGAAATTCTAAGATCATTATAAGCAATTTTCCCAGTGGTTTTTGCTGTTCAAACGATGAGGTTGTTCAAACAACGTTTGATTGTTCTTATTTTTTAGTGTTTACGTCACAATTTACTGCAACATCTTTGATTTCACATAATTTAGAATAAGAAATTAATGATAAGGCAAAAAAACCTAATCCCTCAGTGGACCAGGGCTGACCTTGTGCATTCTTTCGTGTATGGGATAATCTACCAACTTTCGCCCAATCGTATCGAATTAAACAAAAACCCATTTTCATTCAACTTTAAAAACTTTTGGATGTACACCAAAGTGACTACTGTTACACATAACGAAAAATGTTCAATTCATTTCAGGGGTTTCGCACTTACGTATGGCCTGAGCGTGTAAAAAATCGCGTTTCGTTCTGCAGTTCCTGCGGATATAACTTGACTCTGAAAAAGCGAAAAAGGAACCTCGAATTAATTTAGCAAATTGGATTTTCAGTTCGCAGATAAATTATTACAGTAGTCTAGTTCTATATTTATTCGCCGCATGTTACTCGATGACAAAAATTAGCTGAATTATCAAACAATAATTAAAATATGTTTTCTTACCTCCTCCGGGTTGCTCCACCCTTTACATGCAGTAGTTCTCGTAGCATTTCCGGTTGTATGGAGCAATGGTGATAAACTTGTCACACTGCAACAAGAACATAGTAAAATATTACTTGCACAATGTATTTGGATCACATTTCAAGTCACTACAGACCGTTGTGTCAAAATAAGTTACTTGCATGATATTTCAGTGGTTCCTGATTTATTTATAAATGAACTGCAGAAATTAATTAATACTAGAAGGCTAAGAAAATAAGCACAGATATTGAATAAATGCATAAAATTAGTGAGCAGCTAAAATCATTTACGATGAAAAAGGACATGGTAATTAAAAATCATATCGAATATGTACCTTTCAGTTTTAATCACTGCATATCGTGTGATTTAATTTTTAGTTTGTTGTCAGAGATAGATTGATTGGGTCACGTCCTTCGGATCATCGCTGCATGTGGTTAATAGTGCTGCAATAGAGTATACCCCTGTGAACAGGCAAGAAATATCAACATTTTATTAGTATTTGTTTTGCAAAATTAATATATAATACGTCGAAAAATTACTCTGTTTTTTGTAAATATAATGAAGGATCGAATACCAATCAATTTCAACTAACTGGCAAATTTCTCAAATTAAAACAAGCCCAAAAGTATAACCAAGAATGATCTCAAATGTGTACCTGTTTCCTAGTCTTTCACAAAATTGCGGCTTGTTCACCATCTGCATTTGTTTTCCAACATCGTATTACCGGAGTCACCTTGATGCGGATACTCGTTCATTCTCGCAGCAGTTCAATTCTGTAATTAGGTGAAAAATGATAACAAAGCCGATTCTTCCTACTTTCAAATGCGACCTGGAACATTTCTCTACCCCCTTTTTGGCTGAGATATCTAACTTTTTGATACTTATCGAAAATTCGAAGCGATCCCGAATTTCCGAACTAATTTCGCTAAAAGCTGAAGCTGTACAAAAGGATGAAAATTTGATACACGAAACTCACCTTCGATGTCGTAGGCTGTTTTTATTTCGGTAACTCGGTTCTTTTATGGGCTATACGTTGCATGCAATACCTACACTGATCGAACAAGATTGCACAGCCTTTTTTTTTTACCATAAGGTTATGTCCCGCATAGTCAAAGTCTGTATCTACATACATAGCGATCTGAATTCTCGACATACGGCTTGCGTAGCTTCACTACGGCTGCTCGGAAGCGACTGACACCGCACTGCGCTCAGATACGGAAACTCCATGCGAGATGCGTAGAACGCGGTCAGATGTTTGAAAAATTGCCGTTTCACGTGGCGTCAGGCGTCAATTGAAATTTTCTGGCGACTTCCAGGCGAATAAAATACGTCGACCGAAGATGGATTCTGACATTCCTAAGAGTCCAATTAGTGGAAAGAGTCCTGAAAAAACGAGCCTGAGACCAAAAGTTTCCGAGCTCCGAAAATAGCAAACAAAGGAAGGTTAACCCTTTGCAATTTTTTGATCGAAAATTGACCGATTTTGAGAACTACTTGAATCAATTCTCTGATGCAGCATATCGACGTAATTTTGCGAGAGGAATCGACTGCGCGTAGTCCGAATACATTATCATCTACTTCGTTATGCTTCTTCATTTTCTTCATTTTTTCACACTTTCAATTAACAATCCTAGATTTTTAAATTCTTCGAAGAAAAATGTAATTGAGATCCGCTGATCTAACCACGTCGGTTTCGACGCGAATTCGAATCGAATAAACTTGAACACAAACGCATTCTTAATTTAGACAGAAACTGTACCAATTTCGTTTTAAATTACTTCGACGCGTAGGAAATATATTACAATCAATGTTAAAATAAGTTAAAACGTTATCATTAGATTTGAGGTTACCGAATGCCATGTTATTAGAGAAGCAAAGTTGTTATATCAAAATTTTTGGTGTTTTTTCAATTCCGAATGCGACGAATATAGCTGAATCGAGGCCAACTACTCGATTCGTTTGAATTTTTGATCGGGCAATAAGTCGGGTAGAAAAATAACAGCAATAGTAGCGTTTCAGGCAGTTTGAGGCGTTGAATTTACACAATTCATCAATATTTCATCACGAATCACGATATTAAACAATTGAAAATACGGTGATGAGGGTCAGCAGCGCTACTAACGGATGCGCGATCAACTAAATTACCGAAGTAGCGTTGCAATCGCTTACGGAGATTGCTTGAAGCTTGAAAATAATGAAAGGGCGATAGATGGGTTTGTGAAGAAAAAGAAAAGAGCGAGAGGGGAAGGACATGAAATATGGCGGATGTTTTGTTTGTGTGCACTCGGGATGTATTGCCGCTAAAATAGCAATGTTTACACGTTTATATTTAACGTGGTGCGAGTGAATGCGAAAGGTGTACAACAATAGAAAATGAACGCTACAAGTTTATATGTGTCAACCTGCAGATTAGTTTTGCAAGCTGATGCTGAAGATGCTAATTCATGGACAGATTTGTATAGGCTAGTTCCTTACCTAAGGCAAAGTTTAAGCTGTACGGTATGCTCAAATTTATTAATCGAACCGCACACACCCACCGAAACAAACTGTCAGCACCATGTGTGCAAGAGCTGTAAGGGTGGTCGTAAGAAATTAAAACCATCGTGCAGTTGGTGCAAGGACTACGACAAGTACGTGGAGAACGTTCAACTCCGAATACTGTTACAGTGTTACAAGAAACTATGCGAATATCTGTCGAGCACCAACATATACCGCAACTTAATTATATCCATATCGTCTAACAATTCTAACAACGGAGCGTCTACAATGGGAGCGTCTAGTCTTATGGAATTAATTCAAGAAGGTGCAGGATTCAAAGATGAATTCAAGAGCAATGCAGGACTCTCTAAATCGGCTTACAGTATACTGCCCTGTATTTATACAAGTACAACGTCGACCCAGACTCAAGGGAATTCAATACAAACTACGGAGAGTATATCCCCAGTTATACCTGGTCAGTTATTTCAAGTATATTTGTTTCCTTATTTAGAACTTCTGCAGAAGTGCAGTTTCTACTCTTCGACGCAAGAAAAAACATACACTTTCTGTTAATTACAGAGTCCCCAGCGATACGAACCGTCTCTAATGGCTCCTCAATTTATTCAGTAATGTATGCCGGCTCGGGTAATAAAATAACAATTAAAAGAAAGGCTGCGGCTGCGGATGAGGTCGAACTGGGCCAGCAAGAAGTTGATGGTACATCGCAGAGCTCCATCGGGGCTGTTAAATGCATTCCAAGCTCTCACCTTACCTATGGAACTTCGTCTCAGAAAAAGTCATCGAAGATCAGCAAAGTAAGATATACCATATCTACGACGAGAACAAAAGAACAAGAGAAAGGAATAGATGGAACAATTTTTTCATACCGCTGCTATTTCATTTCAGTCGGCAGGTAATTTTAAAAAACCAAGATCGAGTTCAACACGGAGTAAAAGAAAAGGATGCAGATGCGGCAATGCAACCGCAATACCTGGGAAATTAACATGTTGCGGACAGAGATGTCCATGTTATGTTGAAAGCAAACCGTGTGTCGAGTGCAGGTGTAGAGGTTGTCGAAATCCTCACACAGCCGACGGGTTAAAGGTATATTTTCAAGTTGGTACCGTAACTAAAAAATATCCTATAAAGCTGCAATTACTGTTAATTTGTCTAATCGACTGTCACTATGTTTACAGATTCGTCCTCATATACCAGAGCTGCATAATCTTCAATTGCAGTTATCAACGCCTGTAGATTGTGATTCTTTATCCTCAGATCCATTGAGTTCGGTTCAGCAGTGTCTCTCTACTTCTCCAACGACTATTCAAGTATTGAATGTTTATTCTACGCCTAGACTAGATATAGATAATGTACCTCAAAATTTACCAGCTGCACTCCTAGTTGGAGAAGATGCGATGGTCAGTACAGAAAGCGAAGCTGATGATAGCGACGTACAAATCGATGTGTGACGATACATGTGAAGACGCATTGGTGGCGTCGTGTTAGTCGCTTTTGTAAAAAGTCTATTATTACGTTTTGATAAATATGACAAAATGAGTAGGGATTTTAATTTGAAAAAAAAAAATAACAGAAACTAATAAAAGGATCAAAAAAATTTTTCAATAACTCGTCCATTTTGCTTCATGTAGGATTGTAAGTCACCGTTTTTAAGTCATCTATCGTCATACTGTGAATAAATTTATCTTCGTGACTGTCATGTTTCAAATGAAAGTGTTTGCAGAAAAAAGCTTGCTTTTTCATACATTCCTCTCTACGATCAATGAATACAAGAAATTTTACAGCACGAGATTTTCATTTTTAAGGAATAAATGTTATGGATTACTAAACTTTTTTGATAATCATTGATTTCTAAATCAAACAAGCACTGAAGCAAAACGGACAAAGTATCTTTCCAACTTTTATATTAAAAAAAAAAAACCATTAATAATATTTGGCAATGAAGTTTCGCAACTATGTAAACAAATAAGTCATCTCATCAAAAATAGAACACACTACGTTCTATTAAATTAATTCATTATACTTAATATGAGTATGCTGTTGAAAATGGGAGGTAAAAATATTTTGAGCACACTGTAGTGAAACTGTCGAAGCGTTTGGTTCTACGATCTTTGAGTAATTCTGGAACATCGATGAAAGTGTTTCAACAACATTGAATATAAAGTGCAATCCTCTAATTTTTATAGCGCAATCAAGAGTCTCCAGCATTACTTTCATCAAAGCTTTTAGAAAAATCAGTATGAAAAAGTGAAAGTGTATATTATACGTTATTATAAACTATTACATACGAAATAATGATATTAGCGAAATATGTAAAATTAGAAATGACGACATGAAAATCAGGTGTAGCTGATTAGAGGAAAATAATAGTGTACATATATATAAGGATGAACTTTAGCTGTCATAGCCAATTAGCTTCATAACTCATCGATAATTTTTATTGAAATTTAGCCTCGGGATTAACTTTCAATGAAAGAAGTACAATGAAACTGGAGTTGAGGATTTGTTAAGAGGAGAAACATGATGGTTGGCTCGGGAATATTATTTGGTAAATCAATTTTTCTACATGGTCCAAAATAATCATCTACTATACCTAATGTTTAGGTATCTTAGTTATACATACCTGTTGTAAATAAAAAATAATGAAAATATTTAGATTTATCATTGTATAAAACGCTACTTTATATCAAAGACTTGTAGATTATATTTTTAGGGTAAAATTTGTTGAGATCTTAGCAATGGATGAATGCCCGCGGTTTTTAAAAAGTGTTGTCTTGTCTAATTGAGTTGATGAAAATTCAATAGAACATAAAAATAAGATTATCTCTTTCAAGAATTAGTACAAAATCACTAACAATTGGTGTTTTTAGTAATTGTAGAGTATGTTATTATGAAATGTTTTGAGAGAACACAACTTTTGTTTGAATTAGAAACATCACAATGATAGATTTTTACAAGCTTCTAAACTGCAATGTGACATCCTGAAAATAGAATTACATCCAGGCGTCAGGTTGAAAATACGGTTGCAATTAATTGACGGGACAGTAAATACAATTAGGAAACAATTCTTTAATTACATCTCTATTTACAAGATCTGCAATCTAAAGGATTAATTTTTTTCTATGATGAAAATATAGCGTTGTTGTATGTTTGTAAGAATAGTCCTCCGGAAGACAACAGCAAGAAGATACCATCTATAAGAATATAGTCCACTATAAAACGAAAGATATTGGCACCGAATATAAAATTAATAATGATTATAAAAAGAAATTAAAAGTTCAGAAAATTCCAATTCTGTTTTTCTTCTTATAGATATGTTCGTTTATAGGACAAATTAGTACACACTTAGCAAGTTCAGAGATCCAGCTTTTTACATTATAATCAATGTTCAAAGCTAACGACATATTTCGATCACTCTAATTAACTAAGCCAAATTAATGTGGAATTTGTGTCATATCGTGCCTTGTATAGTGGGCTAAGGAAAATTGTTAACTTGTGTCCCTTATGTTAAGAAAGTTGATTAATTTTTAAAGCCGGTCTGTGGTAGTAGCAAGTAGCATGCTTCACACCAATTTGTTAACAAGACGTGGACACCTTGCACTTTTAATCAACTCCAAGTGATTCAAAAATCACCTAAACGTGTAGGATGAAATATCCAATTTACGGTGCAGTAAAATATTATAAGTGGCATTAACGCAGTTGCAAAGGGTAATCTATTACTACAATTCTGTGCAACATGTCTTGTTAGCTGATAAGATTATTAAGAGAAATATATATATATATATATATGTATATATACATTAGACTTCCCCTTAACAAAACTTATTTTTCATTCGCCCCCTAATTTGTTTCCAAATGAATAGAAAAATATTATGAGCCCAACCGGAGTCCTCTATTCCACGGATAAGGGGTGCCTGTTCGCATGACCTTTGCCCATTACAACGCCATGGAAATTTGACATATTCTAGTTTCAATTTCTTTTACGTATCCCAGAGACATCCAAAAAAATCTGTCATCACAATCTACTCTATATTAGTAATAGACATGGAAAAAATTTTGAGTGGCTCTCGTGTAATATTTTGTATGATTCTAAAGGCGTGTATAAAATCAAAAAAACAATTTGGTCAAAATCAAGATTTTTCTTAACTGGGGCAGAATTTTTATTATATCCTTAACGTTTTCAACCGATACGACTTTTTTTTCCTAAATTCCTATACTACTTGAGTTTCGTAATAAAAATTTTTTCCCAGTTCAGAAAAAACCTTGTTTTTGACCAAATTTTTTTTCGATTTTACACATGCGTGTCAAATCATATGAAATACTGCACGAGGAGCCACTCAAAAATTTTTCCCATGTTTGTTACTAACACAGAATAGATTGTGATTACCAAATTTTTTTGAATGTCTCTGCAATTAAAAAAAAAATTCGAAACCAGAATATGCTGAAATTCAATGTTATTCCAATGGGCAAAGGTTCATGGTTACAGGCATTCCTTCCCCTTGGAATAGAGGGTGGCTTCAGTTGGGCTCACAATTTTTTTATATTTATTCGGAACCAAATTCAGGGGCGAATGGGAAAAAAGTTGTGTTACGAGGCAGTCTAATATATATAAATTTATCTTAGTAAGAAAAAAAATAAGATATTCAAGAAAATTCATAAAATAAATAGAATAATTTGTAAAAGTTATTTGTAACATGACATTTGTATAATCTGTCTTCAAAAAATGCACGATCACGTTATGTCATAATACAGAAAAATAACAAAATAAAACTATTTTACGTAGAAAATGTGTTTCTTTACAATATATCGTGTACTAACCGTTTCCTTATCCATATTATTAAAAAGTTACGTTACATAATGCTGTGTAAAACATAAAACCGATGTAAATTAGTGTTAGATACGTTATTTTTGAAAGCAACACACACCGTATGAACGAGCAGTAGAATAATAACATTGACATACAAAAATAGTTTTGCATTTATTAGTTTTATTATCGATATTTCAATTTATCAGTCATTTGGAGCAATAAGAACAAATATTCGCTCAGCTCATCACAAGATGTAGATAAGCTAATGCTAATTTAAAATTGCAGACAAGAGATTGTCAAGATAGTGGAACGGGTTGTAACAGATTCGTAATCAACTGTATCGCAGAAAATAAACAATTCAGTAATATAAACTTCATAATGAGCTCTATTGTTTTAATAACATGCATACGAGTGCGTAATATTTATAATACAACACGCCGCGCGATAATGGTTATTATTAATTAGTGAAAATGAACGCAGCCTATTTAAATATTATGTAATTACGTATAACTTGGTAGATTGTGCATCTTATTATTTATTATACGTATAAATATATCACGCAGACGCATTACAATAAATATTAGATTGTGATTTTTGCGATGTCTTTAAAATAAAAACGACAATGTTATTAATAATCAAATATAATGATCACCTTACGAATTGTTGTTAAGAGATTTTTGTATTTTAATACATTTTTGCGAATTTCATTTGCCGCAAAAAGATGCCGAAATGGCTAAAATTTTTCCATTTGCATTTTGAATCATTGATATTTTTTCAATTCGTTCTAGTAATTAGGGTTTAGTATTAATAGATTGGACAAAAACGAGGCGAAACAAAGAACTAACATATACTTAATTCGACGAAATCCACTTTGTAAGAGAACGTTGTTTCGAACTAAAATTTAATTTTTTTAATTTTGACCTAGCGCGAAGAAAATATAAAAACAAACGCTTGTCTGTGAATTTCTTTTCGTGCTTGGTCCGATAAAATTATTTAAAATTTGTATAAATAGAATATGTATAATATTTAGCTAAGTAATTCTCATGATATAATCAGAATGAACAAATAAAATTAAATGAATTCTAATTGTTGCATACTGCTGTTTCCGTGTGAGTGCCCTTATAATCAAATGATGAAACTACTTGACATCCAGTTGTTTCATTTAATAATCTTCAATTATTAACTTCCTGTATTCATGTTAGCCATTCGTTTCTTGTTATATTGATGTGTATATCGTTTGGGGTGGGCTATTCTTTCAAATATATAGTTCAGGGATGATAAGTTGCGCAATAGCAACCATGGTGTCAGCAATCTTCGTTACATAGAAATGTCAGCAGATCTGTAATGGAAAATAATAAATAATAAGAAATTGGTGTATAAGCGTATTAAAAGTTTTTCAGTATAAATCTGGAATGGTTAGTTCAAGAAATGACACGCTCCATGAAAAACACACCTCATCTGCAGTCAAACTACCTACTTTACAATATTTTCACTCACCAAAATGGTTTGTAAGAATTAGGATAGCGTGTTGGTATAAATGTATTTAAATGACAAGCCCAGTGATTCCATCCCAACGTTTTAGCCAGATCTATACATTTTTCGTCTATTTCTTTCAATGGTTTATCTTCGTAGTAACGTGTCAACAGTTTCAAATATCGGCCGTAGTGTTTATGAACGTGAGCATGCCACAAGGAAAGGATGATGACCTAAAAAACAAATCAAATCATAGTAAAATAATATATCGAATAGGAATATGACAATTAAGAACAAGAATCGTTATTACCTTGCTGTCTGTAGCTTCTGAAAACTTTAGCACATCTCTCCATGTCGCCACCATACTGTCAAGTAAATTCTTGTACTGTCCATCGCCTTCACCATTTTTAATGCTGTGAACATAAAGCCTGCCTAAAGCACAGCCTTTTTTTACTAAAGCTTCGATTAAACCAGTCTTTTGTTTTTCCATTGTTATTTTGATTTTAGCTGCGTCTGGTCGCTGATCACTTTTCATTCCATAGTATGCTAAAAGCTTCTCTTGATCAATGGAGTTAATGACATGGTCGGCCACAGCAACTATTTGGTTTGCGTGGAAAATTGCATTATCTGATAGGTTGTCGTGCGGCACATGATGACGAGCCTCTGGTGAGTCGAGAGAAACTAACATGGCGGTGTGAACAGGAAGATGATCTGGGAAGGCACTCTTCAGCTCGTCATATAAACTAGCTGCATGTTCACCAGGTTCTGTTGAAAGAAACAGA
Organism: Neodiprion pinetum; assembly: GCF_021155775.2. Classification (NCBI taxonomy): domain Eukaryota; kingdom Metazoa; phylum Arthropoda; class Insecta; order Hymenoptera; family Diprionidae; genus Neodiprion; species Neodiprion pinetum. The sequence goes on from NC_060233.1 coordinate 29,138,707, forward strand.
CGATTTATATGAAGCGAAAAACAGCTAATGGGCATACGACATAATAATGGTTCACGAATGTACTAGGAGGAACCTGCAGCCATGGGTGGCAATGAAAACAATAAAGATTTCAGATGCCACTGAACCGAAATGGAAATGCGATTTAAAAAAATGTTAATTCTCATTTTTAAAATAGATGAACAAAAATTCCAATGAACACAGAATTAGTTTACATTTAAACTTCTCTCTCAATTAAACAGAGTCGACAAGATACTGCTATTTCCATGCATTCGACATACTTAAATCACAGATATCTCAAACTAGTTTGAATTTATTGACGAAAAAACGAGGACAATAGTTAGAAATTTAGGCTAATTGATTGATGTTCTACACATTTGATACCTGAAACGACTGATTGGAAAAGATTACGAAAAGTCATAGTTTTAGTTACTTTTGACATAAGACATCAAAGATTATTTTATAACAATTAGACAAACAAAAGTTTTGGGGGAAACGAACGTACAGGTATGCAAATTACATCTCATAGTGTTTAATGGAACATCTATAGACAAAACAATTACAATACCATGATACAGCAGCCAGAATTAGAAGCAAACTTACTTATGGATGGAGCTATTGGATTGCAGAGTACCCAGAATGGAAAAATAATTGATCGATCAAATTGAGACAATGTAATTATTATTTTGCAAGTGAACATCTTTAAAGCATTATGCGACAAAAAAAAAAAATGTTTGGAAGCCTGAGCATTTGGTAGCAATTTAATTAAAATAAACCGCAGCAATGGCAGTAAGAATTAGAAATTTATGATTGATCTTGGAAATGATGTGATCTTACCTAATTTTGCTAGCCAACTGCATTTAAGGTCCCGAGCAGCTTCGTTGTACTCATCCCATTTTGAAACTTTGTCTTTCTCTTGCTTAGTTGAAGGTCCATTAGCTTTTTTCGCAGGTTCGGATAAAACATATTTGAACTGATGGTTATTGACTTTTTTGCCAATATCATCCTTGCAGAAGGTCAAAGTACCTTGAAGATATGTACCAAGCGTTGCACACTTCGATACTCTTAAAAGTTGAAAGTAGGTATAATAGCTTACGAAAATAAGTTTTAATTACACTGCATTTGATACATGAATCAAAGGAAATGATACTTACTTGCTTTCATTCGCGAGAGGCGCTATGTACAAAGGTAGTGTTAGTCCCGGTGGTACAGTAGCTGCCATCATTTTTTTACCACCAGTAATAGCCTGCGATTGGCTGGCAAAGACGTCCAAAGTAATCGGAGAGCTGAGTTTTTGGTTTAATAATATAGTCATGTCTGAAAGCCTTTCCAACAATTCTTTCTTTTCGTGTCGGACATGCATCTTTAGGGTATAGTCACCTTTTTCCATTTTTTGCATCGTGTACTACAAATGTAATTATTTTTAGAAGAACACTGATACTAAATTGTTTAACAAAAGTGATGGGATTAGGGAGCACATTAATTGAACCAACAAAATGTCTACAACCGCTAACCTTGGACGGATAAGCATCTCCACAACTAAGGAGTTGCTTGTTGCAATCATATATCATCCACAGCTGACTCTCATATTCGCTTTCGTAAAGCAAATCACTAAGCAACGCTGCATTTGGCGTTACTTCAGTAGCTTTAGCAACATGAAAATTGTAAGACAATTGCAGTTCGTAGATTTGTCGGGCAGGGGGAATGACGTCGCGTGATCGAAGCGGACTTATCTTTGATTCGATAGGTCTAGGATGAAGGATAAACAAAATAATTGAAATAGAATAATTACGACTGTTGAATTTGTTTCTTATTTTTTCCAAATTATGCACTAAGAAAGTTGTCATTTCTTCATTACTCTTGACTTTAAAAACTGGACCACAGATATAAAAAATTAATATCTACCTGAGAACTTGAACAGAAGATTTGAGAGACACAACTGGTACGATCTCTTCATATCTTAGAGAAGTACGTACTTCCATGCGATTTATACCATCGCCAGCCTGCATGGTAAGGTTTCCAGATATCATGTGTACCCCGTGGAATTCGATTGAATAATCAACTAGCATGTCACCCAAATTTGCCCAATACTTTGCGACAACAACTTCCAGGATAATATTTCCCTAAATGTAGAGAAATATGGATTTATAGGAATACAAGTATTAGATGATGTCATTATTTGGATAAAAGAAAATTATTCATTTTAATGTTCTTACCTCGACGGAAAATCCATGGCTCGTTTCCGACTGAGATGTAACATTCGTCATTTTATTGGATTCAAGAGTCTTGCAAACTAATTTAGGTTTTAGCTGAACAGTATGGATGACAAATCTACCATTTTTATCCTTCTCCGTACCTTTCAATCTGAGAACTGTAAAGACAAGTACACATGAAGAGCAATTTTAAAATCTTAAAAAAAAACATGATTTGTATGAAATACGATTATATCCAACAATCGTGACAAATTTACGTTTTTGATTGGTATTTCACCATTTTATACACCATTTCAGAATGATAAATTGATATATCCATGATCTCCATTTACGAGACTTGACAATTCCGAATGATAATTATAGAATATTTTCATTTAGTTTTGATATCTCACCAGCCCACGTGGCATCATCAGGCACAAGTATGAAATGCCTACGAATAGTATTAGGTTTGAAAAGAACGTTTGTAAAATGAACATCAGGAAGAACAGCTGTCTTTGGTAGTGCCATTGGTTGGACAACGGTCACAGGGACTTGGAAGACTGGTCCCTTCTCTACACAAGTTACATCATAGGCTCGAATGCTGCAAAACAAAAACATAGATACATGTTAGTTGCACGAGACTGCACATTTGCTTTTGGGTGTGAGATAAAACATTTTCAAAAGCTTCTAACCAGATTTTACTAACCTTGTCGCGTGCACACCTTCAGGTAATAAACCAGATTCCACTCGGACGGCAAAAGCACGGGGCATATGCATGAGATCTAAATGAGTTGGGAATTGTATCCAAGAGGCATCGGAGACCAGGGATAATCTCAGGTTGAAGTTTATCTTTCGAGTTGGCTCTGTAGGAAAAATTGGTGATAAAGTACTGAATCTATAATCATCTAATCAGAATTGTATAGAAGAGGTTTTAATTTTTTGCAAGTGATTCTGGCCGAAATCATAATTTTTTGTCAGTCCATAAGTTCAGGAATATGAAAATTTAACGATAAATCAAATTGAAAAATTGAACTATTATATAAGATTTAGCTCAATAAATTTAGAACATACCAACATTGTCGCTGTCCAAAAATATTGGCTCAACAGTGATTGGGCAATCTTTTGGCCGATCAAGAACACCACCTCTAAGATGAATTCCTTTTGCATTATTTAAGCTGCACGTAATGGAGAATCTAACGTCTCTTTCGGGAGCACCAGAGTAGGCAACTAAATGATCGAACGCACGTTCTACTTGCAAGAGACCTGAGCCTTGAGCAAAATGATCCATAGTGTCTACATACATTGCAGAATTTTGAAGCGCCCTCTTCATACTGTATGGTGAAAATGGTATTTTCTTGGCTATAAGACCTGACAGCAAAATAGCTGAAAAATGAAAAGAATTCATAAGCAGGTGAAGAAAGAGATACAGATTACGGCTGATATGTCATTTGAAAACAATCTTGCCTATAGCACCAGTAACATGGGGACTAGACATGCTCGTTCCATTCATGAGCTGACTTTTTCTGAGGGTAAAGTTAGGCACACTCGTAATGGCACCTCCTGGAGCGCAAACCGTGATGCCGACATCTCCGTCAATTGTTGGTCCTCTGGAAGACCACGTGTATGGCATTCCAGGCATTTTCTGCCTCAGTGAATATTCGGCAACCATCATATCCGGGGAAACGTAAGCTCCAACGCCGATTATGTTATTTGAGCTTATGTCAGGAGGAGATCCTAAGTAAAATTAATGTGTTAGACAGGGTTACACCTGTTAATAATTTTATGATTAAATTTTTATAGAAAGAAGACAAAATCGTTATAATTTACCAATAGTGCACAATGCAGGACCGTGATTTCCAGCTGATGACACCCATACAACTCCGTATTTGTCAATGACTTCATTCATGAGCTCCCCTACTCTTCCGGCACTTGACCAATGAGCATGTTCCCCATAGCTTGTGTTAATAACGTGTATTTTTTCTTTCCGCTGCATCACTCTAATCATTGCTCTTACCAGAGCAGTTCCAGTTTCCATAGATTCCAGACGACCATCACCAATTGTTAACGAAACTATTTGAGCTCCGGGAGCTACCCCGTTCAATTCTGGACTTTCAGGGAAGTGAGCTGCGGCTATAGATGCTACATGAGTCCCATGGCTTGCTGTAATTAAATTAATGAATGAAATGAGATTAGAACATCATTAAAATAAGAATAATGAATGTTCACAAAATGCAATATCCATGTATGAAATGTAAAATTTGATCGGGGGGAAAATTATTGTTGAAAAGAATGCACACTCACAACACATAGATACAATTTCTAGCGTATTCCCATCGTCGTGGACATTTATTGTTATGTTCAGCTGATCTTCTGGAGTAAGAGGAGCATAATTTCTTGTGATTGAGTATTCTCCAAGGAAAACACCTGCTTGTAAATTGCCCTCTTCCGACGTATCAATGCAAGCTCTGTTCAAATAATTGTAAATTGTATTTGGTAATTAACTGGTTCTTGAACAATACCGGTATGTTAAATATTTTGAAGCTTATCGCAAATATAAGTAATGAAATTGGCTGGTTTATTATGGATAATTTTTGTAATTAAAGTAGTACCTCCATATTTTTCCATCATTGAAAACTACACAATCGTAGGTAGGTCCAAGATCATGATACTTTTTTTCCAGATTATTTAAAATCTCAACTCTAGCTTCAAGTTCTTCTTTCTGCTGTTTATCCTCAGGTGTAGTGGGCTGAGGGTTCTTAGCTTCAAATTCCTGTTAACATATTGCAGCGCATTAAATTTGTTTCTACAATACATATATTCTCTATACCTGAATACTTCAATTTGTAATGAGGTCACATCCATCGACAAGTTACGCCACATAGCAATTGATTGACTGAATTGTTTTGCCATGTGCCAAATATAAATATAGCATAAAATGCCGATCAATGAAAAAGTATTGCTAAATAATCGGCCTGGTTTGATAACATCTGACATAATTTGACCGCTGTAATACTCACAGACTATATTTGGATCTCATGATCTAAAATTATATCTAATTATAGTAGAGAAAGGTCATTAAAAGAAGATACGAACACCTTGCATAAAACAATATGTCACATTCATAACCATTTTCAATTCAAGCTGACAATTAGATATACGGAGTCGACAAAATATTAATATTAATATATAGTATTCTTACAAATATTTCCTTGAACCATATTACCATACCAGTAAATCAATACCACTATTATACTTGTAATTTTACATAAAATACGATATATGCTATAAAATGAAATAATAAACCTTTGTTACCTGCAGTTGTCTCGTAGCTTCGGTAAGAGCTGATTTTTGAACATTATCCCAAAGTCGCCCTTTACGATCAGCCTCGATCCTCTCTCGCAATTTACTAGGGTATAAAGAGAACGCATTTTTCACTCCTATGTGATAATCTCCAGTAGGATTATGCCAGTTTGAAGGAATCTGTAAATAAGATCAGATTTTGTTTACAAGATATTATGTTATGTTTGAACGTTTGAATTTGTTGCGTAAAGATAAAGAATAAACAGGAAAAACAGAAATTATGCAATTTGTTTTTAATTCAAGCAAATTCAAAGGGGAAAAACGAAAACGACGGTTTCTTTTATCTGATAAATCGTCACAATTTACAACCGATGGACGAAAATAATTGTTACAATCGTTGTTTTCTAGTTACTCATGACAAAAAAAACACAGACTGGTTACTAATATTTCTGTTACCGTATCAAATTTCTTATAAAGACTTAGTAATAAATGAAGTTAGTAGTAAATGAATAAATTGCTGAAAAATTAATTACTAAGCTACCTTTAATTTCCGTCCAGTAAGACCAGTGATACAGCCATCCGTGCTCTGAACCACGGTGCTCGTATCAACATCACCGGCTCCACTACAATCGAACCTTTCAATGACTTTTGGTTTGCCATCGCTTGTTACCTGTATTAATTGTTAAAAGATGTCTATGAACTGTGATACCATTATTACACAATATTTCTTGATAAAAATTGCTGAATGAAACGTAAATGTATAAAACTAAATGAAGGAAATAATTCGCAGAACTGATAAGAGGGGAAAACCCGTTTGGCCATGTGGAGATTACATTCAACTTCCGATATAAACAACATTCTCAGTTGGCACATGTTTGATCTAATATTGCTCAATGACAGACATGTGTTCTGTTCTTGTGACATTATACAATATTTCGTACTTGAATGAACAATACTGGTGATTAACTAAAAAACTGTAATTGACTTTACAAACAATTTCTGAAGTACGCGTGAGTTTATGAAGCATAGATTTTAGTTTCAAACACTTCGATTAAAATAAATTTCTGCTCAAAAGGAAGATGTTTATGATACATATATGCATATGAAAGATGAATTCGATATTATTAATTAAAAACATTAGGGTGAATTTCAACAGAGGAAAATATGAGTAAGAAGGAAATAAATTCACAAGATAACCAGGGAAATGAAGCAATCGATTCCGATCACAATGAACAGATAAAATATCCAACAAGAATAATGATGACTTGAAGCTTTGAAAATCTAGCCTCAAAAATATTTTTAATCTGTAAATGTACCTGTAGTCCTGGTGCGCCAGGATCAACTCCAGAGTCAAATATAGCAATTGTAATTCCTCTACCATCGTATTCGGGATATTTGGTTAAGAACTGCGTGACACCTGTCTCTTTTTTAGGCAGAAGACCCCATACAGGAAAATTACAATCAATTACGTCGGCCATCTTTCAATACCCACTACCGCCACGATCACGAAACTACAGTGGCATATGCTCCTTCTTTTGTTTCGCCACAGCGTTTTATAGAGTGATGACTTTATTGCTGCGCATGCGTCGGACTTCGCAAATCACGCTTTCCTTCCACGCATTTTTCAAATGCTTGTCAAGTTGAGTAAGGTTAGATTAGGTCAGGTGAGGCGTGATTATGTTCATTCCAAACAGCAGCAGTGACTGGGGAGAGTGTGGATGTAGGAATAACATTATATGCAGATCAGTGGAATAACCGGATGAAGCGTCTTGAATGAAGTTGGTATATCGCTGCAGCGTGGTGTAAACCTTTAATCAGAATTTTCGATTTTGAATCGCGAGTTTCTGACATCCACAAGAACGACCGGTGAGTATAATACAACTACATATCGACAACAACACACATGTATACAGCGACGCGATGTTCTTTAAAGTTACTTGTGATAATGGTGCATGTGCATCGCAACCCATAAGAAACTGGGCTTAACCGGCGATAAAGTCTTAATTTACCGACCAGTAAACTCAAATTCCTCGAATTATCGACTCGCACTTTACTTACCTTGCCTCTCGGACTATCGTAAAACACTGAACTAAAGTACTAATACACTAGGATTACCTAATGCTTCAGCTTTCGTTTTTGCGGTTTGGAATTGAAACGGTCGCCCTAACGATCTGGATTTCTTTTAGGTAAGAAAAACAACTTTCAAGTGAGGGCATTTATCATTAATGTATGTTTACATACCAGTAGTATCACGCGACAGCGATTAGAAGTTAGCTTTAGCTGTTTTTGTGGTTCAGAAATCTCAATCCCTCGCCGAGGGTCGTGCACAATATTTTGCAACGGTAGTTCGGCTGAAGTTATGAAAAAAATCGTGCGACAAATGTAAGTATATTTTGACGACGAGATATTGTACGGGCTGGTCTAAATAACCCGCATGGGTATTCTCCACTACTAGGGAAGTAATTGACGATGATTATAAATAATTGACTTATTCGATGCGAAAATCGGCTCATCATCAAGAGAATTATGTAACAACTTGCGTTCCTCGGGTTTGAAAGCAAATGATGAAAAAATTTTAATCAATATCTAATATGTCATCAATATTTTGCCAACGACAGGTGGTTAGAATCCTAGAATCGAAGATCCTAGAATCCTTAGTGAACGGAATGTGTAAAGCAGCTGCGCGTATTTTGATTTATATTTGTAATTCGTGGTAAGGTTGATGTGATGTATAATCGATCAACTGAAATCGCTAAAGCGTTTAAGCCATCAAAATTCACGTATTCAAATCGTCCAGTTACAATGATAGTCTTATTGAATTGTTATAAATGCAGGGATCTCGATCCAAAGTGGATTAATCATCGTCCTAAATTCTTCCTCGCATTCTCCATTGGTCAAATAGCGGTTGTCGATATCGATGAACCGATTTCATTTCAGGGCACAGTAAATAAATCCACAACGACATCATAACTGATCCTCAATAGGAATTATCACGAGGGTCGTCAAACGTTACGTTTGTTTCGCGGTGTTCGCCACAGCGATATAAAGTTTAAAAATAATTTTTCTCCGTTAAGGGCGGGAAGCTTTAGTACGTAAATTTCCTACTGTTACCGACCCAATGAATATTGGAGTCCATTATATGTGAGTCGACAAATGTAAAAGACTTGCATGCTTCAAAAGAATACTGTCTGTCTTGAGCAATCTGAATTCAAATTGACTAACTAGTTACCGACATCTATTAGAGTATGTAACCGGAGCACGATAGAGAACGTTGCTTTATCGACCGAATTTCGGTCGTCATCTTTGTTACCAATGTTATCGAATAACACAAGCCGGCCCACGGCTGTCACGGCGATCATTGACAATCTCTGGTGAGCAGTCAGTGGCAGTCAATGGACGTCAGTAATCGCAGTAATAATTGTCATTTCTTATCCCAACTTCAGAAACGAGCATACGACTGCATATCAATATTAATAGCGCGATGATGTTTCATAAGGTTCCTCTAAAATTGTGTCGGTTATGTGGGAAGGAAACGCGTCAAGGTACAGATGTATTCAAAGATAAGGTTAAGGGTGCCGTCTTGATATCAATAATCAACAAGTACTTGTCGAAAGAGGTAATTACGCATATTGAAGAACAAAATGACATAACAAAGACTAGTAAAAATTGTATGAGATGCATGAAAATTCAACGTTAATCTACTTTCGTTGCAGGTGATAAATATTTTGGTGTCGGATGCATTTTCGAAATTTGTCTGCGTTGAATGTGAACAGAAGATATACGTGTTTGACGAATTCTGTTTGATGGTAGCGAACGTTCAAAAACAGCTGACAGCCCCTGCTTTAGAAATTGATTTTGCAGAGGTCCTTTTTTCCCATTAATATTTACTGTATTTAATCATGTTCATTGTCGTACAATTGCAGTTGACGCAACTTATTGTTAACAAATTAATTATTTTCATTTCTACAGGACATGCTGTGCCACTTGAAAGAAAATGATGTTTTATCTAAAGCAACCGTACCGTATAGAGAAAAGCGTAAATCTATTTGTGATATTTGCTCAAAGAGTTTCAGGTGTCAGGCACACCTTAATAGGCATAAACGTATTCACACGGGAGCTCGACCCTTCATTTGTAATGTTCGTACATCTTTGAATAAAATTTAGGGTATTTGAAAAAAACAAAAATTACCAAGGTTTGCAATAATTATGTAGTGGCAATTAATATCATTTTATTACTTGATCTGAGAATTGCAAACAATTTTGTGACAAACCAAGCATGAAACTTTTCTTTGGTAAAATAATTATCGATATCGCGATGATGCACCAAGTTTGAAGAGTTGATGTTTTTACTTTTCTTTGTAACTCACTTTTTGTGTGATTAGATCTGTTACAAATGTTTGTACATTTGCGTCAGGCATTATAACAATATTTTTTCTTCACTTTCAGATTTGCAACATGTCTTTTAATCAGCAAGAAATTTTAACAAAGCACAGAGAAACTCACGATAACAAGAAGCAGTTTCAATGTGCAAATTGTCATCAGTCCTTTCGGTACAAAGTATCGCTCCAGTCTCATCTAGTTACATTTCATACCGATACAGACTCCTCGTCATCTTCCATGTTGTGCAATAGAGGTTTCTCTGTTGTTAATACATCTTCGACATGCCTCGAATGTGGAAAAATATTTGCAACAAAGTATAAGCTTCAACGTCACTGTAGATCTCACTCGGGAGATAGACCTTATACATGTTCATATTGCAATCGGACATTTTCACAGACTGGTAATCTTAAGCAGCATCAAGTTAAGTGCCATAACAGTAATTGCATTGTATCGGAAACTTCAAATTCTCATCAGCACTTGAGCAGTGAGGGAAATTGCGAAATTTCTAATGTCCCCTTAAATAACTTTCAATCTATCTACATCACAGAGAGTGAGATACAAAAAACCATCAATGAGACAATTAATTCTACTGATCAAGGTAGTTCATATCTCAGCAAATCCTTTGCAAGTCCCATATACATAGATGAGGAAATTGAAACGATGCTAGATCAAGATTTAGAACAGTTGGACAGTTCAAAGTATCGGTCCTCAGAACAAGAGAAAGTTTCTCTCTGTTTAAAACAGCCTGAAACTCCTGAGTTGTTGCACAGCTTGTTGTATGATGAATAGATTGGTTTCAATACGAGTTGTTATACTGTAACATTACTCTAATTTAAAATTTGCACTCAGTGCATGTGAGAGTTCAATAAGCAAATTTTTTTCAGATCGACATGAAATAATTTTATTTCCATGATTACATGCTTTTGATCTCACTGCTGTAATTATATTACAAGTTGTTGATACGCAAGAGAATGATGCTACATCTTAATGTTATGACTAAAATAAAACGAAAATCAACCGACCAGGAAATCACTTGATGTTTCAGTGCACATCTTAGTTTTGTTTCTATAAAGAAAAATCTATAAACAATTGATATAACAAACATGTAATATTTAATAATATATGGAAATACATTCAAGAGTTGACCGTATTCTTTGCATATTTATTTTTATTTTACTTTTCGTTTCATGCTGCAGGCGGGGAGGCGCTTGTTATTAATAAATTTTTATTTTTAAGTAAGTCAACATTGATATCAACTTAACAGTAATTCCGTGCATATTTCAATTTGCAATTAACACGAAGTCTTAATCAGAGATTTTTATTTGGTATGAGAAGAAAGCACAAAAACGAAAAGAAATCAATGAATGGCACGTTCTACCTTAACTTTCTTTATATCTCGCGAGATCATTATTACCGTGATCGTGATCGTCATTGAAACAATTCAATTTTAAAATCACAAAAAAAGTGCAGTGACCTTGCACAAACATTCCATCATTTTGGTTCTATCACATTTGTTTGCATGTATTTATGTACGTATGTATAATTGTATTAAGTAAGTATTAGCTGTTTTTTTTTCCTTCAAAACGTTCAAGAGACTAAAATATAATACTCAGATCATAATAAAAATAATTCAGCCTGGTATTAAAAATATGGTGATAATTGGTTTACGTTTTGTTTAGTTGCTTTGTTTTAAATAATACAATTAGGAAATCTTACAAACTATGCACATATCCTACATATATATATATAATATATATACACACGCACCTATATATATATACATGTATATATATCTGCATATATGTGTATATATATATACATATATATATACGTGTGTATATATATGTATATATATTAAATAAACGCGTATTAGACTAATATATGTTTTTTTTACAATTGCTTATCAGAGCATATAAACAATATTTTTAGAGAGTGAAACCTAAGGCACAGCCCTCCATGTTTGAATCGTGCAGAATCTAGGATTGCGTTGCGATGCATTGATGACTTAGGGCTGAATTTATTAATCAATTGATTGTAATAAAAATATGAAAATTTCAAACAACTTATTGACAAGTCTCAAGCCTTAAAAACCTACAGAGCAGAGAAATAGTTACTGAACAGTTATGCAGATAATGAAATTACTTTTTGTTTGTATATTATATGTATATATATTTAGGTATATATTTCATTTTCGATTGATTGTTCAAAACTTGATTACTTCGATAGCTATCATCATATTTTTTGGCTTATCTTAAATCTCATTAATATCAATGATGATCAATGTAAAATATTTAGCTGTCCAGTGTTAGTAGCATAGACCATTCCTTGCCCGGGTTCTGGTGCCCATCTTATACAATTCAAGCTCATATAGCCCGTTGTTTCTCTATTGCTACGCGTCAACTCTCTTAGGAGCACCATGCTTTTTCTGTTATCTTTAATATCTGGATCGGCTCTTAGACGTTCCTCTCTCCAAACTGGATCATTTTGCACAACATCTTCAGAGCTGTTCTGTCTCAAGATACTCAAATAGTTGTTTATACTGTCTATCATTCCACCTGGACGTCGGTAGGCATCAATTGGTATGTAGTGATTGGCATAGTATCCTCTGTCCGAATTCCCGGACGAATCTTTCGGGTCATTGTCCGGTTCTTTATCGACTAGCTTGAATATTAGAGCCATTGGTAGAGGACGAGCAGGTGCTAAAATACGTCGAGATGCTAAACCTACGAGCAAGTGCTGTCGAGTTGGCGAAATTGAGACAGATACTGCCGTTTGCTCAATTTTCGTTGTATAAATTCTCTCTCCTAACGTTTCCCATTGAAGACTATACACGCCTGAAATATCATGAGATGTGTCAGAATAGTTTGAAAAATTGGTTTTTAAATTTATGTAATTTTCAAAACTTGTGGGTACAGCAGTTAAGAAGTAAATTATCCTAGATAAAGTAACATTTGTAGACGTATTACCTAGCATTGTTGTCACACTGAGACGACCTGATGGCAGCAGAGTGGCAAGTAATTTTCCATCAGAAGATATATCGACGCTGGCATCATTATGAATCTTACATTCTTTAACAACTACATTTTTGTCAGCTGTGAATTTCGAATATTGATTAATAAAATAGTAAGCAAAGACAGAATCTTGTATTATTTTACAGTAAGATTTTGTTACTTACGATCTGTAATATCAGGAATATCACCATCAGAAAAATCCCAAGCTTGTACTCGGTGGCTTTGCACTTCTAAACCATTAAATGTTGCCATAAATGGGCTGACTGGTATATGATCTGGTAAAACATATATATTTTTAACTACTTATAACAGATACACTACATGAGATTGTCGAGCAACTCAAATTACTTTCTATCTCTATATTTTCACGCATATTTTCACATTTCATCTTTCAGTAAACTTACCCCTTAAATCTAAATCATCGCTATCGTCGTTTACTGGGTCTGGTCCAGTCCCCCCGTTTCCTCCACTTCCACCTCCGCCACCACCTCGTCCGCCTCCTCCTCGTCCACTGTCAGCACCTACACCACTTCCTCTCCCAGGTCCTCTTGGTCCCCCTGGTCCCCCAGGTCTTCCTGGTCCTGGTCCTGGTCCTGGTCCTGGTCCTGGTCCTGGTCCTCCGCCTCCTCCACCTACGCCTCCTCCACCTACGCCTCCTCCACCACCAATTCCACCTCCATTACTTCCTCCTCCCCCACCCCCACCCCCGCCACCTCCTCCACCACCACCGCTAGATGGATAACCGTATGGTACTCGGGGATGCAAGAAACGAGATCCTCTCCAAGTTGCTTGTGCTATGAACCACCGTCGAAACTGTAAGAATAAAATCCATGTTAAATCTCTGCAACACCCTAATCTATAGCTTAGATTCCAAATGTGAATATAAATAGAACACTGAATTCCACGATGAAACAGTTGAGCATATTGATTCGGGAGTGAAATAATCTCAAAAGGAATAATAAAAAAACTGGGAAAAAACTTGGAACACGTGCAAAAATCTATCAAACGCATACCTACATGATTTCTGTCTTGCCGAAGGTTTCTCTGAAAATTATTTTGTTGCCAGAAAGTTATGATATATTATTACTATTATTACATACCAATGTGGCAAAAGGTGACTTGAAACTCAAGGCAAATAATATATAAGCATTATTTTTGTAGAAGAAACAAATTATAAATCACTCATTATTAAATCTCAAGGTCAATACACTACGTGCAAATGATGATTTGCACAAATTTTTTCAGGCAATAGCTTGACAATAAAATTTATGGTTTCGTGGGAACGATGTTTTACCTGATTCCTACTATTTCCTGGTTGGGATGAGCTAGGACCTGGTTGATCGTTGAAGTCGTTTGGATGGCTGGTACTTCCTCTTTCCCTGCTATTCAAGTAGCTGTTTATTAAATACGGTGGAGGAGTGTGCGGAGGAGTAGGTGGTGTGTTTTGTCTAATGGAACGACTGTAATGCGCTGCAGAAAAATCGTTGATTGGAACGTTGTTCACTTGAACAACAGGAACGTTGAACTCTTGTCTGCTGACTCCTCTATCTCTATGGTGACCAGAACTTCCGAAATTACCGTCATTGGGTTCAGATACAAGACGCTCCCGCCGAAGTGGCGAATTCCTGGTAGGTCCTTGCCGTGGAGACGATGCGGCCCCTCGTATACTTGGATGAGACATTAGAGACCTTCCAAGATTAAGCAGACTCATCGTACGCCTACTACAACGATATAAAAGTGGTCTCCTACTGCTTCGCTCAGAATCTCTAACCCGTTCCAACCTATCTGTTATATTTTGGTTTGTTCTTGGATTTTGCACCGGTTCCTGCTCATCGTTATTATTGTTACTAGAATTGTTGTTGTTACTCTGTTGAGAAGGTTCAACTGGAGCTGTTCCGTGCAAACGTTGATCATTATTATCACCATCATCGATTGTGCCACTATGAATTCTTTCTACTATACTCTGCACTTCAGCAGATAAAGCATTCTCAGCTGATATGTTACTTGCGTTATTATTCGTACCTGCTTGGCTTCTAGAGTTGCTCCTCTGATTATCGCTTACATCGTTGGAGGTGGTCGACATGCTTTGACTATTGTTTTGATTTTGGGATTCCTCTGCATTATCGCTGCGTGACGAAATCGCATCTCTAAGAGATATATTAAATAATCTTTTGAATCCTTCTGCCATATTGTGATAATTTCGATTTGTATAACTTGAAAGAATATCATCTGTATAATCTTGCAGAAAGCTCAAAGTTCGACGCCTTTCTGTTGTGGTTCCACTAGTACTGGCCCTAGGAGCACTCTCTCGATTATTCTCCGTTTGAAGACTGTTATCTGCGCTGTTGTTTATTCTGGGCTCACCAGTTCTATTTTGATTTGGAGCTGACAAATCAGAGCTAAATGGGCCGTATTGACTTGACTCGAGTTCGCGCCTTGTTGAAACCAATTGTACTAACAGAAGATCGGTTAATTCCAATGCCAAATGTAGTAGTACATACATTTCTGCAACAAAGCATTTATGATTGGAAGTATAAATAAATAGGTCGATTCGATAATATGAAAGTATTACAGTGCAATTTACTCACTATAAATTTGCTCACAAAGTACATTGCTGTGCGATCCGTTCCATGAACGATTTTCTTCAAAAAATTGCGTTAGACTTTCGACCATCAAGCTAAGTACTTGTCTGAAAATACGAACACTTTTGTTAGGGTGAGTGTGAAAAAATTTTACCCAAATTTATTGTATTATATCAGAAGTTTGTGAAATAGTAAAATACAATCGAACCCCGCTTATTTAAAATCTCACATGCATCATGTTGTCGCGTTTCATACACACAAATATTCTTGCACCTAGTGTAGACAATTACTATTTACAAGGATTACTTTGTATAAATATGTAAGTCCTTTAATTTTTGTCTATGGGCAAAGTAGCTCATTCATAATTATTTTATGTAAGTGTGGTTCGATTGTATTGACTTTCTTACACATGAACGTTACCTGGCACGAAGTCTAGTAATTTCTCGGATTTGTTCCATTTCTTGATTGCCGTTATTGTTATCTCTAATATTTTCTGGCTGGCTATCGCTATCCGAGCCTCTGTTGAGAGCGTTACTATTTCTGGCTAAAGCACGCTGTTGTTGAACAAGAGATTCCAATCTGACGATCATTGCTTGCAAGGATTCGGTTGTTGTTTGTTCTCTATTTCTATGTATAGAACGGAAGCATCTTCTTATGCGTCTTAGGTGAATACGTTCTTCACGACGGGAAAAACTATTCGGAATATGAGGTCTGGACTCATTTCTCTTTATGCCTTGCAGCCCCAAACTTAACATCCTTGGCCTTCTGAAAAATACGCAAGAATAAAACTTTAATTCAACACAATACACAGATTGTGATTATAAGCTTCAATACTTTAAAAAACGTATGCAAACCTCAAATACATTCTACGTCCACATCTCCAAACTCTTTCGTAAGTGAATTGCCTACCAGAAAGATTCGAGCCGCTTGGTGGGAACTCGGGCGACGTTCCTGAATTAGAAGTTGCAGACTGGCTTGAAGTGCTTGGCACCGCTGTGTTACTATTAGCATAGACAAGGTTGGATATACTTGGCAAAGGGGCAGTAGAATCGATGATGTTAGATGCACTGGGTTGGTGTGACGAAGACGTGACGGCTGAAAATGGTGGCAAGTTTAAACTGCTTGCGATGTTGGAAACAAGACTTGAGATGCTCGGAAGTTGAGTGGAGCCACTTTGTGTAGCTAAATTGGAATATGTATGATCATTGGCAGCGTTTGTCGCATTCGAAGACTGTGAGTCAAGGTTTAAAGACTCATTCGCAGACTGAGCGTTTTGGGAATACAGGTATCCGAATATGTCTGAGAAGCTTTGAGGATGTAGGTTCAAAAGTCTCAATTCTGATTCGCTTGGCAATAAGTTAGACAAGTTAATTCGTGTTGCCTCACTGTCATCTGATTTTTCATCTTTCATGGTAGATGTTGATAAGTTCGATACCCCTCTTGATGTTGATGGTTGACTTTGGTCTACCGTTGTACTCGCTGCATCTTTGTCAGTCTCACTTTTCTCTCTCTTGTAATTTTCAAGGATTGCTTTCTTGAAATTCTTCGCTGTTTCACTCTGCGAATCACTAGTGGATGCTGCAGGATTTTGTGTTGATGTTGACGGAGTAGCTGATCTACTTCCGCTGGTACTTGGCTGCGATTGGTCATCACTATTTTGCATAGCTACTCTGACTGTCACATGAAGTGAATATATTTTTCGCTGCAGATCTTCCCACATCCTGCGCACCTGTTGAAGCTGAACAATTTCCAATCTTGCTCTGAAATTGGACAGTAATTCTGTTAATGTTCTTAAACTAGATAAGATTCGTATCATTCCCAAAACTTAAATCAATTAATTACCTGCACAGTCGTTGCATGTTATCTATATGCCGGCTTAGTAATTGTATTCCTTGACGAACACCGAGAACATCAGTTTGCCCCGGACTTTGTCTGCGAGGACAAACTCTCCAGCCTCTCCAGCCCTCTTCTTCTCTACTACCATCTACAGCCCTGTCATCAGCATTGGTTGAATTCCTGGCACTGGAAGCTAAGCGCCGGTTGTAAAAAGCACGTTCCAAATCAAGCCTTCTTTGCAACTTAGAGACTGCCGACTCTTGTTCAGTTGGATTTGCAATGTTTGCCCTCAATTCTTCTAGTGGAATATCATTGTCTGCAGATGAAACTTCAATTGTACATTCTGGTACCCCTATAGGTAAGTGTATTGCTTGTTCCTCCAACACTTGAGAATCTTGATTTGTTTGCTGACTCGCTTCGGCCACCCCGCTTTGGTTCATCTCTAATCTTCTCGTAAGGTTTTCTCGCAGACTCCGAAAGGGGAACAACGGTGGCTGCTCGTAGCGGGTTGAGTTTATTGAAACCGGCGAGAGTTGGTCTCTACTATTCCTAACGCTCCGAGTTCCACTTTCTTCTGAGGAAGGAAAATCATTCATTCTGTGCTCTAAATTTTCACTCAATGTCCTCATCCTCGTGCCGGGTGTCAGAGGAAGTTCATTTGCGGAAGTGGATGGTCTGTTTGGATCTAACAAATAATCGGTTTCTGAACCACGCTCTAAGTTTATCCACCGGCTGGTCCATCGCCTTGTATTTGCATTAGAATTAGTATTTGTATTTGTATTTGAGTTCTCAGCTGGTTCATCATGGTTTGAATCAGAGTTGCTATTTTCTTCAAGAAGCCAATAACCGTTTTCTGATTGTTCACGCACATTATCGTCAGGTAAACTTTCCTCCAGTGGATTTCTTTCGATCTCTGGCTGATCAGTGTTTAAATTTCTTTGGAAAGAGTCTAATACTCTGAGTAGGTCTTGTGAAATCTCTTGGGTGCTTCTTATTATTCTCATGTTGTTTCTCATGTTGTTGATATTGGACTCATTCAACTCATTTATTGAATCATTGGACTGTTCATTTCTATTCGTATCAACTGCTTGTCCGCTTCGATTCACGGATGTTTGATCTGGACCACTCGGATTTGAGCTGCGCTGATCTTGAGTCAAGACCCTAGGTATGCTAGGTTGGAAAGCAGATCGTGATGAAACAGTGAAGTTTGAAGTAGCTGGAGAACTTGTCGCCGAATGTGCCTCATCGCTTGATTGAGAACTATCTCCTATGGTATCAGAAAAAATGAATTACGAAAATGAATTTGTCAACTTCAAACTTCAATTTGTTCAGTTAAGAATAATACAATTTTCTGTTATAAGATGCATGATAAGGGTTTGGAACATTGTTCAGAGACCTACTCATAGAACTCCTATGGTATTTAGTTTTGATAACAGTATCTACTTTTTGATGCTGAAAATAAATTTTCTCTACATGAAAGGAGCCACCGAAGCTTCATTACTTTGTACTTACAGTGAGATCATTCTTTATAAACTCTATTTTTAATTTTCTGTCAGATAAGACTATATTTCTAATAAAATAATTCTCTTATTTCTGATCCTCAAAATATAAGTGGCCTGCTATTAAAAATTGAATTTCGCATGAATATCTGCAATCTATTGAACGCTCTTTCAAACACTATTTCAACTACGTGTATTTCACTCCAAACAAAGTTGAAAAATATTGCACAATGTCACCCACATCAATCTTCGACTCACCATGTATCTCCATCCACGTACGAGTGTTCGTATTATACTGAGGATACCAGAGGTAACGTCCTTCACGACGTCGGCGCAGTCGGGGTGGTTCCCCGTCAGTTCCCGTAGCACTAGTACCCAGTCTTCGTCTATTGGGTCGCACAGGTCCTCGAACTGTACTGGTTTCTGCAGTTAAATTCTGTCTGTCCAAAGTTTCCTGAGGTGGATTATTGTCTATCCCAGCCTGAGTCCCTTCTGAAGTGCTTCTCATATCAAAAACTGGGATGGAACTTGGAGCTAAATAGCTGCTGGTTTCAGGCAATAAGTCAGATGAAAATATTTCGCTATCCTGTTGGCCCCCGGACGATGAACCTTCGATAGTAGGGAGCAAATCTCTGTTGTATGGCCGAGCGTTATGCCTATGAGCAAATAATTCTGCCTCATTCAACGTTATTTCACTGGGATTAGAAACGATATTACGATTTCTTTGGTGTTGTCTGTACATCGGAAATTCATCCCTTAGGCGTTCAATCCTGGAACTAGTGTTGGTAAATTGGACCTCCATATAATTAAGAGCTTCTATTTCAATATTTAAAACATTCCTCAATCTCTGAAGTATAGGATTTCGATTATTCGAATTTGCAAAAAGCTTTGCTGCATGTGCCTGAAGTCTTTCTCGCAGCTGCTGAAGTCTCGCTAGACAGGAGTTATTATTTTCAGCTGTAGCATTTAATCCCGCTCTCAAATTTTGAAGGGATTGTTGTATGCTTGTCTCTTCTGTTCTTTCTTGCTCCCAACGTTCCATAAGTAGACGTCTGTACCTCTGGAGTCTCTCCAGGCTGCTGTTATTGGCTTGAGCGCTATTATTTAATTCATTTCTCAATCTTCGTATAGATGTTTCTGTGGCTGGCTCGCTTCTATCAGATTCTTGCATCCCCTCCGATGAACGACCCCTCGATGTTTCTGGCATATCCATCGGATCTGTGCCTCGATCGATCTGAAATAATGCCAACTATCATTCGTCAATGTTTGCTATTATATCCTATATATTATGTATATTCATTTTTCCAGCAGAATTCCATCGAATCAAGTTTCACTACTACAGCATGAGAAAAAATTAATCTCAATTACAGTAATTTGAAACTCAGCGAAATTGAATGAAAATAAACATACCGTGTCACGATTTCTAGAGATATCGAGGTACCTTCGGGCAAGAGTTTCATACTGATCAACGATATTCTTGTAGCATAAATTTATTCGTCGTTCTGTATCTTGGGTATTCACACGTTCAAGTCTTTCATTGATTTCTTCCCACAGATTGTCTATGCGTTGGTCCAAGCTTTCGGATCTACGAATTAAATTGTTGTGACGCTGTTCTACGCTTGCTAAATTTGGGTAGGTATTTCCGCGTGTCAAAGTAAACGTCAACTCCTCATCATTGCTATTTTCGCTTGATCTTTCACCAGCTTGTTGGTTACTCCCGGCAGTCCTGTCTGTATTCCCCAATAGAACATTCATAGCATTTCGTCTGGAATCGGAATCGAAATTTAGATAATTATTTCTTCGAACTTCAATTGTGACATTTCCTAGTTGTGGCGGTGGTGACTGGCGTCCACGTGGCTGCGATGGACCAGCACCACCGTCATCAGGCGGACTACTGGGTTGTGAAGAGGCGAGCCTCTCGCAAACTGTGTGAAGAAAGTATTGGCTGCGTAGTAAAATAATTGCTTCATCTGTAAGATTTCTACGCAAACGAAAATCTCGTTCTTCATCACTTAGGCGTAATCTATGAATTTGTTCATCACCAAAGCGATGCCTGTCAGCTTCTAGCTCTCTTCGCATTCTTACGTACTCGTCAAAGTATCGATAACTGTTTCTGGTTGGTGTTGCGGTGTTGGTGGTGGTGTTATTATTGCTGCTGCTGCTACTGCTACTTCTATTTGTATCTGGATTTTCCTCAGGTACAGCATTCCTACGATATTGCATCCTGAAGTCATTATTTCGAGAATTACGATCTCCAATATTATCCCTCCATCTTCCACCATAAAACACTCCTTGATTCCATAAATGATAGGGTGGCGAACCATCCATATTTTGAGATCTCTCTCTCGATGGCCTAAAATCAAATAAAAAAGTTATTAGAAATCACTTTCAGCTACCTTTGATCGTTTAGTATCAACAGTAGCTTATCTTTATTGATCTATGTAATGATGCAAAGCCTCTTGCATACCTTAGAAGATTGGATCTCGAGTGCTGTACATTGTCTGCTGGGGAACGATCCCACTGTGACTGTAATTGAGGATCATTTGCGATACCAGTAATCAATTTTCTTCCTAAATTATCAAAGGCGACGTACCTGAAATGCGATGTTGATCACTGTTACTATTGTTGATTCATTCAACATTCTAAAAACCCTTCAAAACGTTCACTGTTACAGACTCTTTCATTTAATATGGAAGTTTTCAAGGGCAACAACAATCATTTTTTCCAGCGTAAATATAAAAAATAAAATGATTATCAGGGAAATAGAAACCATGTTTCGAATTGGACTTGCGTGAACACAAAACTGGAATAGTAGAAACACTGATAGAAGAGCGATCTTACCTAACTTTCTCTTTGTAATTCCTCGTTGTAGCTACAGCGAAAGGTTCCGATTGACTCCAATCCCAGAAATGGACTTCATTGTAAGTTGCTATAACAAGTAATCTTTCCGATGGATGAAAAGCGAGTGACGCGATAACAGTTTCACTGTCAGCATTCCATACTTCGCTACCTCCCTGATTAGCAAATGTAGAATAAAAATTATGTTTAAAAATTCAGGACCAAGTTAGGTAGCTCAAAAGTTGCAAATTAAATACTTACACTGAGGTCCCAGACACGAACTTGGCCACCCAGACAGCCGGACGCTAGAATCTCATTCGAAGAAGGATGAAAAGCAATGCACCATGGTGTACGAGGATGACCAGCTAACGTTCGAATATTTTTTCCTGAAGTTAGATCCGTTATGTAAACGTTGTGATTTCCATGTGTAGACGCAACTTTAGAGCTGAGAAAGGTTTAAAAATTATATTTCCATGAGTGAGATGATTCTAACAGAAAAACTTCCCTGGTTTCCATGCCTATTTGAATTTCAAGAGACTGAATTTTATGGACAGATTTAGATCGAGCCCAAGATGCTACGTCCCATTAATTTTACGTTTTTTCCTCAGATTATGCAGAGCTTCAATTAATAATAAACTAGACCGACCTCGAGAATCGTAGTTCAAGGAAATTGCCGAGTTAGACATAGATTTTTCCAAACATTTATAACTCGTTATCCATTGCTCAAGAGCGGCGATTACAAACGTTGTTGCAACAGAAATAAGTCCAGTGAAAAAAGTAATTATAAAATCATTAGGAAAGACTTATTCTATCCAAGGATTCGATTGTTGCTAATTGTCTAATAAAATGAAGCTACTTACCCGTCAGGACTAAAGACCATTAAAAATGTGGCTCTTGGTACACCAGGAACATCACATTTCTATAAGAGAAAGAAGCGGAATATAAAGTATGATTTGAATAGAAAAATAAATAAAATAAAACATGGAGAAAGAAAAATTATGTACCAGCTCTTTGTGATCTTTAAGTACGAGGTTGGTTTCTGCATTAGGTTCCAATTCTCGCGTACTTGTCTTGTGAGTTGTACGAAGGCCAAACTCTCGCAGCATAAGATTTCTGAGTACATTCTGGGATTGGCTGCAATGAACCAGGTCAGGTTTCTTCTTGATCTTCCCCATTTATCTGGTTCTCTGTTGGACAAAAAAACAAGCTCTTCGTCACTGCTATTACGATTTATTTTTTGTATTTATTAACAGGCATATTAATGTTTCAAAGAGATTCATCATTAGATTTGAGTCAAATAATAATAATTAATGCTTTCAGTGTGGACATAAAATAGTAATAATGAACAGTGAGTGTATGCACGTATGCGGATGTGCTTCGACTGATTCATGAGATGGCGTTCGCATGATCGTGAAACCGCTCATAGCCCACGAGTATCAATGAATGAACAAAATGAACCAAAAAATTTCAATTTCGAATTCAAAGTTTTTACGCATATGAACGCAGATATAAATACATACAAAAGCTTTGATGCCTGGAAGGGAAGTACTTGGTGTCGAGGAGGGAATAAATATGAAAAATCAGAGATATCACTTTGTTAACAAATTGAAGTGGTGTTCGGACTATGAGGTACCCTGCATTTAGGGGATGTTTTCTTATTACACTGCATGAAAGTAAAAGGGGGAAGAAACCGAAGATTATTGACGAAAATCAAGGCCGTTCAATCTAGCTCTAGAATTCCAGAATAAAATGTTATTGCATTTTTAACGGATCGACGAACGAAGACGGCAACAAATAATCGAATTGTCGTAGGTCACATAGCCAGTTGGGATTGTATAAGATCTGGTTGCGTAAAACGTGAATTACATACCTAAATTTCGATTTATATTTTATTAGCACGGTCTCTGCTGTCGTGGGAGGGATGAAAAGGTCGAGAAATGGGATTTTAGCACGAGACAATTCGTAAATTATACCCCAGCGTAATTCCACGCACATCTTTTTTTTCTTCTGGTTTACCGATTCGATTCACATTGCCGAAATTTGTTTGATTTATTTATTATTTTTAGATAATTTTCTCAGCTATTGCGTGCACCGTTCTACGACTGATTTAACGTTTTGCGGTGAGGCGCGGCGGGGTAAGTGGGGGAAAGTGATAAAAGACATTCGGACATTCGTCCGTCGATAGTGAACGTATAACACGTAAATTTGACACCGCGGCTACTACATACATATACGTCGTGTCGGTTGTATCGTACGAGGTTTGTCATCCAAATTATTTAATCCAACGGACAGACCGTTAATGTAGAAGGTTTGGCCGCGATGGACGAATGATCTGCTGCGACGTCCCTTATTTTTATTATCACCTACGTGCGTTGTGAAATTGGCAGCAGAGAGACGGGCGAGACGTCGCGGAGCGTTATAGACTTATAAAGATACATAATACGTTTGGATTTGCGAGATATTACGTGCCCGGCGGAATATCGGTAAACGGGAAGGACAGAAGAACCGCTTCTGATCGATCTATAGCTACTCTTTACCTGCTTCTTTGGGTCAAGGTGAATTCGTTCCACGGTTTTAAACAGCCAGTTATATTTCATTACAATTAAGTTTAGTCCGAGTTAACGCATCGTATTAGCAACCATTCCGCAAACTTTTTGCTCTCGGCTCGGCTGCCCCTGTGTTGCGTGTTCCTTGCTGTGTGTCGTGCTCTTGACTCGTACGTTTCCTCGCGTACGATATCCACGTTTGGGCTTCGGGCAAACAGCCGGTCACTGTTTGGCAAGGCGAGATAGTCGTTCACTCCAACTGGTACCTCCGGCACCGCGCAGATGTCACCAGAACAGCTTCTCGGCTATCTTCTGAACCGATTAAAGCGATGTCCCGCTTACGTTTGACCGACTGGTATTACCCTCGTCACAGGTTTTCTAATAACTTGTAAACACAGATGTGAAATTTACGTTTATCCTTGCCCAGATTCTCCATGAAGAGTAGGACTACCGCAGCTCGTCGAGGGGTTGAACAAGTTGACCGAAATAGAAATTATTATTTTCCAAATATCAGCAATGCCTCGAGCACAAACATGGCGGCTGCGTGGCGTGGTAAATATTTCGCCCATTACTAAACGATCGTTGACGATTATTAAATCGAAAAAAGCCGATTGCTCAGCATCTCTGCGCTTCCTTTGCAACATGGAAATATTCATTTCACTATAATTCGCGTGCATATAATGACGCAGTATCGAAAAATTGTAAATTGCCGGTATCGCAGTGTGATAAGAGTAATCGATTTCGTACTTCGACGAACAACCCTACTTTAAGTCGCATTTTCCCCAGAAAAAAAACGAACGGCATAAATCTGTTTCAGATTATCAAAAAAATTGTCATCTCAGTTTCAGATAACAAACCAAACCTGTGTCACATTGAAATATCGCGATCTATTCTACCGATGGAAGTCACGCCATTAACAATGTTATCGAAGCTGACTGAAGATTGTTGTAGACGATGTTTCAGGAACAACAAGAGGGCTTCGCATTATCGACAACAGATGTCGGGGTGAGTATTGAATCTTACATCTCACTATCGCAGCTAGGTCTCGTAATTTTGACCAACAAAGCCACTAGTCACATCTCTTTGTTCGTTACAAAATCGCAGGACTTCGATTGGCACATTTAGGTTAAGTACAACGAAGCTCCGCGATAGATTCACGCGAGCGCTTCACTTTTTCATCTCAACCAGCCTACCGCAAGGCTGGAATGTACGCCAGGTTGCATACCTCATCGGCGCATCGAACACCGACCCGTCAAGCCCGTTCAATAACAGGATTCGAACTATTTTTACTCGGTTGCATGTTTCACGTGCTAACCTGTCGATTTATACAATTAAATGCAGAGCAAGTAAGGTGCGCAACCCTAAAGCAAAAAATTCGACAATTAGCGGAACCATTAGATAATTATGGGGCATTAACAAGGGCGAGATAGGTATAATGGGCTGTTTTTGACGCGAGTTTGATTTCATTGCATCCGTTGTTGACCGGAGATTTATTTGACCATGCGATACAGATCCCTCGAACAAAGCGGTAAATATATATGTTTTCTGCGAGTGCTGCGATTGGATGCTGCTGTGTTTATCTTCTATTTACATACTGCATTGTAAACTAGTCTGAGACTAGCGGGTTCGTACTACGGTTAAAGGGAAACGCAAACGATAGGCGTCTGGCTGGCGACGAGCCAACTTATCGACCTAAACCATAATACCGTGCTGAAATATGTGAATTTCTACGATTCTCATTGCCAGCGCATATATAGTTGCATGTACCTACTTTCACCATTCTCTTCTTCACGGTCATGAAATCTTTGTATCGCAAATGTACACCGATTCCTTTCTCTCGCAACTTTTTCCTCTTCATACTTGACGTTGAAAAATTATTATATAGAGAACAAAAACCGGAAACTGACAGAACTGTCTGTTTTTCTTTTCCGGCGGCACACCGTGTCCATTTAATTTGAGTACTATCAAATTAATTCCACGATTTTTAATTAAAATGTCGCGAATCTCGAGCGTATTTGAGGTGTGCGCAATCATCGTGAAAAGCCTTGCTTTTCAAAATTACGACATATTCATAATTTATACAATCTTTAATGAATCTTTACGAAATTTGGATGACCAATTTTTCTCATCAATCTTATGCATTCCAAAAATTATCTGGAAACGATTTGAATGACTTGAGAATCATGATGACATTTTGATTCGAATAGAATGTTTACGAGCGTATAACTCATTAATTGAAAGAGCAAAAAGGCGAGTCTCCCGAGCTTTTGTATAACGAATGAGTGGGACGTGGCTTCCAAAAATAGCTTCGGTCAATTCGAATTTGCTCGTGCGTTTGTACGCGACGTGCGCGCAGCGTTGGATTTTCTGCACCGTAAGCGATATGCAGAGCATTTACGTGGAAAAGCTTAACCCGAATCTCATTTTCTGAAATTGGAAATCTTCTCGGCAGAAAACTTGTTTCGAATAACCGATAATTCCCTACGTAGATATGTGTGCGTATTTACGCGTGTTACAGCCATACCCGTAATGCATACCCTATATATGTGTGTTTCGATTTTTCACCAGACTCGCACCGTGGAATATTTTTGCGGAAACTGAGAAAAGGCCAAGAAGAAACGGACAAGAAACCGTGCTGCATACGGAAAAGCTCTCTGTAGGTTCTTCCGTTCGTTTATTTATTCTTCCCTTTGACTTTTTTTCTTCTCTTTTCCGTTTCACGTCTGTCTGGCTCACGCAATTCGTGAGTAATAAAAATTCAGTCACGTGTCAGGAAAATCGCAGGTCTGATTGTCTTTTGTTATACGTAGACTTCCGGTGCGCTGCATCAGTCTCGGGAGTTTTCTCGACCTCGGGGAAATGTTTAGTCGAGAGGACATCGACAGGTTTTCTATGGTTGGGATTTCGGACTTGGATGCCTTCCAACCTTTAACATATACATATACATAGACAGATAATGCGAAGCACAGGAGCACATGACGCCGTGTAAATACGATGCGCACTTCTTTACGTTCGCATCTTTGCTAGATCAAATCCGGGCGATAAAACGCTCGGAATAAATCATTCGAGACACCGAATGGCAAATAAATGTTCCGCTATGAGATTTTACGATCCTGTAACACGAAACTTGACGACAGAGATAAGATAGTCCTCCTCCCCGTGGACACCTCAAATGTACCCGCCATTCCGAATCCTCTTCACAGTAAGAATGTCTCTACCGTCTGAACTGTCCCATTGATAGCACTTCGCCTTTCGCTGTAAAATTTAATTGAAAAAATTTATGTACGGAACGCCGAAATGTCCTTTCCTCAAAGAAATCAAGTGGAAACTTTCAGACCCGGTTTTCCCAACAGGCATCTTTATTTCCCGGACAAGTTTTCCAGTCATAACGCTAATCTCCCCGACCTTTGATTCAGATCTTTCATTGTTCCGTAAGAATCAGGGCTGCAGAATGTTCGCCTCCCGAAGTGGTGCAGCACTTTTAGCAAAACGGGGATCGGGAAGGGTGAGATTTGCAGCGAAGGGTAGCTGCCGCATTCAGCTTATATTGTATGTATAACATACGTGTGTAGAGACGCTGGGATTCGCCGAAGGAGGAATGTTTCGTATCGCACATCCACACGTGCAGGCAGGTGGGTATGTACTAGTTAGGGCTAAAGCTCAACGGGAAACAAACCCGAGGGCCAACCAGCGAGAACCTCTCACTAATCCTTTGTGAGCCACCCTTCTTCACCCGGGCTTTGTTCTTTCGCCTAAGTACGCTGCACCTCGTCATCTTTTAACAACCTTGTGTTGATCAACACCGCTAGCAAAATGATTAATAAAATATTACTCGTATGCCTGCGAAGTAGACGTGAACGTACGAGATTCAATCTCCGTGTCCGGCACGAAAATAAGACTTTCAATCTTTGTCTTTATCGCCTATATCCATGCCGTAAAACTCCATTTGGTACGGTAGGTATCGCGATTTCACTTTTTTACCACTCTGCTAACCTTCTGAAATTGAAACTATGGTAAAAAAAATAATCCCTGATAAAATCCTTAGCGTGGAAAAATTTTAACGTGTTGCTAAATCTAGTGTGTAATATTAGATCGGTCGATTTCGACAGCGATCGGATGTGATCAAATTTACAGAGAACGTGTTACGGGAGATGTTTGCGCACGGATACTATTCAAAAAATCTCCACTTTTATCTCCAATTTCATGCAAACCCAACCAACGTCTGACGCTCACCATTTTTTAAGTTCAGAATTTTTTTTTCTGCAATTGTCCCAACTCTGAAATAGTACCTTGAGTTTTTTCAGATTTTTCAACCAACTGGTTTATTATTTATAAATATTAAGAGTGACTTTGAAAAGGACGCTTTTTAAACTTCTCAGAAATTTCTGTTCCAAACATTTCGAAACCTGGCCCATGATGGGTCGATCTTTGTTTTCATTTCTTTTTAGCACTGAATTTTTTGATCAATTAAAACATTGTTTAAACGGTCTGAAAGTTACAAAAAATTCTCAAACCTTATATTTTTCACTTAGAATATTTATAGACCAGTTTCATTATGAAGTTGATGAGAAAAGTTGAATATGCCAAAAAAAATAGAAGTATTGAGAATTTTTTGGGAATTTTCAGACGGTGCAAACGATGTTTTGGTTTTCGACAAAAATTGAAAGTAGGCCCAGTCAAAAAAATCTTTCTAAAATCACTTTAAATATTTATGAATAACTGAGCACTCGAATAAGAAATCTGAAAAAATTCGGGGTACTGTTTCAGAGTTGGGACGATCACAGAAAATTTTCTAAACAAAATCAGAAATGACGAGTGTCAAACATTGGTCAGGTTCGCATGGAATGCCGTACAAATATTTTTTTCTCTCCACTTCCCGTTTAGTTAATACTCTGCACGCAGTAGACGTTCCGTAAGCTTTCGAGTTATCTTTTTATTTTTTTGGTCAGCCGAAGGCCGTATACCTCTACTATCATTCTTGACGCATGATTTTATCACCTTCCGATTATACGCATTTTGGATCAGATAACATTGGATGCCTCAAATACGTTTATGGATATTTTTGTTAAGGAAATTTTTCAAATTTACTGCAGTGACTCGAGCGAAACAGACGTATTTATCCGTAACAATCGCACAGTTTATACTGGCATAAGAATTCCGATTAGTTGTTTCTCGTCGATAGCGACGTCTCGCAGCAAGTAGCGAAGACGAACGCGACGATGCGATTTCCTTATCTTTGTTCAATGTTCACACATATCGATTCAATTTCAGCACAATGCCGCCAGCACCTCGCTAGGAGGCAAACCTGCTTTTATATTACACGCGCCCCAGTTTCAGTTTACCAATAATTATTATTTCATACGCGGGGCGACAAGTTTTCGGCGTCGTCGTCAACCGGTCTATTCCGCCTCGTACATATTACACGTAGCTGCCTGTCTCTTCCCATTCATTTCACCATTTCTCTACCTTACATAATACAGCGGCGCGATACGAAAATAACTCGGGGAAATTATATCGACTAACGAAAAATCGATGAGACAATAGCGCGAGAAGAAATTTTTTATTTTCTCTCTTTGTACCACTCGAGGGTGTATTTTTTTTTTTGTTTTTTTTTTCTATTTCGAAACGTTTCTCTCGTCTCTTTTTTTCCTGATTCGTTCGCCAGTTTTGACCTTGTTTCACCCGACGCGGATCGCGGTGAACAACGATGACGTAATACAGTCGAGTTGCACGGAATTTATCGAAAGCTGTTTGTTGTACAAAGGATTTCCTGTGTTTCTTGAAGTGGCTTCCTTCCTCTCTTTTCTTCGGTTTGACCAGAAAAGATTTATACACCGTTATCAATTTTCTCCCGTTCCGACTAGGGGCTTTGTGAATTACGCAGACCTGAAACGGCGCTGAGGTGCAGGCGAGATGTGAATGCAAAAATGCGGAAAGGAGGTTGGCTTCAAGACTCGCTGCTCTTCCGGCTGAAAGTGGGCTAAAGCCGGGGCTAAGGATTTCCTTTGAAACGTCAAGAGAATATCCGAGTGTAACGAAACCATCAGGGTAGTTCAAGGGAAACCCAAGGCTCAATGCCTGAGAACCGCTCTTGTGTTTCACATTACAGATATAATGTGGTATAGTACGTCAGGAAATGCGGAGATATTTTTATGAGGGAAACTTGAATGGTAAAAAAAGAAAAGCCACGATTGTTACGTAAGAAATTGAATCTATGTAGACCAATCGTGAAAGAAGTCGAAGAAGCAGTACATTTTTTGGAGAACGCGATTGAGAAAAAAAAAGAAAGAAAAAGAAAAAAAACTTATTTGCACCACTCGACGAGCTTCAAGTGTCCGGCTTTTTCACTTTAACTTTCATGCTCAACGTCCTCAAACTCTGTAATCTGCGCTCCTCCATTGCATCCGATGAAATTCGACTGAGCAAGTGAGGACCGGTCATCATCATAATCATCGCGCCGATCGGGGCCAAGAACAAAATCGCCAGCACGGACACCTTCAAAACGTCTTCAGCGAGCTCCAATTCCCTCGTGTTATTCTTCGCCAAAGCGTGCTCGTAAGCCATCGGAGCCAGGGCAGCCTAAATACCAAAATTCAAGCGGCTTAAATTTGGATTTTGATCTGGGAAGACGAAGATCACGGTAACCGAAGTGAAAATACTTGATCAATTAATTTGAGGTGGATAGTATCGATTGTAAATTCGAAAAAATGAACTGTGGCAGTCAAATGACGCAAAAATTTCGATTCTTCTTTCTTGGATCTATGCATTTACTCGTATTAGAGAATTATATTTATAGAGCAGGAGGGCGAAGCTTGGAAATTTTCGTTCCTAATTGAAACCTGAAAATCTCTGAACATTGCAAAATTACCTGAACCGTGCCCTTCGGCAGCCAAGATACGGCGACGAAAATCCTCTCGCCGATGGTGAACGGCATTTTGATAGTTGACAATATGGCGCAAGTCAGGCGAGCCTGAAAAAATGAGTAACCGTTATGAACGGGAGTTTTTTCAACGTCGTGGAAAGTTCGTTGCTATTTTTTATCCCTGACCATTCGTTATATCGACTTACCAAAAGACCCGTTAAAATGCAGGCTGCGTAGAGACCAGTTCGGATTGCCGTCCAATGTGAAAAATTCACATCAGCTCCAATCACGCCGCATAACACTGGCTGCAATATGTGCCAAATAATTCCCACCACTTTCCGTATCGGAGCAACCTGCACTTTCGTTGAAAGGATTATAACATTGATCCCTGCCCCTTGTTCATTCGTTCCTTAAATGCGGATATTCTCTTTGCCGAACTACAATATAATAAAACGAAAAAGAAAAGGGGGGCTAAGCAGGTATACAATCTCTTTTGGGACTCACGTCGAATTTATTAACTATAATCTTCCACCCAGTGCATACGATAAAGCTCATGATGACCGTGGCCAAAAATCCACCGCCAGTTATGACGAACGAGCTTGCTCCAACGCTGAAGCACAGCGCACCGAGGGATAGATTCAATATGCGATAGAACGTCGCGTATTTCTGTTAAAAACATTCATTTAAACGCAATTAAAATCGTCAGAGTATTATTCGTGAGATTATCGTCAGCTCGTTATCGTAAATTGCTAATTTTCCGCTGATAATTTTACCGGAAATTTAAAAAATGTTTCGTGGTGAAGTACTCACGTGGCTTTGGTGAGGAAAAAATACCAAAAACAGGCCCAAACTGCTTCCGACAAAAATTCCAAAGGCCATGTCGCGAAGCCCCCGAGGCAGGTAAGACCACCATTTGGCGCCTTCGAAATCTGCGATGAAAATGGAACGGAAGGTTGATTCGACGATCATTTTATCACCTACTGAAAACTCGAGTGTACGGTCAGCGCCTTGATCTTGCGAACGTTGTCGAGGGTAACCACTCACCGTCAAAAACAACCGAAAATGCTATTGAAAATATGGCCACGATGTGAACACCGTCTATCGAACAGGCCGCGCACAATGTCCCCGAAATGTCCTTGTCTTCGCCGAATCCCTGATCAGCGAGCGCCAAAAGGCAATTGACCGTAACGACCGGCGACATGCAGGCAATGACGCTCCTGCGAATCGTGTAACTTTTTTATCAAGTGGCTCGGAAATGTGAAATCGGGTATATTACCCCCCCAGAAAGGCCCAGTCCCAGGGAAAGTCGAGGAATCCCTTGAAGCACAAGGTGACGATGACCATCTCCACGGTGCAGGGAACCAAGGCGAGGACCAAAAGGAATAACGGATAATTGCGGAGGGGCGTCGTGTTTATCTGAACGCCGGATCTGACCATTACGAAGGTCAGGCAGAAGTTCCTTATGGTGCTCATAGCCTTCGAGCTTATGGTATCTCGGATGTTGTAGGCGCCAGTGTTCCGCGCGATCACCCCGGCGACGAGCATTCCGAAAACCGGTGGCAGGTGAAGGTGCGGTATGTAAGCCAAACCCCAGCCCAAGCAGTAGGCGCAGACGACGAGGACCAGGAGATTGAAAATCGCACCTCCTGGCACGGCCAGGTCCCCGGTAAGGAAGTACAAGAGTGCCCAGGAGAGAAGGACCGTTGCTGAGTTCGTTACGTACCAGAATATCGTGCCCCACGTTACCGCCTCGCATCTTTTTACCAACGGCGACGTCACCGATACGTCACGGAAGCAAACGCAGCACGTTGCCTTGCCGCAGCATGCCAAATCCTCGTAGCTAATTTCCGAACTGAACAAAGTTTATACATAGCAGAATACGTATTCGTTCGTTTCGAGGGTTGTTATTTATAATTCCTAGAGAAAAATCCCTGCGAATTAGAAGCCTTTGTGTCGAAGAAGAAACGTATGAAGATTTACCGAAGTTAATTCGTTACCTGGTTGGACCTGCTTCATTATCCTCTTGGTCGGTTGAAGTTGCCGGGATTTGTGGTGTTGCGTTTGAGCCGGACTTCATGACGATGAGAGATCTGCCTCGCAGTGGTTGTTTATAGATGGTAAAGGATTCCTCGGATTCGATACATGTATTTCAAATCCACCTTCCGAGGTTAGAGACGACGGATATTCACAGACGATGCAGATTTCATTTCTAACCAGTGTGCGGATTAAAAATTCAACAATCATCACACCCGGAGAAACTAGTGCTAAAAAGTTACGTCTTGCTTGAGTTATAAATTAGCTAATAATCTCATTGCGATGAGCTTGCCGAGGAAATTTGTTATAACTGTCAAACTTGACGGAATACCTAACGGTTATAATGTCGGGTGGAAGAAAACGAAGAGACGTAAAGACAGAGGAAAACGAAGGAATTGTGAAAATGATGAGAATAATAATAAAAAAAAAAAAAAAAACAAGTGGACCACTCAATATCGAGATTGCGAATCGCGGCAAGTTTCCGCTGTGCAGGTGGGAAAATATTCGCTCGTCTTCTGAGGTAGCCGCCGGTGCAGCCTGGATCGGTTGGAATAACTTTTCATTTTTTAATAAAACGGAATCACTCAAGCCGTTAAAAGTGAAGATAATATGGGATTCGCGCCGTGCCGAGCTGAGACGAGCGAAATAGACATATATATATATATATATACACCTGAAGAGGCTGAGTCGGAGTGAAGCTTCAAAGAATTCCTGAGATATTGAATAATTCCTGCAGGCCACCATTTTCGGTTCGATGAAATATTTCATAGCAGACAGACCAACGAGGGTACTTGCTTTGGAAAATTTACGAATGCTTCTCGTCATTTTCCTCAATGACTTCCTTTCTATTCGATAATTCGTTACTTTTTTACAAATGATTATAATGATAACAAACATAGTAATGAAACTTTGTTAATTTTTTTTTTTTATATCGCTTATCTTTGAAAGCTTCTTTTATATGTATATTATACGATATCTGAATCTATCGGTGGTTCACAACGTTCTGAAATTTGTAAATATTGTCTGTGATATGATTTGAAATAGCTGCATACCCGTCAGGTTTTATGAAACAGCAACGATGCCGGTTTTTTTAATTGAATTCGATATTCGATATATTCGATGTACGATACGAGGATGAAAAGTGACTTGGAGTCAGAGATATTTCACACGTCTTTTTTAGAAAGGGAGAATGTACAACATTGATCCTCTTTTCAGCGTTGTTCCAAAAATCGGGGCGATACATCGAAAAAAAAATTCCGAGTTATGCGTTTTCACATGCCCGAAATGGTGGCGGCATAAGAAAGAAAATGTGGAAAACGTGCTCATCAATTGCAGACTTTACCCTCAATTTTTTTCATTGTCATTCTTGTTTAAAAAGGTCTTAGTTCCAGCTTGAAATCATGGCAGTTAACATTTTGATTCAATGCTTTACGTTTGTCCGTAACATACTTTCAGTTAATAATCCAATATTGGATTGTTAAAGCAGTGTATAAAAAGTTTCCTTACATACAAAATTGGTCCGAGTTTTCGACGGAATATTCGACGAATCTTGACCTTTGCTGACATTTTCGTTCAGTTTTACGTAGACCAATTAACCTTTTTTTTCTTTAACGATGATTTGAATTTGGCTGTCATGGTTCGGCAATTCGATAATCTAATCATACTTGTGCGAAAAATATTCAACCCAGACTCTTGTATCGTTTAACCTTTGTTTTCTTTTTTTTTTTTTCATTGATCTAGATATTTTTTCTCTTCAAATTTTCTACGGTATGATATTACAGTCACGAGTCGTGAGGGTGGTTAATTAAGAACCTTTTAGGCATCAATGTTCATCGTTAAACTATCCGAAAGGCGAAACTCTCCCTAATTAAATGGTACTAACGATAATTGGAAGGCACGGGAGAGTCACTTGTTCCTAATACGGAGTAATAAGGCTACTCGACGGTTACAAAGCCGAAAAATCAAGCCCACAGAACACTGTAATCTACGAACTGGTAGCCACCCTGGAGATATTGTGCCTAATCGATAAAACTCGCACATAAACTTGAGTAAACCCATGAAGTTCGACTCACCTTCGGCAGCCGGCTGTTTGAGTTTATAGTTTTCGACTGCATGAGTGAATTGAAATTCTCAACCGTCTCGCGGCGCAGAATTTTCTTCGAGATATATATATGTATTTTTTTTTTATCCACTTCTCAATCATGTTTGAGTTCTGATTTGTGATTCGATTAATTCTCGTCTTTGCAGTCTTGGGGGGAATCGGGATGAATTCACCTTACCACCGCGGACGATTACACAGGTTTGCAATCAAAAACCTGCTCAGGTTTTTTGTACCGTCTTTTACTGATTTTCACTCGCTGAGACCGGGAAAAATACTCGAAGAGTTCCATCACGTCAGGTTTTTTCTTGAATTCGTGTTCGTGGTTTCGTTTAGAGTGAAAATCTCGTTTAATTAGAAATCTGGTATCATATTTTTGACTATAAAAATCTTATGCAAATGTGATTTCTTACTTTTATTTAATATGTATTAGAGTGAGACTCGAGAAGAAATACAAACAGGGTAACTGAAAATGGAAAGCGGAAGCGTGTTCGTAGTTGTATCAAAGAGAAGCGGAAAAGGTTTCATAAGCGAAAAGAATGAACACGGAATGTTAAATACATTTCGTAAAGAAATTGTTTGCTTAATGTTATAAGAAATATTGTTTAGATCGTTGTATTAAAATGGTGGTCTTTTCATTATTCTTATGCTTTTTTTACGCAAACACCTTGTATTTTTTTTTTTTTTTTTGCAAAAATACCGTACGCGATGGAGGGAAATTCAAGTGACTTTTGGATTCAGCACGCTCGAAAACATAATATTTACCAAAAACATGCCATGCAGCTGAAAGCAAATGTTTTTTTGTTTTTGCAGTCCTGTGTTATATGCAGATTTGCTCAAACTGGCGACGATGATTTCAGTGAGTGAAAATCATTAGTCGCGATAATAAGATCATTGCGATCATTCTTTCATGTTGATATAACGTAACAGAAACTTGCGAAAATAATTATTTACATCAGCCCTTGAACGTTCATTTTTCTCATTATTTGTCGAAGGGAACAAACTTGTTTTGGTATCCTAAAAAAATTAAAATAAAATCCTTCCCTAAGCCGTTGCCGAAATTCAAAACAAAAGTGGAACGAACGGTTATTTAGTTTCGTTTCGTGTACGTTGTACAAGCTGTGGAACACAAAGTTTGAAATGTGTACATGCATGCATAATGAGAATGTTGAAGGATAACGGGATTGGATTATTGGTATGTTTTATGGGGTTTTATATCGGCGATAAATATGAATAAGTGTTGCAAGAAGTGGGGCAATTTTGAACGTACGGTTGCAAAACAACTTTGAAGTATAACAACAATAATTTCATTCTCGTCGTTGAGAAAATCTTGGCAATTTTTCACACCCTCTTCCTTCCTTTCTTTCCTTCCTTGGACGGGGGTTTGAAATGTTGGAAAA
This sequence comes from Neodiprion pinetum, assembly GCF_021155775.2. Taxonomy (NCBI): domain Eukaryota; kingdom Metazoa; phylum Arthropoda; class Insecta; order Hymenoptera; family Diprionidae; genus Neodiprion; species Neodiprion pinetum. The sequence goes on from NC_060233.1 coordinate 29,175,282, forward strand.
AATTGTCAACGCTGAGTAAAAAAAACTACAATAAAACGATACATATATTCTTGCGGCTTACCTTTCGCCAATTTATCTTTCACGGTTCTCCTCCTCTTTGCTCACTGTCATACCAACAACACAGAAATTCCTATATTTAGCTGCTCCTCGTATCCTTCAGTGAACGACAATTCTTGCTGTAATCAAATCTTACCAAGCGTGATTTTAATCATACTAAAGTTTGAAGTTTGCCTACTCAGACCAAGAGAGTTCAAACGAAGAAATCAGACACTCGAACTGTTCAAAAATTTGTCAGAGATTTCGTTTGGCAGAGTCGAAACCCTCGACCGAATTAGTAATATACATTTCGAATACGTACATGAATTTTGTTCTTCTTTTTGCGGAGGACGTTTCATCCCGTTTCTTTCTTCTGATCGGCTCGCCAGCTTCAGAGCTAATCAAGTCGATGTACACAAACGCGAACAACACATCAACCTCATTCGTGAAACATGAAAGTTGGTGAGAAATAATTTCCATTTCGTAACACGGTTAAAGAATGATTCAAGGATTAATCATCATACACTGAAATAAATCTATTCCCCCCCCACCATCTTTTCGGTCGCAATACCCACCATTGTTTAGTTGTGTAATGATTAAGAGCGTAGCATGATTATACAACAGAATATACAGTATAGATTCAAAGGTAACGAGGCACTGTACGTATATCTGCATGTTTAATGTTTTCAATCAATTTATTATTCGTTCCGTTATTATCTTTTCAGACAATCGATTACTCCACATTTCACAGTGTTTTGCTTCAATTTACAACGATTCCTCCTTTCGCCAGCCTCTGCAGTGCGACCTCATTCCTCAAAGTAATTAGATAAAAGCTGCATTAACATACATATTATACGTAGGTATTCGTTTCCCGTCGGCGTTCAAAGTCCGTTCAAATAGCAGTGAGTTTTGTGAAAAACTGTCGTCTGTCAAAGGTCAGACTTGTTTTACGCTCGTTTAGCTTAAATCTTATCGGGTGAAAGGAGATCCCGTAACTTGTCGCCCGGAAAAAACACCTTTTCAGGATATTATGCGCGAGACGTTGCATAAAATATATGTATAAAATATACGTAAGCGTGTTACCGAAAACTACGTGAAAGATTGGTATTTGATGGGTATCCGCGTAAATCTGACGTCTCGAGGAAATGCCGGAATGGAAAAGTTGCGAGAAAAATGGCAATTTCTCGAAATAATAAATTGCACTTATACGCACAGTGACGCGGATTTCGAAGCGCGTGGATTTTACGATCAGACGGAGATATTCGCGGGGTAAATTAAAGTAAATAAAATCCTGCGGACAAACTCGCGAGCCAATTAATCTAATCGTTAATACGTATCGATTGGCCTGCAAAAGGTCTAATCTCGGTGGGTATCCGTACAACTATTTGAAGTAATGCGCGCGCTGCGTCCCTCCGTCCATCCCTCTTTGTGCCCTCCCTCCCTCCCTCGTCTCTTCTTCACCCCCGACCTCCGTCACCCCCGTGAACCTCTTCGCCTCGATTCAAACCCCCCGCATTATTCAGTCTGCGAAGAGTCTTTGCCGCAGTCGCAGGTTTCCGTCTGCAGACGCGAATTCGGGAGGAAAAACCTTGAAGCTGGAGGATGCGTGTCGAAGCGCTTTCGATCCTGGCTTAATCGTCGTTTAAGCAAACGCCAAATCGATTTTAATTCAGACTGCTGCGCAGTTCGCGTGTAAGTGAACGGCGTAAAAACGGGAGCGATTGCACGCCAAATTTCAGTTTCAGAAACGTGTTTTTGTTGCTGTTATTTTTTTCTTTTTTCACAATTCGAATAATTTTTATTTTTTTTTATTTTTTCGCTTCATCGATCACAACTTGTGTACGAACTGTAATTTCTATGAGATTCTGCAATAATTTTTCTGCACTTTCGTTCATTGGAATACCACCACTGTCTCAATACGGAGTCAGCTGAATCAGCGGACAGGTAAACGATGTTCACGTTATACTTGCATGGAAATTAACCTAAAATTAATCATATTTTTATAATGAAATTTTAATTGGACGGTTATTGCAGAAGATGGTTCTGTACTAGATCGAAATGTTTCGAAAGATTTACATGGTCGCCTGTTATATGTACGCAAGACTAGTAATAGTTTCTTGATTTTCAAAAATTGATTTTACTGCAAATGGACACACTCAGGAGATTAGAAATTACAACGGCATTCAGTTGTTAAAAAAATAGTGTAAAACTGAACCGTGTTTCTTCTAATCTAACGTTGAAGATGTTCGTTTCACATGCTTAACACAGTATGGATTTTCGTCACTGTCTGTCTGACGAACCGCAGATAGATAAAAGTACCGATGATACAATTTCCGTTGGACTATAATTAATAATAGCAGCTGTTATATTTCGACAGTTGAACTTGATTTTTTTTTTTTTTTTTTTATTCCTATACCGCACGGTTGAAATGTTACAGTGCGTTGCTCGTTTGAATCCAGTGTTTACAATCATAGCGCAATGACTCGTCGCCTCGAATTGCCACCGCGGCTCGATACTTTGATTCGACGGATCTTGAGCTCTAGGAAAATCAACTAAAAAGAACCTGCACCGTTAATTAAAACAAAGCGTAATGTGAAAAAAGTTAAAGAAGTCGAATAACGAAGCGAAGGTAAGAAAACTAACAGGGAAAAAGACGAATAAAAGAAAAAAATAAAAAAAAAAAAAAAAATAAAGAACAGAACTAGAGAAAAGGTTGAGGAAGAAACTGAAATGCGATAAGAAACAAACGCTTCGCTTCTACTACAGCCGAACTCTCATTGAGTATCGATCCAAAGCTTGAAGGTAAAACTATCGTCGAATCTAATTTGGCTTCTTCTCCTTTTTATTATTATTATTATTATCACTATATTTCGTTATAACGTTATTCGACGATCGTGATAAACATTGCAAATTGATTAAAATAACACGGACGCGTCGGAAATAACGAGGAAATGTATAACTTGTATCGTAATAATTTGCTATCGTAAAAAAAGCGAACGTTATGGAAAACGAATAGAATGTGGAAAAATTGGTGAAACCCCTGGCGTATGTAACATTACGTACCTAGCCTCTGTGTACACGGCAATGTGTATATACGGGGATGTTTACCCCGTAGAAACGCCTTGAAATAACCGACCCCGAGGCCTGCAGAATTCAACCCGCAATTTCGTCCACACCTAACGCGCATATACGTGCGTCATGTCGGCTACGTGGGTATGTAAACATGGGTATACGGGTAGGTACCTGGTGGCATCCACCATCTTCAACCCCGTACGACGACACTCCGCATCAGGGCTTGGCTGCTGTATCCCTCGGCTAGACGTCGAGTCTCGGCTGCGACGTATGCTTCAAAATCATATTTAGAATGTCGAGAGTGATGTATTGGCGTCACTCGATCCCTGAGACCAGAACCAGGGGTAATTGAGAACGGAGAGAGAGAGAGAGAGAGAGAGAGAGAGAGAGAGAGAGAGAGAGAGAGAGAGAGAGATATGAAGGGGAGGGGATCAGGTGGATGTGGAGGAAAATACCTCTGCTGAAAGTAAACACCTTTCAAAATCGAATGTGAGCGATGACGTTTCTTTCTTATTTCATTCTTTTCTCTTTCTTTTTCATCCGAACGTCTACTGCGTACAGCAATTCGCGAATACGCGAGAGAATTGCTTTCCCGACTTTATTTCACTTTAATCAGTCAACTTGTTTAATCTGTACTCTGTATACATACATATATATATATATATATATATTAGGGTGAGCCAAGAAAACTAACCTATCGAATCTATGATCTTAAAAGGACCTATTTACTGAAAAAAAAATTCTCCCGTTTGGAAAAATTTTTAGCTTAATTTTAAAAGGTGTCGCTGGCCATTTGAAATTTCTCATTTAAATAACACGCAAAAAATTTTTCTTTCGTCAAAAATGCCCGACTTTTGAACCGTTTGAGATGAAAAAGTTTTCAAGGCATATTCTTGTAGGGCATTAAATTCTCCAAAAAAAAAAGACCCCAACGTTGATTGACTCAAATATTCGTATACTTACGTTCCGTGAAAATCGAAGAAAAGCAGAGCTTACTTTTACGGAGGTGGGGTGGATTTTTTACTTCGTCATTTTTTCGAAAATAAAAAGTAAAATAAACTTGATCTAATACAAGGCAAAGAAATTTGCCGAGAGGCTGCAAAGAAATATAAACGTGAAAACGAACGGAAGGCATTATTTTTCTTCCAATGGTGAAACGGATTTTTTTAACCTTAAATTGGGAATATCACGTCAGCTGGGTACAGTGATATTATTTACTTTTAACGTCTCGATCGGTCGAAAGTTGACCAGGAATTGTTGCAGGTACGTAAGATCGGACTGCTAATTTTCTGTGAAAGGCGAGTGCAGTTCAATCGGCGTGACGATATTACAGCCGATCGTTACCACCGCTGAAGAATTATTGGGTTCGGAGTAAGTCGGACGAGTGAATTTGGGGGTAACGAACCTTCTCATTGATTGACAAACGATATTAAAACTCAAGCTTCGTGTCTGCGCGGATATTATTACTGGACTAACGTTATACACGGGTACGGATTTCCCGACAGAGACTCGGGTTATAAACTCGATTCTATTACGTCGACGGGTACGTAACTACTCACTTCACTATTCACTTTCTGTTCCAGTAATAATTAATTTTCTCTCGACTAGCTTTGGCCCACCACAGAGGCTTGTAGATTAATCTTTTTGGCTATAATTAACGACTGTACCTATGAACGGTGGTTTACGTACCGTACACCTGTAACAGGCACTTGAAATTCTCAACTCACACCGACTGTAGTAGTCGGCATACGTCTATGTGCGCGAAGAAACCAATTACGGTTGGAAATGTGTCGTTGAAATTTTTTCCCCGCTTATTTTGATAGCGTGAAATGGAAAGGAGTGGAAAAAACAAAAAAAAAAAAACAAATCTAGGTATCAACGAGCCTTCTGCGATAGAAAAGGGACGGAGAAATCGATTGAAAGACTTTATCACGAGGGTCGGAGTCGAGAGGAATTCGCTTTAATTTGTACAACTACCTAGCGGATAACGAGGGCTCTGGGTCTGTATCTGTGGAAACAAAAACTTGATACCGAGGGTCGGTTTACGTGGTGTATCTTTTTTTTTCTATCTCTTTCCATTCTCTCCTTCTCGCGTTATTATTATTGCTACAGTAGTCGTTTTCTCCTTCGTGTTCGTCCGCATATCTCAACTTCGTACGTAATACGTCTACCGATATTTTTTCATCCGATTTACCGTGATTCACGCAGAACGGCGCAAAGTCAAAATTTAACTTTAAATTAGGTATAGAAATAGTTTACCCTGTAAAGCACGGAACGAGATTTTTTAAAATCGAGGTAAAAGGAGAATAAACCTGAAGTGCAGACGCTTCGGTGTTGATAGATTTTATCTTGTCGATTCGGGTGAGGAAGAATTGGCCGTTTCGATTGAATAGGAATATCGGAAGATGCACGTAGTCTTGAGCCGAGCACGTTTCCTTACTTAGGAGGATGAAGAATAAAGGGAAAGGAGGAAGGAGGAAGGAGGAGACGAAGAAAGAAGGAATAACCGAGGCACCTGGTGGCGCCTCCACCGCCGTCGTGCTTCCCTCGCCTCGAAGGCCCAGGTGAATCGGTATTTTCCTCGACGTGGATAAAACTGTATAAATAATTGATCAACTACACGTAGCTGCTAAGAAGCGGCACGTCCCGCTTCTGTACCCAACGTACAGAGTGTCTCAATTCAGCCCAGGTCCTCATTTTACCCGCCGTTTAACTCTGCTCCGCTATACGTATACACGAGAGGACGAAAAAAGTAAGAGAGGAACAGGAGCTGTGGAGTCTTTTTTATTTATTTTATTTTTTATATTGTAAAAAGTGACGGTACGTTGCTGGATTTTTCGATACGCGCTCCTTCTCGCTCGGAAAGAAGAGAAGAAACGGGCAAACAAATGGAAACACCGTTTTCAGGAGGTTACATTTTTACTTCGTATTTAATTGCAATATAGAATTATTATTCTCTTGAAGATAAAATCTTGTTATTCGGAAACATGTTTGCATTGTACATATGAAAAGGGAAAAGGCCAGAAACGATGAATATCGATGATTATTAAACCCTTTTGTGCATAAATTATTCACTTGAAATTTTCCACACATGGGCTTTTGGGATCACCGATTACGAATCTGAACTCGCAATTCGAGTATTCCAATATACTGGACAGACAAAATCGACAAGAAAAATAATTTTTCGGTGTCTAATAAGTTTGTGCAAAAATTGGCGTTCGAATTTTCACGATAGATTAGCAGAAATCGTTTTTTTTTCGTGAAAAAGTAGGAATTTCAACCCTTTGTTTACAACTGCTATTTTTGCAATAAACGAATGAATAAATAAATTTTCTAATCTTTTTACACTTAGAATTATATCAGAGATCATGTGGAACGAAAAAACTCGGCGGTTAGTACCAGAAAATTAGTTGAATGAATAAAAAACTGGAATAAAGATGGGACGCTGAGCTTTTCGGCGTAAATCAAAGGGTTAAATAATCGTTAAAAGTAAATCTGCAGATAGATGCAGGATCCGAGGAAGAGGGAGAAAATATCTATTCAACGAGCCGGACACTCTCTGGAAATTTTCCTGTGCATGTACGTACAATTGCACATGTATGGGTATTGGGTACGGGTATATGTACATATATCGTATACACTCGTATATATATCGTATATATATATTGGCGGGGGAGAAACTAAGCCGACCAAATTGTAACCCAAAGCGAAGCCCCAGCCAGACCTCCTGGGCTTACAGGGGTGCAACTTGTAGCTAGGATCGATTCGAAGAACCATTCTGGCCAATTACAAGCCGCAGCCGGCGGTGTAGACAGAGGGTAATCGTTTCTCTTTTTCTGGCTCACGTTTCCCTTCTTCGATCTCTTCGGCACCGGTTTTTGGAAGGCGAACCCCGTACCCGCCAACACCGAGTCGAAAATCTTGAAACGACATTCGCCCTCTCCTCTTCATCGTCTCGTTCTCCTATTCATTCTAGCCGATTCTTGCAGCTATCGAAAACGGTTTGGGAAACCTGACGTGCCGCGGGATTTTTTCGGGCATAAAAGTTCGATTTGTATAGACAGTGACAGCTACTCGATACACTCGAGCGTTAAGGTAGTAGATAATGGTGCCTTGCTCCGCTGCGAGCTGTCACTCCGTTCTCCGATGCCACCGCTGGTATAAGCTTGTCCGTTTCAATTCCAAATCTTTCTACCAGAGTGACGAGGAATTTAACGCCACGTTGCTGCGCTACGAAGACATGCGTAGGTGACTGAAAATAACGGGTGTACTCGGTTTTTTATCTGGGGCATGTTGGACTGGTCCAAAGAAAATTGATTATTTTTACTTTTTTCAAGGTCACATGGTTAATAGTTGCAGGAAGAGAAAATAAGAATCCTTTTATAATTTGAGCTCTTGATGTTAATATTTAGTGGTTCCTAAACTCAATTTTCCGTTTTCCATTTATTTAATTAACACGAGAAAATAAGTTTAGTTATTTCTGAATTTTGTAGCTCAGTGTCGGTAACAAGGCTGTATAGATAAATTTTTCCGACACATATTGTTGTACGAAACCTGATGCTCTACAAAAAAGGTCTCTTATAATTTTTTGATAACTAAACTCGTTCAAAAGTTATTCGTAGGTTAAAGTTGAGATCATGTAAAAATTCATTTTTTTTCGAGAATAACAGAGAAATTACTGAGACTTATCGCGAAATATTGTCGGTTTATTTTTCTAAGGCATTTCAACCGCTATAAAATCATGTCGTTCAATTAATTTTCAACTTGAGCAAATTTATTTTGTAATTATTACGAGTAACGATATGTAACGTATGTAATTCCACTTTGAAAGCACCTTTTTTATTCCGAGAAGCATAATTTCTTTTAAAGATAGACGATTTTTTTTTATCAGTATAGCGTGCATTGATTTCTTCTTTTTTATTTACTTATTTTTTATTCCTTCATTCACCAGCGACCCTATCTGCAAAATATCAAATCAAAATACAAAATCCGAACGAATCCTTGTTCAGTAAGCAATTCATGTATTCGGTGTGTTCAGAATTTCACGGTTGTACATAAATCGAGCCCCTCAATTATTACCCACTTCTACACTCGGTAGTCCGGAACCCTCGGCCTAACTGTCAAGAAAAATCGTCGAACACGATCGACGTCCGCAGTGATATACGTACGTATACGCACAGCTATAAACGCGCGTTATTATTACGTTCATTCCTGGAATATATTCAGAGAATTGGGAAGGAAGCGTGTGGGGAAAATGAGTGAATTTTTTTTGGTGGAGGAAAAGGCGACTCTTCGCGTACTCGTAAATTTCGTTAAAAAGTAACCGCGGTCGGGGCGATTTCGGTTACCTTGACATCACTGCATTCGCGTGACAACGCGTCGAAACGTATTTTAGCGGGTGTTGTGCGACCGCCACTCTCTCGCGGATGTCCTGAAATTTCGTCCCACGGTTTTCGCACGTCAATCGACGCGTATTTGGTCATTTTTATTAAAAAAAAAAAACAAAAAAAAAAAAAAAAAAAGCAAAAACCAACATTTCACGCTCGGCGTGCTCTCACGGGGTGAAATTCAGTTAAGGCTCGCCTCATAATTGCGTCGCTCTGTACACAAAGTTTTGCGTTTGTATACGTTTTAACCGTAACTACCTGCCTTGTCGCGCGTGTACGTGACTATGTACATGCACCCATACATGCGTACATGCATGCGTACATACCGGGATACTCAACGCAATGGGAAAACCGCGTCTGCGCGCGCAGCGAGCCGGATTTGATGGGCGGCAGATTCGCGAATTTGGTTCTGGTCCCCGGTGTATATGTGCGGTATATTCATTCCTGCACGCGTATGGTATGGTGTACTTATAAATTACGGCTAGACCATCGTCAAATATGTGAGAAAGACAACAACTGACGGAGGCTGCGGCTCTGCAATGACGGGTATTGATCGTGAATCAATTCTCGTTATTTGACGTTAATTATCACCCTTTCGTCAGATTTTCTCCACCCCTGATCTCGTTTTTAACACCCGTTTCTACCTTCGTCATGGTCACTCGATTATACCGCGCTGCGGTTTGCGGGTTATAAGTTTTCGTCGTTTGTTGGCAGAACGAAAAAATCGCTAGTCATCGTCCCAGCGATGCTTAAATGCGGAAGAACGTGATAAAAAAATTTGTTATTTCGTTTTTTCGTATCGTCACATTGTCGTTCATGTTTTTCAAACTGGACGATAGTAAGACTCCAAAAAATATACGTGACTAGAACCAATTGTATATAAACGCAACGAGATTTATTTGGAAGGCTAGAAATGAAAGTAAAAATGAAATAACATTTCTCCGTAATTTTTATTTTCCATTTTCGTATACTGTATTCATTAATTTAACCGAAGGCAGGTTGGTATACCTGCCTCTGGAAGTCTGGAGTCTAGAGTCTAGATTATAGTTACGCTCGACCTACCGCAGTACCACTGATGCTGTGAATTTATAATTTATGTACGTTAAGCTACGGGGTAATTAGCGTTGGATATAACAGCCTGCACGTCTAGCTGAACTTCGATAGCGTTAACTGCAAACTTTCAACCGGACAAACTTGGTCGTGAAAATATTTTTCAATATCCGATCTGCCTCGTTTTTTTTTTTTTATTAATCTTCGACGTGTGAGACGAAAAATCACGAAGGCTGATCCAAAGATATTGCGAGCAAACTCGAATCTTCAAGTTTTTCCGTTCTTACCCCGCAAGTTTTAATTCTTCTTACCGAAAGAATTATTCACCCAACAAAGTTACGTATGTTATATACTTATAGTATATACGATAAGGGAGTAAAAATACTTTGACGCAAGAAGCAAGGGGGGAGAAAATACAACGAATGAAAATGGTTATATTTTCAAGGTAAAATCTGGAACTTTTCGAATGCTCCGACTTTCAAATATCTTCACGGTTCTTTTCTCACTTAAAGTTACGCGAGATTGAAGCGGGAAAAAAACAGCGCGACGTTTCACGTGCTATTTAAATTGCAAAACGTCGCGGTAAGTCGTCTGAGGTACCCTATTTCACTGAAATTTGTCTCCCGTTGTAAGGTTTTTGTCAATTGCTCGAGATTCCGGAATTAATAAAAATTAAGCAGTCTGCTGTGAAGATGGAGGAGCAGAAAAAAAAAAAAAAAAATTGAACGCACCGCACAAAAGTAAATATTATGCGCAATAAAGTGACGTAACATTTTTCTGTTTAAATCAGTATTTCGAAACTTTAAAATTGCTTTATAAAGTATAATATAGGTATAGTCAAGTTTGCAAGTTATATATATATATATATATAATATATATATATATATTATATGTGATTAATATGCAATAAGTGAACACGAGTTGCGAGTGTTTCAGGCAACCAAAAAACTCTCTCTCTCTCTCTCTGTACACGCCCACCCATGTACAGGTAGGTGCGTTGAATAGGGAAGAGGGGTTGAAGAAAAGCAGTCAAAAACATCGGTAACCTAACGAGTAATTCCGTCCTTAGCGCGAAGCCTTAAGGGCTGTGGTAGGGGAGGATGAATGCTGCAAGGGGGTGCGCTGAGAGGTGGGGGAGGTATTTGAGTAACGAGACGGTGATGTGGGAGGACGCCGGCCCTTCCACCTCGAGAGTGTTCCCCGGCTTGTCACGCGCCCTCCACACCCCCACCCCCCCTTATGCGTGCAATACTGACACGAGTATCGCGGATGTGCGTGCGTAGGCGTATACACGCGAGTATCTTCTTCCTTCTTTAGCTCCTGCCGCCCCCCTGCCCCCGCCTCCCTTTCCTCGACACCCTCGAATATCGCAAGACCAGCCAATGATAGACCATGATCTTTGGGGTTCGTGGGTTTCGTGCACTCGAGAACAGCGCCGGGACTTGATTCTTGATACTTCTTTCTCATTTGCACTTCTCTTGTTCGTTCCGGATAATATGCGGTGACACACCCGACGAGTCTTGTACCTATAGGTATTATAATTAGGGCGAGTCTACTTTCGTCGGAAAAGCTGCGGTCGTTGAATTTAAAATTGGATTATAAAATCGGAATGTTTTTATATTATTTATCGTTGTAACGTTTGGACACTGTTTATCTGTTTGTTCAATGTGTGTATTATGTTTTTTTTTTTAGTGAGATAAAGTATTGAATTCACGTTATTGACGCGTGATTGTTGGATTAATAGTTTTGATACATTACACTGGTCAACGGCGGTTTTGTTGCTCTTGATATTTGAGTCGTCTACTTAGAAAGATTCGATGTCAACGACCTTAGGAGGATGCGTAGTCTTTCGAAATTGGCTCTAGTTATTTATTTTATCGACATTTTCATATGTGTCTCAAAAAAGCAATGTTAGGTGAAAAATTCGATTTCTTTTTTTTAATATCTAAAGTTTATCAAAAAAATACTAACAATAACTTTATTTCTACTTACTTTATTCGGACAGTAGTATAAAAAATATAAGAAATATAATACTTTGTTGTTCTCGCCATGAAAAAGAGGGCACGACAAGTTTCTTCGAAAGGGGGTGTATTGGGGTGTTAGAAAATTAAAAAATTTCCCTCAAACACGCACCAAAATTTCTGTCGAGCATCTTAAATAGAATATCTCAGCCAAATACGAGCTCTTAATATTGGTTTTTTACTATTTTCCATTTAAATAACACGTAAAAAAATGTAGGAAAATTTTTGAATTTTTTTTTCTCATAAACATCTGACGTATAAACCATCTAAACGTACATCTAATAAACTATCTGTATTAACAGATTCTTATAGGAAATTTCACGCTCTATAAAAAACTACTGATATAGAATTTTCCTAACTTCAACCGTTCACGAGAAATTCGCCTATAAACAATGAGTCATCTCGAATACAATACTACAATAACATAAAAACCAGAGCCAATCTAATATAATCATAATTATATTCGTAAGTTTTACGTACTCAAACACCAGAATTCACAGAAAAAATCAGAGCAACAAAAAAGAGTATTTATTTCATAAAGCTGTGTTATACGTATTAGATTTTCAGGCCGGAGATACGAGAGTAATTATTATCATTTTTTATGCACTAACGTATTCTTCGGTTATGGTTAAAAATGAAAATGAGATAAAATCCCTTCGAAATTGTTGAAAAATCTTGAGGATTCATTCGATTTAACACCACGACGGCTCTATTATATTCGGAATACTTGTTTCTGCAAATTCGGTGATGCACTTTATTTTAATCATGGTATCATCGTTGAATATTTAATCTTACCACAGTGCACCGATATCGATTATATCCATGGCAGCAAAAGGAAATATTTATTAACCAGAGAAAATAAAACAATATCTTTTTCGTATCGATTCAATTTCGTCTCACGAAAATCCTTATGTCTGATCAGATCTTTGCACAATGTACATAATTTGAAATCGATGATTACGGACCGAGCAAAGTCGACGACCGATTGAAAAATGACCGAGTCATTGAAACTGTGAAATTTTTCTATAAATCGCGACAATCCTTCCCGCACCGATAAAACTAGCGAAATATCTTCAACGCAGTCGCAACTATCGGAGCGCGGTTTCCGTCGAGTTGACGAAGCAGGTTTTAAGTTTTAATTAATTAATTCTCAGAAATGGGTTGGGATTTATATCCCGTGTTGCGGGGGATGAGGAGCGCTTCGGAGCCGTTCAAAGACTCGTTTTCACTGGCCCGGAAGGCCCTGATGAAGAAAAGAAGTGCCGCTCCTCGAGGTTCGAGGATGCTTAGCACGCGTTTCGCCGACCCGATCCCCGGACTTTTTCACCAGGATTGGATTTTTATCGAAAAACCAAAAAATTCTCGCCCCTTGTGACTCGGTTTCACAGCTGATCGGGCGGAGGCGAAAAACTGAAGAGAGGTTCGCCCCATTGTTAAGGAAATGCCCGCGGTTTTTCCTCGAAAAATTATAAACTGAGAACGAGCCAAGGGATGAAATCACGAATCACATATTTTGTGATAAGAATTGCCTAGGTAAGAATTCTGAAATCGTGACGTAATTAAAGATTCGGGTTTTTGCATTCAGTAGCTATAACTGGGATATCGATCAAGCTGAATCATTCGGGCTAAATAATTGAAATCATTAGTAAATTTGTTACTAAAATACCCGGGCTGAAAAGTTTCTTGAATCCCAAAGTGTCTTGTTGTTAGGTTTGAGAAATCTTTTTTTTAATCACGTGTTCATCTCGATTATATCCTCATCTTTAATTTTCGTCCCAATTTTACCGAAATAAATCAGGTTATTTTTGCTATTTGGGAAATCGAAAAACTGTGGAATACTTGAAAAATCTGTAAATCGACGACGGGAAAACTTACGGGCAATCTTGTACAAAAATTTTATAAAAATTGTAAGATAATTTTGAAGCGACGATTGGCTATCGTTTCAAGTTCTGCGGATGTTTTTTATATTTTTTAACTAAAAATGGTGATCGGATTTGAAATGAATCATTGAAAATATTCATTTTAAACACCCCGAACTTGTGAAATAACAATTTTTCATTAACGTTATGAAAAATTCGACATCATGTCTCGTGATACGCAAAATATCCTAAAAACCAGAAAAGAATAAAGAATTATCCGATTTGAGGCAATGCGCATGCAATATACGTACATATACGTATATTTTTGTTTTTACCTGATTTCATTCGTTTGGCGTAAAATTGGATTCAACTAAGCTTCGCCGGCTCTCAAGTTGTTGAAATTGGAAGCGTATTGTCTACGCTCGTCTATCCGCGTTTCACGGTTCCGATGAGCAGTGACTCCGAGGCTGATTTCTAATTTCTTGGGAATAAATTACGTCCGTTATATCCGTAGACACGCTCTGCGGGAATTGCCAGATCTTTGATCCGCAGGCAATTTTATTCATCTCGAGAGTCCGCGGGATTCTCTTAATTACGCCAGGAGGCCTGGTTCGGCACAATTCCGTCGTATCGCACGTTGTCCACTTGTTTTCTTTCCATTTGCCTTCCTCCATCTTTAAACGAAACATGACTGAACAGCATCAGTATTAGATTCTGTCATTTTCTCTCTGCGATAGAAGGCAATACAGACGTTTTGGGGGCGGGGTTGAAGTTCCGAAAACGCCTAATTTCAAATTGTTTGAAAGATATAACGAAATACTACTTTTACGAAACTGCAAAGTTTGGAATGACTGGAAACCCGACGGCTCAATGTTCCGAAGTGCAGGATTCCGAAAATTGAATTCACGATAGAGTAAAATTCCGAAAATTAAAACACACCAACACAGCGTAGTTTACTCAACGAGTGGGTGTGAAAAATCAGAAAAACCGAAGATCAGAACCATCGGAATGACGAACGTAAAAATATCGAAAATCTGAAACCAAGAAAGATCAAAGTGGTGAAATTTTATCAAGCCAAAAATTCACAGGACTGAAAATCTTGGGTCATTCGGAATTTTGATGTTTCAGATTTTTAAATTTTCACTTACTCGCATTTTCGGAATTTTTGACCTATCGGAGTTATCCCCTCTCTGGATTTTGTCCTTTCGAAACTTTGATGTTTCGTCAAATTTTCATTTCTCCACTTTAAGTTTCGCCACCAAAAAATTCGGAATCAGTCGCTTTCGGAACTCTTGAAATTCGGAATTTAAATCCCGCTCCGACTTTTTAAGTACAAGCCATCTTTCTCCTATAATCTGTATGATTAAAATATTCTGTAGACATCTAATTCATCAAACTAAGACAATTTCAACCGTCGAATACACCGGGATAAATGTTAAGCAACAAATAGAAACTTGCCGCGTTTACAGCAGGCTTTATATCGAGGCTTACATACCTACCGGCATCTATAAGTTAAAAGCTCTCTCTCTCTCTCTCTCTCTCTCTCTCTCTCTCTCTCTCTCTCTCTCTCTCTCTCTCTCTCTCTCTCTCTCTCTCTCTCTCTCTCTCTCTCTCTCTCTCTCTCTCTCTCTCTCTCTCTCTCTCTCTCTCTCTCTCTCTCTCTCTCTCTCTCTCTCTCTCTCTCTCTTGCACCAGCCATCCGAGTTCATTGATCCTTTCACACACCTTGAGAATACTCGTTCTAATCCCGGGACGGTAGGTAATCTGTATTATACGAATCACGCTGAAAATTGATGAAAAATTTCAATTTCTTCGCGATCACCGCGTAAATTGAATTCAAGACAATTCGTTAGCTCGCAATCAGTAATAAGTGAAATGTACTCCGAATAAATTGATCCAGCACATTAATCTCGGATGAGAATTTTGTCAAATCGTTACACATATACGTAGAGTTTGGAAATATATAACGACCTCGCTGTTTTTCCTTGCAGCAATTGCATGGGAGAAAAGTATTTTGTTTATGCGGGGGTGAGAAACGCCAGGGTGAAATGGCGCCGGCGGATCTAGAAATGTCCGATTAAGATTCTGATTTGTTATTTATAGCTCCCAGACGGAATTAGACTCTGATCCGGGTAGCCGGCATCGATAAATCTTCCGATACATGAACAACTCTTCGCGAGACAAGTGAGAAAGTCGGGATTAGAAAAGATAAGGAAAAAATCGGAGAAGAAAAACGGGGAAAGGGAGTGAAAATCAGCAGAAATTGGATCAGAGAGATCGAGTCGTGACGATTCGATAAATGTAACGTTCCAGCGAGTATCTGCTAAGTCTTCGAAAGTCCAAAAGGCTTTTCGCCTGACCGATTCCGAACTTGAAGCCATCGTAATCAGACACTTTGTTACTACCAAATTGAAATGACGCTAGAAAGAATCCCTCTGTTTTCAATCCACGTTTACTTTTTTCACCTCCTCTTCGTTCTCGAATTTATAATTCGCAACGACTTGAACACGATTCGAAATACAAGGTCAATAACAACCCCTCGGGTAATTATTCAAGTACGTGAAAAATTCGCCGAAATCAATCCGAGATGATGAATGGCAGCGGTTCGGAAAGCTCAGAGATCGGGGTGGAATTTTTTTTTTTTTTATACCTTTTTTCCTCTGGTATAAACAGCTTTTGTACTGATGAAGTCGGTTTTATCCCACAGCTCTCTTTTATTTCATATCGTTTTCTCCTTCTCGCACTTTTCCTTTCTTCTTCATCCTTTCCGTCTCTTCGCCCTGAAGTTTTTTTTTTCTTTATTCTTTTTCGTTCTTTTTCACTTTTATTTTCCCGTCCATTTTATTTTTCTTTCTCGTTTTATTTATCGCGCGCGCGTGTGTGCGTGTGTTTTTCTCTCTTCTTTTTCACCGAAATTCGCGTCTTCGAATGAGATGCAAATTATTGGAGGTATTTTTTTCCCTCCATTTTTCTCATTTTTTCTTTCACCCTCGCGCGCACTCCGAAAATTCTTTTATGCTACGCGACACAGCTTCTACAGATATTTATATACCTGTGTATGTTCGAATGTTCGATATGTCCATGTACATATATGTCGACCTATTTCTTCACAGGATATCATGTACTTTTTCATCGACCGTTTCATTTCTCATGTATACATAAAATTCTAATTCAACTTTGTGGAAAATTAGCAAGTAAAATTTTCCAGTTGTTCAATTTCCTCTTGGCTATGATGTTTTTGAGGGAACGGAAATAACGAGAAAGAAAAAAAAGAAATAAAAATCTATATCCACGAGAGCCCGTTCCAGGCACGAACACGGCGTCTGGTTGATAGTGTATTTATTTAAAATTTGCTCCGATCGCCATATCGTAAAGCAAATTGAGATTCGAAGGCTCTGTCACAGGAAGGGAACCATGAAATCTGATCTCTGGGAATTCGTGTGAGAGAGAGAGAGAGAGAGAGAGAGAGAGAGGAAGAGAGAGAAAGAGATTCCGGAAGATCGATGAAGACGACCTTCATCCTGGGCAAGAAGCCTCGGTGGTTTCGCCAGTGTTAAACGATGCAGTTATAAACACGAGGTTCGCCTTGAAAATCTTGACTCACTTTAGACATGTATTTATGTATGCATGTAGGTATACACATTAGGTTGTTTCCAACAAAAAATAATCATTTTTTCTCTTCCAAATAGGTTCAAAAGTTCTATATAAAAATAGGTATAAAAATACGCTCGTTAAAATTTGAGCTCTTAATATTAACATTTAAAGGTTAATCGTCGCACTTTTCTATTTTCCGCAAGAATAATGCATGGGAAAAATGGTTTTTGCTATTCTTGCGACATTTTTATAGAGTGTTCAATTTCCCATCAAAATATCCGTAAGTTTTCTGTACGTCGCATTACGTACGTTACCTAGTTATAAAAATTAGGAGGAGTAAAAACAATTTTTCCCATGTTATTCTTACGGAAAATAGAAAACCGCGATGCGCAACCTCTTAATGTTAATATTAAGAGCTCAAATTTAAACGGGCATATTTTTATACGCAATGGTAATTTCGAACCTATTTGGAAGACATTTTTTATTTTTTTTTTTCCAAACACGATAACACACCACGCGTAGACGCGTACATGCGATGCGGTAGATAAAAATTTTGTGATTTATAATAATTATTGCCAACGGGAAGTTGGCTGGTAAATTATTTACGAGTTTGGGCCGCAGCATACTGATCTCCCCCATTTCCGAGTCTCACAACCGAAAAGTACCCGCTTCGTCATATCGCGATCTCGGCCCTCGAAATTCCCTTGTCGAGCGTATAAGAGACGCCGTTCCGCCGGCTCTGCAGAATTAAAAACAATTTATGCAACGAAAGGAAGGGAAAAAAAAAATGAAAAAATACGTTTCGAACGTCGATTTGTATGAAAGTAATTGACGCTGCCTTCGATTTTATTCCTTCCAATAAACCGAACAGTGAAATCGCATCGCAATCAGCTCTTGGACATTTTTTATTTCATCAATAAATTCATCATTCCATTCCCAATTCATATGGATATGTATCATGTCGCTGTAGAATTTCATATCGTTATTTCGTTCAATTTGTTTTCCATCAAGTCTCATAATTTTACCGGGCTTCCGCGGGATTCACGGAGGGTCTCGTATCTAGACCGCGTTCTAACCAATTTTCTCTTAAATTCGCGACCCTGCAGTCGACTTGTAAGTAATCATCCGACAGCACGTAAATGAGAACGGAATTCACGCGGTTGTAATCGTCCTGAAACGAAGATAAAAGTTCCGATGTTGTCAACCCTAAAAAAATTAGAGACCGTTGAAATAAAAAAAAAAAAAAAAATGTAGTTTTCTTAAAGTGAAATACTGTCGTTTAGGCGGAAATTTGATAAAAATCTGAAGATCTTAGACGAATACTCAAGACTGATTACCAAATCTTTGAAAATTGTCTGTGAAATCGATACAACGGACCAAAAATCAACCAATTATGAGGTTTTCTGAGAAAATGTGCACCAAGTAGATTGTGTCTGAAATTTGCGTGACAAGTCGATTCTCTTAAATATTAAAAATAAAAGCATAATATACGTGTAAGTACAAGTTCCTAATACCTCTGTACGTACACTTCAGATTGTAGGATATAAATCTGTCTGTGTTACCTCGTTCGGTAATTATCATTATATATTTCTATGAAAATGAAATATATCATGTATTCCTGTATTTATAGATTACTTCCGAAAATAAGAAATAGATATGAAGAGTTGTTGTGGCTCCATTGAAACATCTAAAGAATTATCGTGCTGTGATGTAAATGAAAAATTTAAAGATTTGTTTTGGCGCCATTTAAAGAAATATTCATTTGATAGGTTGGCAACGCTGGTCGTTGAAGTTCAAATTATCCGTTTCGTCGAGTGTCCGCAAATTCTTGCCCTGCGTTTCTCTGCCTGTTTCTTCACTCTGCAATCGGACCGCTGGATCGATTTTACGCCGAATGATTTCCGTTCGTCTCAATCGGGGCGCCGCGTGTGTTTGACACTCGGTCAAGAGTCTCTTATTCGTGGCAACAAGTTGACACGATTTAAAACCGAGAGTCAAGAGCTCCGGACAAATGGTTAAAAAGTGAGAGAAACAGCTCGAGCCAGCCTCCTCAATCCTGAAGGATCGAGGCTAACCTGTTATCCCTCGAGCAATTCCGGGACTGGGTAGCTTCCGCCCGGTTGCCATGGTTACCGGAAGACGCGGCTCTGAGACGCACTCGGACTCGAGCCCGACGGAAAACTGAGGAAAATAAGAAAAATGGCACAAAATATGACGGATTTAGAACGATTCGTAAATCCTAACGGAGAGAAATCAGCCGTGAAATTTTATTGCAGTAGGATTGAGATGCGTGTCGAAATTTTCTACATCCTTAAGCCCGATACGAATTGTTCAGCTACATTTACACCCTCTCATTTTCCATTGCTAAGTAGTTTGGATATCGTCACTTTGTATCACGCGTTTCGAATCGATTATCATCAATCTCTTCGTCTTCTCAGTTCCCGTTCTTCATTCGGCGGTCTCTTAATCATCCCGCTCGTGGTGGGATAAAAGTTATCGTCAAAACACGCGACAAGATCAGTGCCTGATATCTCCTCTTCTCTTATTATACTTACCTACGATTCAGACAGCTCGCGGATGACACCGGAGTGAAAAGTTAAGCTCCAGACTCGAGATTAACTTGCGGGAAATCTAAATTCTCCTCGCTCCCGTTATCCGTCCTTCTTCCTTTAAACTTTGATAATTATTCGGAGGGATGCAGTTGGGTACGAGTCGACTTTCTCCGCGTGGCTAGTCAGCCGCCATTGTTTCTCGTACAGCTACATCCGGATGGCTCTTCGATAAGCCTGATTTCAAACTGTTTATTAAAGGGTTAGATATACCTGGGACGGCTGAAACTAAGGTTATGTTTAAGAGTTTCTTTCGTGTATAAAATTGAATTTCATTTAACAACCATTACACATCATTTAACGTGTCGCGAAGATATTTCTGGTATCGATTTTGAAAATACCGTTTCGAGAAAAACGCGTTTAAAGTTTTAAGGACAGTTCACCCTGAAATAACGAGTTTATTTCAAACTTAGATGAAATCGTTGATTCCTGGGCCATATGACGGATCTTCCTGAGATGTCGGCGCTTCCATTAAATCTTTTTTTTTTTTTTTTTGCCGTGTCAACCTCATTCTTTCTTCTTTTGATACCTTCGTCGGACCAAACGTTAGTCGTTGCTTACACGGTCGGTTACAAAACGCTACGACTTCGTCATTACTGCGAATTTCTTTATGAAATTGTCAGGGTAAGCACTCAAAGGATGGTACTTTCGAATGAGCACCTTTTTTAAATATCAATGTTTTTTTCACCTACCCAAGTATCTGCAAAGCCTTAACGCTTCGTTCGCTTTGTGGACTGTTTTCCTTTTTTTCCTTCACCGGTAATCCTCGCTTCGCGACGAGCTGCGACTGCAGACCACCTACGTTGAGCTTACACCTATTTCAAACCGCAGTCGGTGATAACGCCGGGAGTTGGGTCAGACGGCGCAAAGTAGTCAAAGACACCTCGCGGTCAGACGGACCCGCCACTCTTTACCAGCTTGTAAATTCCGTCTGCGTGTTGAGAAACGGGGTGGGAGTCAAAAAAATTGGAACGGTCAATATTTCGAGTGGCCGATAAAATAACGAAAGATGAATTGTTCGAAACGTTGATTTTCGCATGATTGAAATTTCGTTGTATCGGCCACCCGAAATATTGACCCTTCTAAGCTTTCACCCCCATTCGAAAAATGCTAACTTTTTAACCGTAATTGTGTACACAAATCGATTGATTATTTGGATAAAATTCGAAAAGAGTCAGAACAGAGCCGACTGAATTTTTCTAATTTGTAACAACCTTATTAAAGAATATTGTCGATGTGATTAATGAAATATTGAGACTATCCCAGGATGGACAGCAAAGTTTGTTACCGTTTGAATACGCAGATACAGAGTTCATTTCGATTATAGTTGCTAGTCAGTCACAGTACAAGAGTATGAATATTATATTACAACAGTAGCGTTTAAGTATACTTATTGGGATTACGCGAAGAGAACAATCAATTGTACAAGTAACTATTTAGTGTGTGTAATTATATACTTGTCTATTGCAATTTTTATACCAATTGCGATATTAATGTGTTTGTAATAGTTGGACACATTTTTTCATTGAAATAACTCATCGTTGCACCGAACATCGAATCATCGTAATAGCCGGGACCTTTATTGAAGAAAATTTGATTATCTACAAAATGAAACCAAAAACAGCTCCCCAACTTGTATAGTTTTCGAGATATTTCGATTAGAGTCACCTTTTAGAATTTCGCTACCGAGTTCCGGTTTCACGAGGCTTCGCTTGAGGCTAAAAACTAACTTTTCGAAAGGTATGTAAGAAGGAGAAGAAAAGTTTTAAAAAATACCGGCCTAGTATATATAAATTATTCTTACGGCACCCGTAAGAATTCAGGTTTGATATAGTTCAAGATTTATTTATATAACGTGAACTAAATTCAGCACTGATGATATCTGTTGGAATATTGAAGCAGGATGGTTCGATAGAAGAAAAAGGGGCAGACAGACAGCCAGACAGACGGGCAGATACGCAGACAGTCGAAAGTTTTTGTGTGAAAGGGTTTTCAGGTCGACCCGTATCTCGACTTTGACGTAGCGATTAAATATTTCACGTGAGTATAGGCACAGGTCGATCGACGAGAGGCTATCGGGGACCCGATTTCTCAACAACGGAGACCAGTTTCGCACACTCGGTGACTAGCGAAGGTACAAACGCAGGGCAATTAGCTGTCGCCCCGGGTCCACGGGGGTTAACGATACGACTGCGAGGGTAAATTCATTCCCGAATTTTTTCTTCTTCTTCTTCTTCTTCTTTAACAAATAATGAAATTAAATGTAAGTTAGAGAAAAAAGGGATAAATAGCAAGCTGCTGTGAAGCTTGGGTTATAATTTATCGAAATGAAAGTTGACTTTCCTCGCA
The DNA here is from genome assembly GCF_021155775.2 of Neodiprion pinetum. Classification (NCBI taxonomy): domain Eukaryota; kingdom Metazoa; phylum Arthropoda; class Insecta; order Hymenoptera; family Diprionidae; genus Neodiprion; species Neodiprion pinetum. The sequence goes on from NC_060233.1 coordinate 29,197,259, forward strand.
GACGTATATTATCTGTATGCAAAACACAAATCTAAAAATATTAAAGAATTAGCAGGAGCGGAGTGACGGTAGTTAACCGCGGGCAATAATTAGACCTCCGAGAATTAGGAGACGGAGGGAAAGGCTAGACGACGGTAGACGTTTCGAGGGGGTGCGGACCGAGTTAAAAGATGACTCGAAGTTAACCGGAGAGGCTGAAATCTACGGAGCGTATCTCGGACAAGGTTGCGAAGGAAAAAAAAAAGCAACAAAAAACGTCGAAATGAAGAAAGAGTAGGAGAAGAAGAAGGAGAAGAAGAGTGAGTTTTGTGCGGGGATCTCTGTATTTAATAGCTGTCTTAATTACCACGTCTCACTGCGCGGACGATCAGACACTAATAGTGATCGACGATTTTGTAGAACCATTGAACGAAAAGCTGGCGGGTATTCAGATGGCCGAAAGGAGACGTAAATTCGGCTGATTTTTATCGATATCGTTGAAACCTTGTCCGTTGAATGTTCCGTATCTTTTACAGAGAATTAATGGAAAGAAACCTGCAACGATTACGTACAAGATGATCGTCGTTGCAGACTTGTCGTTAACTTTAAAACTCGAGACTTGGGACGGCAGGAAAGACGCGACTGAATTAGGTTTCAAGGGTGCTTGTAATATTATACCGTCTCGATAGTGTCGTGGCGGGAAAATTCAAAAGGGTCATTAAGATGTCAAGAGGTTGCATCGCGCGTCGGCCAATCGATAGGTAATCAGCATCTGGGTGTAAAAACTATCGCCTTCGCCGCGCGGCAAGCCGATCGGCGTGAAATAATTGACGATAATAAATTAACTGGCCCAATTTTTTTTACACCGATTCCTCTCTTTATACTGAAAACTGTGTTTATTATTGCAGCGTTTTGCCTCTCGCCTTTTATCGGCAACAAATTTTTCATATTTCGACCCTGAAATTATTCGCCTATCGCAATGCGTAGAACAGAGACGAGGCAAGGACTGTTACTTGTATACCTACGGCTCATCTGCGTGACATTGAATTTCACACTTATTATACCTACCCATCGATGGACCGAGCTGTGAGTCTGCGACTGCAGATCTAACCCTGGATCAATTGATTCCAGCGGCCGTATTATAGAATAGATTCGCTCGATAACTGATCCTCGTATATATAAAAGCCGCGAGCTCGGCCGCCCGGGAGATTTAGTTGATCTAACCAAACGCTTAAGAAGCTGGCTGCTCGCTCGGAGACTGCTAAAGAAACAAATGTCGACCTCTGAACCGACCTCGCATCCTATCTACGACGGAGGAATTCTCTCGAGACAGCCGTCGACGTGGTTGAAACAAACTTTACAAGCTGCTGTGGAAAAAAAAAAAATTGAAAATGACAAAAATGAAAAGAAACTAACGAGTGAAGAGAAACGGAAAGTTCTCGTCCAACATTGCGCCCAAGATCGCACAAGTTATTAATTTTTTCACTCTCAAGGGTCGAAATTCTCAGATCCGCAGTAACGAAAGTTTTCGAAGCTTGCTCGTGTCACAAGTTACGGAATTACATACATGTATATATGCCACCCTGAATTCCACGAATGAAGAAAATTTCTGTACATAACTTGGAATCTATTGATAAAATGTGGAAATTCAACTATATTCTACGAAGGTGTATAAAAATTTGTCCAAGAGTTGTTATTGTTTATTTTCTTAAAACTTTCACGAGACCACCGTTCGGTAACCGGAGTTGATAGGAATTTACCAAAAGCAATGCGAAAAACTTTACAACCCACCTTTTTTCCTCCCTCTTCTTTATCGTTTTTCTTCTAATGAACTTCTCTTCTGGAAAATCGGGAAGGCGTTAAAAATGACTAAATCCCATTCAACAGAGCCGAAGTCGTATAAAAGAAAGTAAAGAAAAGAAAATGGGAGAAACAAATGGGAAATTATTACGATGCTGAAATTTATTCTCCTCTCCCTCTTTTCTTGCCTCTACCTTTATACGTACGTATTTTTGAGATTTTAATTGCAGGGGTAGGTACGGAGCGCACTGCAGGCATGGTCGCCCAACTCACCGAGGTAATAACATTTTCGGTTACGTAATAACGCGGGGGGGGGGGGGGGGGGGGGCGGTTTGGCGGTTATGCGGCAGGAGGGAACAGGTAATTAGGGTGCAATGAGGTGGGAAGCAATATGCGTGCGGAGGGTGAGATTGCTTCCTGAATCAAGACCAGATAACGAGGGTGTAAGAGGGTTGTCATCTCGTATCTCCTCGTTCTCTCATTACGAGTGTCTTCGCCGCGTCCTCGAGAATCAATGGTCACCGTAACCGCACGCGGCACAATAGCTACGCCATTTTCAAACCACTCATCCGAGATACCTAGTGGCAGATTACATCCGAAATAAGTCCTATTCATCTTTTCCAAGGATTCCGCAGCCTCCGACGATACCCTCCGAGCTTCTCTTCCTGCGGGGTTTTTTCCGCGACGCAGGATCAGCCGCGGTTGGTTCGCTGCTGCCGGATCCGGGGATGCGAAGTAGGGGTTAAACGGGTCGGCAAGGGTGGCGGGGGTAAACAGGAAATGCCGGAAGCGCCCGCGTCCTTATTACGCGCTCCATCTGACCCGGACCAATCAGCGAGCGCTACGCAATTCCATTACGTTAACGCCGTTACCGAGCCTAGCGCCAGACTGTCAACCGACGTTTCTCGTCTGCCCCTCGTCACCGTCGCATAGTCCGCAATGCCAGTCGCCACAGACGAGACTCTCAATGGCACTGACTTAAGTCACGTCACGTTCCTCAAACTCGCTGAACTCTTCCCTCGACTTTTTCTTTCCACTTGTCATATTGCTTCCGATATTTTTGGCGAAAGGTCGCGAGCTTCGCCGTAATTTCGCACCGAGTCCGTCTTGCGTTTTTGCCGTAGTGGATGAAAATGGAGAAAAGAAAACGACGAAGCACCAATTTCAACGTTTTATCAAACTTGCTGTGAAAAACTCAGCATACGAGGATTAGAATAAAGGACGAACGATCGCGATGTTCGCGGTATTGATAAATTAAATAGTTCAAATTTTTAAACGACATGCCTAAATTTTCATCCCTCTGGGTTTCTAACGCTTAAAAACAAACTTCCAATTCGTAGGTGTTGAAAAATAACCCGTCCCTTTTACCGAGGGTCGGCGTAACCTTATGCAATTAGACCTACGCAAATTTACCTCCATGGTTCTACGGAACTGTTTGCAAATTTGTGGTAATAGAAGCTGCTAATTATTATGGTAATCGTTTCGGGTTGAGGTCACACGGTGTTCGATTCGAATCGAAGGCCGATTCATAAGCTAGATTTGATTATCTCACACGCCTCGATAATCCACGCGATGTGGACACGACATCCCTCGATTGTTCTCCGATCGCAGCTTCTCCTCGCATCTGCTTATTCTTAGTTTAATCAATCTCAATTCTCCTCCTCTTATCACACCGCTAGTCACGCAGACAATCGACAGTTTGATCCCGTCGCCTAAATCTGAACTTCGTAGACCTGCACTTCACCCGAAAGATTTGCCCACTTGTACGTGCCTGGCAGATTCCTCGAGAATAGATCTTCGATAAGTTTCAAGAAATTTTGGAGAACGTTTGACGAGTGTCATTCATCCGCGATATGTATCATGTACAATATATCCATTGCATATTGTCCTACCACCGTCATGGGCGAGACGATTATACACGAGATTCTTGTGAGTTTGGAATCATTTCTTAACCTTCGCTAGAAGTTTTTCATGGTTCGGGTAGCGAGATCCAGATTTGAACGAAAGCTCCGCAGGCTCACTCCGATTATTGACTTCCGCATTGTGTCCGGGGATATCGTATAGCAGGAGTGAAAGACCCTCTCACAATAAATCTTCAACTTTTTCCCTTGCAGAGAGATTGCGAAGGTCGCATTTCACGAACTGCTGCCATTTTCAGTTACCTCCCCTTATACGACTCCGGACTGTACTAAAAACCATCAGATGCTCTTCAGATCTCCCCAGGTACAAGCACCAAGTCGATCAGTTTTAGTCGTGTCGAACGTTCGCTGCTAGGAAGACGTTCTGGATACAAAACGTTTCGTGCTCATATGATCTCTAGATTATACTTACGATTTTTAGCCGTGAGTCTGATTGGGAACGAACGGATCTATCGCGACTCAGAGTTCTTCGAAGAACAAACGTAACGAAACAAGGATGTGCCGTCTTTACTGGTAACGATGATGAAAAAACATTCGTGCCAATGATGACTTTAATGTCCAAATTAAACAAAACAGTAGAATTGTCTAAGAACTTTGATTTTCGCGGAACTTTTCTGAGTTTGGACTAAATCACTACGAGTAAAGTGTCATGAAAAATCTCATCGCTGTAACGACGTCACGATTAAGGATATTCTGTTTAACAATATACTTCAAGAATGACTTTGAGCCATCTTTCTTTCGAAACTCCCGATCCGTCGATATTTCTCGTTTCCTAATGGTGACCCACAAACAACAACTATTTCACTCGCCCTTGTATATATCCGCAGGGCCGCTGCAGGAACTTCAACGTCAATGGGGTAATAAGGGGGACATATTAGTACACAAGATTCCATTATTCCTCGACTTCTTTTCTCCCTATTGTGGTCATCGTCATCGTTATCATTCTTATTATTATTTTTATTATTATCCGGATATGATTGTTGGTCAAACTGCAGGATAACTCTGAGTTTGCTTATTGTTACACCCTCGTACCTTCCGAGTGAAATGTCTGCCGGTCTGTATGGAGGAAAATGAGAAGGAGGAGGAAGAGGAGGAGGAGGAGGTACTGTAACGTCTCACTTCATGTGATAAATAAAAGTAAGGGATCACACCGTTGCTATAACAATTTCAGGAGGGTTAAGGGACTCCCGTGGTAGCAGGTCTTCCGGTGTTGTTGCCGCAGACATTTTCGTAATAACAGCAAATCATAAATTGCGGCTTCTGGCCTGCTCTTTTCCTACTCCTCGCTTTTTCCCCCTGAACCCGTCGACCATGGACCATGAACCGTGCCGAGGGCAACCGCAGCTAACTCTAGTCGTAACGTTGGGTATACCAATTCACACACATACGTACCATACACGGCACGCATGTCCGAAGTACATCTCTTTCCAAGACGGGCGAAGAGAAGAAAATAACCACCTCTTCGAAGGTCCGCAGGTGGGTGACAAGAATTTTTTACTCTCGCGGGAACGATTTTTATTTTCGCGCGTTTCTGCACAAGTTTTTTTTCTTTTTGCCGTCAGTTCCTCGTTCGATACATGTGATTCATTTTTTTGCCACCAGAGGAAAAAATGTACAAGTACATATACAGGGTACATGTTACATGGGAAGTAAAATGTTTATAGCGATTCACATTCGAGATTTTTCGCAATATTACTTGTATTATTGATTCTAGAACAAAAAGAAAAATTTCTCTAATTTTGTGGGCTGAGGAGTGAAAATGATTGGGGATTCCATATACCTTGATATCTTTGTGCTAAATCTTTGATTTTTATTCAACCAAATGAACTTGCCAATAATTTGTACAAAATTTGAAGAGTCTTCATACGGACAACGTTTGAAATATCGTAAGTAACCAAGGGTTAAACGTGGTGAAAAATTTGCACTTTTAGGGGGGGGGGGGGGCGAAATTCCATAAAAAAATGTAATAATAATATTGAAGTTTTTACAGATCTGATTAAAAAATAATATATTTCTTTGATAACGTTGATTCTTCACTTCGCAACGTTCTTCGATCTCGAATTTCTCAACTAATTTTTAAAGACTCGGTGTGGTTAATTCCGAAATTGTGTAGCTCGTTCCTAATTCCTTATCGACTAATTGTAAGAATTTTCCAGGAAGAAATTGCAAACACTTAGCCTCGACTCCTCGAGACACGGCGTAGAGCCAAGGCACAAACGAGTCCGTAGTAGGTAGTCGGAAAGTCTCACAATTAGATGTCATTCACGGAGTTCTTGGATCTCGAGCTTTTTATGTTCGGCAGTGGAAGTGTTCCGCGGTGCATGCTCGTTTAATTGGCTAGACAAAGCGGCTACTCGGAAGCGAGAAAAAGTTAGTCGGCGAGAGAAATGTATCGGCAAAGGTGAACAACTCCTGCAATCTCTCTGCGTCGATTCAAATTTCGATCACTGCCTTTCCAATCAACCGCAGACGGACTCTTTTTACCGCACAATATTTTCCAACGTATCTACTCGAATTCACCCGCGTTATCGATCAGATTTTTCCGCCCGATTTCCATCCGACCTGATAATCCCGCGGCCTCGGAATACCTGCGTCTATATTTTTTAATCCTCCCTCGTCGGATAGGATATCCCGCGACGCGGACAGGATTGATTTCCAGGATTCATGCACCGCCCGTTCTAAGCGCGTTTCACGCTAGTTTATCACAGATCGCTCGATAACTCCAGATCTGTATATCCGATAATAGTTCCCCCTCATCCACCGCATGCGGGACTGAAAAATCAAACGTGATCGAAACTTTTCACGTTACTTTCCCGGACGTTTTATTAGTTTGATCCAATTTCCACGCTAATAACTCAACTTTAAAACATCTCGATGCGATGTTTCCAATTTTTTTTTCCACCCACAGTTGCCATAGTTCGATTTCGACTTTTTAATATCGGCTAAATATACCACAGCGTTGGTAGTCAAACTCGATAATTAAACTCTTTAGTTGGTGGAACAAATACTCCTGCGAAAATTTTTTATTCAGTTTGCAATTAGATGTAGGTATGTGATTCATTTAGAACTCAATTTTCCCTTGATCATACGCTTATACAAATATTCGCAACACGCATGAAAAGCGTCAAGTTTGCAGAGTATTTATGACCCTTTTCCTATAAACAATTAACCCTTACCTGCTACACTGGGGTCCAAAGGAACCCAGGCCAATTTTTTCATTAAGTCTTAAACAAATATCCTTCAAATAATTAATGAGAAAAAACATTTTGACATAAACACATGGTACATTTTTTCCCAAAATTTCCTTCTTTATTTCTCAAGACAAATAGCTTTTTTTAAAAAGCCACTTAACTACTGTGTTCTTACTTGTAGCGATACGTCGGTAGAAGACTCAGCTCAAATTTTAGCCCTTGACATTAAAAAAATAAAAACATTATGAATTTCTCTCTAAAAATGGTCTCATTTTTTCATTTTTTTTATTTTTGTATTTATATAGTATACTTGAATTTAATTTTTGACTATATAACCTACACGATCCTTCAAAGTAAGCTTTTAATAAGTTCTGCAAAAAATTTTCAATTAAAAACGATCGATAGGTTTTTTTTTTTTTTGCAACGATATTTGTCACTGGCGTTCAAACGGACCCAGTGGACCCCAGTGTGGCAAGCAAGGGTCCACATTGTTTTTCGCATTGCAGCTCCGCCGTGATTTCGTAGACGTTGATCGCCCCGCGTATAGCAAGGACATAACAACCTTAAGCACATTTCTACCGAGTAGGTACGTTACGCGGAACGACCCAGGATTTGCGTTTTTGACATATTTCACTTAAAACTAACTTCGGAGTTGCGAGAGGGGCTTGGCTGGCTGGCTGGCTGGCTGGCTGGCTGGCTGACTGGATGGCTGTTAACAGTATACGACAAAGGATTGCGAAGCAGAAAGCAGCGTTCCCTTATAGCGCCGCATGTGCCAGCCGGGGCTGAAGGAAAGGATCGGAGAATAGTTTGGGCAATGGGGATTGCGAGGAGGGCGAACACAGAGGGGAGAACTCGGGGTGGCAGACAGTCTGCCGCGTTATACGTTGCTATTTATTCCACGCGTCTGTATCGCTACCCCATCCTACACGTAGGCATGTATTGAAATTCGCACAGGGTCTTCCTTCGTTTGTGTTTCGTGCCTTCGTCGGCGTAGAAGGGCGTCCGTGGCCACGCTGCAGCTACGCCTGATAAACTTGCCGGATGGAGATATCGCCCGAGTTCCTAATATAGGCAGAGTATACGTTAGGGTGGATCTTGAAAATGTTATTTTTCAATTTCGAATTTCTCACCCCCCGACTCGGCTTCAAATAATTCTAAAATAAATACCACATTTTTTCAGATTTTTATCTCGACTCATAACTCGTGCCGTCGAACAGTTGATTTTTCAATTCCATTCTTGGGTCGCTGATTACGAATCTGGACTCGAAATTTTTTCATTTAAAATAACGGGCCCAGTGTGGCGATATCAAGTGAGGAAATCCACCCTGTTGTCGGCACAGGTTAAAGTTGAGATAAGAATCTGAAAAATTAAACAGTCATTTTTGAATTATTCGGGGTCGATTTGGGGGGTGAAATTGAAAAATAACCTTCTTAATAACCACCCCAGCATACGTCTACGTACAATGCAAAACGAAAGGAGGAAAATTGCAATTTCACGAAAGAAAAACGTGGGAATTGCAACGCGTCTTTTAACCACTTTACGGAAGGTCTTCCCCCGTCTTTGAGAAAAGAAAGAGAAAAAAAATAAAATAAAGAAATTTGCCAAAATCTTAGATCACTTTCAATTTTTGACTCTGACACTTCAAGGCTACTTATTGTTAAAGGGATTATACCCGGTGATTCGATCGAAACGATTTCAATTGTGGAATTGACGGTTCGTATCTTCTTCCGTACCCTCGCGTCAGTGTCTGTAGACACAATGCTTTTTCGGTACGCTTCTGCGGATAAAGGCGCGTGGGTGTAAGGTATATGGGCTATTCCGCGTCAACCGGATCAGTCATCTCTCAGATATTTTTTTAATTTGGCATGTGGATTGTGTGGGACGAGTTAGATTTTTGTGCCAAAGCGCGAATCTCATAATGCAAAATTCGATTTTTTATTAACAATAACAAATTAGACTCCCATTTTTTTCAAAAATTCATAACTTCGGCAAAAAATTAGATACAATATATTTTTTTTTTTCAAATTACGCGGAAAGCTCCATAGAATTTAAAAAAAAATACGAAATGGTAAAAACAAGTTGTTATCAATTGTTTATTTAACAATTAATTTTTCAAAGATTTTCAAAACAGTGACTGACACGATCAAAAAATTTTTTTAAAATTCTGACATGTTCCTTGAACTGTACTACAACCTGTGAATTAATTCCAGAGGGGTGTTTTTCTTCGTTTTCGAGTAAAAAATCATTAAAGGTGTCGATGCGCATGAAATTGCGGCCCGCCGAGTCTCTACGTAATGGCGGGCGGCCGGTTGCCGTCCACCGCTACACCGCGGTGGCGTCGCAGCGTTATTTTAGAGTCATTTTCACGATGTAGGACATGATTGAAGAATCTGAAAAAAATACTGTACCTTCACAAGGCCTGCTCAAAGCGATAAGTGAAGTTTCAAGAATGTGTTTTTATTTTAAAATAAGTAGCAAGTTATGTAATTATTATCATTTATGTGCACTCTCATGGTGTGTAACCGTTATTTTGAATCTCTGTAATAAAAAAACGGTGAAAAACACATTCCTGAAACTTCACTTATCGCTTTGAGCAGGCCTTGTGAAGGTACAGTATTTTTTTCAGATTCTTCAATCATGTCCTACATCGTGAAAATGACTCTAAAATAACGCTGCGACGCCACCGCGGTGTAGCGGTGGACGGCAACCGGCCGCCCGCCATTACGTAGAGACTCGGCGGGCCGCAATTTCATGCGCATCGACACCTTTAATGATTTTTTACTCGAAAACGAAGAAAAACACCCCTCTGGAATTAATTCACAGGTTGTAGTACAGTTCAAGGAACATGTCAGAATTTTAAAAAAATTTTTTGATCGTGTCAGTCACTGTTTTGAAAATCTTTGAAAAATTAATTGTTAAATAAACAATTGATAACAACTTGTTTTTACCATTTCGTATTTTTTTTTAAATTCTATGGAGCTTTCCGCGTAATTTGAAAAAAAAAAATATATTGTATCTAATTTTTTGCCGAAGTTATGAATTTTTGAAAAAAATGGGAGTCTAATTTGTTATTGTTAATAAAAAATCGAATTTTGCATTATGAGATTCGCGCTTTGGCACAAAAATCTAACTCGTCCCACACAATCCACATGCCAAATTAAAAAAATATCTGAGAGATGACTGATCCGGTTGACGCGGAATAGCCCATATGCATAATACGGAGAGCACGTTGAACGCAGCAAAGGCAATGGAATATCGATATCCCTGCAGGTCCTGTACGCATCTTTAAGGCGATTCACCGTCCGTCGAGTGTCGTGCAGCCTTGGCACCAACTTTTCCCATCTACTTTTCTCCTTCCTTCTTCACCCTCTTCGTCTTCACTCTCGCCCCCTCGCCGCTACTTCGCCTCTCTTTTTCTTCGTAGCTTTTTTTTTCCTCCCACCACCCCGCCACCCCTTTTTTTCCCTCCTTTTTTTGACCAGGGTGGGATTCTTTTCTTCTTCTTCTTCTTCTTCTTTTTTTTTTCCTCTTTTTTTTGCATCTTTTCGTACCTCACGAAACCCTCCTGAGTCCTGAACCCACGAGAATCCCCTTGAGATTTTCTCAGTAAGCAGTCTTGTCCTTCTCTCAAGCATCTTCGGCTTTAGAATCATCGATATACGGTATACACGTATAACTTATAATATTCAAAACTCGGTGCAGCCATTTTTACCTGCCTTGAGGTTTATACATCAATTTTTCGTACGATCAAGTGTTGAAAAAAAAAAAAAAAAACAGTTGTACACGTTTCGTTTCTTATCACATCATTTGATAATTCTCGCTCTTAAAATCTATAACGAAGAAATTTTATCAAAATCTTTCGTTACGTTTCAAGATCCACGCGTATAATTGCAAAGCTGGGACCTTGCATGTTGAAAGCGGAAAAACGGTTATGAAAATATTAAAGTTTCTGATTTCGATCGCAGATCGGTGACTAGTGAAACGGTTGGATTGACACAGCTCCGAAATAATGATTAGAGAGCTTATTTATCACGTTCATATTTTTGTCACCGAAGGAGCTCGCGGAGCTCAATGAAGGAGGGAAGTTCCGGTGTATCTGCGTAACGATTTCCGGAAATTCACACGTGAATCTCACGGACCAATAACGCGGCACGAACTTGATAAGTTTCGGCGGGAATGTGGGTCGTCGTCATGGTAACTACAGAATCGCTTTCGTTAGATCTTCCAGCCTCAAGTGTTTCTTTCATCCTCCCTCGGCTCCCTCTCTTCCCCCCTACACGTATTCGCCCTGTTTCGCCTTGCTCTAACCCCTTCGACGGACTGATCCGGTATAACTTTATTAATTATCCTCAGCAAACTCACGAGCAACCATTCCGGAATACCAATCCAGTCTATCGTATGATTCTTACATCTTTTCGAGCCTCCGCTCTCACTCCAGATATCCTGTGTTTTTATTTTTATTTTTTTTTTATTTCTTCAATTTCGCAACGTCACGCGCCGTTTGTTACCTACAAAAGCGAACGAGAAACATCGCGGTTAGATTCGCAAAAATTTCAACCCTCGATTCCACTTCGCTCTCATTCCGCAAATTCTTCTCGAAGCGTATTACACGGGCTGAGGAAAACGTATGAAAAACCCCTAAGAATCTCGCGGAGTTCGGTGAAAAAAAAAAAAAATGAAAAAAATCATCAAGGTATTAAAAAATCTTGGGTAATTTTTAACAAGGTATTCCAACAGTGACCTTTCATTTCATCTTGAACCTCATATTCAAGGCCATTTTTACTTGAATTTTGATTGTTCCAGTAGGGTACCCCCATTTTTGGTACCAGAATCCGAAAGAACGGGAAATTTTCGGAAGACGTGTAAAAAAGTATGAATCTTGATCACAGATACTCTTAACGCCGAGCGATCCCTCCTTTTTCTCTATAAATTATCGACTTTCTCAAAACAGAATTTCACCGCAGAATTCTGTCGAGTCGTGCTTTTTCTTTTTTTTTTTTTTCTTTATCTTACTTATAATTTTTTTCACCCTGTATCGTATTTGCCGCACACAAACGAGGAGACATTTTCCTATCCGGAAATAAAAATTCCGCGTTGTCTTTTTTACTCCCCCGCGCGACGAATTGTTTCGCCGACTTTTGCGACGCCCTAACTGTAACCCAGTATTCCATTTTCACTGCGAGTCGGTGATAAAATCCGTGTCGAATCGGCCGGTCGAGCTCCGCGTCTTCCGCAACCCGCGATGTAGGAACGCGGACTCTGCGACAAGCAGGGGTTGGATCGAGACAATGGGCTCTTTTGTTTCCCGCTAAATGCGTGTAGGCTTGGAAAATTACTCTAGAGGTACGCTGCACTGCGTCGGGTTTATTGCAAATATTTCCGAGACCTTTTCGAGTCTAGACTAAAGTACGGCGCGTTAGTCGGACCGTAAATGTGAACGATTCTCGTTCTAATTGCCAGCTGTTACCGCAGGCTGTGCTTGCAGGACTCGAGATTGCCGGGGTATTAATCCTTATAGGGATTATTTTTGGGGGTGGGGTCGCTTTCAAATCGTCAACGATTCCTCTGTAACGTTTATTGCACGCCTCTGGTGATGTTTCGAAATTTCAACGACGAGTTGACGTAGGACTTAAAGTTCTAAAAATGAACGGATCAACGAATCTGAAATTTTTGGAAATATCTTATTCAAAGTTAAAACTTCACGAAGTGTATCTGAGCTAGCTTATCATCGAATGAATTTTTATTTATGTTTTTTTCACTATTTCAAACCTACGAACCGAAAACCCCGAGGCTTAGAATGTCGGGAGTGGAAAATCTTACAAGCCTAAGAACATTCTGAAATTCTCTCATAATTTTTTATGCCTACGATTCTAAATTTGATTCAAATTCTTTCACTCGTTATACGGTATTTTCGGATTTTCAAGTTAAAAATAAATGAATACCTATCAAAGTGTGGCAATGTTAATGTCGGTTTTGTTCCATGCTTAATGAGGATTTTTATCTTTGTATTAAATTTTTCCTAATCATTTTAAATTTCAGACCGACAACCCCTGAAGCTGATACGAAATTATGGCATCTTGACGACACGACGTCACCTTCTTCCGGCGGATATTGAAACCTCGCTAGGTTCGTCTTGACCACATTTTAATATAACAGTAATTTCCAAGGGAATATTGACCGAGATTATTACCCACTTGTATTACTTTTCGCTAATGTGATTCAAGCTTATTTATACAATCGTTTTGTTTGTTGATTAATTCGTCGAGTTCGTTCTTTCCGTCATTTCTTATTCAACGCTTCTCCGTTTCAATTTTCAACGCAATTATCATTACCCTGCCACAGATGAATCGTTAATTCGGTCAGTAAACGAACAGCTTTGAGGTTTATCGCTGTATCTCGAGATATCCGCTCTTTGTTTGTCCGGAATACGCAGGCTGCAGGAAAGGGAGGGAACGAGACACTTTGATTTCAATTACGATTTCAAACGCTGCTGATGAAATACTCCACCTATCCCGGAGTTGCGAATTGTTTCGATTTAATCGCGCTCTGTACCGGCGGCACCCTCCCAACCATCCGACTGAAGAAACTGGAAATACATGACGCGGATAGACTGTACGAACAAAAGGCACAGGCATGCCTTATTTAAATGCTAATCTACCGTCTCCATCGAAAGCGAAAGATTTCAACAATCATTTCCCCAACTTCAAACTTACGTGGTTAATCGATCTTTATGCAGGTTTAACAAATATTATTTTGAAAAGTAAAAGCTGTCGGATGGATTGTGCTTATTCGTCGAACGTTGTTGTTTCGGCGCGAGTAATTTAGCGATGAAAATCGAGGTCGTACAAATAGAGCCAAAAATTGCGCTATAGCGTCGGCGAGGTATAAAATTCGCGTTCGCATTAAATCCCACAATTCGCAGCATTGGATTTGATACGTAAACATCGGCTTGCTTGCTGCGCGTATTATATCCGGGTCATCATTCGCGGCATGCCGGTGTTAATTCGAGTAGGTGTATCGATAATGAGGCGGTCGCAGCGCCGGTTCGAGTGGCGCGGAAATATTTTGCACGCATACATTTTCGCCTAATTGATGTTTGCGCTGACTGAAGGGAGTTGGCCGGATTAATAATTATCTACTAATTACGACAACAAGGGTAGAACGAATCCATTCGCTTCGATAATAACTCTCCGTTCTACCACGCCCTGAACCTACACACGGGTATAAAATGACGCGTACCCGCACTTACGTGTAACACTGGCGCTGCAACATTCGAGACGTCTGTAACATTCACCAACGATACGCCGTTAAATATGATTGTCAATTTACTACATATTTACTGTAAAAAAGAGTTGTCAATTTACGAATTCAGGCTAGAAATTAAAAAATTCGGTGCAGCGTGGTAAGTTACAATATATTTGTCTTAATAGTGAAATGAAATTTTTCTAGAATTTATGGCAAACACAGAAAGAAGTGATTTGTAAATTGAATGAGCGGTAAATGTAGGGCGGATTCGCTGTTCCGCATCCTGGTAAAACTTCCAATACAGTGTAGGAAGTTCCGTACAAAAATTTTTAACAGTGTGTTATAAACTCCGAGCCGCCGCCGTCGCCTATAACGCGGAATAACTTCTTTACCGAGCGAACAACAATGTCAGCGGACTGCCGTATCACATGCAGATGACTCGGCCTATTGTTTACACGTTCAAGTCTATGATTTTCTCTCGGCATTCTCGCGTGCCCGGAAAGCTGAAGTGTGCCGAAGCAGTCACGGGGCACGAACTGACAATGAAAAGACGATTATCCATTCCCATTCCGCGCTTGAATAAAACGCGTAAGGCGGACCGGAAGAGTGCGAATGAATACTGGGAGGCTCTGGTCACGATTGCAATAACATCGCGTTACGTTTTTAACTTGCGGAACGAGTCCGAGGATTTCGTTTCCTCGTCCAGCTTTCGTCGTAGCGCGACGCTAATGGCCACGGTGTGATAAAAGGTACGTCGTGCAGGTTACGATTAGTCAAGAGTTCATCCTCGCGCTTAAACTGCCCACCCACGACAATTTCACACTCGATTATGGCAGTTCCGGTATACGGAGCAGCCCGGGTCTCGTGGCTTAATCCACGTATCCAACATCACGCGTTGGAACGAATGAAGCCGATTACGACGGCGGTGAATGAGAACCGAGAAACGTGCTTAGCTGGTGGATGTTTGAAAATCGTTAAGTGAAATCGATGAAAAGATGGAACCGGCGCCTCGCGGGTTTCGAATGTCGCCAAAATATCGCACAAAAATCAATCCACCCGTAGAAGAAAAAGACGCTTTTCTCAATCTCCTACGCCTGCAGCTGTATGAGGATATTGCTTTTCTCATTCCACCACTGCTTCTTTATATCCGTTCTGCAATCAGTTACGACGATCGGTCTTGGATCGTTGCACGCGCGGGTACATCTGCACCTGGATGAATATGAACAACGTTGGAAACGTACGTTCCAGGTACGTTTATACTCGTATACGTGATTCGAGTAATGGCCCAAGGTGAGCTCGTGCCAATTTTAAGAGGTGCGTCGAATACGCTCCTCTACTAGGCGTGACGCGGTTGGTATTATACACGTGGAGTACTTATAACTGCGTCACACTTGAGTGTTGGTGAATCATCGATCTGGCACGAGAAGTATACCTCGTATACTCGGTGACACGTAGAAGCTTGTCCAACACACGGGTCTGCTCTTAGATCAGTGAACAACTTCCTCTTCCCTTTTAGCACCTGCACAATATGTAATACTTGAACACATACGTATTAACACTTGGTCATTTGAATCTCCGCAGCACGCGTTTCAGTCTCCGTTAGTCACGCGGTAGAAAATATTAGCAGAGGTTGGCTTGATGTATCAATGATCCGGGAAATGGAAGGTAATTTTTCACTGGATTTCGATGCTTCGAGGCCT
Source organism: Neodiprion pinetum (assembly GCF_021155775.2). NCBI lineage: Eukaryota > Metazoa > Arthropoda > Insecta > Hymenoptera > Diprionidae > Neodiprion > Neodiprion pinetum. Next base: position 29,213,097 of record NC_060233.1, read on the forward strand.
ATGTACGGAATCGTCTCCGACCATTTTTATGTACCTCACCGATTTTTCGTCGTAAGACGATATCTCGAGGACGAATTAACTGATTTCGATGATCGTGGTCTCAATTGATCCGGTTATTCCTGACTAGTAACCGCTTCCGAGTTGTTTGCGGAACTGAAATTGTTTTTTACCCAATATTGGTATTTAAATAACTGGGATTTCTAGGAGTGTTCCCGTCAGATTGCAGTTAGTCGATCTTTTCTTGTACTTGTTCGAGTACTTGTCGACGTCATCGGACGACAAGTCGTGTACTGAAACTGCTACATCTTGGGCTAATCGCAAAAATTACATTCGAACGAGACTGTGAAGAAACGTCTTTCCTTAATTCGGCGCCGACTTAAAACTGCACTCGCAACAGATGTGAACGTTTTAACCCTTTGAGTCACAAATTATTGTGCTGAGTCGATTTTTATTACAAGATAGTACTCTACGGTTTTTGGGCTAGCTGATTACGAATCTGAAATCAGATTTCAAAAGTTCAATACGGTGGTTCCAGAATAGCGGACGAAAATTTCAAATTTAATCGCATCCGGTCACAAAACTCTACGCAAAGGTTTTCAAGGTCGCTAATGGAATTCGCCGTACTGAATTTTCATAATCTGATGTCAGATTCGTAATCGTCGAACCCAAAAACCCCTGTACAGAGTTTTTTTTCTCAGGATTCGATCAAATTTCAAATTTTCTTGAATTTTCGAAATCCAATTTCAGATTCACGATCAGTGACCCTAAAACCTTATGATTTGTGCAAAACATGTATACGTGTAGAGATGAACTATTCCTTCAATTGTCACGATTTTTGTCAATCAATTTGTTTCTAACAATAATAATTAACGTTATATCGCAACAATTACACTCGCGTATTGAAAACCTCTAAGCATGCCATCAGAAATAGTAAAAAACCGCAAAGAAGTATGTTTTCAAAGTTCTCTGAGCATACAAAAAATGGATATAAAATAGTTGTTGAGAAAACGTACCGCCGTGACTCAAAGGGTCAACCATGCATTGTCCACAGTGAACGCGTGAGCAATTCCTACGCACTAATCACAGGATCCCGATGATCATTGACTCGGCCTCTTCCTCTTCGTCCGCTTCGTCCGCTTCGTCGGCGTGTCATGGTAGCAATCTCTCTCGACTGTCGCAAAACGATGATTAGAGCCGGGGCATCGAACGTGGCCTTATACGCGAGTCACACATGCAATATGCATATGTACCCGTGGTGCCTCCAGGCCCACACGATTATGGGGATACAAGCACAAGGGGCTCTGGTTATATCTCGGTCCGTTCCTCCAAGCATCCTGTGCAGGCTGCCGCCTACGCTACGAGGCGTCGTCACGGTGCTGGTGCGGAGAGACGCTGACGTCCGTGCGATGTCTTCTCCTGGGATGACTTTCACCGCTTGGCTGCAGCCGCGCCGCAGCTCCCAGCTTTTGCAGCCCAGGTAGTCTGGGTACCTGCGTCTATTTCCACGTCGCTTTTATTTTTCACCTTGGTCTACGTGCAGACGCTGTTAAACAGACCTTCGCCTCCGCTTTGCGAAGGTGTCTTCACCGAGAATCACTCTGCTTTTTTTCTTCTTGCACTTCGTAATGACTGAATAATTTTACACGAAAATCATTTTCACAACAGAGATAGAAAAACCTTCTTCCATTGAGGTATTCGTCACGATTATAATCAAGCACCAGTCGAGGAAAAGAATCTTAACGAATGTCGTTTATACATTGGCTTCAATTTTTCATTCAATGTATGTTAGAACGGATTTTTTTCGAAAACTTAGTTTTTAGCCTCAAACAAAGTCTCGTGAAATCGGAACTCGGTAGTGAAATTCTATAAGGTACCTCAGCCGATTTGGATTTTTCAAACACTCTAATCGAAATATTTCGAAAACTATACAAATTGGGAAGCTGTACATGGTCTCATTTTGTCGACAGTCAAATTTTATTTAATGAAGATCGTCATTGCCACGTGATATTATTTGTATCAGCCTAGAACACGGGTGAGTTAAAAATTGACAAGTCAACGAGCGTCTTCATTCATTTATTCAATGCATTCAAGTCTAAACGTTTGTATCGAATACAAAATGAATATTTAGGTCTATAGTAGTCTCGACCTTTTTTTTATAAAAAATTTGATTAGCTACAAAATTGAATCAAAAACAGCTTCCCGACTTGTACAGTTTTCGAGGTATTTCGGTTAGAGTCTTTGAAAAATTCAAAGCAGCTGAGTCACCTTTTAGAACTTTACTACCGAGTTCCGGTTTTACGAGACTTCGTTTGAAACTAAAAACTAAGTTTTCGAAGGTTACGTGGGAAAACAAGAAAGTTTTTAAAAAACTAGCATAATGTATATCCATCCGAATGGCTTTAGACGTCCAATTATATATTTTTACAAATATAATACAGAGAATTTTGGCAATTTCACACATAAAATTAGTGCAAAAAACGATGTGAGTTAAAAACTGTTTGCAAAAACTTGTAACTTAGTGTTTTATTATAATGCCTGTATCCACACGACGAAAGTTTCCCGTCCAATCGTTTGGCTTAAATTACGCAGCTGGGTGTAATAATAAAGTCTAAGCAGAACGAAGACGTGTCACCTAAATCCAAGCGAGCGCAGAAGATTGCGGTCTCTATCGAAGGGACGGTAAAACAAAAGTAGTAAAATATTTTCATGATCTTTGCATAAGTAATCAGGTACAAGGTCGTATACACACGATACGCGTGTCACAGGTAATGAATAATAAATTAACCAATCTCTCAACAAGTACTCCAGTTTACTTGCTGGAAATAACCTGCTGCAATTTTACCTCCGCAGAACCGTAACGGATAGACGATTGTACTCGGTGTGAAATAAAAGGTACAAAAAGAAGGAAAAAGAAAATAAAAATCGCACGCGCAGCGATTAATTTTCTTTCTTCGACAAAATTTTATCCGTGATTATATCCGTAACAATTTCTTCGGTATAAACAGAAGGTGTCATGTCGCGAACGAAACGAGTGCACGCGGTTAAACTAGCGGCGAAATTATTCTCCGGATTCTTGATTGTTCCACGTGTCGCTAATTGCCCGGCGAGACAATTAGCCTGAGATGGAGGAATGACTCGAATCAGTCGAATTTCGTGCCAGTTAACGCTGTTAATTCCACTCTTATCACATACTCGTGTTACGATAAAACAGAGCGAAACTAATGCTTCTGCGATGTGTTCCACGTACGCATATCCGCTACGCTAGCGATAAAAATCTCTTTGCTGTCGGTCGCTCGGTAAATAAATTGGCAAAGCGTGGCACTGACGCTACATTTTCAACTACAGACGACGTGGTGTCGTCCACCATGCGGATTTAGGGTACGTGTGGGTGGATAGGTGGATACAACAGGGTGGTCACAGATCTGGAAATGTCGGGGGATTTTTAATTTGGTCATGGAAAAAAGTGAAGATATCAATTTTCTATCATGGGAATTAGACGTGATTTTTTGAGGTAACAAGTTTACTCTTTTTTTTTTTTTTTTTTGTGGAGGATAGAAATCGGCTCAAGCTGACGTTTTTGTACGTCATAATTTTCTACAACTCGAATCGAATTTGAACCGAATATAGAGTTAATAAGCTCAAAGATTTACATAGGATTTTAGTAAATTAATAGAACTGGGAAAATGTCAGGAGAAACTAGGTTTTTGATCCTGGAAAAGTCATGGATTTTTTTCTCTCCCACAAATTCGTGGCCACGCTGTTAAGCCTGGTATAAATACGATCACATGCCTGGTTTCTGGGACAATTGATCTCTGCACTTCTGAATCCACACGGTCTTTCTGCAAGTGCAAGCATCCATGTCTGCTCCGCAGTCTTGCGATTCTCTCGACGTTTGTTTGATCACTCCCTGTTGACGTAAGTACGTCCCTCTTCTCGAAAAGAGGAAAAGGTCTTCCGATAACCTTTAGAGACGCTGTCTTGTATTCTGTAAGTTACTCTCGGCTCGACGACCATGAGTTAATTACTTAAAACTAGCAGTATACTAGGGATATTAGACTGGACCTTGTCAGTTTTCAACAGCATCAAGATACTTGCAAACGTTTCTCCTCTTCGTGTGATATTTAAAAAAAAATTTTAACCAATAGTCGATAGTTGTCATTCATTTTGTTACAAGATAATCGCACGTTTGTTACTTATGAAATTATCATATTTGTGAACTGTAAAGATCTGTTTATATACAGGAAAATAGGAAATAACGGAATTGTGTAAAGAGAAACTCAGACATATCGACGATTCGTTTCAAATTCCCATAAAATAGCTGAGAACCTTGCATATATTCGTTAGATTCCATTCCGCGATGGATACGTTTTATTCAGACGACTATTGTCAACAAATTCACCGATACACTTTGTTTTTATGACCATTAGTAAATATTTATAATAAACGCGTTAGATGTTTAATCGTACAACGTTGTCTCGATATTAATGTCGGTCAATTCCACTTCTTGTTATATAATTCCAGAAGCTGAATTTCGCTTCGAAAAAAATCGAAAGACTTTTTACATTATTTCACTTATTCTCTATATACTATACTTACAACCATATTGAATTCGTCAGTTACAACGACTCGGTATCGTGTCCTGTGGCTAAATAATCAGCGACATCAAACCCAGTGAGAAAAGTTGTTTCTTGATAAAAAAAAAAAAAAAAGACTCAGCTGATTTCCAAGTCACGAAGATACATGCGCAAGCCATCGCCGTCTTATCAAGATTGTATTCACTTCAAAGCGATAGAAGAATAATTTGATAAATATGATATAAATCGTACTTTTTCAATTTCCTGTCACATTTTCTTATAAAAAAATTTTCGCCTCTCGTATTCCTTCGCAAGTCTGCGATATCTCCTTTCCTTCGCATACCTATATGCACTTGTCTAGACAGCCTAGATTCCGTCTGTTCACTTGTTCGTTGTATTCGTTTTATCCCACACAGAATAACTACATATTTTTTATTTATTTTTTTACATTTTTAATTACGATACTCACCCACGGCACTGCGTATCCCATTAAAACAGGTTCGTTTCGCTTGTTATTAGTATTATAAGCACCTAAATAGAAAGTTTGTGCGAGTGGTGCACCATTAGCGGGGACAAACCATATACGGATCCGTATAATCGTTATACACGAAGCTTCGTCTCGCGGTAGGTACATAAATGACAGTTCTGTTAATAATATACCGTATTATGTACACTGTGAACGGCACGGGGTTTGCGGACTAGGCGCTAAGTTCAATTTGTATTAATTAAACCAACAAGTAGTTGTCGGGTCGGGGTGGATTAGATCAGGCCTGGCTGATTGCAGACCGTTGTTGTGCACCGGCATTAAACATCCAGCTTCCGGGCAACGGCTGCAGCGTGATTAAAAGCTATGGCGGTTGAAAAATTTCAGTCACTTTTATTTCTCCTTTCTTCATGGTCTGTGCATTACGGAATTGAAATTTCGCGATATGCACTTCTCAAATTTTTTCAAACATTTCATCCAGCTTCACAAAATGAACGATGTGAAAAATCGTTGCATAATTTATTGTACCTACAGGCCGTTTTTCCCCGGTGTCTGCGCATGAAATTCATTCCTGGTATAAAAAAAAACAAACACCTACTTCATGCGAGTAAACGAAGACTGAATCGTATCATACGTGATAATGGAGCTGGCTGAGGCATAGATGGAGGTAAAAAATTGCGCTCTAAATGTCAACGTACGACCGACTTGTGGGACAGCAACAAACCCGATGTGTTTACTTTCACTAAATGTATTTATCGAGGTAAATAGAATTGTGTTATGGTGTATAAATGTGGCCAGTTCTCCCACGCTGGTTTAAATTTCACGCACGAGCATTCCTCCTATGCCGAAATAGCGTTAATTGCCGTGTCTGTTTGTTAATTCAGAATGCAGCTCGAAGTTTTGGAAAAAAAAAGGATGATGCTTAAAAAATTTTTATTCTATAATCGTACCTGCACTCGTCTGAGGGAGTGAAAAATTATTAAACAACACGGATTGTTGATTTGAATCCTTGTTAACACAATTTATGTACACGACGACCCACGCCTGATAAAAACGTCATAATTAATAGATTCATAATGTTCCTAATTAATGAAGCTCCGCGATGAGTTCGGCGATTAAAATCCATAACCCCAGACATAAATTTTAAAACGAATATAGCTGCGGGCTCGTAAAAAAAAAGTTTATGGGATAATTATTATTCCAAATATTATTACACGCGAATACAGCCATGAAGTATATCTTATATTTTTCCAAATGTCAACGCGACATTTTGTGCCGCGGTTCGGTCAGTATTTCAACAAAAAATTCAATCTGCGTACGGTATGGTATATATAATATATATATATCGAAGGTGACAAAATACTGTGCGATAATTAACATACAATTCTGACCCGGAGTGTATTTTTCAAAAATAACGCGAAACGTAACTAGGGAGAGGAAAAAGAGAAAGTTGCGATCTAGATAAAGGTATACCTACATTATTATTATTAGTATTTTCTTTTTTTTACGTTTTCATAAAACCATGCCGAGCGACGTAAAAATTACTTACCTTTTTATAATGAAATATATTTGTACAGCCCTATAAATTGTCCGTTCATTTATTTGCCATTTTCGTACTTTCCAGTTTCAGTATTGTTACCACTCGGCGCAACAATCGCGGTTTCCATTATCTGCAAACCAAGTCAGAGCATATTTTTGTTACGACGCACTTCCGCCTGCATTCTTGAATATTTTTTCCTCTTCCTTCCCTGAAAACGCTTTTACACGTGCCGTATTAGCATATCTTTTCTACATTCATAGGATTTTCCATTTCGAATTTTCATCTACTTTTTTCTGCAGGTATTTTACCCTTAGCTTTTATACCTGGGCGATGGGGATTTTTGTAATTACACATTATGCATAACTTTCTTTTACTTTTATTCAAATGTATTTATTTCACGGGCTTATAACGTGTAACGCTATACGTATACACACCTCTCGCCTTACCTACTCACTTTACGAACTTCTTGTACATATTTTTCTTGTTTTTTTTTGTTTTTTTTTTTTTCTTCAATGTACGCAATTTTCTTCTTTTCGGCAAGAATTTCCCTCGAAAGTAGCAAAGACGGAGAATAAGAATAAGACGAAGAGAAAAAAGAAGAGGGCAAAGAAGAGAAAGAAAAACAACATAGAATAAAATATGTAGGAATTTTCTACCAAGCATGGATGTATGCAGGAGTAATTCTTGTTACGACTATAACGTGTGCGGACATCTCAGGAATGCGTGATAAATGCTGCTGTTGCTTCTTGGCAATAACGCTGACGTATTAAATCCCGAAATACCTGTCTGTAATTCGCCATTATTTAAATAATATGAATAAGAACAGCGCACAGAGCCTGCGGCTAGTCTCATTTTCCGTGATTCCAAATTTTCTTCCAATTACATTGGTCAATAAAAGTTCACTTTTCGTATACAATGTGAAAAACTTTTAACTGATTATGTTAGGAACAAGGTTTAGTATAATCGAATTAATATTGGAATATTTTAGATACGAATAGCTTTGTTGTACTACGATTTTTTTAGTTTTGCCAAAAATATAGTTTTTATGAACAAAAATGAGGTTATATTCAATGTTACGGTACACTGGTCAACAAAGTTTTGCAGCAACGAAGGTGCTTACTAATTTTCAAATACCCGTCTACCGTTATCATAAATCGAAATTTATTTCCATTCGATCAGGTCTAGTTTTTGCGTTACAACCGCTGCGAGTAAAATTAAATGTTTGTCGTTTTGACTTACCTTTTTTGGTTCGGAGCGTTTTGTTATTTATTGTAATCAACTAACTGGTATTAATTGTAAATAAGAAAACACCCTGAATCAAAAAAGACAAGTCTAAAACGATAAACATTAAATTTTACTTGTAGTAGTTGTAACAAAAAACTAGACACGATCGAATCAAAATAAATAAAGTCTTTTAACGAGCGTAAATTATAGGTATTTAAAAATTAGTAAGCATCTTCCTTGTTACAAAATTTTGCTGACCAATGTTATTCATCACTATTTATACCGAACTTGAGGGATTCGTGGCGGAAATATTTATAACCGAAAATCTTTCAACTGTGGTATATACATGTAAAAACGTATGCTGCAGCCTGCATTCGCTGCAACGATACATACCGATGTATACATATTTCATGGGCACACTATATGCATGTTCGTATCTATCAACCTTGCCAAAAACCACTCCTGCAACGAATCGCTTCGATATAAACTTTCAACAGTTCTCACATATCTTTATTCCGCATCTGTGTGTTCATGCAGATAGCTACATGCGTTGCGATACATTGGGAAGAATGAAAATCTCGCGGTATCTTTACCACATACCCATCCAACTGCAAAGTTTCAAATTTTTTTCACCGCCAATGCGTAGCGTTTTGGAATTTTCCCAAGAAGTGAATTTTCCGAGCCACCCTGAACGACAACATTTTGCACATTCTCAGAGACGTCTCAAGACGTTCGTGTTTTATTAAATCTCGATGATTGTCAAGTGTTTTATGTTTTATGTTATAGGTATAACTTGTATAATTATAAGTATACACGCGAGGATTGTTTGATTTTTTAAACTTATTTCGTGGCGCTTTGAAAAGTTCTCGCGACAGTAAATACAGTCTCCTTTTCCTTTCATATTTCACTATCCGCTGCAAGTATTTCCGATTCGTGTGAAGTTTATTTGATTGAAGCGAATTCATTAAAAACTTACCTATATACATTTCTAATGGAATTGGATCGATCAAATATTACTTTCGATCAACCGACAGACCGACATGAATAACTAGTTAAATAATTCGAATAATTAATTCGATCTGTGAACTCCCAATGCAGTTTCAATACTTATGAAACGTTTCTTTCGCAATGAATCGAGTGAAAATTCTTTTTTGATTCGAGAACTTGAATTAGGTATGTATAACAGATGGTTGTTCATGAGAAATTGAATATTTGATTTATTAAAATTAAGTTCTACGTTTAAATCACCGGTGATTCCATCAACTTTAAACAAAACAAGGTAGAGCTCTGATGGATCGAGTAAATGGAATGACTTGTTACCTTCTCGTCACTTTTCTGCAATATTATTTCAAGCTCTCTAATATACCGATAAATATAAGTAGGTAAATCTAAAGGGGAATCAAGGAGAGTTATCGAGAGTAATTGAACGTCGACTACCTACGACGATGCATACGTATATCAAGTACGCGGATTGCCAGGGGCTGCTTAAGAACGCGAAAGCTCGTAGCGTGTAATCGCGGTTGTAATGAAAATTGCAACAAAAATTAAAAAAATAAAATAAAAAAAAAAAAGACAACAACAACAACAACGACGACAAACGAACGAACGAAAGGAGAAAATAAAACAGACATGCGGCAAACTGGAAGAAAAGAGTGGAGCGGATGAAAAAATGATCGTGCAAACGGAGAGTTTACGTATTTGTAACGACGATACAGAGGTGAGAGGGGAGAAGAGAGAGCAGAGGAGAGAAGAGGAAAATACATGACTGCGCTAAGGTGGCTGAACGCAGGAATAGAGTAGAGAACGTTATACCGGAGGTGGAGCCTGACTGCGTCGAGTCGTTGGGTCGATATCACTGTTTCTGCGAACTTGGTTGCCGTAGGTATAAAAACCCTGGGTGAACACACAGAGAAGCGTGGAGGAGGCGGCGGCTCGTTTTCTGCAGGAGTAAAAGTACGAGAAGAGCGGGCGTAACAACGAAATCTGAGGGCGAAGGGGTGGGGTTGGGGGGGAGAAGAACACGCGCGAGATTTCAGATGAATTTAATCCACCCCACCTTTTTACGCCGCGATTAACGCCCCCCCCCCCCCCCTTCCCCTCCGCCATCCCACCATCCCAGAAGTTGCAGTAAAAACAAAACGTTTGTTGAATAAAAGCCGCCCATGTGGCGATTCTCTTTACGACGATGTTTCATTTCGAACGATATTGTGTACGAATACGGGATGCATGAATGTGTGTTAAAAATTATAAAATGTTCAGGTATACTGGTGACTTAAAAATCTAAAATATGGAATATAGGAATTGTATTTTCTGGCTTCAAACATTATACTTCACGTTGAAAACCAAATGAGGAATGAAAATGATTTGAATAAAAAATATGTGTCTGCATGTTGATACGGGAGCTGGTGATGATTATTGGATATTTTCTGTAATCGTACGCGATGATTGAACATCTTTTTTCTTTGCATACAGATGAGGAAAAAACTATCCGTTTTGGCCCTCGTTCTTTGATTGCACATCTACTCGAGTGTTTAGTCTTGTTTGACGTGAAAAGTACTTCACATCACTCTTATATGTATGTATAATTTATACATGTAGATATACTGATTTTATAAAATTGTGTCACGCGTTTAAAATGATATCTGTATTATACAGTAACGCAATTACTTTGGCACCGTTAAACGCGAAATAATTTGATCGAATTCTCCATTTAATTTCATAAGATTATCCACCGCGCATACTTTCTGCATCGAAGAAACAAACGATTTGCTTGATTTTAATAAAGATATTTCTGTCCGTAATCCGATTGAATTGTTTCGTGTAATCACGAGGATCGACGTTCACAGTGAAATATTCAACTCGGTGCATTAATCGTATTTCTAGATTAATATTTTGTATAAATATGAAATGAAAATATCGAAGAATTTGCAAAACGCGTCGCATGACACGCAACTGCCGGTTGTAACGAACGTGAAATATCGAGTCTCTGCCGACCTGATAACACGATTTTCCTCCTCAATGCTCAATAAGTCACGAGCCGTGCTGAATCGACGTAAATTTCTGATCGGGCCTTTTTCAAACGTGTTTTTTATCGTATCTCCTTACTTTTTTTTGTCGTTTAAATTTTTTTCGTCGTAACTGCAAAGCGACCGGGCGTGAAAAAAGTAACCCGTCGGGCGCGATGAAAATTCATTGTATTTCCTCATCGGATCCGACGGGATTCTAGAAGCGTTAATTGATCGTAAGTGCTTTTACTGAGGTTGTAATTGAAAGAGCGTCAAGCCGAATTTTCATTCGAGGAGGAGTTTCGAGTTTGCCTCTAATCTTATTGTTAAAGACGGAGAGTATGCCGTCCTTTGTTTCCCCTTTGACCTCCCTCGTCATTTTAAATACCCCGCCTCACCTGCCACTCCGCATTTTGCCAGGCCTCATTACTCTCGTTATACGCTCCTTCCCTCGCCTCCTTCCTATTTCTCGCCTCGTACCTCTTCTATACCCGCCTGTCGCAATATCTGACAGCGTCTAGCTCGAGAGCCGCCAGTTATTTATACAACTATATTACAACTTTGTCCCAATTTCACAGAGAGAACCCCCCCCCCCCCATTCCTTTATACTCCCCCGATTCCGCTACGTGTACGGGGATGATCAATGTTAACCCCCTTCCCCCCGTATTCACACTCCGATGAAAATAAAACTGGATTTTTATTCATCCCTCTCAGCGTGTCAACCCTTTGAGTCGTAGTGATAGGTATCCTCACCACATATTTTATATCCATTTTTTGCATGCTTAGAGAAGTTTGAAAACATATTTCTTTGCCATTTTACGCTAGTTCTGACGGTACGATAATAGCTTTTCTATACTTGAGGGTAATTACTGTGATACAGTGTAAGTTATTGTTGTTGGAAACAAATTGATTGACAAGAATCGTGAAAATTGTAGGAACAATTCATTTCCGAAAAAGTTACCCCTCTACGCATACCTATACATTAAGTTGTTAGGGTGTTAAAAAACAAATTTTTTTTTCGTGTTATTTAAATGACAAATTTCAAATGGCCAGCGACACCTTTTAAAATTGAGCCATAAATTTTTCCAAACGGGAGAATTTTTTTCTCGGTAAATAGGTCCTTTTAAGACCGTAGATTCGATAGGTTAGTTTTTTTGGCTCATCCTGCTGCACACGTTTTACATAAGTTATGTTTTTCGAGTCGCTGATTACGAATTTAAATTCGGATTAAAAAATTTCAAGATGGCGGATCGAATATAAAGGACGAAACTTTCAACTTTGATCGAAATAACTCTGTCCAGGGATTTTGAGGTCGCCGATTACGAATCCGAAATCATATTTTGACAATTCAGTACGGCGAATTCAATGAGCGACCTCGAAAACCCCTGCCTACAGTTTTTTGAACGGATTCGATCAAATTTGAAATTTTCGTCCGCCATTTTGGATCCACCATATGGAATTTATGAAATCTGATTACGGATTTGTAATCAGTGAACCAAAAAAGCATAGAATATCATCTTGTGATTAAAATTTACTCAGCACAATAAAATATAATAATGTGTGGCTCAAGGGGTTAAGGGGTGGTTATTACGAGCAGGGAAAGCCTGGAAAAGTTAAAGAATTTCGCAAATAAGACCGGAATCTTGTATCCTTGGAAGGAAGTTTGCTTGCTTTTATAGCCTGGCACAAATGGATCAGCTGCAAGTTTTATGTTAATTTGAATAGAATGTACATATTATACGTATATTTAACACCGAAACTTCTTCTCGGTGCTTGTATATTGAGAATTATATTCCGTCGATAATAAATATATAACATAACGTTTTGGACGGTGTTAAAATTACTGTCATGTAAAAAAAATCATTTGTTATATTCAGGGGTGTATCATTTTGAAGGTTACGTCTACCATCTGAAAAAGTGACAAAATTTCAGATTTCGAAAAATATCTCACCCCCGAATCGCATTGTCTTCTTTTCTGTCAAAAATGCAATTTTACCCTTGTTCTAATTCTCATGCAGCTATTCATTCGAGCGGTTAAAAAATTTCCCACACCGCTGTGCAGCTTGCAAGTTCGTATCAAAGGTATCAACGTTTAAATACGTATCTGGAGTAAAAGTTGAAAAACTAACAAGGAAAACCTCACGTTTTTCGTTCAATCGTTGGAGACTTTTAATTTCTACAAGCTTCCTACGAATCGCGTCTTACAAACTACATGATTCAAACGAGTTTAACCTACTCCTCGAATCGGATCACGGTCATGCAAATGGACATCATCGATGGTGCAACGGTAGCGTTGTGCAGAGACTGATCATGCAAATAGGAAGTAGCTAATTGCGAGTGGATTGAATTCGAGTGGGCGTTCTGCTGGATCGATAAAAACTCCAATTGGCACGTAGAATATCGCGGATCGGATGAAAGTTGGCGAAAGGCGAATTACCGCTGCCTCTTTCAACCCCCCGCGACTTCAGGCCTCCGGCAACCGCAAGTTTGCGGACTTGGCGGTTAATTTCGCTACTCCGGTATCCGCGGTCGCCGGCTCTCCTACAGACTTCTTAATTCCCGCAATAATACTCAGCTTGTACAGCATTACACAGTCTTTGCCCGCATTCGCGTGGACTGCGGTTTATTTTCAACATGTATCTACGCAGAGGTACGTATGTATGTGTCTTACATGCGATACGCAATACGCAGGAAAGAGATGAAAAATCGTCAACTACGTCCGAATAAAATCTCACTTTCTCTCGCGTCGCAGTCAGCCAGTTTCTTAAACTCTTATAATTCGATAGAAGTAATCGATACTCGAACTGTAGGTCGTTGAAGTACCTCGCATGATTTTTGTCGTTTACGTTTCGACCCGAGTTACGCTGTCAGGGACAGAATGAAGTTGGAACTAAAATCCAATTTTGGATATATATGGATACAGCACGAACAATTTTTTTTATTTTTTCTCTCACGATGATCTTCTTTCAGTAGTACTTCAGCGGCCTACGGTTCCAACATCAATTACATACTCCACTGATACCAGCGAGGTCAAGATTTCAATTTTCTTATAAATCGTATTCCTGTTTCTTGCCATTTCCATTCAAATTTCACTCTCTGTTTCAAACAGAAGTGAAAAACAAACGGGTGAGATTGAAATTGCCAAGTGCGAGAAGGGAGGCTTGTCTATACGTCTTAAGGTACGCAATCCTTCCTCTCTCAGTCAAGCTGTTTACCTACTCTCGACGCGAAATTATTATGATTTTAGTCGTCAATTTGGCTCTCTCGTTACTTGCCTAGTGCGCTCGAATCCTGATACATATATGTATGTGCGGTGTTATATACCTGCGTACGCTATATCTCTCTCTCTATCTCTCAAACAAGCCGCGCTGCCTCTCCTCGGCTCATCCAGATACGGAACCGCGAATTATTATCAGCATGTGTACAACAAATATACACTACCGGTTTAATGCTCGAAACCCCTCGTGAATTTCTGTTTCATACATTCGAGTTGCAGACGAATCCCAGAATTAACCCGTTGTGTAAGATATGATAACGTGTAACGTACGATCATCTCATTTTTTGTTTCTAAAGCTATTGTACCTGTGATATGATTAATAATACAAGCCGCATAAGTGTGATATCATTTCTTTCCTCTGTTCGTCAAATGCGATAATTTTTCCTCTTCCGTTTCCGTCTCACGGTATTCACCGGTGGAGGAAAGCTTGAGAGGGAATTGACGCGAACTCGGAACACCTCTTGAACACGAGCTTTCAATCAGTCGGTCCTCGGAATTGCGAGACTGTGGCACGAAGATATAATAAGCATCTGCAATTGCAGGCATACACGTATATGGGGCATTCCATGACATCTCGATCAAGATTTTACGTCGATCTGTCAGATTAGCTTTATAGTTTTTTTTTTTTTTTTTTTTTTGTATGAAAGTAGGTACGTGACGAAAAACGCAATCGCAATTTTTTTCAAAATTTTCCCACCTAATTTATACGAAGCACGATTTGAAAAGTTTCAAATGAACCCACTTTCTAAAATCTGAACAAATTCCGAAAAATCTTATAAAATATATCGAAATTTTTTACACCCATTAGAAGATGGAGGTTTCATAATTACGAAAGATGACTAAGAAAAATGAAAAAATAAAGAAATTATTATTAGTTAGTTGTATTTTTGACATAAGAATGAACATCGAAGCTCATTATTATACGTACCGATAAATATTCATTCGGCGAGATATTACAGTGAGCTTTTATGTTCATTCTTATGTCAAAAATGCATATATGTAGTTATTTTTTAAAGTTATGAAATTTCCATCTTCTAATAGGTGTCAACATTTTTTTAAATATTTTGTAGGAATTTTCTGAATTTTTTCAGATTGTAAAAAGTGTTTTTTTTTTTCCAGTTTTTAAATCATACTTGAGATACGCTGGTAAGCAGAATCAGATTTAAAAAAAATTGCGTTTGCTTTTTTCGTCACGTACTATCATACAAAAAATTATAAAGCCAATCTGACACATTGACGTGAATTCTTGATCGAGGTGTCATGGAATGCCCCATATATATATGCGTGTGTGCCTAGGTATAATATTATATACGCAGAGTGAAACCTCGTGCATGAAACGAGTGACGACGCATCGAACCTACGAGGAGAGGTGGCCTCTTCAAATCGTCTCGATTTTCTTCATTATATTTTCATCATAATACGAGAGTCATACAAAATCGCGCAGAATTGCAGAACTAGGATCAACGAAAATCATTCAAACCAGACGGCTCGAAGCACGGACGACATTCCGCGCACGTCAGTGAACGCGCCTGAATTGCCAAAAAAAAAACAAAAAAAAAAAGTCAGTGTCCGAAACAGCGCCGAATTTGCGAGAGGGTGAAACCCTCCCTTCTTGGGTTTCTGACGCTGCGCGATGCTCGAGGGGCTTCGTTAATCGATTACCTGTAGTTAGTAACACCAGGTTCGTTAACCCTTTAAAAACTCGGACCTCCCTCGGTGTCTGCAACGCCCCATCTCCATGGGCTTAACCGTAGTTTCGCGTCTCTTTAATCCCATTTCCACACACTGCCGAGTCCCGCAACTCGACAATTCATTCCGCATAACCCGGGGCAGGAGGTTAAAATTGAAAAAAAAAGCTGGGTCAATGGATGCGGGAGGATATAATTCGGATCACGGTGATATATTCGGAGGAAAAAGGGTCGTGATACTCGGTGAGAAATATCGTGTGAGTGAATTGGCGAAAAAAAAAGTCACACGACAAGTAGAATTAACGCTTTTACTTCCCTTTTCGAGGAGGAGATTCATCTTGTAGTTAAGTTAAGGTCACGCGGTAGTCCTACCTTTATCGACCGAGCAAACTCACCCCTTTTTCACTCTATATTACGACGATGCGTCGCTCCATCGTACAGGAATTCAGTGCGGTTTTTGACACGTGTTACTATTCCCAAATTTCACGCATTTCAGGGACCAAAAAGTGCAATGTTGAGATACTTTGCGTAATTCCGGAAAGAATTAGGCGTCAAATGAGCGATCGTGAGACTCTGTTCGTACAATATGTGAGGCTGCTAAACAAGAACCAGGTATTACAAAATTGGAACTCTTCCGGTTCATTTGTTTATTCAATTTAGGAAGAAAATAGGGTGAGTTTGCTCGGTCGGTAAGGGTAGGACTGCTACATCGCCTTAAAGCTTATCTTCTCCTTCTTTTTACCAGCGATATCACATCAGGTCTGATCGCGTGTCGCCCGTCTTTGTTCTATGATTGTGATTTCGAACGTTTGCCGCATTTACTCGACGACAGCTGCATCACCCCGTATTCTATGTGTGTAACAATTTAACGTCCCTCTACACGCTTACACGCAACGTACGAGTATAATATAATATGTGGTGAGGCACAATCGGCTGCTCCGGATTCTTCCTGACCTTGTCAGTGAACCTGATCGATCGTGTAGATGAGAATTCTAAACGACTCGACCCCCCTCTGACCCGAAGTAATTTACCAACAGTAAGACCATTCATCTCTCCACATCCCAAACTGTTATATCGCTGATAATGACTCGATTCTACGCGTCGAGCACACAGCTCGGGACTTTGTTTATTCAATTCACATCGACGTGTCACGATTTTATTATTGAATTCGGTCGTAAAAATAACGTGCGATCCTCGACTAAATTTTCATATCCCCCTTTTAGTGAAAATTTTCACTTTGCAAATATGTTTCAGGGATAATCTTATACAAATCCAAAAAGTGATATTAATTTTCGATTTCTCAGTTCTCAACTTTTACAGAACGAAGCACACGAAGGATGAACATACCAATTCGATTCGTTTGTTTCGACTTGCCGTGTCACTTCAATTTCAAACATACCGTTCGCGTGCAGCTCGCTTTCATACTTCGCCATGCGATCTTCGTAATTCTTAATAATAAATGTACTAGATCGTGGATGAAACGAGAATCGATCGAAAAATCTGACCGATGCGATAACGGTAAAAACAATGATCTCGTATTTTTCACCGTCGAGGGAATAAATTCAAACCGGATACCCTCTACACCCCGACGTCTGCAACGTGTAACATTCACACGTACATACATACATGCATACATGCATTTCGTTGTGTGCAACGGAGGTATATATAAATTACACATAAATATCCGTGACGTAGCCTTGCCTAGGTTCTCCATATGCATTACACATACGTATATGTAGAACTCGCGTTACACGCAAACGCGCCTTGTACACATCTCTACGTGTTACACGCGCATATCGTATATTGATTTCTTTTATTCCCTTGTATTCGCTCTGCTCCATATGGCTCGTCAAACGCGCGGATCATACGCATCACGCGTACATCCGTATAATATGCGAGGAACAGAACTGTGCTTCGTGAAGTTACGATCGGCGTCAGGGGGTTGCAGTAACGGGTGCAATTGGCGCGCTTTACAAATTAATTCATCATCCGAACCTACGTGGATTTCTTTTGTTTCAGGGTCCGCATTGTAGTTTATGTAATCCACCCGTGTACATACGGTCGCGTTGCGTGTATAATACGCCGTGGGTATTTAGTATCGGTGTGTAAACGCGGAGGCTCGAGTTTTCCTACCGATTGTTTTTATTGTTAATCGCGAAGCTTATTGTTATTAGGAGTTTCCGTAAAGCCAAGCGAGGCCTCGCCGTATAATATCGAGCCATTAATGAACGAGGCCTACCGAGCACCTGGTGCATGCCGTGCCGCCTGTACACCTAACTATTATTATTTCGAAAACACCCTTTACGGGAAATAATCGAACCTGTATACGTAACCGAGCCAGCGTGGCCGACATTCGATTCTTCGTGACTTGAATCCCCTGCCGACCGACGACATATGCCGTACATCGTCCGTAAGGTATTCGTTACACCCTTGCTGCCTTTGTAATCTAAATTGGTCAAGGATTATTTGAATCACAAAGTTGAATCCCTTTATTTCGGATAAAACTGCGTTGCGAAATGTTTTCAAAAACTTCGATAGGTACAGGCGATGTGAGAAAATTGATTTTTTATTTATTTTCTTTTATGTACGAATATTTATTTAAACACAACGATGTAGAATGTAAATTCGCTTGTCTATACGAGTGCTGAAAACGTTGAGCGGTGAGTTTCGCAAAAAAAAAAAAAAGAAATCGGGTACAATATATATAGTAAGAATTGAAGAAACGTCTGAATTGACGATTTTGTCTTTTCCATTTTCTAGGGTAGGACGGGGATTAATTTTTGCGTTACATACCGCACGTATCGCTCACCTTTATTGGCATTTCAGTCGGCAATGCGGCAATGGCGTGGGTATTATATACGGATATAGGCCGCAGGTTGGCATACGCTGCAATTTATCGGCTTTTCCGCAAAACGTGCGTTATTGTAGAATCCCTGCCGGCGGGGGATGCAGGACGATGGAGTCAGCGAGGGAGCGAAGCCACGGCAGACTGCTTGAACTCACTCGAGTTCGTTTTTCATTTCGAACGCACGCGCCTGCAACCCCGGGAGTTTCAATGGACGACAAATGCGCGGTGAGCAACGATCTGTCTCGAGTTCCATGCCCGCTGTATCCCCGGCTAGGTAGGTAGCTGCATTAATCAGAACCCTGTTAAGGGATTCCTGCCCCTTTTACACAGTTACCTAGGCTTATATCTGTACCTCTGCCTGCATTCAGGCTGCGCTCTTTTAATTTCTAAATACACATTCATCGTCTCACAATTTGTGTACGAGTGGAAATTTTTCATTCAATCCATATCCAATCTATCATTATGCTTCCGGAATAAACGAAATACTCCCATACATCGATTTACGGCCTGGATACGTTCCGGAAAAGTTGGCCGCAAAAGCGAAAAGCCGTGTAACGAATCAATCATTTTTACACAAACGCATAGATATTCGATTGGATCTGTACCGATTATTTATAATATCGTATAATATAGTTTTTAGTCATTCGTATGGGATTGTATTCGTTTAATTTCCTATTTAAGTCTGTATAAGTATAATGATTTTTTTTTTTTTTTATTGCCGTATAGGGAAACATTGTCGTCCGTAAATCGAAAAATTGACATATTTAAAAATAGGCGTTGTTTCGAAATGCCGTATAAAAAACGGCCGGTACAGAGAGGTATATACACGGATGTACAAAAAAATCAACCGATCATCGTATTTCGATCAGGCTGCAGATTCGATATTCCACGTGATGGATATGAAAAATTCTAGTTTATTAATAAGGCGCGCGATATTTCTCTATCGCTAATTTAACGTTGTGCATCATCGATCGTACCTCATGCAAAGAATATATATATATATATATCCTATAAAAAGTTATACATGCATACGTATACTTTACACATACCGCAGGTACCTAATGAAAGATTTAAATCGTCGTAAAGCAACAGTTCATACACACGTCGGCTTTTCCAAGTGGTTTAGTACACACACACACATACTTGTACTCGTGTAACGTGCAGAGTCACCCTCTTACCTTGGAGAATCGCACGGCAGCTAAAATCACCCTTAAACTTGATGTCTATGCACACATACGTACACGCACCCACACAAGAGACAGTGTCCGTCTGGCGTTGCTCTCTCTCTCTCTCCCTCTCTCTCTCTCAATCTCAATCTCTCCCTTTGTCCCTCTCCCGTCCTCATCCCCCCTTTATCTCTCTCTCTCTTAATCCACGCGAGGAGGCGAGTCTGTCTGCAACGCTCGAGAGAAGCGTTGAAAATATCGACGTTTTTAAAAGTAAAGCTAACGCACCCGCGGGCTGCGTGACTTAGATCTTGTAGAAGGGCGTTGGGCTCTCTCCGGCATCAATGGTTCTGCACTGTTATACTTTGTACCTAGGTATTAACGAGTCGGAAGTTGTACCGCACCTAACCGCATCGTACCTGTGCCTGGACCGCCTCCTCACATTTTAACTCGACTTCATTGCCGTCGTCGTCACGTATAAAGTGATATAGCCGACATATATATGTATGTGTGCGGAACATTACGTGCAGATACACATGCACATGGCACACTCAGGCACAAGAGGCTATCGAGTGGATAATTATAAGCAAGCGCACCGACTAACCTTCCAGGAGTCTAACTAGAGTCACGTTACTCTTAATCCTATTGCACAATACTTATGATATCATTCTGAATCATTGCAGTGGCTCGTCGTGGTTTGAAATTATTGTAAGATTGGTAGGTATATATGTCACTTTGTCGGACAAATCGATCCGACGGCTGACGGACGCACCGCTGACCATACCATTCGTGTAATTTTCTAACGTCACAGCTCGCAGCATTTTATAGGATACGTGATCACATTATGCACACAGGTATTTATACGGGGTGTGTGTTATCTAATGGTGTGCCGCATGCCGCGTTCGGGAGACACCGACACGAATCACGTCACGCGTGATGCATTTGAATTTTATAAACACGTACATCGGAGGTCAAAATGCGTTATGATTATATACACTGAAAGTATACAGACATGGGTTTGTATGGTTCGATATACCCCGTTATTACACATAACACGGATCACTAAAAAAAAAAAAAAACAAAAAATGACTCGCGCTTATATTTAGATGAATAAATTTTCATTCTATGTATCGTATAATAACCAAAATCTTCATTTGAGATCTATAAAGTTTATTTTTCTCTTTTTTTACCGTGATAAATAAATATCGAAGTTTTCGATTGATATAGTATAAGCAGCAGGTAGCAGCACGTTGAAATAATAATCAAACTTAATCTAATAAAGTTATTTTTTCTATTACCAGTTACGTGGAAGAAATCAAAATTTGACATCTACATACCAGATTCAAAATTCTCGTCGACCGGTGTAATGATCTGGTAAATGTAGTCAAATCGCATAAATTTATTTCAACCATCGCGCATCCATAATCTCAAATTTACAAACTCAACCATACATCAATCAAAAACGATCTCTTAATTCACATAGTACAACACATTCTTAAACCGAATCATAACCGCACGCGCAATACAAAACAGTATAGGTGTGTACAATACACACGAAACTCAAAAGGCGTTTTCATCCGCTTTTCACCCACAGTTCCCGGGAAGACGATAAAGATCATTTGAAAAAAAAAATTGATCTCCCCTGTAAGCTAAACGAATTTCGTTTATTACAACTGCACAATCTCACGTTTTATCAAAATCGATTGCAATACACATACACGTATATCACGTTTTATATCTGTGAAACGAAACTGTCTTGCGATCGTGTGAAAATATAAATTCTCCATATGAATAATGAATTATTATCACCCATGGCGTGGCAGGTAAACACCGATATCCGTGGCGTTGAACGCGTCTCCGGAATTGAGAGTCACATCGAAAAGTCGCGTGGCGCACGGTTGAGAACCGCTGCTCGATCCCCCGCCCTCGTATCCCCCCCCCTGCGGCCAGTGATCCCCCCCCCCCTCCCCCACCTCGAAACGACTCTCGTGCGCTGGCCTGGCGGTTGGCTGGCAGCGACAGTCGGCGAGGAACGCTCGCGGTGTTCGTTTCGTGAATCTCTTGTGGTTTGGCCAGATTTGAACGTTGACATTCGTACGTCGCGTCGACAGTCGCCGCGTCGCTCTTTTTCGCCCGTCGCACGTAGCGTGGGCCTGTATTTCTTCTTCTTTTATTTCCCGTCTCTCACTCTCTCTTTTTCTCTCTGTACTTTCAACCTTTCCTTCCCTTTTATTCACTCCCCCTCCACCCCGCCCGGGGCTTTTATCCGACGGAGGTGTGCTTCTGTCGTTCCTCCTCACAGCTTTTCTGCCACCGGCCGTCGGCAAGTTCGCGTCGGTTTACGTTTTACTCGATTCGCGGACGCGAATCTTGTGTCGTTGCTGCCGATTGTCGACATCGAGTGAATTCGGGTGCAATCTCAACGGTCCGCACTCGTACGCATCGACGATTGTTGTCAGAAAGTGCGTGGCGGATACGCGTCGGTGGTTTTTTTTTCTTTTAACTGTTATTCGTGAAAAAAAAATTCAATTTGTTGTAAACGTTTCTCGTTGTTATCGCTATCCTTGACGATGCTAATAACGCGCGCGGTGTTCGGATTCAGTGTTTTGTTTTGACATGTGTAAACAGCAGCGTCGCCATATTGGATTACTAACGCATCGTCCGGACAACGACGACGACGACGACGACGACGAGCACGAAAACGATTCTTTTTCAAAGCAGCGAAGCGTTATTCGACGAGGAGGGATTCGTCTGTCAGGTAAGAGGACTCGGTTCCTTTTTTTTTTCATTCTTCTCTTCTCTCGTTCCTTTTTCTTTTCCGCTCGGTAAGCAACTGCGCACGATTTTTAAGAATCGCGCCCACGCGAAGTTAGCCGAGTGTTTTCGCTCCTGTAAACTTGAGGTTTTACGTGTTCCGTATTGTACACGTCTTGTTCTCGTTTGTTGATACATACGTCTTGCAGCTGCGTATAGTTTCGTGCGTACTCGAGGCCCGACCTACGCCTCTCGCCTGCCCGCGCAACAAGACGAAACGAAAAACAAAACACGGTGTATTTTTTTGCGCCGATTCTCATTTGTTTCGAACGGAACCTTACAACTACCTGGATACTAAGGTTAAGACAGTTAGCTACGTTCACGTAACGTAACGCAACGTAACTTACCAAACAAATCACGCTCATTTATTGCGTACTAAAACAAACTTGAAACTTCCAAAGGTTTTAGAATATCGGTAGATGTTGCTTTTTATTTGTCGGCACCGCTTGACGAATCTCAAGTCAGGCAGTGATCGTAAAGTTGCTAAACTTACTTCAACTTAATCCTGACACCGAGTATAGACTCTTGAGTTTTTTCGACTTTAAAGAGAATCATTCATTATTTTATTCACGAAAAAAAAAAAAAAACGGTGTAACTTCAAAATGACGCAGATTTTTTTCTCATTATAAAACTGACTCTTATCTCGGAATTCAGTTCCCGACAAATTCACATAATTTGTTTGATGTTTTTTTTAAATATTGGCGTCAGATTTCGACTCGTTAATCGAAAGAGAGACGAGATAATGTTGTTACGTTTGCCGAAATTGTTCTTCACCACAATTAGTTACAACCACGATAGCGTAGTTCTTTGCTCTTTCTTCGACGAAAATAAAATAACTTATCAAACAACGTACGTAACATTACAATCTTTCCTTCTCTTCCGCATTATTTTCATCAATCTCAACACGTCACAATTATTCACACTAGTTGTTTCGTTTTCTAAATTCAGCCAGAAGATCCTCCTGCGACTTCACCAGACACTATTCGTTCATTTTTCTCCTCTTCACCTGCAGCGGTAGTAAGAATTGAGCATTGAGCGGACGTTGATGACTAATTTAATTGTTCAATTAGTCACGACGCGTTTATAAATGCATATGTGTACAGCGTACACGAATTATATTACATGTTTATTTAACTTCCGTATAAGCGTACAACACATGCAATGTCCGTGGTTACCATTTATCTTATTGTTAGAAAAATAATACCGTCGTCGTATCGATCTTAGACTGTTTTTTTTTTGTTCCTTTCTACAAGTGATACGAATGACAGAGAAACGAAAGGATGAATAAATCAGTTCGTTTTTGAGACAGCTCTCTGAGTCGCTGGGCCACGCTTACTACTCTTCCTTATACTATTATAGACGCGTTAGCCGCGTTTTGTAATGACCCCGATTCGCGCCAAACCCAAACCAACATTGTACCAGCCGTCACACTATAAATACAAGTATATACGCATAGGCACATGGAACAATATGTAGAATGTGGCTAATCTTTACGACTATCAGCACTGCGGTTAGACCGTTTCGTTTATTAAATGCGACCGCTTTTCTTTTACGAAAATTGGAGAGACAAACGATTGCATGTTATATGAAAAAAATATGAAAGAATAAAAAAAAAAACAACGCAGTTAACCTTAGCTGCTAACACAGGGTCCAGTTGACCCCAGAACCGACTTTCACGTACGATTTTTAAGTCAGGCGTGCTTGAATCAGGGTTGTTTCTCCAAGCAAAATGAAGGCCTCAAAAACCCCATGTGCGCATTGCGTATTATTTAACTTTTTTTGCTTCAAGAATTTCTCCGACATCCTCCATCGTTTTTCTCCAAAACTAAGATTGGAGTCTATTTCGAAATTGTTAAATTTTTACTCGGAATTTTGTTGAAGTCGTAACTGCTGCATAACGTGATGTTGTGTACGGTAATAACGTTCCAAAGTTGGCTGGATTTTGTGTAATCCCGTCTAAGTAACGTGGAAGTTTCTATAGTGTAAGGACAAAAATCATATTTTTTATATATGTAAATATATATGTAAATATATATGTGTGTTTATGTATGTATACGTGTGTGTAGAACAATCGTCCTCTACGTTGTCGATAATTCAAGTGTCGTGCGAACGCAGAGATTGAAGTTGGAATCCTTGAATTTCGCAATGCTGAGCATGCGATAAACTGTACACGACATGTTGTATTCGTGTCTTTTCGGAGTGGCGAGACACATTTATAACCCACCTACTTTGAGTACAGATACGATGCGATTCTAAAGTGAGTGAAAAAAAAATTTAAGAAGGAGAGAGAAAAAGCGTGGTGTCGTCGTCGTCGACGCCGAGACGGATCTGTTAAATTTGATTATGTACGTGCATCAGCGTTGCGTGCGTGACGAGACGAGACGAGATGAGACGGATGGGAGAGGAGAGCAGCGGAGAGGAGAGGAGAGGAGTGGAGTGGAGTGGAGTGGAGAGGAGAGGAGAGGAGAGGAGACTCATCCTCACATCGGAAAGCCAAGAAGCAAGCAGCCTTGCCTGCTGCGTTCATTCGCTCGCTTTGCTCGCTCTCTTCTCCTTCTTCTTCTTCTTCTTCTTCTTCTTCTTCTTCTTCTTCTCCTTCTTCTTCTTCTTCTTATTCCTCTGTCAGAGAATCTATAAGCGACGTCTCTTGTCTCTCCTTCTCCTCTCGCTGCGTATTTTCCTACCATTTCTCGTATTATTTTTAGCCGTCAACGTATGCCGCGTCATACCGTAGTCGCACAGACGTCTTTCGTCATTTTCTTGTACAGACGTAGTACCGTACACCTCTGTACGAGCCAATGAACACGTACACACATATATATACACGTATGCGTACGAAATTCTTTCGTTCCTGTAAGCGTAGAGAGATGCTGCAAATCTATAACCCAAGGTGAACAACAAGCGAATATCTGCATGTATAATCGTTAATCAATGTACAGCTACTGTCTTGCTTCTACACATTTACCGTAACGTGTCTACACATATCGCATGCACTTATCATCAAATTGCGCAGAGTAAGTTTGTAACGATTGAATGATCCGACGTCTGCTAAAATTTAATACGCATGCGCAAAAATTCTAGGCAGGGCGACCAACCGTCATTATCAATTCAGTCGAAAGTTAAGAGCGAGTTGTCAATTTTTAGAATTTTTCAGGTTATGTTCACGACGGTTGGTCGCCCTGCCAAACAACAAGTGCGCTCGAATTTTAGCGCATGCGTAATAAATTGTAGCGGACGACGGACTAGTCAACCGTCGTAACAATTCACTCTGCATACTTTATTATTATTATTTTTATATATATAACGTAGATTGACTTTTGGGTCACACTTACTTTTCTCTCCTCGTGCCGTCGACGCCGCTCGCACTCCATGCATATACATACTTATCGCTTCTTTTTTCTTTTGTTTTATTTTTTTTAGCCGCGTTACAACAACCGACTCCTTTTTCCGGTGTAACGCTTTTATTTATTTATTAACACTTATTCACGACCTTAAACCCCGTTTACATTTAGGCGCCCATAAACGCAACGACTCTTGGTGTATAAAGTATTTATGTATGTTATTTATGTATGCATGTATGCATGTATGTTAGACGGAGTGTGCGATGTTCATTCGACTGCAAACTGCTCGCGATACCCGAAAAAAAAGCTTTCGTGGGTTCGTGGGTGATAAAATCGTGAACGCGCAACCTGAAAAACCGCCCCCTGGAAGTGAGTAAAAAATTGTCACGGTTCTCCCTGTTTTTTTTTTTTTTTTTTTTCTTTTTATTTTCCATCAGTCCCAAAGTTGACGTGGATTTTTGTACGTACCTATTATATTCTTCGGGGAAACAAAACTGCTGTGATAAATGGTTTTTATACACAAACATTACTACATGTATATGTATGCATCTATCTACGTGTATTATAATCAAGTCATAGCGATATACGATGAATCAACAGCCCCAAATTGTTGGCTTCAATTATTTGTCCTGAACATCTTTGTTAAAAGATGTAAATTTTGAGACCAGGATGAAAGCGGGCAAGCTTTTGGTTTCTAAGGTACAAGTGAAACAAGTAAGTGAAAAATGAGAAACAATGTGTAAAATATAAATTTGTACGTTTTAAATTTATATTTAATTCGATATCTCTCATTTTATAATTACTTGTCTCGCCTGTAGCTTTTAAACCAAAAGCTTGACCACTTTCATCTTGGTCTCAAAACTTTCATTGTTTAACAAAGAATTCATGAGAAAAATTTAAAGCCAATTGACCAGGGCTGTTGATTCGATAATTGAAAATGCAGTGAAAATCAAATCCTTTGCCCGAAAAATCATACGAATGTCGTTCTGGCGTGAAATGCCATTTATTCGGATAGAAAAAATTGATCCCACGTGTTCCAAATCAATCAGTACCAACCGCTGTTGCCTTTTTCGTGCAAATTACGGTGTAAATTTTTTACCGTATAGTGTCGGTTTGTTATAAACACAATGATTTAAATAAGAAAAGCATGGCTACCTGCAGCCTACTTGCTTGCTCGTTACAGTAGGGAGTTTTTTTTTTTTACTTTAACGAAAAGAGGCCGAACTATCGCAAAGGTAATATACGTTTCAGGTTTACCTTATACCCAATACGTATCCTGTTTGAAGAAGAAAAGAAGATAAAAAATCGAAAGGAATAGAGAAAGAAGATGTAAAAAAGTGAGA
Organism: Neodiprion pinetum; assembly: GCF_021155775.2. Taxonomy (NCBI): domain Eukaryota; kingdom Metazoa; phylum Arthropoda; class Insecta; order Hymenoptera; family Diprionidae; genus Neodiprion; species Neodiprion pinetum. Next base: position 29,240,401 of record NC_060233.1, read on the forward strand.
AATGACCGAGATTTATTCTAACCCATTCCACTGTTTTCTTTTATCTGCACATAGCTACCTTGAAAAGTATTTAACATTATTATTCCGCCCGATATTATAATATTTCGTTTCGATAACGTGTTAATTTTCAAACTAACGTACGCGTTATTATTACACAACGTCGCTTTAACACGACGCGTATTGTTTAAAGAAATGTTTCCGGTTATATGTATACATGTGTCATCTTTTTCTTCCGAAGGAAAAATCGACATTTTTTATTTGATGAAAACATACAAGGTGTAGCGATGTGAAAGTAATTCACTATGTACGGGGTGAAGAACTTTGCAAAGCTTGATAAAAGGATTAAAATACATTAGCACGATATGAATTCCAAATTGATAAGACGATAAATTTTTGTAGTTTTATTAGATATATACGAATGGTGCAAAGCGGATATTGGATATTTTTATATCGTCCCGACCTCGGTGTTGAAATACGTTTCTACTATTGTGAACGCACGCTTGGTAGGTACATAAATCGTACATAATCGTGTTCTATGTAAAGTTTAAGCGATTATTACGTAATCCTGTATAAATCCGAATGAATGTATGATATATTACATGATATATATACGATAAATACATATTATATATATATATATATATATTCTTCCAAATATTGTAAATTTTCTCGCAACCGAAAGCGAGAGAAGAAACAGGGTTTTTAGAATTTAGGTCGGACTCCCTGTGTTCTGTTGGACGATCGGTCCAATTTCAACGAAATTTATTACGAAAATAAACGTTTGAAGAAATTAAACGATGTAGATATCACATCTCTTCGATGCGCGTAGTTGTAACCGCATCGCTTCGTTTCCGCTCTTCATCGTTATGTCGTAAAACGTTTCTCTCCATTTGAACCATCATCATCGTTATCGTATGAAATTTTGTTTAGTATTTATTTTCATAATTTCATGTATTCTGTACGTAAACGGAATATTTATTTTGGATTCGTTCTTTTTATGTTTCCTCCTCGCATCTAACTCTTTCCCAATTTCACACTGTTTCGAAACGTGAATACGATGTGTAAATTCGTGAATAGAATTTATACGCGCAGCAATTACAGATGAATGAAAATTATTAAATCACACATCGTCTTCTATTCTCTCTCTGTTTCATTTAATATACTTCCTTGTATTTTCTCTCTCTCTCTCTCTGTCTTCTTATATTAATTTAAACGAATATAATTATTCTTAAGAATGTACAGTCAGACAAATAGTGTAAAAGAGAGGTGTAAAAAGGTGTAAAAAGAGAGGTGTAAAGAAATAAAAATCGAACAAGCAACGTAAAGTTTTTGGTGAAAAAAAATATTCACTTAAAGAATAACGTCATCTCTCTGAAAAATTTTAGACATATCTACGAGCGTATCTAATTTGGTCCAATGTTTCAAAATTTCTTTCCTTCTGCCACGAGGTCTTTCGGTTTTACTTTGTCAATTACAATTTTATATCACGATTACGTTTAATCATAGCTTCTTTGATCCGACTGTACGCCTCATAAATCCCCAATTTCTTTATATCTCTGCTTTGTCGTTTTTCGTTAATTGTCTCTTTGACTTGCGTGGCTTTAACGTTAAGCCAATTACGCATAACCTGCGCACTTGACCATCGGTGTCGAATTTAATTTTTTTGCTTGTATGTGTTTTTTTTTCTTCTTCTCTTTTCACCTCCATCTTTATTTCGCAGTTGCTCGGTTGAAGGTCAAGGTTATAACACTTTTTACGCGCTTATCTTCTTTCCTCTTCTTTTTGTTACTGCTATTTTTTATTCTTTTTCTCCAAATCATTTTTTGCCCACGGTCATCTCATGCGTTCTTTCATTCTTTCGTTCGGTCGGACCAAATAACGATGACGCAGAAGCGCGAGTGAGATGTTACAGCACCAGCAAAGTCGTCTCACTTATTGTTAGCGTTTATGCTTCGTACAAAATTAACGTAAATAAAATATAACAAAACTCTCTCTCTCTCTCTCTCTCTCCCTCTAGACTTTTGTTTCCTTTCGTTGTCCAGACTCTAGAGAACCGACTGAGTAATGTCTGGTCGGTGAGAGTCAAGAGAGTCTCCTATAAACCTTGTCTCGTCTCGCGAAAATCTACATCTGCGAAATTTTCACTCACAAGTGGAATGGACATGAATGTCGTCGCGTATGGCTCTCTTCATTTTTATACTCTTTCTTTTGCTTTCCACTTCCATTTTATGTCGCATGTTTTTCGACAACTTTTCACTTCTTTCATTATTTATTGTGGATAAAATCAAATTAGTTGGGATGTTTTTTTTTTTATATAGAATTTGCGAGGAACATGCATTGTATAGCGTAAGGGTTAAAAATGATTAAAGTCTACTAGCGTTGTTCGATAATATGTATAGACTATATTTTTTGTATCTCATTTGCACAATTTCATCTTATAGTTTGACACACACATACATTAATCCGCATAAAACATACGTTACAGGTATACGTATCTAATTTTACCGTGTTTTTTGTATTATGCAATAATGTAATGTACATTTTTGTGTATGTTATATACATATATATATAATATGAGATACGACCGACACGCCGCAGCTTCGCTCTCACCTGACTCTAAGATGTTTAAGTTTTGCGAAACATGTGCGTGGTTATAGTTATTTGCTGTTAAAGTGTGCTCGGGAAAAAATTTGAATTTACTGCTTCGTATATTACCTACTCTGTGCATCATACCAGTAAATATATATTATATGATACGCTGCAGGCACTAACGCATTTGTTTGTTTGATAATCGAAAGAGGGTGAGAAAAAAAAAAAAAACCAAAGAAGACAAGTTGGGTACGTACATGCGACATTTTTCATCGTATACTCTGCAGAAGGGGGAGGGAAAAATTCTTACAAGTATATGCATATTTTTTTTTCATTATATAAGACAGGTATTGTATTGCCGTGTATTTGCAAAAAATTACCGTTTGTGTATATATCTCATCACGATTTTTTTTTGCATTTTTTTTTATTGCATTTTTTCATTTTTTTTTCTCTCTCTTCCGCGCAGTTTGTATGCGTGTGAAAAATGAAACAATATGTGCCGGGGGGGGTATGATGTTTTTTCTCTCTATCCACTTACGTCTTATTCTTTTTTACGTTGCACGTATACAAGTAAGAAATGAAATATGAAAAGTAGTATAAGGGACGGCAAAAAATTGTGCTTCATTCTTGTATATATCTCTCTCTCTCTCTCTCTCTCTCTCTCTTTCTTTTCATCTTGGTAAAAATTTATTTTATAATAACATGCTCTGAATACTATATATATACAGTAAAGAGCTCTTCGCGGTTTTTTTCACATCTAAACAAAGATATGTATTTATACGTAAAAGTACGCTCCTGCCTTAAAAAACAGTCTTGGTAATAATAAAGAATAACGAGATGCAAAATTTTTTTTATACAATACGATATTCGCGCTTGCGGTTGGAGTGTAATAATATGCAATAAAAAAAAATCGCGTGTAAATAAATCTTTGTTTATTTACATGTAGATTTACCCTGTATCCAGCGGTTGTACGTAAAATAATATAAAAAAATAAGACCACTTGAACTTTGCCAGCATTGGAAGAGGAAAAAAAAAAAAATAAAAAAAATAAAATAATAGAAAAATGAATGAATACCTTCCGCAGAAGTAAAATCGTTTGTGTAATTATTCCCTCTGGCTGCGATGGTGAATAATTGGAGAATTTTATAATTTTTCGAACGACAAAGGTTGTAAGGAAGGGAATTGAAATTCGCAAAGGAATGCACGTATCCGCTTACATGTATCCGTACCAATTTATGGTTACGAATGCTTGCTTCTCCCTGCACGTATGACTTCGTTAATAACCCGATATATTTTTAGACTGTAGTTCCACGCTGACCGATATTATGTAACATATACATTCCCCCCCAGCTGCATCGACTTGGGTTAAATAAAAACACCACGTACACGTGTGTGTGTGTATATATATACGTCACGTTTTGGTGTACGTGAGAATGTATGACAGGTATCTGTATAATATATAAAATTTACTTTTTTTTTTTAATTTTTTTTTTTTTTTCTTTTTTTTCCCTCTGCAAATCTATAACCGCACGACATGAGTTTTTGTACAGAGCAAAGTGCGCGTAGCGTCGTATAAATTTCACTTGTCAGCTACCGCAGGATGGATGAACCCCTGGATCGTGTGCAAGTTTTCAAATCCAGATGTTGGCAATTTTTAGGTATCATCGGACGATACGTGCAATGTATGTCACTTTGTTTTTGGCTTTTTTTTTTTGTTTTTTTTCTCGACCTCCCATCTTTTTGTTTTACTTTTGAGCGGTAGAATTTTTTTCATTACGACTCGAGGGCCGCAAGTTTGGATATTGAACCGTTGCAGTGGTCGCGGAAGTTGTTTTTTGTTTATTATTATTATCATTATTATGATTATTTTTTATTTGTTTATTTTTTTTTTACGTAAAAAAGTGAAAAATCAACTGAGCGCGATTTTCCATACATATGTATATGACGGAAAGTTTCTTTTAACCTAGACAATTTTTTTAGCGGGTGTCACAGAAGAAAACAGACAAATCATGTTTTTTTCTAAAATATCCTAATATATATGTTATATGTTAGAAAGTATCAAAAAGACAACTATATATATATATATATATATATGTATATATGTAATATCTGCATAAGTATGCGTGTATATAATTTCTGGGAGAAAAGTTGGTGCGGCAGTATAAATAGCATGAAAATCGGAGAGGGATTGCAAAAACATCCGCGTTACTCAGGCAGTAATGTCAGCATATTCAGCTCGGTATTATATCTCTGTGTATAATCTACGTCTATGACCGTAACAAACAGACACTAACCTAGACTCTACTCACTCACTCGCTTATTCACTCGGTGAAATGCGGATGTCGGCGGTTTGGTGAGAACGCGATGCTCTCTATTCCATTTTCTTCCATTATTTTACTCCTTGAAGCTCCTGCAGCTATCGCATCTCCGACGAACCGCTTCAAAAAAAAAAAACCCTTCTTTATTCCAATGTTGTATGTATATATACACACACACACACCTGTATCGTACATACACACTTTATACTTTTAATCTGTACGTCATTCTATACGCACACGTGCTCAAGGAGATGCACGTTCGCTCGCATTATACGTATACGATGCATTATGCACATACCTAAAGGATCGTTAAGTAGCGCGTTGTACTCGAGACCTATTTTTGTTTGATCTCATTTTGTCGCGTTTTATTCTTGTTTTTGTTGTTGCTATTATCATTATCATGGAACTCATTTTTATGGTCATTTGGAGTAAAAATGGTGTAACGATCCATTATTCTTTTAATCGTGTGACGATGAATCTGTAAATAATATCTCCCTTCGTAAAGAAAAGGAAATACGTGTAAGCAGCCCTAATTAAATATTGTTTTATTCGTACAACTATGCGGCACAAACGATGGACAGTTTTGTTTTTTTAAACTACTATAGAAATTCATTTTAGTGACACGTTTCGTCAAAGAATTCGAAAATTGGTACAAACTTATAACAACTGGTTTATCAATTCATTTTTCACTCCGTGTCATTTATACGCGAGACCACGGTTACGATCATATTATATTTCAGCTCAGCTGTAAATTAATCGATAACGCTTTGCACAACCTGTTGCATGTGTGCGTGGAATTATTTTTTGAATCATATAAATATTACACCTTGCATAACGCCGAAATAATTAGCAGTAAATAGTAAAATTCCGGATAGTATAAAAATTTCTAATTATGATAAATTTAAAGGGTTGCTACATAGCACCAACAATGACATGTAATTCTAGTATAATATAATACCGAAGTAAGAAATTGGCGCGAAACGTTGCGGACTTTGTTCAATGTATGTAACGTTATACACGCCTTCGGCGTACCTTCGATAAATTTTCACCTCAAAGCTAAATGTACCCGCCAAAGAAGGGGGGGGATATCAACTTTGAGAGCGAGAGGTAGCCACCTAGATGAATAATTCAATAGCCGCGTGTATCATCTAATCGTGATGCTGCTGCTGCAAAGACATCGTATCTGCAGCATCGCACCGCTTATGCAGTCAGTTTAAGATGGTGCAGACTTTCATGGAAAGTAAATATTTTCCTATTACGTCGCATGGTGAGGTATCGCTGATACACGAGCAGCGAAAGAGGTACGCCGGTTTCATTTTCTTTTTTTTTTTTTTTTCATTTGCTACTGTCGAAACACGTCGAGAATCTGAGAGAAATTCATTGACGAAATAATTAATCTGTGAAAAATGTCGCGTTCGGGGTTGGATTTATTGCTTACCGTTATAGCTGCGGAATTTACATTTCGATGGTGATTTTTTTTTTTTTTTTATTATATATTTGTCTCGTAAACTAGATAGTTTTAGTTCGGTCAAACTTTGTTTACATATCTTGGTGAATAAATAGTAAAATAATGTAATGATTTTTCCGACGTTGGTAATATATATATACAGCAATTAAGTGTCTGGAATTGAAATTTGGTGTTTTCTTTTAAATCAGGCTGAAGTTTGTAAACGTTATTGTGATAATGCGGCTTTAGAAAAAGTCGTTATTTTGGAACTGTGGAGGATTACGTGAAATTAGGGAAATCGTTAATAAAGCATGTAAGTACTCGGAATTTTTCAATTCAATTTCCTGGATTATTTGTTTCAACGTTTCGATACGGTTACGTTACCAACTCCAGCCTGATGTTTTAAAATCGTTGCGTGACATTTTTTTTTTGTCTTCTTACAACGGTAGATTTAACTGCAGGATTAGCTTCAATTTCACTTGTTAAATCCTTGTTACGTCACGTTTATATTTAAACAAACCGTCGAACTTACTTCCATGAATTCCTCGAGTATTAGTTAGCCTTCTTTCGTACCGTGAAGTTCATCGTTGTTAAATTACAGTGATCGCTTGAGGAACTCGATTGAACGCGGCAGCGATGTTCCAGCTCTTTAATCATCGTCTGGACGTGCGATATCCCATCTCATCCCATTCTATCCTATCCCATCCTATCCTATCCTATCGTATACCATCGCATCCTCACCGACACCCAACCCGGCCGAACTCTCGTTTCCGGTTTCGTATAATCATACTTTCTCCAAGTTTTACGGTACGTGATTAACTCGAACGTTACCGTTAGACAATTTCGTGCTTGACCTATCCGTGTCTCACCCTAGCCGCGTCCATCCTCGTCCGTCTGCATCCACGCCGCTCCTTCTTCCTTCTTCCTTCTTCCTTCTTCCTGCGCTCACTCACAATTTTCCGCGGCGTGAGATGAACTGCGAAGCTTGATATACGACGACGGAGTCGAAGGAAAAAGAGTTTAGGATCATCTTTCTTTTACTCGTTACCGTACTCGATCTATCGTTTCGTGTGTTGTCCGGGGATATAATGAATCCACGTATTTGCCATCTCGAAAATTTTGAACCCCACCAGATGTGATCCGTGCGTCGAACTTTTGGAATCTTCGTTCGCTTTGACGAAAATCTCTCTGTCCTCTGAACGGCACAATTCTACAGATATTACATTTGAAATTCAATCGATTTGAGAGAGGAGAGTCTATAACTTGACTTTGTATGTTGAAATCATCGCGTGTCTGATGGTATATGAGGACGTATTCAACGAAAAGGCGAATTTCTAGGTTAAAGCGCGTATAATATATTTTTTTTTCTGCCGCATTTGCTACAAAAGCACTCAAGGCGCATGTCTACACTAAAATTAGTAGAAAAAATAATCGAAGGTGAAAGGCCTGACGTTTGGTGGATAGAACCAGTCGGCGCCGAAATATATTTTTATTTGTCAGATTTATAAATGAGATAAGGTCGCTTCCGCTATTTTTTGGTTTTTGCGTAAAGGACGCACAATACCTTCGAAACGTAAAGATTTATCGATTTCGAGAAGAATTTTCAAAGTTTTGTATTTCATAACCGGCAATTTTTATTTTATTTCGCAAACGCTTTAAACAGCCGTGAAACGTAAATATTCGACGATTTCGGGAATAATGTTTAGAATTTGTTTATTTTCGCAAAAAATAATACGAACCGTAAGGGTATAAGCTCGTATCTCGGTACATGCGACCTTACACACCGTTATTGAACGTGATTATTTTTCAAAAAATCCGCGACGAAAGAGCATAATCGACGACACTTGCGACCTTTTACCGTTAATTGATCCAATTTTCAATTTCAACGTTTTCTAACGTATCCTCACGTCTTTCCCGTAAATACAAAGGGGAAAAACATCCGCCTCTTCACCTTTACGCGTGGTGAAAGGTATTGTAATATCGCAAACGTCCTTGTACCATCAGACACGCCGTTTGTAATCTCTTTCAATCTTACAGGTATAGAGGTATGGATTAAAATTCGAAATTTCAAGTTCCGAATGAAGGGTTCGATAAAATTTATACGGAGCTGATAAGCAAAATACTTTGATAATCGTGATGAAAAAAAAAGTACGCATGCGATACGTACCTGCGTCAAGTTTCGAATTTACATACACGTATAACAATACACGAATTATCTTTCCACCGAGTCGCCAATCGAATAGCAGACAAATTATGCATGCACATAATCGGATATCCATACGTGGGTAATATATGCGTATAAAATTTACAATAATTGCGTAGGTGGTATAAGGTTATCCATACGTCACGACGACGGGTTTCTTTACAAAAACTGCAGATCATTGAAGAAATATCTCGCCGCTGCAGAGAAATTGTCGGGATTAAAAAAATAAAAACAAAAAAAAGCCGATTTTTTGGTAATTGAGAGAGAAACCGCCGAGCAAAGAAGAGATAAGGCATTCCGGAGGCTGTCAGACGGGAAAGCGCTTAACTGTCTCATCCTCAAACCTCACAAGTCTCTTCACCATTCGCGAGGGCAAGGACAATTTTTCAAGTCATTTTTATTTATTTATTTTTTTTATTTTTTTTTTTTTTTTCATCTCTGCCTTTATTTTCATCTTTGCAACCTTCGCCTGAAAAAGTGCAATTAATTTTTATTTTCGTGATTCTTTTCCTTTTTTTTTCGGTAACGATAACATTTTTACCATGTGTATATAAATTTTTGTAAAAAAAGAAAAACGTGAGACTTCGAAAACGATGTCTGATATAATACCGTGAGACTTGCGAGGTCAAAAAAAAAAAATAACCAAAACGAAACAAAAAAAAACAACGAGCATCGAGAAAGAAAATGATTGATACCCAGTAATAGAAACAACGAAAGATGATAAAGAATTTGAAAAATGTCTTTTATATGCCTTCGGGAATCGTCTGTATATACATACGTACACACACGCACACACACATATATATATATATATACAGATTATATAATATATCCACCCCAGCGGATGCGATGCAGGGTTGAAATTAGTTCCCATTTCATATCCCATGACTCGTCGTCCTTCTCCCCCTGATCCTGCTTCCTACATTTTCTCTTTCTACCCCTCGCTAGATGCTCTCGAGAAACGGGAAATTTCAGGGATCGCGCCGTTCTCTCGTATCCTACGAAAACGTTATTTCGCATCCGATTTACATCTGAAAATTATTATTTCCTCCCATTCTTTCTCTCTCTCTCTCTCTCTCTTTCTTTCTTCTCCTCGCCTTTCTCCGTGTCTCGATCAACGACTGTTAGCGTGGCGGAAATAAAAAACAAAAAAAAAAAAATACAAAGAATGGGGATGCCGCGAGGTGCGATCTTTAGATTACAGATATAATACCAGCGAAATCGTTCGCGCGCACGTCGAGTTTCATTGTCGTACCCACGTATTATTATTATCTCGACGTAGCACGCGATTTCCTTTCCTTTATACGCATACAGGTACACGTGTATGTCATATACGTACGTATGCTTCTTTTTTTTTTTTTTTTTTAATTTTTTATTTTGTTTCCTTTCTTCCTTTTTACCTCCTCTCTCATGCCGTCATTATATGTCAATTTGTGTTATTCACGTACAACGGGCTAAGTTGTATCCGATTTTTTCACATCACTTGACGAATATTCGCCTGACAAACGTATTTATAACGATCTGCATCAGCGTCGGCCCGTCTATACTTTTATATATATATATATATATATATATATATATACACGATGTATACATCATGCTTAAAAAGAGTCAAAAACGTGACGCTTGTTATAAACACGTTGGCGTCGACGTCGTCGTTCCGCCCTCCCTCCATTATATGCGCATGCACTAAGAAATCGCCTCTCCGATCTTAAAATATAAATAAAATACTTAACCGTCCGCAACGTTCGGATAATGAGGTTAGGGGCGGACATGGAACAAAAAATAAAAAAAAAAAGAAAAGGAAAAGGAAAAGGAAAAAAAATTATGAAAAATAATATTAGGTAGAATGAAGAATAATAACCACAATTTCTTTTGAGACATTTGTATATAATACCTATATTAATATATATATACATATAACGAGTTTACTTAATTGTAAGTGATTCTTTGCTGCCATGCGCGTAATTGCTATTGCGAGGGAATAAGTGGTGAAATAAAATTAAAAAAGAAAAAAAACAAAGTTGTAATTGTCAGTTATAAAATAACGAGTTCAGTGCCCAAATCAGTTTACAGTTCACTGACAAGATTTCTTCGTTTTTCTTTTCGTTTCTTTTCTCTTCTCTTCTCTTCTCTTTTGTCACGGATACGGAAGATTTTCGTCGTTATATAAGAAACTTTGACACGTTGTTGCGGATAATGATTTTGATAATTATAAGTTTTATGTATCGTTTTCTTTTTCTCCCTCGTAATCATGTAATTTCGCGAAACAATCGTCGAAACTTGAAGTCTGCTTTCCAGATTTTAGGGATAGAAATAAAACTTGTTTAATCAATTTTTTACACATCATTCAACGGAATATTTAGACACACCTGTTACGTTATTCCTATATAGACATTGCTGATAACGATTAAATGATTAAAAAAGTCTCGTCATTGATTACACTATCTTTGTCGAGAAATTTTGAAAAAATTGTCAAGTAATTTCTTTTGTTTTTAGTCAAACTGAAGACAAGAAGAAAATCTAACAAAAAATGTCAATTGTGGTATATCGGAATAATAACGACGATTTATTTTAATCAACCCTTAGAGAACCGGCCGTCCTGGCTCTTTGACAGTCGGCAGGTAACTCGGAAACTCCACTGTACGTTTTGACTATTTATACACATAAATCATGCCTGTAAAAAATATCGAATATCAAGGGAAAAATGTCGACCCTCTGAAGGTTAGCCGCAGAAAAGTTTTCTCTCGAATTATATAACGGAAACCTTTTACTCAAAATCAACTTCAATTACCGTGTTACGAAATATATTTAAGAATATTTAATTCTTACGATTGAACGAAAACACAAAACATACTTGTTCAATTTTTGCCACTCTAATGAGAATTTTACTCATTGCACTCTTGAAGGAAATCAGTGTCGAGATTTTCTCTCGTTAATAACGATAATGATAATAATATCAACAGCTGTTGTTGTTGTTATTATTATAAATGATCGAAATAAAAATAAAAATAAAAAGAGGGAGAGGAAATTTGAAAGAGTCGTTTTTCGCACGAGCAGCTTTTGGCGTCGAGGACGACGACGACGACGCGACGGGATGTACGAATCCCTCCCTGTTTCCTTGCACTTTTCCAGGGTCGAATTCCCGTTGTTCTCCTCGCACCCCTCCACGCGTGTGTGCGTGTGTGCGTGCGTTTGTATATCCATGCATGCGGGCATATTACGCACCGTGTATTTTCCCGAGTTACAAAGACTCCACGGCGTCAGCCAGCCAACGCGTGTCCCCCAGGGTACCCTAAGCTCTTCCTTCACCCTGCTGACGGCGATAGCATTTAGGCGGTGATCTGTCCGTATGTGCTTACGAGATCAGTTCTATTTTCATCCGCGGCGTGTGCGTAGGTGTAACAAACGGACGCATCCCTTCCTTACCCCGCATGTCTGTACGTGTATGTATGCATATGTGCGTGTGTGTTGTTATATATACACAACATGTATGTGTACAATGCATAGGTATGCATGACTTTGCGTTATATACATACGCACCTATATTTTGTAGGTAAAGGCATAACACGCGTTCAGGGTTTGTAACTTTTCACCCGAGTGCCGTGGAGGCCACTCTTAAATTCTCCACGTCCCTGTTTGGCTCCTCTATACACGTTCGTCCAATAAGCTTTTGCTGCAGCCACCCCTCGGTCATTTATAATATCCATACGTCACGCCGCCGTGACGACGAGCGCCGTTTGTCGCATTAATTTTTCGGGGATAAACCAGCGGAGCCCTCAATTTGTGTCCTGAAAATCATTCGTGGGAAAGTATAACGGTGTACGTATACCGTGTAGGATGATAAAAATGTTACTCTGGATGAGGAAAGTTTCGTTTATCACGGTGTGCTTTCGATGAGGATTTTCACGATTTCATACATTGTTTTGCTTTTCACCGATAATATGTATCGTTGCACGATAAAATCGCGGATCGTCTTCTGAACGTGGAAATTATGCCGATAGAACTTTTGAGGTCGATATTTGAAATCTCGTTTCTTTTGGCACGTTTCTCGATACTCTTCGTCCTTCGAATATCCAAGCTTACAACGTATTTGCAAAAATTTCGAGGTTTTCGTTGCGATTAGTGAAAAATAATAATTTGACAAAAGTATATTGCCGTCTTTTCACGAATTATACGAACGTTTGTACGAATAATATACGTATATGCGTACACATATACGCATACGCACAAGTTTTTTTGCTTGCCCTCGAGGAGCGATAAATTGGGCGTTATATTTTTTTGTTCAATTATTTATTTATTTTTTTTTTTTCTATTTTTTTTTCCTTCTTACCTGCCTCGAGAATAAATGACGATCGATTATTGCTCGAGCTCTTTAAAGGTGAGCGACTCTAACGGTATTCCGATGACGTCACAGTGAATCGTGCTTGAAAGATGATATAATACTCGTAATAACACGTTTTATACAGTATACTATAATATACACATATATATATATATATGTGTGTGTATACAGAGGCACGAAAGTTTTCGTGAGAAATCGCAAACCTTTGCGAATTTTTGTCTATTCTTTTTTATTTTCTTTCATAAATTTCCCTTCGTGCCGCAGAAATTGTTATTTCTTTTATCGAAACGTTATTTAGCATAGGTATAATATCATGTACTCTGAACGCATCATCGAAGTGACAAGAAATTCTTTTGTTTTTATTATTAGAAAGAAATGGGTAATTAATACGTATAATACCATAGATATTGTGATTACATAGCCGAACTGTGAACACAGATGAGAAAGCGTATGACATGTGAGAGAAGAATTGAAAGAACGCAAAGATGGGGGAGGGATGAGGGAGGGAAGGATACTTATAGCGAACTCGAAACAAATAAGAGAAATCAGTCGGCGGCTCCATTTGTAGAAAGGCGGTAAAAGATCCGCTCCTCCTTTTCCTTTCTTTTCACGTCCATTTTCTCTCTTTTCTCTTCTGTCTTCTCTCTCTCTCTCTCTCTCTCTCTCTCTCTCTCTCTCTCTCTCTCTCTCTCCTCTCTCTCTCTGTCTTCTTTGTGCCTCGTTTTTTCACCCCCTCTTTTCGCTTCCGTTCATCCATCCATTCGCGGGGGGTATACATCTGCCGGTGAGCACATTCGACTCGATGAAATCAACGACCCGGAAGTGTAATTTAAGATATTGCCTTGTTTTTAGCCTCAGCTCCACGCTATACTGCAATCTTGCCGGTCCGCGAATAGACGGAATAGATAGATAGGTGCGGTGTTGTTGATGTAATACTGCGTGCCTGTATGTATACCTATACATGTACAATATACATATACAGGCATACAGAAAGAAACAAATTATAGGTTGAGAAGATGAAAGAAAAACCCAATTCGTACACGTCGAGCTGCTGCAGTTAGTCGAATTAAGTTCGAAAGTTTCGGCAAAAGGAAGTTTGTGACAAGGATTTGATGTACATCCCTCTTCTCGTCGAAATTGTATTAGCTGAAACAATCAGAATTGGAGAATCTTTTTTTTGTCTCGTCTTTCAACTATTTCGTTTTAACGATTATTGGATACGTACGTACCGTACGATAAGTTCTGCATTTGAAACGAATTGAAGAAGAATCTGGTTCAAGATGAGGGAATTATTACCCGTCAAGTTGGATTATTGAGAACGGGGACGATAAATCGCCTGTCTGATGGTATAAGGACTTATACGCCAAAAAGGCGAATTTGGTGGGTAAAACGCGTATAATTTTTTTTTTTTTTTTTTAGGCTAACGCTACAAAAGCGCTCTAATCGCATATCTACACTAAATTAGCCGATAAAATAAGCGAAGGTGAAAAGGCCTGACTTTTGGTGGAAATTACCTGTCTGCACCAAAATATATTTTTATTTGTCAGATTTATAAATGAGATAAGGTCGCTTCCGCTATTTTTTGGTTTTTGCGTAAAGGACGCACAATACCTTCGAAACGTAAAGATTTATCGATTTCGAGAAGAATTTTCAAAGTTTTGTATTTCATAACCGGCAATTTTTATTTTATTTCGCAAACGCTTTAAACAGCTTTGAAACGTAAATATTCGACGATTTCGGGAATAATGTTCAGAATTTGTTTATTTTCGCAAAAAATAATACGAACCGTAAGGGTATAAGCTCGTATCCCGGTACATGCGACCTTACACACCGTTATTGAACGTGATTATTTTTCAAAAAATCCGCGACGAAAGAGCATAATCGACGACACTTGCCACCTTTTACCGTTAATTGATCCAATTTTCAATTTCAACGTTTTCTAACGTATCCTCACGTCTTTCGCGTAAATACAAAGGGGAAAAACATCCGCCTCTTCACCTTTACGCGTGGTAAAAGGTCTTATAATGGCGCAAACGTTCTTGTACCATCAGACACGCTATATTATAACATCCGATCTGAAAATTTATACCTATATCAATCCTGCGAGATTATTTATGCAGGTAAAAATCGAAGAAGGTGAAATTTGCAGAACCATTGACGGGCGACTGCCGCTATCCTATCGTTGCACACACACGCGACACCGTAGTATGTCCGTACATGTAACTATCCGCGCATATAATATAAACTCACGCCTCTCCTGCTGTCCAACGGTTTTGCCCTACGCTCCGCCGTCTCTTGTCCATCTTGCCTGCAAAGTTGGCCGTTGGCCGCTGGCTGCTGGGCAATCTTGTTAGCAAGTGGTCGCCACACGGATGGGCGTAAAGGTCTGACCGGGAAAGAGGGTCTCTCCTCTCTTCATCCCTTGCATAACCTTCGGGCTTAAATCCATCATGTCGCACGATGCCGGACTTCCGCACCCTCATCTCCCTGCTCGTGTCGTGACGGTGGTCGGGTTGTCGAGGATCGATGTATAGATTTTAAACACCTTGTCGTTGTTATAATCATTTCACGAATTATGAATATGCGAGAAAAAAAGAGGGGAAAATTAATCAACCGTTTCAAATTTTCACTTTCTCTCTCTATCTTTCTTTCTCCCATTAATCAATTAATCAATCATTCGATCAATCTCTCGGTCGAAGATTTTTCATCGTTATATTAGGGGTACAAATTGACGTTTTGGTTGTTGAGGCCATTATTTTTTAGCCGGGTAGTGAAAAGATTGTAGTGCCGAATACCTTCCTCTGCTCTTCCAGAGGCCATCTTGTATAATGAATCTTGGTTTGGAGGTTCAGTATTGTTAAATCACAAAAGTATCGCTTACAGACATTCCTATTCAAAATGGTTGTCGATTATATTGGCGGAAAAGTAAACAAGAAATTAATTTTCACACCTTTAAATATTACTCTGTTCACAAATGTTCAGTTTTATCGTGTTTTCCATGCTTTTCAGCAAGTCAAACATCTAATCCATTTTACAGTAGATGATGAATAACGATGGAATGTCGAATCAATCAGTATGTACTTACACGGCCCTCACTCGTCAGGGAAAATCTGGAAATCAGGAAAAAATGAAGGAATTCTAAAATTGGTCAGGGAAATAATAAGTTGGAGAATTTTCGTTGTCAGCGCTGGTTAAAAAAGTCACGAAATAATAAATATTTCCGTGCTTAAGATCGGATGTAAGTAGGGCGGTCGTTAAAAAGTGTGTCGAAATCAATTTGACTATCGAAAAGCGTTCCGGAGCCCACCATGCTGCATTTTTTATTTACTTTTTTTTTTTATTTTACCGTAACTATTTTTAAACCTATCAATGGCGCGTAGTATGATATGTTTAATTAACTTTTGCACTACAGATGAAAATGAATTGAACTCACTTCTTGTTTACTCGGCGAATGAGTTTTTCTCTTTTTTTTTTCAATTTCCAATCGATTTCAGCACCCTTTGCAATCAAGCTAAAAATCTGAAATCATTCGCACTGCTTTTTCGTCCTCATCTATCGATTCCAGAGGTGAGAAGTATGTGTATATATATATATATATTAGAAATTATCGTTCACCCTGCTCCGTGTCAAGTCACGTTTCTTTATATTTTAACCCGATTTTTTTTTTTTATGTGACTAATCCTGCCCTTCTGACATAATATTAACCATAAGCTATTTTTGAGATTCTACAGACCTAGGCTAAGTTACAGGCAAACCTGAGGCCTCTTGGATTTGCCATTTGTCCTTCTAGAAACTGTCCAGACCGACTCTTGAGTACCTTCCAAGAGTTCGGCCGGCGATGCGGGACTCGTGGGAACGTGGTGGTCATGAGAAAATAATTCTCAGGCATCCCCTGCAAGTATGGGTTAACCAAATTCCACGCCAAAAAAAAAAAAAAAAAAAGACCTACGAAATCTATGGAAAATGCAAGTCCGATACGGGGGTAACAAATATACAAAGCGATGTAAAATAAATTCATACTCATAAAGCCATAAAAATACATTCAAGTATCTGTACGATCATCATATTTTACATTCATCGAACTGCCTGTCTAAAGACGGTGTTTGCGGGCAGGAAGGGAGAATTTCTAATCAAAACTAGACGACCCGAACACACCCTTGTATATACAAATTACTTTCCCTCACCATTGAATAGATTGTGACAATATTTTTAAATACCGATCAATTTGTAACTTTATTAATTAGTTACTCCTATTGGCGATATTACTTATCGTTTTAGTCAGGGAATTTTTTTTTCGACTTTTTTTTTTTTCACCGGTCACCACGAGCGTGTACAGGTTTACAACTTTTGTGGTATGGAATACTATGCGCGCGATGTATTCAGCAGAATATGCAGACATACCTGCCAAACACCGCCGCAATGCCCGGTTTATACGTTATACGTTATACGGTAGTCAGCTAGTTATGAACTTTTTTTTTGCAAATTCAGCATGCCGAATATCACAGTAGCTTCTCTCTGATGTCTATTCAGCATTATTCAAGGCTTGCGTGACTATCCCACCATCATCTTCCACCCCCTCGTCTATCCCTTTTACCCCCGGGTCACTCTCTCTCTCTCTCTCTCTCTCTATCTTCTCTTCTCTCTCTCACTCTCTCTGCTTCTCGTCATTTACGAAACGTGATTGCCTCCCGCATATTTTATGAGAAACTACAACATCTGGAATCTGGACGCGCTTCTTCTCACTGCAAGAAGAGGGCTGCCACACGGCTGTTGATGCCTCTGCCATTGCCCGTACAGAACAAAAATCAAAGACAAATATCACACCTTCTTCTGACTTGATGAAATTTCTCTAGGATTATTTTACATATCGATGGTTTGTAATTGCAGGGTTGAACGAAAGCAAGGAATGTGGTTGAAATTCAACTTGCAATCAAGATGAAGATACGAAACGAAAACTAGCGCGTTCGAAATGTTCGCATTAGAGATTTCAACGTCAAACGTTGTAATGTTCATTCGCATGAAGGTAATGAAGTCGAAAAATTAAAATTTTGTGAAATATCTCGAATCTTCGATACTTTTATAGAATTACAAGGATAAAACTGAACTGCATTTTTGTATTTCCGAAAAATTTTACACTTTTGACTGCTAACTCTGGCTGCTATATAGCTTCGGCTTCATTTAAAATAACCCAGAACCAATGCCGCCGTTCAGTCGTTCCTTTTTTATAGTTTTTGGGGAAATTTATAGAGAGAGAGAGAGAGTGTGCAATAATAAACTATCAGACTCTGTTTCCCTTTCCCTCGCCTTTATTAGTCAGGTTTACGAGCTTCCACAGCCGTTGGGTACTAAGTAAGTTTGAAACGTTAACGCCTCTTAGGTACTCGGTCGATCTTATACCCAAACCAGCCCGACCCTAGCAACGGAGACTCGAAAAGCCGGGAACAAAGACGTCTTGGTCACACAACCTGGGGCCCCAAGTCGTGTTGCTGATACTCCTTGCCTCCTTCCTTGTTTCCCCTCTCGCACCTAATTACCCTGCATACGTAACAATCTCCCATCCAGTCTCTCTTGTCCTTGACATCTGGCAGGCGTCGAGTTGACTGAAGCTGGAGAATACTTTCATCTCACTTATTCGGGATCTCATTGTCAAGGCTGCTAAATTGTTGACAAGCTGTATTTGTCGACACGTTAAATCAAGGCGTCTCACTTTCGGTGGTATTACGATATTAACGTCTGGGAATAACAAGCGGGGTCGTAGGATTCAAAAATAGATGAACGAACAACAACCCTTTTGCCGTTATTTGTTGGCGCAATTTAAACAAATTTTTCTACAGGTATAATAATCAAGACCCCGAGCCTTTTCTACGTTAATTTAAGGCACCTAAATCTAAAGCAATCTGGTCTGTGGCCCCATCTGGTAGTTTGATGTTTTGCCGTATATATAAAAAAAATAGTTTCAAAAAGTAACCTTTTGAGAATTTCGTGAAAAAAAATTTCAAGTGAAAATATTGAACAGTTTACTTTTTACAACGATTTTTGTCGCTGGGGTAAAAACGACCCCGGTGTGTCAAGCGTGTGATTCTACAGAAATATGTCGACCTGCAAGGATTAAAGTTACGAATAGCGATGATTCGATTTTTAAATAATTGCTACGATTTGAAAACGAATCGAATTTATTTGTCGTGCTGTTGAGTCACCGGTAAAAAAGAATATCAATTTTTGACTCAGGTTCAATCGCAACGACAAATCATCAGCTATCTCGTAAACCTTGAGCAATGACGTATGATACCTTTTAAAAAATTCAGTGCAACAACGTAAACGTCTCAACTTGGCCATTGCGTAACGGATAAAAATTAGTAATTGCGATACTTGAATTTGAGTTTATACTTTGGAGTATTTGAACACGGAATCCTCTCGACTCCGGGGTCGGGAAACCTTCCGTACCTACCAATAGGAGAACTCGTCTCTCTTACCACTCCGTTCCCCTGCATCCCTCTGGCTCTGGCCACCCCCGTAATGCACGTCGACATTGCCAGCTGTACTATTGCCAACGCTTCGCAACGCTACGCTATAAATTCTCTTCCCCCTACCCCCCCTTCTCACCATTTCCGCGCATAGATAGATGTCTATATTTGTACAGGGTCTGGTGCGGAACGAGCGAGGGTGACGACGGGGGAAAAATTCACGTCTACGCGGTGGTGGAGAAGAGAAAAAAAAAGAAAGAAAGAGAGAGAGAGAGAGAGAGAAGCCAACGTGGGGATTTACCTGGATTGAAAAAAATCATAAACTTTTCCGCACGTACGGGGATATTGTTATACCTGGTCACATACAGCTAAACATTTATTCTTATTCTTCTCATTCACCTCTCTATATCTACTGAGTTACGTTTCTCTCGGTGCTGCTGTTGCTGTTTTATATTTTACAGGGCACGGGTTTGTTAGCCGATCCCTTGAGACTCTTTGGGTTCGTTATTATCACACTCGAGTAAAATGGAGAAAATAAAATAAGTCAAAACTCGACGGATGTTACAGTCAGGTTATAATACGAGTATCGTTGTGTAATGTAAGTTTCAGGCGTTCTGTCTGTCCTAACTCGCGGATTATATGTCATTCGGGATTTTACAACAAATTTTATTTCAACATTTTTAGGTAATTTGCCGCGGAATAAAAACACTCGTTTTGCTTATTTTTTCTTTCAACTTTCGTCGTTTCGATGGTATTAAAATTCGTTTGTTGTTTTCTTTGCATCGACAAGCATTGATTTGTATAGCGATGAGAACAGTGTAAATATTATAATTTTGCCAACATTTTGCGTGTGAAAATAAAAAACTTTGTATCGTAAATTTTATGACGTCGTATCTTGAATCGCACTGTTTACATGTCGTTATCCATGCAAAAGAATACTCTGGGGAAGATTCTTTTTCCGCTTTCTCATTTCTTTATCTTTCCCACATTTTCGCCAACTAGTATGCATTTCTTTTTGTTTTTTCTCTCTCTTTTCTTTTTTTTTTTTTTTTTTTCTCATTCCACCAGGCTACGGTGCTTGTGCGCACTGCTTATTCCCCGAACACCTTTCCGGACGCGCTTCGTTTCACTCGATCTCATGATTTATGTACAACTACAGCGGAAATTGAACAGTGTGAGAGTAGATACAAAATATACGTGTTTGTACTGCAGCAGTCACTCGAAACTCTTATTCGATGCCGCGTGAAACGTAACTTGAAGAGGTGTTGAATTATTCACCAAATTCGAGGTGATTATTCGCAATTGCGAAGACGCGATTTCTTAATGCAAAAATTTACGAAATGTAATATACATGTATGTAAGCTTGTCAGACAACGATTAACAACGATTATTTTGTATTACAAAGATTTTTCGTCGGCGGTGAATAAATAAATTTAAAAAATTACCTTGTCACAGGATCACAGAAATCATGTGTCAAATAAATCTCTTCTACGCTTGCGTGGGTATAATTCACATTTCATTTCTTTGCCGGAATCGTTTCTTTTCTCTTTCTCCCTCTCTATTTCTCCATCTCCTCATCTTCTTTTTCCCCTCCTCGGAAATAAACGTAAACTCTGATCGTAGATATAATTTTACAGATTGGTATTACCAAATCGGCGATGGTGGTGGTGGTGGTGGTTTTATTTATCCGGTCTGTCTTTCTTCTCTTATTTTATCAGGAATTTTATTACACCTCAGGGTTTTCCCATGTATATAGTAGGTACATACGTATATGTATTATATGTATATAGGTGGCTGTTAGATAATCGTTAAATTTCAGAGATCGATGTACATATATATTTAGTTTCACGAAGTAGCGATCGGTTATTATTTATACATAAGACAGCAGCTTCGAGGGGACGAACGGACAGTCGATGGTTAACAGACTTATCGATGCGTGTCTTTCGATCTCGATACTTGACACGAATCAACGAGCTTATTACGCAAACAGCAGCAGCTCTGCCACGATCTCTCCCCGGAATAATTCTAAGACACGGATTATTTATGAATATTGTAATCCGAGTGTACTTATAGGTATCGATATGTCGCGGTGATTTATCAAGTGTTTCTGTTTTTTTATTTATTTATTTATTGTTTTTTTTTATTATTCATGCGCGATACAGTTTATTCGTTTTGTAATAATTTCTACTCATGTCAATCGTAATCTACTTATCGATGTGCAATTGATATAGATAATCGTTTCAATATTAAATGGAATGAGAAAAAAATTTTACCGTCCATTATCTTCGTAACGTTCATGAATTTTGTACAACTCTTGAAAAATCTACGATTAAAGGTGAAATTTCAGTTCCTTTAATTTCACTTCGTATAATTATGTAATGAGTCGGACTGATTTTAATTTTTCGTTTTTCATTGTAACTGTTGCAGACAGGATTTTTCATGCCTGATGGCGCGTGCTGGAACACAGCGTTGGAGAAATCCCACATCGGAGTAAGTATTGCAACGATTTGGGTTTCGATTTCTTTTTTTTTTTCTCCTTTTCTTCGTCTCTTTAGAAATTTGAAAATCTCCGTCCATCTTGCTAGTTATTGCCTTCGTAAGGTTACCACACCGATTGAATATTGTAAAAGAGCAGCGAGAGAATGACGGGGAAAAACTTTGGCACAGTTTTTGCAACTCTCCTTGTTTTTTAATAATATTCTAACCCGTTTATAATTCTCGTCTTCTCGAGGCCCCCCCCCCAATTTGTGTTCATTTTTCTTTTTCCCCTTTCATTTCCGATGCAATTATGCCGACACTCTTATAATAACTGCAACAACAGCTGCGCATGCACAAACCGTAGACTGTACCTGAATTCACACTGTGTCTAATATCAATATTCGTAATAAGAACAACAAGGTAGTCGGTACGGTATAGAAATGAACGAGTTCGATGCCGAGAGAAACTTTCACGAATCAATTTATTCAACTTGCCTTCATTGCGAATTTCATATATAGTACAATATAGATATTTATTGTACAGATTTATCGTTTCGAGCGATAAATTCAAGCCGGATTTTACGTACGTATCAGGAAGTTTAATAACCGGGTCAATTTTTATAGTGTATACGGCTACACATTGACAGGATAAATTTTAACTTAAATTTGTATACTCGACATTGATTTAGAAAGAAAAAGTATACACCGGAAATGAAACGTGCTACCATTGACCGCAAATTTTTTGTGGTTATTTTTTTTTTAGTCCCCACATCCGTTGAAACATTACTTTTCAACAAATTTACGTTTTACCGAAATTAAACTCATACCTACGTTGGCAAGTAGAATATCTTACAATTGTGGATGATAATAACACTGTGGTAATTTTAATTTCTTTAAATTTACAATCACTCGTTGATTAGAATTTGAAAATGCCATGAATAGGGTTTCTTACCGTCACACCATATTAATAATAAAACACACGCGTATAGAATCATACTTTTATTCAAACATTATTAATTCAATTGACGGTGTGCAGGTATATAACAGATTAATGACGATGATTCGTTAATTTAAAAAAAAAAAGAAAAAAGGAATCACGAATTCGAGAAAGAAACAAATCTCGTATAACTTGCTCGGTTCGGTGAAAATAAATTTATTGGCACAAGCCTGACGAGAGACAGACGAATGGTTATATGGATAAAAAAAAATATCCATCGAGGTAAATTATTATCAGGGGAATCGGTGAGAAGAAGAGATCTGATTTTACAAATCTTCAGGAACCTTGGCGAATATTTGTTGCTGCCTGTCGCGCTGAATCAAGAGCGTAAAAAAAAAAAAAAGAAAAAAGAAAAAACTGCAGGTGATCGAACAAATTGACTTTCGATATATTAAATAAATTAAACAAATCTACTGGTCGATAAATTTTGAGGCACTGAATGTCAACGGTAGAAAAAAAATGTTACTCGCGGTTTTTCGACTAAACCTATGTAGGACTGTCTTCTTGTCTTTTTGTACGTACACCGAAAACTAGTCAGATCGATCCTGCATAACAGCGCATTGAGTCATCGTCCTGGACGCTTCCTGCCAAAGGATCGTCGTGCTCTCGTGGTAACCTGTTCCGGATGTCTTCGCTGGAGATCCTGCGGCCTCTCGGTTCTCCTGTAGCGAAGAAAGCCAGGATACGGGAAAATTGGTTGTCTGCCATCTAGGATCCACTATCACTTGAAAAAAAAAAAACAAACAAACAAACGAACACAAAAGACAAAAAAACGAGAAAAAAAATAACGTGAGTCGCTTTTATACCGTTGATATCAGTGTCGCACGCTTGTCGATTATTATATATATATATATATAGTCACGTGTAGTCGTTGATGATGTCTTGTTGTTATACGTAATATAACGAAAATTTTGTTGACGACAAAAAACGTTTGCCGTTAGGCTGAATCTTTTCTTTCAATTTTTATTTATCGAGGAATTAGCTGAACCGAGCAAGCTTAAAGTACGATTTTTGCGTTCGATCGATCGGATCCGTATTTGCTGATTGGTGATATCGCTTTTCGATTTTTTACGCTTAAAAATTGATCGGCCGTCGAATCTAAAAGTTCTGCTTGAAAAGGGGGGAAAAAAAAAAACCCAACTGATCAAAAACACTAAGTTTCAATTATAAAAGCATTTTTCAAATTGTCGGTAACACGTAACTTGTGTTAATCGAATTTACGCAATTTCGCGTTTTCCATCACATCGTATGTAAGTAAGGGATGTTGTCTCATTCGATTTCACGATCATTGACGCGAACAGCACAGTCGATTATTTGTTAAACATATTTTTCCCCTCACTTTTCTCGATCGGAACGCAACAACTCGACGCGTTAATTTCAACTTTTGACCAGACAATGCGCACCCGACAGTCCTCGGTTGTGTTCGATAAAACGATATTATTCGACGCATGCGTTGCACTTTGGTGTGTGTATAATTTACCCACGATTTTCACGTCGAGCATAACTTGTATGCGTGTGTACCTTGTAGCGCGTCTGTGTAAATACCTTCCCCGAATTAAACCAAGTAACTAATGTTGTTACACGATCCAAATTGAAGTTGAAAGGTGCAAGCAATGTTGCGCGGGGTGCTCGCAGAGTGCGCCGAGTGATATACTGCCCTGGTATCGTAGATACGTACATATCATACATATGTACGATATCTATGTGCAACGGTATTACGCCTACCTCATATAGTCGTAGATTTATACGTTGATCCTTCTTGGCAAAGGCGGACGATATAATTAATGTCTTTTAATATAGGAAATATATTATTTCTAATTACCCCGAGCATGCAATAAGGATTGTATGTGCATGATTGTACGTATATACGCTGTGTCTGTATAGGTATAATACAGCGGCGTAGTATTATCCTCGTAGCAAGTTGCGGCAACGAAACGGGACGCTCTCCTTCTTTTATTATACAATATATACATTACGATGTACCTTTTATAGTTTAACGTAAACGTCGCATTATACGAGTACCGCATGAACATGGGTATACATGGGTGAGCTAAATAAATTGACCTATCGAACCTATGGTTTCAAAAGGGCCTGTTTACCGAGAATAAAATTCTCCCGTTTGGAAAAATTTTTAACTCAATTTTAAAAGGTGTCCCTGGCCATTTTAAATTTCCCATTTAAATAACAAGCAAACAAATTTATTTTTTATTAAAAATGGTATAACTTTTGAACCGTTCGAGATAAAAAAAAATGTCAAGGCATATTCTTGCAGGGCGTTAAATTCTCCAAAAATAAGACCTGCGAGTTGATTTTCTAGACTCAAAAATTCGCCTACTTACGGGCCGTGAAAGTCGAAGAAAAGCAGATATATGCAGTTTTAGGGCTCTACGATTGAAAATATCCATGCTAAATGAAACAACTTGAACTAAAATGAAACGAGGTGTGTGAAATAATGTTGTTTATAAAATGGATCCGTCAATGGAGTATAATTTTGACTCATTTATTTATTTTTTATTGAACTTTTAAACATAAATATACTTTTTAATCGTTGATAAAACTTTGTTACAATCAAGATATTGCTGGCGATGTAATTGCACCACTAGCAAAGTAAATTGTTTTTGTTCTTCAATTTTTGTTAAAGTTTAATTAGAAGATATAATACACGCGATTAATTACCTGCATTTGAACTGTTGCATTCAAATCTCTAGATGCGGACAGACGAACACATTGCGCGGTCATTGAGATATGTAATTGTTCGTTCGATCGCGTTACGCTCACTTCAATTGCTGCCTAATTGGTTTTTATTCTTTTCTTTTCCGTTGTTTTGTTATTTATTTTATTTATTTATTTTTTTCCTCTGTTTTAGTTTCTTTATTACTTACTCAGTCCGGATCGCTCATAGGATTCGTTCAACGGAACTATCTACATACCAGTATCGATTCTTTTGTTGTACATAAACCGTCCGTCTTATAATTGAACCAATCAATCCTTCTTCTCGCTGGTGCCGGTGTTTCCACAGGTTTTAATTAATTCATATTTAATTACTATACAAGTTTTTATACCTGTGTAATTAAAAATTTAAACACGAAATAAAGCCCGTATGTATAGGTATATATGTATGCTAATTTATTCGAGGTATAATTGAATACGGTTATTTATTACCATACCGTTTTGCTTATAATTTATTATCAATCAAGTCCGCGAATCATTATTTAATGTTACGAATGTTTATTTTCTCCCTTTTCACGTTTCCCTCTCTCTCCCTCTCTCACTCTCTTCAATTCAAATGAAAATCTAATTTTGTACAATGTGGGTCAATTTATTCAATAGGCGAGAACGCGGACGATCACGCAAGGTTTTCTTAACTTCACGACGTATACCATAAACGTACTTATTAACAGGCACCGAAGTCTACACGATCTAATGTGAAATTTACGGCCGAATGATTTTTAACTCTCTCACTCTCTCCTGCGTACAAGTTAGGTACGATCACTTACCTGAAGTATCATAGCGCAACAGAAGGAGAAGCCTTCTTCGGTAGAATTACTTATCTTGCAAGGCCTCGCCGCGCCGTCTGCCCACCTCGACGCTGCTGTTTTACACACCTATCTACCTACCTGCCTTGTCTCCTCCTCCTCCTCCTCCTCCTCCTTCTTCTTCTTCTTCTTCCGTCTCTCTGCGCAATACGAAGCTGTTAGTTACTCTGGTTACATACTTGGGGTCAAGAAACGTCCTGTATGATGTGCTAATTACTCCTCTCGCTACTCTTGATACAAAATATGTTACACACATATCAAAGTTTGGGCCAAGAAGTAAGTTAAGTAAGGTATATATATGTGTGTATATATATATATATATATGTGTACACCTATAGATAATTACGCGCTAGAAAGTTGCAGGTGAAAATTATTTTGAAACAATTTTTTTACAGTACCTTTGTTTTTCTTTTTCAATTCCTTCGGTACGTACGTATAATAATACGTGTCCTTCGATGCAATTAGATTAGGTCATTTCATTCGTTCTTCTGTCGTTTGATCACGTTTTTCATTTCTATTTTTTTTTTTTTTTTTTTTTTTTTTATCCCTATTCTTTTTATTTCTCACCTTCGTGTACTTTTCACGATACTCGAAGACAAACTTCGTGCTGCGGTCGTCGTAACACCTGCTTGCAGGCTGAAAAACACTGTGCAGACAACGTCTAAAACCCATGCTGAGAATAAACACTGCGAAGAAGCGCGGTGAGGCGGGCTACAGCTGTTCAGAATAGACGTTGTAAAATAACTTTCAGTAGGTTTTGTACGTGCATTCATATGTGTATCATAGAGGAGGGAAAGAGAGGGAAAAATACAGAGAGAGAGAGAGAGAGAGAGAGAGGATGAAAAAACTTAGCATCTCCGTGGTTTTGGTACAATACTTGTATTGTGGGAACGCTGACGAACGTTGTATTGAATATCTATCGCGTTACCGCCGTTGAGTTCACTCGAATCCTGGTTAAGGCTGGGGAATTAAATTGTAGAAGCCGGATTCGTTTCTTTTTTATTTTTAAAAATTTTCCATCATTCGAATAACAACAATTTTTCACAAACAGTACTTTTACAAAAGATTTACGGGAATGGTATAAATTTCAAACAATCTATCGTTTCGATTGTTTTTTTTTTTTTTTTTTTTTTTTTTTTTTTTTTTTTTTTTTTTTTTTTTTTTACAAATATGATATTGCAAATTAATATATCATTTCAATAAAAAGGATTGAAAGATTATCCGTATTATTGATGCAATTTCAAGTTAATGATTTCTTACGAAAATATATATATATGTGTGCGTGATATTCTCAAAGAAACAACAAAAAATGAAACGTAAAATATATCGAACTGATAGATAGGATATAAAAATATGTAACGACAGACGCAAAAGCGAGTTTAACGCTGAATAACTAGGTAAAAATTCGGTATTATAATTAATATTTTGTTACAACAAACGGTCTACCCATAACGAATAAACGGCCGCGGTTGCGCGCTGATGAGGGTAATAAAATACTCGGTATGCGCATCGAAACGGACGAAACACGGAAAAAAAAACGCGCGTGCACGCACAGAATGGAAACATGCTCCACCCTTTAACGCGGCTTGCCTCCCATGGATCAGAATTTTGGGGTTGACGGGGTGTGAGAAGGACGAGTGATTAATCGTGTGACGCGGGGACACGCTTTACCCAGTTACACAGTGTCGAGCCGCCAACCCCCAACCTCTCTGTTCTGTTTATGAAGGCTACAGCCGAGTTGATTATTGTTCCGACATTGTCCGACGCCTGCGCTTTACAATTAGTTGAGTCGAAATAGACACGAAATAAAAATATTCGGTATACGGGTGGATTTTTGCGTGCAAAGGGGTCTTCGAACCTCAGGAACTCAGGTCTGGTGTCATTTTTGAACCGCGTTTCGAGGGAATATGAAAAATTGACGGTTTTTGCGTTTTCGTTGAAAAGTTTGATCGAGTAGAGCGGGAAATTTTACATCGAATTATGGTCCTCGTATGTCGGTAACGGAGTCGGATCAACAAATTAAGAACAAAGAAATTTTACTTTAATATCTTAGGTTGGTGAGGAATTTTTGTGAAATAATTTATCATTTCTTAATTTGTTAACCCGACTTTGTTTCCGACGTACGACGACATAATTTGATGTAGAATATTTATTTCGCTCTACACGACGATGGTCGAGTCATATATCCATCGATTGATAGCGGTTTTTGAGGAAAACGCAAAAAACGTCAAATTTTGCTGTTTTATCGAACCGCTGTCGCGTTGGTTCAAAAATGACTTCAGATTTGAGTTTCCGAGGGTCGAAAAATCTTTATGTACAAAAATACAGCCATAACTCCGAATGTTTTTAATTTAGATCTATTTTGACTGGAGTAAATATCGGGGATGCGGGAATATAAAAACTGGGTGCTGACTTTTGGGCAACCCTGTATAATTCATCGGCAACCGTTTCAAATTGGCAAGTCTTCCCCGCGTTTTGTACGCCGCGTTCTCCCTTTGGCTTACTTTTCAAGTCGCATTGTCCACAGAATCTCTTAGCCAGATTGTCATCAAAATTTTTTATACATATATCGTGTAACGAACTTTTGCGGTGAGTATCTTGTTAATCAACGACTCTTCTCTCAGTTTTCTTCCGTATTATCGTAACAACACTCGAATCTTTCAGATTGTGGTAACCGTATATAATTGGTTCCGGTTCAAATAATTCGAAAAAACATGACGTTGAGTATCGTCGTTTTTAACGGGATTCTCAGAGTTTTGTTGAAAATTGAGATACTTTGAAGAAGTATCGGGAAAGAAAATTTTTCAACTTCTTGGGCGAAATCTTTGTGTATGAAACAGCGTTACAAAGATTTACCAAATATTCGTATAGCGAAGATATGAAAGTGCTACTGAATTTAAACAAATTTTTTCTTGGAAATCATACGTTTTAGAAACAATAACGTAACTATCGATAAATTTAAAAATACACCTAGGATTAAATATTTCCTACGGTGAAAAAATCGCATTGCTTGAACAACTTGAACAAATTAGGGGTCAGTTTGATCGTGAATAAATTCTCTACAAATCATGAAAACCATATTTTTTATTTGGCTTCTCAGTTGATCGAAAAAGCATGAATAAGCATTACAAGTGATGTAAATTAATGAGTTGAGAAAAAGATAAAATACTCTACCGTTATCCAAAATCTGATTTTGCAGATTTGTAAGAAATTATTTTACCGTCAATTAAACCATGCGATTTGTTCATTGTAATGGGATCCCGTTCGAAGTAATCAATCATTTTTCTGTCAAAGCTGTAGGAATATGGGAGTATTGTTTCAAGTTTTTAACTCGATCAATTGCAGTCGTACTTTTAAACCTTCGTTATATTATGTATTTGTCTTTACTTCTCTTTGACTTGACGATACGTTGAGAATTTTTCAAAACATTGCTAAACCGAAACATCCAAATTTTCCAATGGGTACAGTTTTTTGGCCTTCCTCAAGTTTTGATAACATTATTTCTGTTTTTGCTGTCGTTGTCGTTCTTGCAGTTTGTATTTTAAACAAAACATTGAAATTGCGACGGCAACTGATTCGTACCTCTGTTTTGTTTTTCTTTCTTTCTTCATCGTCGTCGTCGTCACAATTCATGTTCTTCCCGCAAAAACATGTCAAGTTTCGAGAACTTGTGAAAAGAAAAATCCTTGGTTAATTAATAAAAAAAAAAAAAAAACAAAAACAGATTACTACTTTACTTTGAGAATACAAGTTTCGTCGAATTGTGCAGAAGAAATTAAACGTCGAATATGCAAAAGTTGCGATCAAGATCAATTGAGAATTGAAAAATATAAAAATAAATGATATACATTACAAAGTACGGAGTAAAGATTATTGAAAAAATTGTGGTGGCGTGTAAAAAACGAATTTTCACAGATAAAGCAAGTTTGGCTTTATCGCTGATAAGTCGGGATACGGGGAACGACTGGCGGCTGTTATCGGCCTGGTGGTAATTATAAATTAGGTTAATTAACTGTAATTATAAAATCGTCCTCGGGCGTATAAACGACAGTCAATTAGTCATCCCCTGCCTGCAGGAATTGAGTGCAGCGACATCGAATCCCGACACCCGAGCAAAGCTCGCTCATTCGTAGGTAACAATATTCCAAGGAGTTGGGTGTCGTAATCACCGTCGTCGACGTCGTCGTTTCCCGCCTTCCGACGACGAGGCGACGAAGACGCGAAGCTGGATGAGGAGGAGGAGGAGGAGTAGGGGGTGGAATCACGAGGGTGTTTCGCAAATAACGTCGACGCATCTCCTCCACCTCCAAAGTCAAATAAACCACCCGTTTGGAAAAATTTTTAATTTTGAAATGTTTCCAATTTTTATAATCCCATGCGAAACGAGAGAGAGGAGGACCTTGCGACTCCGCGGGGTAAAAGCAGAACGTCAACGCGGCTTGCGAGAAAATTATTAGTCACCCTTCGTAATTTCCCTCGTGGTGCACCACCACCAGAATCCCGCCAGACTTGATAGATTAATTATAATATCCCATCAAGCCTGCAGGATTCGTTAAAACCGTTTCGTCTACCTTTGCGATTAAAATAAAAATATCGTGGAAATTGTCGTTCCCGCAGGGGTACGGTTGATTAATATATACATATTTGACATCAATCCAGTCGTTTATTTCGTTTCGTGTTTATACATATTTATAAGTCAGGATTACAGAAAAACGTTATTGCGGCTACGAAATAATTGTTCAATTTTCAATTGTCGGTATTCGTTACTTTCTAATTTTTTACGCAATGCGTTATCTTCGTCTATCGATTTCTGCACTGATTAACCATTTTTCATTAACCACGTTTCATTTTCGTGCAATTACGTTATCAATTACGGTGAAAATGACGCGATTTACAAATTACCGTATTATTTGTCCTTTCAATTAGAAATCAATGATTTATTTTTAATCGATTGATTGAAATTTGGTCCTCAATACCGATCGATATCGATATTTCTCATCGTCGTCAACTTTTCCCTTATCTCTGACGCAGTCAATGGTCAATCGTCAATCATTTCCCCGCCACACGCCATTTTGCGTGAGTGTTTTCGCGAATCTCATCCGAGTTTTCCTACCCCCTCGAAAATTACAGTTAACCTCGAGGCGTCGTCGAGTCGGTTCCGCAGGTCTCGTACTCGACAGTCCGACCGGACTGTTTGCCATCCCCTCGACTCCAGCTCCCTTATTGAATTGCTAGGTACTATAATACGACCTACCTCCGGGTATACCTTGGACACCATCCACCTTTTGCCACTCAGGCTTTCGATCTGTGATGACGACGTTTGTCTGGACTCCGGCACTCCGTGCTCTCTTCAATTTTAACCATTGTATGAACACTCTCTCGAAAATTGCAGTGTTCAGCCTGTAAAGCTCCGTAGAGATATATGATTCTATCGATGTTATAATTTCCGTGTATGTACATTTTTAACATGTGTGACGACAGCACGAATTTTTTTATTTTTTTTTATTTTTTATTTTTTTTTTTTTACGTCTGTTAGCATATAAAAAGGAGAAGGAAGAGGCGATTAAAAAATAATAATTACTTCGTTAAACCTCGACTGAATTGAAGACAGGGACAAGCAGAAAAGTTCTTCAACGAGCCACGTATACATTGCTATTACGCAAAGTTGAAAATCCGTGCAAAATGTGAATTAGGTTACCTGACCTAAGGGTGAAAACGATTCTTTGACGACGTTTTTTTTTTCCACGATGTTTTAAGGTACAGGTTATTTACGGACTTTAAATTGCGATTGTATTTTTGCTGCAACAAAGCGGAGCCGTGAAACGTCGCGTGTAATTCGTAAACACCCGCTGTGTATGCGTGAAAAAGACTTTTCGCAGACGTCGCCTGCAGGAGGATCATCTGGTTGCTGGTGTACAGGGTTATAACCGTAAACTTTCAAGGCGAGGCGAGTTCGCAGCTATCGTTATCGTAAAAAAACCAGCGTCATTCTCGCTGTTTTTTTTTTTTTTTTTTTTTTTTTTTTTTTTTTTTTTTTTTCCCCTTGATAAAAACGCACACGTCTCTTCTACCGCGACCCAAAAACTACGAATACAAATACGGTGAAAAAACTCAAAAACCTTCCTGCTAGGTAATTTAATTTAATTTTTATTTCATTATTTTCACTCGATCTAAATTTCGTCTCGTCTTTTTAAAAGTTCCGCAATTTTCAACCGACACAGTAATTGCAACTATCGTGTATCAGACGTTTTTCACTTGTTGCAAACACCGCGTAGGACTGGAAATGACTGCAGACTTAATGAGGGTGGAAGATTTTTATGAATAAATAATGGCTCGTGTTTAACCGAGGATTAATAACAAGGTTTATTTATTTATTTTAATTTTTTTTTTTAATTTATTTATTTAGTTTTTTTTTTTTGTCTCCTGCTTTCTCGCATTCTTTTTATACGCTTTTGCTTCTACCTAATTAGCTGACTCAGGGTTAACTGAAATTTCAGCCGTATAAACCCTTTTACATTTCTCTCTTACTCCCTCTATGTCCATTTTATTTTTTCTCCCTCTATACCTTCGCGCGAGAGGGTTTGCTGGGGAAAAATAAATTTTCGGTTCTGATTTATGATCTGCTTTTGTCCGTTCTTATTCCATCTCTCTAGCGAATTCTTTCTGTATATTATTTCTCTTTTCGGGTAGTGTATATATGTGTGTGTATATATATATATATATATATATATATGTGTGTGTGTGTGTGTGTGTGTGTGTGTGTGTGTGTGTGTGTGTGTGTGTGTGTGTGTGTGTGTGTGTGTGTGCGCGTGTGCATGTGTGTGTGTGTGAGGTATACTCGCACCTCTTTTTATCTTCTCTTCATTTCTCTTCTCCCTCTCACTTAGTCTTCGTACATCATTTTTAGATATGTAACAACATCATCCGGTTACCATGGTGTAAAATTAATATTTTCCGTTTTGTGCGTGCGCGTGCGTGTAATTTAATTGTATATTATATATCGTATCTGCTCGGCTGCTGTAAATTCGCTCATTATTTTTCACTCTGTATACTTTATTCATTAACGTCTATAAACACGGTAAACTGCTGCCGGTCCCTGAGGTCTTTATTTAATGGCTTATATTCACGTCGAACTGAATAAACCTTATTCTCAAACACTGTGCCCCTTATTTTCAAATTCTTCCAGGTCGTTTCATTATTTTTTACAAGTTCCTTTTCTGTCTGTCGTGTTTTTCTCTTCGTTGTTTTTTTTTTTTTTTATTTTTATTATATTTTTTCTTTTTTTTTCTCTCTGCAACCCATTTAGCCAATTTTTCGAGTGCCCAATTTTTGCAACCAGAAGAGTTATAGGATGTAATGAAAGTAAACCCTGTTCCGTCTAGAAATCGAGCACAATGCGACAGAGAATTCTGACTGCAGTTTTACTTCCTGGCTTCAGTTTCTTTTTTTTTTTTCTTCTTTTCTTGCTCCTTTTCTCATTTCTTAACCATAGGTTCTTGTCTCGCCGACTTGCGCTTGAATAATTTCTTCTGTGTGCATACTCGTATATATATATGTATGTATGTATATATACAAAATATAAAGTCTGCTTCGCATTGCACAGAAGAATTAAGAATTGAGAGAGTAAATTTCCTCAATTCTTTGGTACGAATTATTTCACCGTGATTGCGATTGGATGAAATTTTTGTGTTTTCACCGCGTGTAAACAGTTTGTACCTTAAAAGTTATCGATTCGTTATAATTCTGCAATGTGACGCAGGATGACATTAATCGTAGAACGTACCACCTACCTATAGTGTAATCAGCAATCGCGGAAAAACAAGAGAACTATGCACAAAAAAATATGTAAACGCGTGTGAAAATTGATGCAGGAGGAGGAGGAGGAGGAGGAGGAGGAGGAGGAGGAGGAGGAGGAGGAAACGATCGCGAGAAAAAGCTCTCATCGTCAGCGTTACTCCGTGCCGAGTGACTTGCGGAAATTTGTTTTTACCCGCGCGTTTAAGGGCTTCGAGTTAACTTTCGCCGCTGGTTTTGTGATTTCAAGGTTCAATATCCTTTGGCTGTGTATAAATTACTAAACGAA
The DNA here is from genome assembly GCF_021155775.2 of Neodiprion pinetum. Taxonomy (NCBI): domain Eukaryota; kingdom Metazoa; phylum Arthropoda; class Insecta; order Hymenoptera; family Diprionidae; genus Neodiprion; species Neodiprion pinetum. The sequence continues at coordinate 29,274,860 of NC_060233.1, forward strand.
ATTAGGAATGTTTTATTGCAGGTACACGCATTTGCGCAGAGAACGACACAGAGGGAGGCATAACACTTTGAGTCACACATTTTTGTGCTGAGTCAAGTTTTGCAACAAGATAGTATTCCATGGTTTATGGGGTCGTTGATTACGAATTTGATATCAGATTACAAAAATTCAACACGACGGATACAACGTGACGAAGGAAAAGTTCGAGGATCGAATCCGGTCAAAAAATTCTATGCAGATGTTTGCGGGGTTGATGATTGAATTCTTCGTACTGAATTATCAAAATCTGATTTCAGATTCGGAATCAGCGTCCCCAAAAACCAGTGGACAGAGTTCGTTCTTCGGATTCGATCGAATTTGAAATTTTCGTCGATCGTGTTTGATCCGCCAACTTGAATTTTTTAATTCCACTTTTAGACTCGTAATCAGCCACCCAGAAAACTTATAATTTATGTAAAAAATGTATACGCGTAGAGGGGTAAATTTCTCGGAAATGAATCATCCCTTCAATTTTCACGATATTTGTCAATCAGTTTGTTTCCGACAACAATAACTCACATTATATCGCAATAATTCCTCTCGAGTATTGAAAAGCTCTAAGAATTAGTATACTATCGGAACTAGCGCAAGACCGCAAACAAATATATTTTCAAAGTTCTCCAAGTATACGAAAAATTGATATAAAATAGGTGGTAAGAATAATTACCGCTATGACTCAAAGGGTTAACGGTAGCAGCTGATTTGCGAACCCCGAGTTTATTTAGTAAACATCGCATCTGGATCGCCGCGAGCCCATTACTCAGCTCATAATCAGCCGCTGCTGCTTCTTTTCCTCTTGCTTGTGCTTGAGGAGGAAGGAAAATTAGGAAATCGGAATCGCCCACCCGCAACGATGACTATTTAAATTCATTGGGGCGTTTCTCTGCCTCGCCGCAATTTGTAAACCCTGTAATAACGTGTTTATGTTATACCGGTATACGGGTGTTATGTGTAAACCTAAAAACAGCTGGGAAATGCTTCGCGTAACCCTTTATGTATATATGTATATATATTTAGGTACACGTAGGTATACATATTTATATACCTTCTCTCCTTTTTTTTTGCCATCGCCGACCCTCGACTATGAATGACGCGCCTTCCTTAGAGCCTTTTTATACACGAAAATTCATACCATTTCATCGTGTATGAAACATGTATAAACGTGCGTGTGTATATACATATATACATATATATATGTATTCATGTACGAGGAACGAAATCTGGAGGAATGAAATTTTTGTTGGAACAAAAAACGTGTAATGAAAAGCACCTCTTGACCGTTTTGGTTTTTCGTTTTTCTTCCCCCTTTATTATTCTTTTTCTGCTATACCGTACGCACTCCTGTCTAATTAATTTTCAAAATATCGCTTTTAAATATATTCTCATTTAGAGTTGTTGTCGATCGCAATTGCAATGGTATTTTTTCTTACGCATATTAATTACGCAGAACGAAATTGCAACGGTGAACCTAAATTTTATAGCACGAGGTTTGTTTTCTTTTTGTTTTTCCAGCAATTACCAGCAATAATTATTTGGTCATTCGACGAGAAGTTTCCAATTAACAATAAATATTGAATATTTTTTTTTTTTTTCGCGATGCAAAAGATGACTTTTTTCCACGCTGACGATCTTAACTTCGAACATACCAATATATAGAGGTATATAAACATGTGTACATATATATGTACATATATACATGGATATACATAGATGTTTGTATAAAACCGCAGACGTAGTCCGTAATAGACACGCCTCGTGCAGATGGGAATCTAGCCCAGTTTTGCGGCGCTAATGTACTTTACTTTCATGCGATATCAGTGTTACTGTGTATAGTCTGTAACGTATATACGCCTAGATGCTTGTTGTTATGCTTCTTTTTAACGAAAATCAATTTGTAAACCGTCGCTCGATCGTGCCGCGGGCGAATTTAGGCCACACGATAAATTGTCCGAAAGGGGATTTCGGCGCTGGCAACTAACAGGACATTTTCATATCCTATGTTACAAAATACATACCGTATAGTCAGACGGGTAAATTGTTTGCCGAAAATGTATTTTATCTGCTCCATAAAATGTTATTGTTTTTATTTTTAGGTTTACAGAAGTCAACGGTTGTAGAGAAATAATGGTTTGATGGATAACGAGTTTCAATCGCAAATTGCTGTTTGTTTAAAAAAAAAAAAAAAAGTAACTGATTTCTAACTGTTGTCCAATGATTATTAAAGAAGTACCTTTATTTATAAATGTAAACTAGCGATTGACAGATCGAGATAATATGTATGGATGGAAAATTGAACGAATATTTTCCATCGCGCGTCGTATGAAAATAAATTGTGGTTCAGAACGAGTCTGTCGAATCAAAATATCACGTATGAGAAACTGACCGATCACGACGAATAATTTTCAATCGTTAACTTCTTTTCAAATTGTGGCTCACGATCAGCGCGCGTCTTATCATAAAGAGCATGTATATATATATATATATATATATCTAATCTATCCGAGTAGGAAAAGGAAGCAAAAAAAAAAAAGAAAAAAGAAAATAAAAATAAGGATTGACCCTAGAATTGCGGAAGTGTTTTCAGTTTGAGAAGTTAGTTTCCCCCTCCTTTTTACGAAGGAAGGAAGCATCGAGGGTGTGTGTGCGTAGGAATGTTAACTATGTCGGTTAGAGGGCGAATCAGACGCCGTTCGGATAATACGAGGCAAAAGTTTCGACGTCGAAATAATAATAATAATAATAATAACAATAATGTAATACAAAGTTGTTTTTTTTTTTTTTTTTTTCTTCAGAAGAGAGATCAAAAACTTTGACCGAAGTATACGTGTAGGTAGATATAGTTTCTTCTTCGGTCTTGTACTATGAACACGGAGTATCAAATCTACCAATTAGAGAGTACGGGGGGACACTAGTCTAAAACCATAACATAGTCAAAACCATTGACCTAGTTGTCGAGAGTGAAAAAAGAAAATTAATCGTTCGACGTTGCGATAGTGTAAGAAAAACGGACTCGTTTTTTTTTTTTTTCAACTAGTACGGTCCAGTTGATACACTCGGTTTGAGTGCGTTCAAGCATCGGGTTGCAGACCAAGCGTGACCTTAAAAGTTGAAACTCGATGTGCGCCTGAAGAGCGGCTCGAATTTGCTGTGTAAGTTGAAAATTCTTTCTCTCTCTCTCTCGCTTTCTTTCGCTTTTTCTCTCCTTGCACGACAGAAGGAAAAAGAACAACAGACTCGGTCTCATGTCGGACAAAGGCAGGAACGGAACCCTTGAAAAAGTTTCCCATCGGAAACCCCGAAAGTCACCCTCCTGTTCTTGCACACCGTGAAGCAGGTGTAGGATGCATCGGATGTCACACCGTGCACATTTTTTGTCCCAGTATTTCAACACACGGATCTAAAATAGCCGACTGTGCCGAGTGTTAATTGGTTTCCGCGCGTAATTCGGTATGGTGCACTTTCACGCCAACCTAAACTGCGCCCTCCTCTCCTCTCCTCTCCTCTCCTCTCATGGACGTCGCGGCGTGACAAGCAGCGGTCCCGACTGCAATGAATTTGAATTTGGCTGAGCGTGACCCAGTTCCTGGTTTCATCCCGTCCTTCCTTCCTTCCTTCCTTCCTTCCCTCCTTCCTTCCTTCCTTGCCGCCTGCCTGCCATCCTCCACATGGTCCTTGCAGCTTTGCGTCCTTCACCGCACGTACCTTAATAACCACGCAACCGCCGTTGGGCGCGATCGAAAACCCTGGACACAGGATCCGAACGACCCTGACACGGTTTCCCGGATGCTTGTGTTCACCGAACTCTGACTGAACTTTGTCGGGTGATTAATTTTTCTTTTTTTTTTTTTTTGTTTCGTTTTTCTTGGGAGGATTTTGTCGCTACGCGTATACTTGGAAAAGAAAAAAAAATACGGAAATTGTGTTGCCTAAACTGGTTTTTTTTTTAAACATTGTCGAAATTTATAGTCGAAGTAACGATCACGTCTCGTCTTTTTCACTTTGTTATCGCCTCTCTTCCACCTACCCTGGTTGGTTCGTTCGACTTTGCTTTTGCACTTTTACACTCTTATAGGTCGAAAAGCTCTTCTAGAGTTATCGCGAATTCTTTCACACAACACACATTGCGTATAACTCCACCGCCCCAGCAACGACTTGAGAAAATCTTATACCCTTCAGCCTTTCCATCCCCCTTTCACTTACTCTTTTCACCTGTCTTTCACTATTATTCCGTATTTCGACGCTGACGGTTGATGCGTGTTATACTTGGAAAGCGCACTCGATTTTTCTTCACACTTTTATCGAAATATATAAATTTTTCTTAAATCCTGTATATGTACAGACAAGTTTCAACGTATGTATAAATAGGTAAATACACAATTACAAAGAAGACTTGAGATTTTTATTATTCGTCTTTAGATTGACGATATCGGTGAAATCACATAAGATGTGATTGCCGCAGCATATCGCAAATCGCAAACTATGTTTTTTTTTTTTTTCATTCTCTCTCCGTTACTCGATTGCAGTCTCGGGTAACAACCTCGTAGATAAGCACGTACAGATGCCAATTAAAATCCGAATATACGAAAGAGTTTTTTTTTTCTTCGTCTTTTTTTCCTCCCGTCAGCTTCACTTCGGCTTTAGCGGTGATTTGAAAACCGGTGATGATTTTTTTTTTCAACACGGTTTTGAATATGCTTAAATTCATGTATGTACGGTTGGAGCTAAGCGCGGCACAGCAATCTGAATCATTAACGGTATTTTGGTAGAAAAAAAAATAAAAAATTTATATCGTTTAACGAGCTCCTCACAGCCTGCAAACCAGCAGTACCGGAATTCAGAAATTTTTCTCGTTTCTTATTCACGTTAATCTATCGCTGCGAATATTGTTAATACCAAATTCCCCAGCGATCTTTTCGAAACGCTTTTTACAATCTCTGTACTACGCCTTGTTTTAATTTCGTATTCAGATGTTTATTAATTCTTTCTCCAATTAACTACACACCGAGTAATTGTCAAGCATAATAATTACCGTGATTACAATCAAGGCAATGACGGTATAGTCATTTTAATATTAATTTACGTTGATACCGGTATTAGCAGAGAAAATCCATTACTCGGCTTATAAGATTGAACAACCGTCATCTTAGAATCGAGCCGAACGAACTGGGATGAGACTGAAGCTCGGTTGGTCGACCTTTATCCATCGAGGAAAAGGACCTCGCAACGTTTTACCTTTCGATGAAACTTTTTACTCCGCTTCACGGCTGCCACTTCGCTTTAGTCGTTTCTTGATTCGATTTACTTCTCAGTTTTTGCCCCATTTTACGAAACTCTGCTCCCACGCTATGATTCTATTATAATTGTGAGTATCGTCGAAAGAATGTGGATTTAAAATGCGGTTATACCTGCGTTGCACGATGTAATCGAACACGTGACCAATTTTCATATTGTTTGATCGCTTGACATAACGTAACTTGTAAAAATAAAACATTTAAGCTTCTTCCAAGAGGGATTGTTTTCTCATTTTTTTCGTGTAAATGTATAACCGAACGTTTATTTAATTGGATATATAAACGAAAAATCAATATCGTGCGACACGATAAAAAAAAATTGTGTTCAATAATTCGTTACTTTACAGTTACGGAACGAAACGAATAATTTACGATCGCTAAAAAAAAAAACAAAATTAAAGATTCATCTCTACAAACGTATACGTTTGTAGAATTTTGACACTGCGAATCAAAGTATCAAAGATACACACAACGTTATGTGTTATAGGTATAGATACTATAATGAAGGGGTGTTTGTTACAAATTTCACCTTTATACAAACGAGCCCGTATGGTTCGTAGTTAACGAACCAAAAGCCTGAAGAGATAGCGAAGCGCGCGAGATGAGAGGAGGAATTTACATTGAAAACCTTCGGCTGCTCTTCAACGCTCTAATACGTAATGACACGTGTATATAAAGCTGTATACCTATACACACACGCACACACACACACACGCGCGTAGGTATACGGTATTTATATGAAATATATCCTTTGGCCCGCGATAAACTTTTTTCTTTTTTTTTTTTTCTTCACCCGCGGATTATCTGTAAACTCGTGAAAATTGAATAGGAATATAGAGGTAGGAATGGGAGATCAGATTTGTATAAGCGATGAAAAGAAGCAATCCAAATCCCAGCTTCGTCATTTCTCGGCTCTCCTGCTTTCCCTGCTGCGTGCAACCCTCGATAAATAAACTCGGCTTTCCTAAATCCTCCGGTAATTCAAGTTTCATCTTCGTTTGCTCGTAATATGCATTATGATATTAAAGAAGCGTTGTAATATGAAAGTGTGTTAACAAATTGCTTAGTTTCTTTTCGCGTATGTATTTGAATAATCTTCGTGTGTCTTTGTTTTTTTTTTTTTTTTGTTCTTGTTGCTTTACCAGCAAGGAATTGATTTGTAAGATAATCGGATTGACGGTAATGAACGACGACGGAATTTAACACCCTTGTAATCGTGATGATTAAACAATACGAGAAAAAGTCGCGGTTATAGTAGAAAGAAATGGAATTTTTTGTTTTTTTTTTTTCCCTGCTCAATTTGATAATCATGTGTGAAGAAGAATAAGATGGGGCGTGGTAAAAGAATTTTTTATTTATTTTTTTTTTCTTTCTTGCAACCGAACGGGGTGGAGGCGGAGAAATTTTATTATTATCTTTCGGACGAATTATTCTCAGCATCGAAGAATTTGCCCCGACGAGTATGGGAGAGATGAGCGTGCAGCTCGAGGGTCGGATTCGAACGTTCTGTTTTTATAATCGCGTATCGTCAACGAATGAACTTAGGGGGGGGGAGGGGGGAGGAAAACTTTCTTAATAACTTTTCGCGTATAATAATACCCACCGTGGATATTATATACGGGTGCGTCTGATGTATAGTATAATATAAGGGGAGTGAGAGAGAGATAGATAGATAGATAAGGGAGAGGAGTTTTTGCCCTGGTGTAGGTATCATATTTAATTAATAAAATTTACCCTCAGCTTTTATGACCGTGGTACAAGTTTCAAAACTATGACTTGCAAATAGCCCCGAAAACGAGTGAGATGGAAAGAAAGGGAGAGGCCTCGGTAAACTTTTAGTTCGAAGATTCCTCCTGGAATTGTTCATACTGTTTGTCTCCCTCGTCGCCCTCCTATTATTCTTGTCCCTCTTTTCACTCTCTCTCTTTCTCTCTCTCTTTCTCTCTTTACCTAACCTCCGCTTCTTCGTTCCCGGCACTCATGTATATATATATATATATATATATATATGTAATATATGTATATACGTCGCTATATATATATACTTGTTGTAAATATTTCTTATCTATTTCAAAAATGAAATTGGCTTGGCTCTGGACCAAATCATTCCGCCTGTCTTTCTTTCCTTCACGGTTTATTTTTGTTTTCTTCCCTTTTCTTACCCACGCTGCTTCATTCTATTCTCTCTGTTCGGGGGGAAATTGTTTGATTGTTTTGACGCGTCTGCAAAAGTAAGAAAGAAAATGAATTTCCACTATCTGCTCGAAAAGAGTTGCAGCATCGTAAGTTGACTCAGGGTCGAGAGGAATACCATTTTTCTTATTGGGGAAAATGAAGGGTTCCACGCCACTCGTTCTTTTGCTATATAACAACGTTCCCGAACTTATCGACTATTCAAAAGGATTTTTTCTTTTATCAAACTTGTTGAAAACTTGGCGTTTAACCGGATCTAAATATCGATCTTTGTTATATATATAATTAAACATAATTATATATATATATATATATTATACCTGGTAAGATTCTATTTCAGATGTTTAATTTTTATTCGATACGATCGCAAGAAATGTAAAAATTCTCCTCGTTTTATAGCGCCTGTAAAAATTATTCATACTTCCGATTCGGAGAATAAAAGATACCGATGCCAAGAATTCATACTGGCAGTATAAAAATATTGGAAAAGTTTGTAAAAAAAAAAAAAAAATTGAAATGCCTCGTAAATATCTCTCGAACTTATTCTTTTTCTTGCAACGTTTAACTTTGAAAGAATTCTTGTTTTAAACGGAATATCGACTGTAAATACAATATCTATGTATAATATGTATATATATATATATACGTATACAATGTGCAACGAGTTGGGTGTGACGCGCCTAATGTGAAAAGAAGGAAACTTTACTCTCTCGTTTGTCTGTATTCGTCAATTTATTTATCCGTATCTTATTTGCGTTTATTTACATTTGTCTGCTCTGAAATGATTTACCGAATAACTGGTTCGAGCGTCGAGGGCGGAGATGAATTCGCAACGCTGAAAATCGGAGAGCGTTAATAAAGCCTCCCCCCTGCTCTTTTATCTTTCAGGATGCGTAAGGCGAAAAGTTGGCAACGTTACGCAATCTTCTTGTCTTGATCTTTTCACGATCTTTATACATAAATTCTTCACCGAGTTAAGAGGGGCGATGGGCTACGATATATAAGATGATTCGTTAAACTTACACCCAAATCGGGGTGGGAAGAATACGTATCTATATATATATATATATATTATATATATTATGTCGAAGAAAAATGATCATTTTCATTAGTCTGGCATCGCGCAGTGTTTTATAATAAAGCTTTGAACACCCTCGACAAGATGCGAAGTGTACAGATAAATTTTCCACCTCATACAACGTTACGGAAATAGAAAGTTGGGACTGCGCGAATGAATTTCTAACGAATCGAGATGTGTGGATGGGTAATTATCTTCCCGGAGCTTCGTTAAACCAATTTTCATTCAACCAGGATGGATCGGTGGCGCGACGAGGAGAGAGGAGAGGAGAAAAGCTCGCGTCATGTTCCAAAGAGTGAACAAACATTGGGGGACACTCTGCAAAGGCAATGCGCTAGTCAAACGCACAATGACGAAATGCGGAAGCAAGGCTTGGGAGGCAGCAGCTCTGCTAACTAGCTTCGAACTAGAATTGGCGAACGAACGAAACCTTCCCTTCCCCCCTCTCTTCCCATCTTCTCGTCTCTTCGTTTCACCGATGGTGTATGATCTGATTACAAAACGGCATTGCCAGCTAGCGCGTCTCAATGAGTGGGTAAACAATGCCGCTGATGATAAGGGTTCCCTATCCATCCACCTTGCGAAATTGCACCGACAAGCATACCGCCGTCCCGAGTTCCCGCACGGCCTGCCAAAAGCGCCGGCCAAACTGCAAGCAGCAAACTAAGATCCCGGGGCGAGATTCGGACGGACAGAGACTAATATTCCTCACTTAAGTTAGCCATTCGACGGGGGAGTAACGAAGAAATATCGATGCAATCGCGCACGGAGAGAGGAGACGTCTCGATTATTTATCGCATCGACGATAGTGCAGGAATGGAATTGGGTATACCGACAACGGAATAAACGGTAGAAATGCATCGAAGTTTAATATGTTGTGACTGACGTTGAAAATATTTTTAATTGCATTTTTTTTTTTTTTTTTTTTTCAAGAATTTCCCTGCATTATTTTACTCGAAGAGAATCCGCGAGTACGAAGAACCCGAGACTTACACAGACTTCAATTTCTAGTTTCTCTAACGGTTGATGTTGCACCGTGTCAATTTTTCGATTATGCACCGTGCTCGTTATTGAAATAATAATATTTTCTCAAATTTATTAAGGAGAATATCATTTTTTTTTTTTTTTTCTACGATCAATTTACCAAACGAAGAATCATGGTATCGCATATTCACTGTACTAATTTTTTGCGTATCGTTTTGATAAATTCTAACGTGGCAATATCAAACTTGGATAAAACTGTACGAACAATTATGACTTTTATCTAGTTTTCCTTAGTTTCAAACTTTGATACATCTTTACATTTTCATCGCACTCTTTATTCGCACAAACGTTCTCTCGGCGTAGAAGAGTCAAGGTGTCTCTTTCGATCGTCGATGATTTTTCTCGATTTCTTTCAAGCTTTCGAACGAATTTGTACCAGGGTGAGAAGGTGCAAAATATCTTTTCAATCTCGCCTTACTTTTCCTTTCATTTTCTTTCATTCTCTCCCCGTATCCGCACTACGAATAATGATCCTTGTTGTAACGGCTATTGTGCGGCAGGTATAACGTACTCGACTTATCGCTATCCTTTCTTCGTATTGTTTCCGTAGGAAGCGCCCGGGTGAACCGTGAATTGAGACACTCTATTATCTTGTCCCGTGTAAAAGGCATCCGAGCCTAGCGTCTGCGGCGTACAAGATACGCGAGTCGTTGATTATAACGACACAGACATTCGTACGTTACTTGGCTATTGGCGTCGAGAGGCGGGATATAATTAGAGACACGTACTCTGTACCTATGAGATAATTTCAATCTTAACGACGATCTTAATCACATTGTTATACATGCACAATGTACATGAGCATCGATTAATCGTAATCGAGGAAAATTTGAACTTGAAGTACAGAGAACAGAGTCGAGTTGTCTCCGTTAATTCACGAAATTTAATTGAAATATATTTTTTTTTTTTTGGTTTCTTTTTTTCGTCCGTGTAATTTTTTCGACGATGATCTCGTTACGGAGATGCGGTATTTAATGAGACAAAAATATTGCAAAATTTGTTTGATTCTGTATGTAAAACATTTTACAAGTCAAAATAGATTAGTTGGATAGACTCGGAATGTGAAATTCTGGTGTTAAGCCATCCATACGGTTACTTTCGGAATACCGATCTTTCCAAATTGTACGATTCTGAATAATGACCCTTCTACATTCTGGATATCTGTTTTCCGCCGTTTCTAGCACGATCAAGCTCTAACTTTTATTTTTATAATATTTGGACATTTGAGAATATGAAACATTCTACAAATTCATTCTCTAGAATATTGACTCTGTACGTTATTAAATTCCGCATCTCTGAATTCTTGGATCAACGTTTTCTGAAGTAAGTGGGTTCGGATAATAGAACCCTCTGCTAAATACATTTTAGTTAAACTGCAGCTTTTTATTGGGCGCAATTCGGGACTTGAAATGTCTGACAGTATCTGTTCCCTCATATTTGTTATTCGAGTTTATTAAATTCGGAATTCTGGCCATTCTGATTTTCGGTTTTTCTGATTTCATACCCCCACCCGATGCAGAGGCGGCGTGGGAAAAGTTTATTTTATGATAAATCACCGTCCCTCTCCCCCCCCGCCCCCCTTTTTTTTCTGCCAAAAAATCTTCGCGGGAAAACTCTCGAAGAAGAAGAAGAAGAAGAAGAAGTAGAAGAAAATTGTTGCAGGCTTCCAAGCCGCCGAGCTGCTTCTTCTACATACCTGTATACCACTATATACCCTACCATGCACAGTGGCGACCTT